>NC_086363.1:17601257-18244969 GCF_036324505.1 Eleginops maclovinus | reverse complement strand
ATGTACTATAACTGTCCCATACATTATATAAATAGAACATGGGAAACTGGGGGATGAAACATTAACTGCTAATGACTATATTATAATCTAGAAATGCTACACTGTCTGATCCGAAACATATGGTTCAAACAAATGGTGCAACATCAGCACCCTGTGATTGTGTGCTACATGATGTGACGCAGGGTGCTGTGTGCATCGGCATCTTAACAAACACCATTCTGTTTATCACATCACGTAGTCCTCTTACGTTCATTCCAAACACACAACATTAAATTGATGAAATGTGTGGGAGCATAACAAGCGCAGTATACTTCCAACTAGGCAACAGCCCCCCCAAACTCTGCTCTTCACAATCAAACCCAGGCAGAACTGAGAGCTACCTCGGCCCACCCTGAGCTCCCCGCTGGGCTTGGATGTGGGACTTGGCATTATTAACGGTGTAGATGTTTAACGAGGGAGGATGGTGGGCAGGTAGAATGTTGTTTTCCTTCATGTTTTCCTCTACAATCTGCGTCTGACTTTGGAAATATATGTTGTAAATAATACTCCTGGTGACCACACTAAGCGCAACCTGCCTCCATTTGATGTTACCATTACGATGTTCCTGTTTACGACCAGCACACACTGCATACACTATACTGATTTTCCAGTATATCACAAGGTCTCGGGTTGATTTGCTACCTTCAAGACTGACTGACTTGGAGCCATTTTAAAACTTTAAAAAGGATATTATTTATTTAATTGCAGTTTGTTTATCTTGTGTCAATAAGACATCATTCAAAGCTAATCTGAAATTCTGATATCTGATATTTCTTCTACCTATCTTAACTTTTCGTTCGACTTCTAGGGTAATTTTCAAGACCGCATGGCTAGTCAATGCAATACCTATTGGCAGCTCATTTTCAAATTTCACATTTCCAATTGCTCCTGAACACACCATTAAGGTTCAGTCCCTTCTTGCTATGGTATTGCCAACCTACAAAAGTATATTTCACCCCCAAAAAAATGGTAATATAATGTACACTGATGAGTTTTGGAGGCCTGAAATAAGATCTGCGTTTAACACAAACTTAAGATATTTTAACATTTTGTCTTACAACATAAAATACGTCAGTAAATACCCCACTGGTGCATGTGTGAAGCTTGTATGTGCTTTAAACACGGTGTTTGCTAACAAGTGACTAAATGAGACTGCTTCTGTTGAAGTTAATATGTGGAGATTATTCAGTGTGTTCTGCTGAACAAAGCATGTTCATTATCATAAACAAGATGACCACAAAGCTTATTGTCTGCAATATACCACAATCCAATAGGATTCTTTGTCCAGGTAGTCCTTGGGATGACAAATCCGGGTCAGCTTACAAAATACGTCATCATCCCACAACTCTGTTGCCTCCTCAATCTCTCTCTAACAATTACTTGTTTTTGTGTGTCTTTGTAGTCCAGAGACTACTCTCCGAGAAGCTTTTTGTAGTATCAAACTTTGGTTATGGAAAAAAAGTTGTAAAAAAAAGTGCTCGACACAGGTCATATCAAGGCTACCTTCTCACCTATGCACACCTGGCAATGCAACTAGGCACGATTGAAGGGTTGTCTATTGTATCGAGAAACAGCCACATAATAAACATTTACAGAGAAAAAAGCACTTGTTTGTGTAGAGGGCAAACATTCAGGGCAATATGGTGTAACTGCAAGTTCAGTTTACTGTAGCCTCAAGCTAACCCTATAAAACATTTTTGTGATTCCCTTTTAGTTCTTTTGACTGCTGCACCCTTGTTTCAGATAAACAAATAGGTTATTTAGATCCTGTGCAATAAAAATCTGGCCCGTGGCCCTGGAAAGCTCCACTCAGGCCTGCTGTGGAGGAGTAGCAGTTTTCACTACTTCCTGAGCGGCTTTGAGCAAATGCCAAGTACTGTATGTGTGTGATCTGTGCTTTGACGTTTCCCTTATTTTTTTCCTTTATTGCCTGAATGTTTTAACTGCTCTAGTAAAGGGGAATTACAACCTTCAAGGGGAGCCAGCCATGCACCTTGGAAGGATTAAGGAGCTGTTTTGTTTTATGTTGCAGAGAGTAAACAGCGGTGTAAAAGGGCTATTTGGGCTGCATGTGCATACATACATCTTCGATGTAAATACATAAATATGTGCACAGAACTACGCATCCAAGCTGGAGAACACATATGCACACATAACATACACACATAAACTTAGTTTTTCTGTCATTTAATGCATTAAAGTCTTCATCAAAGACAGTCATAGAGTCACCAATAGTGGAAGCCATAATGACCAAATATCTGGAATTATTTTCCAGGAAATATCCTTTGTGAAACTCATTTCTAGCAACGGCAGCTAATAGGTTATAAGCCCAAGCATCATTGCGATAAAAAATGGTAAAATTGTAAGAAAATATGCCATAACCATAGCTGTAGAGGTAGCCAATCAGAAAACGCTCTATGAAGTAACCTGCATGTTGCGTTACATTCACTATCCTCTAGCTTTCGAAAACAAGCAGTGGTGGCCTCATTGCAGTAACTCTGAGGACCCCCTAGAGGTCACGGACCTTATATTAAAGACCCAGGATCTATATTATCTCTTCTTACAAGGGCTGCTAGGTAACGGTAGGGAAACCCCACGGTGGTTAGCCAACAACGATCAAATACAACATTTACAGTTACACAATCAACCTCCAACACACACACACACACACACACCACACACACACACACACACACATACACACACACACACACCACTGCTGCACCACTCTCCTCATTTCCTTCTTCCTATATAACTCTTTGTCGCCCTGTAGAGACCAGATTGACCCACTAATGTGCCTTGCCAACCAAACAACAACCCTGATGCAGCTGAAACCAGATTACTCCAGTTCTCTCTGTGGTAAGGCACTGAGGGAGCAGAGAGACGGTGGCGGGTGGCTCGGCTTTATCACAGCGCACACACACACACACACACACACACACACACACACACACACACAGTTTCAAAGAGGAGAATCGAGTGTCTCAGGCAGGAGGTGTCCCCCGGGTTCGAGTGTTTTTTTTCTCTTTCAGTGTGGAATTGAGAGCTCAGCTGCAGGGCAAAATGTGCTTTACCTGTTGATAGCCACAGCCAACAGAGGACAGCTAATAAGACTGTGGTCACAGTAGTGATGGAGAGAGGAGTGAAATCCCAGATTCAAACAACGCAAAGGAAATGAAATGATGAGAGAACTAGAAACAAGGTGCCTACACCTTTTCCAAAGTAAAATTCCAAATATTTTCAAGCATTGCAAAGTGGATTTTCAAGCTTTCCCAGCAAATTACATAGTTGTATAGAGTATACAAGATATTCATTATAGAATTTGTAATATTAGATATAAATGGACTATAAAGGACCCAAATTACGTTTTATGAAACCATTCTACATACTGTATGGTTGGGAAATAAAGAAACACAAACAAATGTATCATGTTTTAAAATGAGTCCGCAATTTATCAAAATACTTTTGACAAACACTTGTTTTGTTTGTTTATACATTATCTGCACTACTTGTAGTCTGGTCTAGCAACATAACCAGCACTTCTTTATTCAAATTGATCTTACTCTGTTTCATTTTGCACTATTTTTTATGATTTTGTCTTATGTCCTATATATAATATGTTGCTTTGTTGGAGGAGCTCAGGACCTAGGGTTTTATTGAAAATTAAAGGAGAATGTATTCACAGGAGATAGAAAAGTTAAAGAAATAACAAAAAAATATGAGGAAATCAGCCAAAGAAAGATAGAGAGAAGTGACGAAACAAAACGCTTACACCTGAGAACAAAAAGGTAAAACAAGATGGATGGGACGGGAAAGAGACACCAATTGGAGAATGCAACCTGAGTGTGTGTTGGGGGTGGAAAGTGACAGCAGGAGGGTACAACAGGGTCACGGCCTTGCTTGTATAACCAATGCACTCCACACCATGTGCTGCAGGGCAGAATTGATTAGATCCGATCACGTCAACACATGGTTCTACACGGTTCAGGAGCAGAATTTGTTTATGCCATTACACCGGACTGGGACATCCAGTATGCAACTCCATGACACCCAGTGCTAGCAGCATACCATGTTGTAGAACCAAATGGCGCTAGATTACGAATAAACACCATAGCAGAGCTGTGATAAGACATTTCCTTGGAGGGTGTGTTGCAGTGTAGGACAATACAAATAAATTGGCGTTGTCACAAACATGGACACTTTACTGGAGTTTTGTTAAGTTAGATAATAGACATTTAATAAATGTAAGAACCTAATATGTGTATAGAAGGCATGGTACTGTGTATCGGGTATGTCATTTTTTTGTTCTTCTTTTCATCATGTTGGTTTACATAATTAATTGTTGGTCTTTCTCCACTAGGTCCCTGCTGTTGTAACACTGTGCATTGCCTCAACATGGGACGGGAAAATGATTTCTGATTCTGATTCTAAGGATGACACAATATCATAACGAAAAAGTTGTTAAAGAATCTGTAAACATAAAAATTTACAAAATTGGGATCAATAAAGTAAATCTATTCTATTCTATTCTAAAATTACGTATTTGTCAAAAGAAAAGTCAGAGAATCCCTATGATAATTGGTGCTGTCAATGTTGCTTCAAAGATCCATTGGAGCGCCTTATTTGATACTACCACTGGCAGCACCAGAGTCAAAAATGTTGATTAAGATATCCATCAAATACTCTCAATCTTATTTAAAGTATGTGTGAATGAGAAAGTGTAGTATCTTCTATTGTGGATCATGACTGAATCTAAAGGTAAAGACAGAAGTAAAGAGACTTCGAAAATCTTTCTAAAGAAGCATTGTTCTGGATGCTAGTGGGGGTCCAAGACACTTCATAGTATTTTCCTTTAACATGTCCCCTTTTAATACGCTAAAGCAGCCTCCAACAATTTTCCATCAGAACCAATCTTGTTGGAGTCAAAGACACAACAGGCTTACCCTGTCCGTTGGAGTAGTAGATCCACTTCTCTTTGACCTGCGATTGAGGCGCAGATGGTTTCTTCTGGATTGCCTTCTCGATGATGCTGCTGGGGTCCTGCACGGGCCCCTTCTTCAGCACACGAGAACTCCGCTTCACGCTGCAGATCACGATCACCACCAGCACCAGCAGAAGCAGCAGCACTATCATCCAGGGGAGGTGCTCGTTGATGTCAAAGTGATCGTGGGTACTTGGTCTTGGGGAACCCCTGCGCGTTGGCCTGTAGTAGCTTTGGACCCCACTCCCACCACCTGCGTTCCCCTGTCCTGCTACCTTGCTGATACCAGGCCAAACCCTGACTACATCCGCACCCTCCGGAACCTCATCCCCCTTCTTGTTTGGGTACGTCACAGGGTCAGAACTTGGTTTCCCCCGTTGGTGCTTGACTTCCATGAGTTGCCCGGGAGTCCGGGGGCGTTCATGATTTGTTGGGGTGGAAGTGCTTAACTGGTTGAGGAGTCGTCCCTCTGCATGGTGGTCTTCCCCACCCTGGACTCCCCTTAGTTGAATGGCTGCTGATTGGCTGTAGATGTCTGGAAGAAAAGACAGAGGGATGGATGAAGATAGAACAAATAAGATAAGAAAGATAAGGGACAGCAAAAAGAGCGAAGACACAAGATAGGACAGAAGTAAGAGATGGGAGACAACACGGTGAAAGAAAGAGGATATTGAATTCACTAACTTGCTTTACCCAGACAATGAAAACAGAAGGCATCACAGGAGGGAATCCTAACACTTAATCCATGCAAGCAATCTAGCAAACAAACAGAAGGAGGGATAATCTTCCCCCTCTGCTCCCAGTCATATGCTTCCCTTGATGGCTTCCTCCATCCTTGGGTCTGTGCACTATTGTGCAACTGATTTGAGTTTTGAGGCCTTTTATCAATATTTCTCAGAAAACATTCTGTCAGACATTTTTTAATCAGACATTTTTGGATCCAACCTTATAGCAAATTTCGAAAGAACGTTTCTTGTTGGTTAAGGATATTTCACTCTCATATTTACAATGAGTTTTAGGGTTAGGTTTTGGGATAGTGGTAGGTCCCACAAGGCTACATTTTGGAATTCCACCTGAATAATTTATTACAAAAGTACAGGGAATGAGAATACAGTATGTTCTTTATGAGATAAATTCAAAGAGGATATAAGGGAATCTTACATTTGAAAGAAGTGCGGCTTTAAGCTGTTTTAAAGACCGAATACATACATTGCTTGATCGTAGCTAATGAGAACATGAATACACCTGAAGTGGGGTAGGACTTTGAAGAGGTGGTATCATTTTTTATACAATAAACTAAACACAAAAAGTAAGGTAATTTGTGTTTGGTAGATTATTTCTTTGATGTAAAATCGCTTCCTGGCAATAAATGTTATAACGTTGGAAAGCCAGTTTTCTTACCTTTCAAATGGTGCCACACTGTTAATAAATAAATTCTTGCCAATATGTCTTGTTTCATCAGACTTCCATCATCCAATCCACAAAACAATACCAAAAGAATCAACAGCAAAAAAAGCTGTCTGGCTTTGGCAGAGGAGATTTGTCACTTTTTTCATACTCAGCTCTGCTGCTCCTCCCACAAATGCACGTTCCTCACATACAGTATGTGGCAGCATTTGAAAGGTAAGAAAACAGGTTTTCCAATGGTATAAGATCTATTGCCAAGAAGCCTTATTACAACAAAGAAATAAGCTCCCATACAAAAATGTCCTTACTTTTTGCGTTAAGTTTACAAAGAGTTAGTGAGTCCTAAATATTTGGGAGCACATAGGTTTTGCACTACCTTGCAGGCCGGCAGCCCTTCCAAAGGGCATACTCATTCAAGATCTGATATTTTCAATTTCAGAAGACTTATGCAACATGCTCAATGGAGAGTTACTTTGTCATCAATAGGTTTCCATCCAAATATAGCAACAGAGTTTCCCAAAACTTGCAAAAGGAATTAATTACAGTTTCGATCAACACCTGTCATGTGAATATTAGAAGTTGATTCTTTGGCTGGAAGTGCTTGTTGGGTCCAAATTGATGCAATTGGATGCATTGCAAAAAACAAAATGGCACAAAGAGATATGTTTTGTTTGTTTCATGTATTTGTTTGTCAGAATTATGAGGCAACATCTTGGCTATGCCCTATGCCATGTACAATCCGCCTGTATTCCATCCACCACGCAGAGGCCCAGCTGTGCTCCACCCCTTAATCTCTCAGCAGACACACTCTAAAGTGCTCACCCCACAGTTTGTCCCTTGGAAAAGCTTAAGTGTTGGCAAATCTTATGAGATTTAGCATTCCGTTGCAGGAAATATTGAAAACTAACAAGAAAAGAAAGAGGATTGGGATGGGCTTACAACTCACATCCGAAGAAATCTCCGTAATTTGTTGAAATGTAAAAAGAACAACTGTTCTGTTTGAGAGACAACACAAGACAGTGTTTGGAACATAGTAACTGTAAGTAGTTTTAAAATAGTTTATGACACCAAGTAATGAAATGTTCCCTACAAATGCTTCATCTTAATGTCTTAGGGCCGATTTGAGAGTGCATCATCTGGTACTCCAAAGTCTTTATCGTTTAATATGCTGACTATTCGCTGACATTTCCTTCTTTAACTGCATATTTTTAAATCTGCATTATATAATTAATCCTGCTTTCACATCTTATGCTCTTTGATCATCGCTCACCATGAGGTTGGGCGCAAACAGGTTGTTAAGTTTGGTTTCTATGGTTACCTCCCTTGCTAACTTGGGCCCTTCACACATCTGAGAAAACAGTTAGCGATAAATGAGAAGCATAGTATGTAGAAGTATCTCCTTTTGTTGGACCCTTGTTCATTTATATTGACTGAACATTTTCTGCTGGACATCTGCGGTTGCTGGTATATTTCTGATATTTCAACCCTTATTTACATTGAATGAATTATATTATACTGGTATGTAAAGGGTTAAAGACATTGTTGCTAACAGACAGGTGAGACTGAGAGGCCATTGATTGGGTGGTGACAGTGTTAAAGGTGTGGGGGGCTATGTGGGGGTATACTGGCTATAAATGGTTGATTTTGAAAAATGACCGACTTACCGAGAAAAGAACGATAATGACGTAAAAACTGTAAATACAAAGGGGGAGGAAGAGGAAAAAAGGATGGCAGTTGAGGAAGACTGAAATACCAATAACTTCTCCTGACTACAACACAAACATTCCTGAGATGCCACCCATTAGTTTCCATGCCTATGAATGTCCTTTTAAGGAATTCCGACTATCATTGATGAATAAGGCTGCATCTTAAGCAATAATGTATCATGATCAGTGTTGGGAACGTTACTTAAAATGTGTCTAAATGTGCATACTCATGTACTTACATGCTATTTTGAATGCATAAGTGTGTTCCAATACCAAGTATGGCAGCGTGCAGTGTATTCCGTTTACTCTTTAATAGATGTATCACCCAATGGTGCTGAAAATTAGCCAATTGATTGGGTTTTTGGAGCCCTCTGTAAAGATTTTCTACAGCGAACGATATTGTTGCTAGCTTGCTAACTAGCTAACTTCAGGTGAGGGCATGGCAAATGTTTTAGACAACACTAAGCGGTCGATAGTCACACACTGCTCGAGTGCTCAAATTGAGACACAGCATGGAATGAGACTCAATCCAATTGAGTCTCATTCCAAAGTAACAGTTTACTGTAGTTAAAGGTGCCATAGAAAGCATCTAACTGGTATTTTAAATTGTTCTCTGATGTCTACAAAGAAGGTATAACTTCGGTTGATCCAAAAACTGTCCAGAGACAGTTTTACAGGCCCATTAACAACCCTATGATTTGGTCCTAGAATCAAACATGAAATTCATTTAAATAATAATGACGAGCTCTGCTCTGATTGGCTGGTTTACAAGGAGCAATCCATAGCTGCCTCAGAGCCCACAAAAGTAAGTGAAGATCGCAAAACTGTGAGAGATGAACCATGGAGGCTATTGGTAACCAACCTTACATGTTTGAGCCTTTATCTGAGGAGGAAACCGATGGATTTGAAGAACAGCCATTTGGGCGGAGATTGGAGAGCAACGTTACAGAGTGGTAAGTGTTAGCGTTAGTGTTTCCAGTATTCAACTATGCCAAGGTAAATACAGTTTTCCATGCTATGGCACTTTTAACTAAAGGACGTTTTGATTAAGGCCATCACAGTTAAATGCCTGTTCTATTTACTCCTTTAAAAAACTGCCTTTTTTATTTAGCAGAATACAAGGTGAATTCATGTTTTATCAAACTGTTTTTTATAGGAAAGAAAGTTTAAATCTACGTCATAAAGAGAGGAACAGGGAGGCAATTAGCCAAGCTTAATTGACGACCAAACGCAGAGGAAAAGTAAAGAGTGATTCAACTGCAACCTCTTGATATCTGTAAATTAGCACATTGTAAAGTCTTAATTTAATCCCTATAAAAAAAAAGAACTCGCTGATTGGATTCACTGTCCTTCTTCAACAAATAGTTGAAGCCCAAACTGTTATTACATTAACTTCTTGACCAAAAAGAGCCATGCTGTGGGGAAATGACTGTATATCCGTTCTTAGGGTTTTACCAGTTTAAATCTTTTAATTTCAGGCCACTATCTGATATTGAGCTAATTACAAATCTGAAACAGATATTCACAGTAACATACTCAGAATTTGAACAGTGTCTCTAACCTTCATGCGCAGGTCCACTCAGCGATGGTGGAGGCGTTGATGAAGAAGGTTCCTGTACAAGCACAGCCTGTGCAGGCCCCAGTAAGGGGGTTGTGGTGAAAGGCTTGGATGAAGAGGTAGAAGGGGGTCCACATACATTATCTGTCTCTTTAGTCCCCATTGTGAGCAGCACCAGCCCCTGAGTTTGGCAGTCCGTGTGGGTCCGGCACTTCGGCAAACTCGATTCCACGTCTGAGAAAGTTCCCTTGGTGCACGGCTTACAAACCACGTCATCTGTTTCACTGCCCCTCCTTTTAACCCTGGTCCCTGGCAGGCACAGAGAGTGTGGCCTGCACTCTGTGCCACCATCACCAGACAGGAAACTGTTGGTTGGACATGTGCAGACTCGGTCCTGGGTGGGCTTGCAGGTCACTTTCTCAATGAACCCCGCAGGACACGTGCCCCTGCAGGGATGGCATTTCTGCTGACCATTCTCGCCCCGCGTGAAGGTGCCTTCAGGACAGCGGCTGCACTCCCTCACGGCTGTTGGGGAGCAGTGAACCGACACGTGGGTTCCTGCCGGGCACTTGTCACAGACCAGCTGGGCTCCCGAGTCCGGGTCGGTGTGCTGATAGTGTCGGGGGGAAAGGAGGGCTGGGTCAGCTGGGCTGGTAGTGGTCAAAACCCGGGCCGAGATGTCAACCACCACGGAACAAAAGAGCTGAGAGGAGAAGAAAGAGTGGAAGTTTAGGAGAAATTTAAAAAATGGCAGAAGTATTTTATGCAACTAGATTATTATTATTTCCCACACTACTTAGACCAAACATTCCAAAATAACATATTAATTTGGCAAGCTGGCAACAGCAAAAACAAGTTCTGAGACAACATTGATATATCGTGTCCCTAACCAGCACTCATATAGAAACATAAACAAGTACAAGTCACAAAGTATGAGCATTTTTGGAAGTGATAATATGCCAGAAGGCTAAAACACATGTGTATTCACAGGTATATACATAATGGGAACATTTGAATCCAAAGGAAATATCTGGAAGAAGTGGTTATCTGTCAAATGTCAGATTTTGAAAAAAAAGCGGGCAGAACTTGGGGCACTAAACAGCGTTCTTGCAATAAACCGACATTGGCGATAAACGTGATATTTCAAAATTATACACTGATGTTAATAATTCATATATCATAATTTTGTGTAATAAATCCGGTGCCTCTTGTCACCTTCTGCAAACCACGAACACACAAAGTTGGCAGTTGTCATTATTGTATTAGTATGTTATTATTAGTGGGAGACTAATACCATTAAGATTCTCATCCAGAGACCATGAATACCCACATATTTACAGTATATGTGTCAGCCATGTGATCAGAAGTTTTCTATTTTGTTCCGGGTTAAAGGGACTTAACAGATAAATGGACTGACAGATGGACAGCTCACTGACTTAGAAAAAGATAAAAGAACCCAAAGCGCTAGCTCCAATATAATTGAGAGTCCTTTTTCCCTCAAAATGCACTTTTGATGTTGGTTTGAACACATCTAGTAAGACCCAAAAAACTAAAGCATGTTTTCACCCAATCCAAAGTGTTTCCTGACAAACAGTGAGCAAGCCTTATGCAAAGATTTCTCATTACATTATTTGTTAAGAAACTTCACAGGCAGGCAGACATGAATGTGTTTTGGGTAACATGGACTCTGGAAAGTCCAATTTCCGGTGCTGCCATTTAGGTTCCAAATGGATGATGTTTCTTTGATGAGATTTATAGGGAAACATCTCTTTGGAAAACCCATTTAATGTACTAGGTCCCCTGACTCATTCTGTCCCTCTTAACTTAAGTGCCCGGCAGTGCAAGTTTACCTTACAACCCCAACGGTCTTCCTGGCTTTTTTTATAGACATGCAACATGACTCTTTACTTGTTTTCCTTTTGTTCAGACTCCACTCTCACTTCTGCTGGGAAGCTGACAGCTCACTGGGTTTAGGGGAATAACCCACACATGACCAAAGGATTGACTGAGTCATGTAAGAGTAACACTATCTGGCATTTGAATAATGCTCCAGGGCTGACAGTGTCTTACTGTCTCTTGTTTCCTTTGTAGAAAAAGACCACAGTCTTAGTCAAAAGTTATTTACAAATGGATTATTTTCATCTCAAGGTGGTTTAAACTTTGTACTTGTGCTTTAATTGTATTTTCCTCATTTAATTGTATCTCAATCTGTGAGTAAGTGGCCAATGTCTAGATCTGACAGTAACTACACAACAAACAGAGGTGGGAAAAGTACTTGAGTAAAAGTAGAAGTTACAAGTCCTGCATTCAAAATGTTCCTCCAGTAAAAGTAGAAAGTATTCTCATCACTCTGTACTTAAAGTAGCGACAGTAAAAGTAGTCATTGTTTGATTGGTCCATTTCAGAATAATATCTCTGATATGTTTTATAATGATTGATCATTAAAGTGTTCTCAGAGCTGGTAAAGGTGCAGCTAGTTTGAATGGCTTTGTATACTGCAGGGTAGCTGCTGAATTTACTGCACGTGAACTAAAGTCTGATTTAAGGGAGATTATATTTACCATCATTAATCCAGATCTGTAAGTAACTAAAGGTATTAAATACATGTAGTGCAGTAAAAGTATACCATTTACCTCTGAATTGTAGTGGAGTAGAAGAACAGAGTAGCATAGTGGAAATACTCCAGTAAGGTACAAGTCACTGAAAATTGTACCTTAGTACAGATCTTGAGTAAATGTATCTGTTCAGTAAACTTGTGCTGATCTGGGCATAAATAACTTGATATTGTTGTCATCTCATTTATGGTGCAGCTCAGGTGATGTTAAAAAGTAATAGTGTAATTAATTACTTTCAGCAGTGAGTGACAAGGTAAAGTTAGGCATTACTTCTTTTTTTTTTTAACTAACTAGTATTGTGTACTTTTTTTGAGTGACAACTCCAACACTGTGTATCATATTGTAACCCTCTTTCTACTCAATTGAGAGAGAAAACTTGGCTGGACCTTGGAACCATCCTCTCAGTCACCAATGCACTTCAAAGTGTGCCACGTTATGTGCCCTGTCTTGCAGCCCAGTCCCGGCAAGAATTACGACTCTGAACTGACACAGAAGTCGAAGAGGAGGATACACAGCGACGGCGTGTGTGTATGAGTGTGTTCTCTCCTGCTGAGAGTGCGTTTTCAGACAAATGTGTGTCACGATTAGCAATCCTTGTGTTTGCACGCAGAACAAACAGTCCTGGTGGGATAGAAGAGATGCAGTGAGGGGAGAATTCTGCTGATGACGCATATGATTGTTGGTCATCCGTTAGGACTGAACAAACACGTTTTGTTTAGGGTCATAACCAAGGGCGTCACTTTGGGTTGAAAAGTGGTGGGGTCATAGGGGGTCAGAAGATTTATAATTTTACACAATGGATTTTTGGGGGCAGCTTGAGGTTAGAGTGGATTATTTCTAAGATATGGATAAACAAGAATCAGTGTCAATATTGTTTTTTAAAGTTTTAATGTATTTTTGGTCCGTTTTTAATACAGGAGCTAATGAAAATGCAAATTAATTTAAAGTTTATTTAACTTTAATTTTATGTTTTCTTATTGTGATATTACTGTGTCTTATTTGAAGTTGAATTTGTTGGTGCAAGCTATTTTTCAAAGCCTTTAAAAATATATACAGGCTTTGAAATAGTAGAAAAACTGGTGGGACATGTCCCCAGCATCCACAGTGTAGACAACACATACATAATATACTCATGTCAATAAATTCCACATAACTGTATTAGGTTAGTTGAAAGCAATAATATAAAGTTGAACCTAATATTATTGCTTTCAACTAACCTAATATTGTTACGTGAAATCTTAAACATGATGCATTTAATTAAAGTCAGCGTTTCACTTTTTTTCAGTGTAGTATCAGTGCCTTAACTTTCCTTTAAACTGAAGGGGTTAGGGGCCAACTTAATCCATAAAATAAATACATTTAGTTTAAAGTATTTGGACATTCTTATTTGAAAGCAATCTATCATGGTTATAATTGCTATGAATTAGGCAAGGCAAGTTTATTTATATAGCACCTTTTCAACACAAGGTAAATCAAAGTGCTTTACAAAAATGAAAGACATTAAGAGCATTAAGAAATAAATGCAGTAGACATCAAGAAGGGATGAGGGCTACAAAAAGACATTTCCCATCAACTTCTCTTAATCAAACTGTCAAAGGAAGACAAACTCGTTTTGTGATTAGTGCTAATAAGAATAAAGCAGCCCATTCTTTCACCGCTCCCTGCCCTTTTAACCGCACCACCCATTCAGCTCTTTGTGTCTGTTCCCAGAACCTCATCCATAAACATCAGAGCATGTTCTCGACATGCTGCTCATAACTCTGTTGCGTCAGTATAACATCAATGCATTCATTCACATCAATGTAAGACTGCTTGTTTGTAAAGATTTATTTGAGAATGAACATTACCATAATTGAGGTATATCACTAAGTATTTCATGTGAGGCTTTGGAAGAGAAGGCATGCCTGTAAAAAACAACAACTTTGAGTTGGCTTAGGACGCTCATAGTTTTCATGCCTGAAACTATGTTGAAGATGTTGTTTTTGTCTGGGGAAGCAGGCTCATTAAGAAATGCCAGGCATCTCCTGAGAGTCAAGAACAGGAGCTTAAGATCATTTTGTAAGTTGAACTCTCATATGGATAATTGCATTATTGATTATTTTCTGCTGCAGAAACAGCTAGCATTAATGGAGTTCTTCAATATGTTTTTTAATTTACATCTGTGCTTCTCTTGTGATACGCCACATTTCAGGTTTTTTTTAAATGTTGGAAAACTTTACGCTCAAAAAGAAGAGTTCAAACATCAGGGTGAATTTAGTCTGTGGTGGCCTTTTAATCCGTTTCTACATTTAAAAGCCACCTTCCTTTATGGGGGTTATAGGTTATGATATGCCTCTCTTAGCTTCCAAACAAATTTCCGAAGATCGTTGTAGCGTTGAATCACATCAAATGTATTCATTGATCCAAGCGGCATACAAATATCAACATAAACTTTCTTGGTTCAAAATGTAACTAAAATATTTCTCTGTCTCAAAAATAACACGGACAAAAGACTATACCGCTTCCTGTCTAATAACTCACAGCTGTGTCCCATTGTCCTGCAATATAGGCATATAGACATGCCCGTCATATCCCCCTGACAGCGCACATGTTACGGCAAAATAAAGACTTGAATTAACTTGTAAATCTAAATTAACATATTTTAAACCCAAGTGCAACTTACAAAAATAAATAGTTAAGAGTTTAATCTGAAGCCTTATATTGATAAGCCAAATATTCAAACCATAATGATCAAAGTAAAATGCCTCTAACAAAGTTAAAGTAAAAGTTTGCTTAATACAAGTGTTTGCTTTTTTGCCAAGAGTCTGTGTGCTAAAAATTAAGCGGGAGATTAGCTTAGCATTCAGACTCATAGCAGAGCTAACCTTGCTATGTTTGTTGGTTAAAAAGATATGACCATCAGCATCTCTAAAACTGACTTAATTTCTTCAAAAAAAAGCCCAATATTTAGTGTTTCTCTAGGAATGTTGTGTTGTTTTTATTCTGCTTCGAAATTAGGTTGGTTTTAAGTCGGTCGTAAGCTCCCAAATTCCTTTTTACCCAATATTCTACCTTATTTTGTCTCTTAATAAAAACATTCAGATATATTTTGTATTGGATGTCAAAATGCCAAATTTCAAATCTCATAAAACTAATTAATCAAATCAGCACAGTGTCGACTGCTTGACTTTCATTTTTAAATAAACAAGTGACGTACAGAAACCAAATATGAAACGCTAAACATAATGTAGATGTTAAGTATTAACCACATACATTTTATTTACAGATAAGACATGTTTTCTTTACAGTACCTTGTCACCCCTATTTACTTTGCACACTGTGTATATGCCATGGTGATTTATGTCACTCTGCAATAATGTAAAGTAAATATAGAGAGCTTTGTATCTACATGCATCTGCTCTCAACTATACCATAAAATCAATTGATTGGAAGTCAATGGAAGACTGGTCATACGCTGGATAAAGCTCTTGACTGACCCAGATGATGAGGTTCTGTGTACACTTACAGTGAATCAGCAAATGAGGATAATTACTGCAATGACTGCTATTCAACATGACAGGGTAAGTGCAGTAAGCTAATGACAAATTAGTATTTGATCAGTGTGTGTGTCTTTGTGTAATCTTTATAACCACCACTCCCTAATAAACACACACAAGCAACCAGTCTTTTGTTACCCTCCTTACTGGCACTATAAGAAAAGAAAATGTCAACAAAGAGACAAGAAGCAGAAGAGGAGACAAAGTGCAGTGCGGGCACTTTGTCAGTGTATCCCTGCTAACACACACTTCACACATGCACACACACACACACCGATAGTGGACTCTCTACACAGCCACCTCTGCAGTTCAGCAACACATGAATCAATTTCAGTCTGAGTGCTGCCAGCCTTCCTCTTATTATGCCAACTTTGTCTCTACAGCTTGCCGCACTGCCTATAAACTACATCACCTGGTGCATAGGCCGGACAGCCAATCAGACAGCCAGACACAGGGAGATGAGAGGAGATCTTGTTATCCCTTTTCACTCCCACATAGGTTTCTCCAGCTCCTTATGCACTGCAGTCTTTAAAAGGATTCAAGATTTAGAGGATTTATTGTCATACGCAAAACGGCTACAGTGTAGTTGTTGGCTAGGAAAATTATACAGAAATACAAAAGAAACAAGGAACCATGACCTGAAACTATCCATTGAGACCGAACATTTTTGTTTTTAATCTTTAATGAGGTAATAAATCAAGAGCGAATTTTACAAATAGAGATCAGCTGGTAAAAACATTCTGTGATTCTGGAGAGGCTTTGTAAAGTCTGAGAAAAATAACTTGGCTGATATCATAGTCATTTCATCAGCAGTGTCTTGGTGTGGAGTAAGTCAATGCGAACCCGCACTATACCTTCTTTCTTTCAAAAAGCCCAAAACAAAAAGGACGTGACTCCATTGGTTGCGAAAAGAAGTGAGATTGCCTTGAGGTCTATAAAAAAATGAACTTCATTTATTATTTTGTGTATAAATTAACAGTTTCAAGTTGTATTCATTACAGCATGATGTTCATGGTGTAAATGATGGTCCCATTTGAAGTAAAATACAACATAAACCCGGTGTGCTTTAGGGTGTGGCTAGCTTGTGATTGACAGGTCGCTACCAAGTCGTTGTCTGGTCTTTGCATTGTCTATGTTTTCATCAAGTGTTTTTCAGGAGAGTTCATTCTCAAATTGGTGTGGCCCTAAAAATGTCCTATTTAGCATAAGCTTCAACACCTGGTGTTACTTCTGATTCAAACAAACCAAGATAGCCAAAAACTAAACGCCAAACTTGTGGCTTCAAAGCGGTAGTCCACAATCAAATTGGTGGTTTCATTGTTACTACGCTCCCTCATATATGGTATATGATTTTGTAACTAACGGTAATTCATGATCTATTAATAAATATCTGGTGCAACTTAATTTAAAGGACTTTGATTCTGCTGTACGCTGAGGTTTGATACAGGAAACATTGTGGCTCCACTGCACCACTGCAGAGCAGGTTCCTGTTAAGCACACAAACTCATAATACAAACACACACACACACACACACACACACACACACACACACACACACACACACACACACACACACACACTCTGAATGAAACAAACACCTCAACCAGCCGACTGTGTGACTCCCTGCCTGCTGGCTGACTGATTGGGCAGAACACCCTGTAATTCTACCCCCAGCAGCAGTTACTGGCCAATCAGAGACACGCCCAGGACCCAATTTGCCTGGGAGGCATTGGAGCAAAAGCACAAGTGAGAGGGTAAATCTTTTTTTAGGAGGGAGGCAGTTAAACCTGAACCTCTTTTCACTTCCCTGTTCTTGTGAGTTAGCAGTCTGTACAATTTTGGCGTGTGATTGGTCATGGTTGCATGCACACTTAATCAGTTTGTTTAAACTGGTATAAGACTTAAGATGGTGCATTAATAAAGCAAAGGATAGGGCTGGTAATAAGTAATTTTATATATCAAAAACAATAAATGTCACAATATAGTGTGTTTTCTGGTATAAAAGTAATAACCATAATGTAGTTTGTATGGACTTTAGTTCAAAATGAACACAACGGTTTTGAATGAAATTATAGAAGAAATAAATGAATGTACGTCCAGCCTTAAGAGTGATTGTAAGGTACAGAGAATTATAAGACATATATATATATATATATTGTCAAATTGTCAAAGCCCTATTAGTGAATGGGGGTGTGTTAACATGGCTGATGTCTGTGTCACACATACAGTATGATATGCAACAAAAATATGTCCCTTCCCTTTGCGCATGTGTTGCCTAGAGCATTCTGAAAAATCAATGCATTATTGATGTAATACCTCAGTAGAATTACAGTAAACAGCCAATGTCTCATTACTGAGAAATTGATGTGAATTGTAGAAAAAAGATCTGTGACGTCACTGGTACTTTTCAGGGTATGATTCTGGTATTTACTTGGAACCAGTCCTACTCAATTTTTTTGAAGTACTTTAACGACAATATTCCAATTTCAGTCAATGTCGAGTCGAGTTGGATTAAAGCTAATATAAGATGGCCTCCACCACAACTGATAGTGAGAAACTGAAATTCGACCTGAAATGACTTAAAAGTGCCCTTCTTTAATTCTAGTCTTACTTATTAAATTAAGTAACAAAATTAAACTACAGCCTCTCAAAGTCCCACTTTTGGTGAATATGTTTGCTGACCTTGTAATAGGATAAGAAAGTAGTTATTTTTTTCCATTTATTGAAATACAGTGAGTATAACATGTTATGAGTCTTTGGAGGAGCTTTGTCAAGTCTAAAATAAATAGCCCTGATGATTTCATTAGGGTTAATCTCAGTAAAACATTTGTCATATAACATTTTAAACAGAAAGCTTTGGATGGGGATTGTGTAAGTTATGCTCCTCTGACAAAAGACACAGAAAAAATGTAGTACACAATGGAGCTTAATCTATACGAAAGACTTCAAATCCAGATGTCCAAGCCTCTATACTGTCACTTTCGGGTTTTTTTTTATCTATGTCTTGCAAGTTCCCCTTCTTTGTGGAAGTGAAATACAACATGTCTGGAGTATTCCTGGGATGAGTTTTTTTCTTTTTTTGCATTTAGCCAGGTGTTTTGGGTTGGGCTGTTGAAAAAAAAAACACCAAAAGTTCCTAAAAAACCTCCTCGTCTAGCACCAAGAGAGGCTTCTTCATCGTGTTATATTTAACCTTTCTAAAGAAGATGGTAAAAGTGTTTAATGGGAGAATGCACTAAACACATAACCTTTAAGAAACTGCTGAATCACTACTTTTTCTGTGACTCAGAAAGAATTCAGTCTATTCACTCTTTCTACCAGCTGCTGTTGTGAGCAATTTATACACCCGCCCTGTTTGTGTTGAAAAGGCAGTTAGCCTATTCTTGATATAAAAAATATTTTAAATGTATATCGACATATGTAGCATTTTCTGGGACTCGAGCTCAAAATATCTAAACCCCATGGCTACAACGCAATTGGAAAATTAACCCTTCGTCCTTGACCTTAGACAAACATCAGATAGGAGTGTCACGTTTCAACAACATCCCATGGATAAGAAGTTAATGCATGTGGACAGACTTGTACGGTCTGTAAAGAATGAGGAAGAGCTGTCTGTCTGTTGCAGCAGACACTGCTTTCAGATTGTGTTTTAAGCTGAGCAGCAACAAACTTGACCCCAAAGCAGGAAGTAAACCAATTCTATGGGGTTTCAACATGCTCAAAACGGTCATCCTTAAGACATATTTGCACGTTTCCAGGAATTTGTTTATTAACTGTACACACTGGGCCAATAGAGAAAACTAGCTACTGTGTATAATACATTTAAATAAAGGATTTTTTATGAACTCCACTATACTCTGCCTTTAACGCATACTAGTACTTAGAAGGGAGTGGGCAGCTATTATACAGAGACCAGCAGGCTGTGTGGGGTCTAGTGCCTTGCTCAAAAGCACCTCAGCAGTCCTCGAAGGCAAGCTGGCACCTCTAAAAGTACCAGTCCACTTTCCCTACTTTGTCAGTTCTGGGATCTGATCTGCTGTGAGTGTGTGTGTGTGTGTGTGTGTGTGTGTGTGTGTGTGTGTGTGTGTGTGTGTGTGTGTGTGTGTGTGTGTGTGTGTGTGTGTGTGTGTGTGTGTTTCTGTGACCACAATTGTTACATAATGATATACGTGTGTTCAAATACTGTATTTGGGTGTGGGTGGTATGTTTGTGCTTGTGCTTGTGTGTGGCAGAAGACATTAAGCTGTAATTACTATCCAATTTAAGCACGGCCCACCATGAACACACACACCCACACACAAGCTAGTGCACTCATTCATTCACTTACTCACTGCCCTCCCCCAACAAACGTGCACAATCAAACACATGTTCCCCCACACACAGCGGCACCTGTTGCTCTGTGTCCCACTGTCCTCCTGCGCTACAGTCCCGGCTCATTCCAGCTCAGAGAAAGAGGCTCTGTTAGGATTCAGTCGAGCTGAATTTATCACTGACAAAAGCCGGCGATGATTATTTTTGTGTTGATATTTCAGTTTGCTGAAGATGACTGAAGCAGGGAGCACTGCAACAACTGAGCTGAACACTTTTCTAGTTTTGAGGAGTGCTGTGATGTATTTTTGTAGCATGACGCAGAAGTTAGCATCGCAAGAGCGCCCTCGACAGAAGCAATGGAATTTTTCTATTGGATTTTTGGGATATTGAAGAAAAAGCTTTGGTTAACACACGTCTATGATACTTTTTTATGATAGGTTTTTGTTCAGCAGGAGCACTGTGTGATTTTTCTTAAGCACATTTGCAATTAACAGAACCTAAATGTTAACGTTAGGCTATACACAAACTACATCCCGGGTCTGCATGTTACCAACGCTAAGCTAACAACGGCTAATGTTCAACGTAATGAGGTTTATCTGTTAGCAACCACTGTTTTTGTGATATAAGCTTTGGACATTCATGTGTGGGCTATTGACTGGCGTATTTCGTGTCGTAGAATAAAACGTGGAAATGTCTTCAGTTTCTGTTAAACACATAATCAATTCAGGCATCTAACCAAAAACACGTTGTATTCACGACTAGAGAACCCAAAGTGGTATGTTAACTCATTATAGGTTTTAGGACTCATTCGTGCACCAATCTATAACCTGTAAACATTTGTCGCTTTTGGGGCCATTGTTTGGACAGTCTCTCTGTTGTGGCTTTGTAAAGTGGTTGGACTGAATGACACGATAGTAGCCTGTTTGAATGGTTAGCATGATTGGAAAAATGTATGCATCTAATTTAGAATAAATTAGTGTTCAGTGGTAATACAGGTGGTTAAACTTCAATTAACACGTGTGTGTCGTACAGACAAACCAATTAATGCCAAAAATGATATGAGGTTTTTCATGTTGCAGTATGTATTAAATCTAAAAATGCTTGAAGACCCAACTTTCAATTTTAATCCAGTTTCCATTCGAAGTGATACTGATAATGTAACTGCATCTTAATATTATGAAAGGCATCACAATCTGTTTTCTTAGTCGTACCACATATACACTAGTTAGCTTCAAAAAACAATCTTCATTGGCTGGGATTTTGTCTTGTCGCAATGAAAAAAGAGCATCTGGATGCACCTGGATATGAACGTATGCACTCAAGTGTGTGACAGTAACAAACATTGGCCTCTGGTTACACAGCCCATATTGACATTCTGTATAATTGCGACACATGATACATATCGAAATGTGGTGCATTCATAAAGAGAAAGTATGAAATCAAAATAAATTCCCTACATCAAAACTCAAACCAGCGCCTGGCCGCAGCTTAAAGCAACAACACAGGCAACATGAGCGTCTATACTCAGTTTGTAGAATAACTCTAATTGTTGAATGAAAGTCACATGAAAAAAAATATATATATATATTTTATCAAGGTTTCTGGATTATTGTTTTGTGAATTTAGCAAAAACTATGTATTGTTTTGTTGTATATGCCCTGTGACCATTTCTTAAAATCATAAAGCAACCACAAAAAAACACTCCATGTTGAAGTGCAGTTAAAGTTCGAAAAATCACTTCTGTTTATGCTACATATGCATTCGCATACGTGTTCACTGTTTTAAGGCTTTCAAAAAAGCTTAAGTTGCTAAAAGTGAACTTAAGTCCCTTAACAAACTACACATTTAATGCATTTGATTGATTAAATGTTCAATTAATTGCCCAAAAAAGCTCAACTTAATGCATACGTATCCTTTGCGTATGCTTTAAAGTGAATTCACATTCCTTCCCTTGAAACTCTAATGATGATATCAAATCTGAACCACCATCCTGTCTTAAAAGGAGCATCCTCCACATTCTAACATCTGAATTTAATGATCATGACAGCTGTGTGTGGAGACAAAGGCAAAGTCTTTATGCTGGTGCTTCATCTGACTCACTGAGGATGAGGAGACCTTGAACAAACAGCAGCTGCAGATCCAACTACATTCAGCACATCACTGATATAACAAAGGGACACCTCCACCGTGTGAAAAAGGGGAATCCTGTCTTCAGAATAGCATTTTTCTTATTATTGTTTTTAATGAAAATTACATTTAAGTTGCCACATTATCCCATGGTATTGTATTCATTTGATTTCCTTTCTTGTTGGCATGAAATCAAACAATGTCTTTGTTAAATTACCGGATTAGAGTCAATTGACTGACACTGTTTCCCAGTTGTTTGTGCGACACAGGGTGTTACAGGGTAAACAATAGACTGCTGAGTGCCTTTTCTTTCTCCATCATTCCCCTGTTGGAATGTCTGACACACTACTGGGGTGTTTAATACAAGTATATACATGTTAATTGACAGTCAAAGTTGGAAATAACTTGATTTAAAGTTCAGAGTGGGACGGAAAAAACAGGCACTGTCCCTTTAAATGGAGAACCTGCTGAATGAGTCCTTAGAATAAAGAATAAGAACAAGCAGGGAATGAAACGCAATGCTACTCACCACTGCGGACACACACAGGGCAGACATCGTGCTGAGTTACAAAATACTGATGAGCAAACGTCCTGTTTCAAGTTGTCTGCTTAGAGAAAGCACTTTTCATCTCTAGATGTTTGTCATCATCATGATCTCCTCCCTCAGTGGACCGGAGGAGAGACTGAGCCGGGCTCTGTGCTGCTCTCAACTGCAGTGTTTTATAGTCCGTGTCTCCAGGTGGACCGGTTTCAGATAGTACGGGATCAGGGCTTGGTTCAGGAAGAACGCTGTGGTAATTCCCATAGCGATGATGGATGAGGGCCACACTGGGATTGCCGCCTCACCCCGTCCAGGCTGGTTCAGTGTGCAGTGCGGCTCTGCTTCACTGCTGCGAAGCGCCTCTCACTGCCGCGCTGACGTAGGCAAGCAGGGGCGGGAGTTAGAGAGGCACCGCAGCCAATTGCAGCTCCTCAGAAGCGTTGCACGTGTGTTTGCAGCTTGGACTGGGAGGGAGCGGTGGGTTGGGGGTGTTGATCATGCAGGTGAGCCCGGTTTGAGTCACAGAACTTCCCTCGTTGTACTGTTAGACAGTGGTCAAATTCCAAACCGAGTCTTACACCCTCCCAACCCGAACTTATTCTGAAGTCACACTCATTGGTGGAATGTATTAAAGTACAATTACTCAATTACGTTACATAAGGGGCCTACAATGTTGAGGTAATTGTACTTTACATGAGTATCTTAACGTTATGTTTCTTAATAGTCCAGCAATTATTGTCAACATTAACTATAATTGTAATAATGATGTAATTGCAGCTTAAGATATCCAGCAGCAGTAGGCTATACTAATTAATTAACAGCTGTGATGAACAGCTTAATTCATCAAATTCAATAAAAGAAGACGTGAAATCTTAATTTACTGAATTAAAAATGGGTCATTATGCAAGAGGAGCACTTTTACTGTTGGTACTTTCAATGTATTTCATGCCAATATTTTCTTACTTTACTTAAGTAAGATTTTGAATGCACAACTTTTAGTTGAAGCAGATTTTTACTATTGCTACTTTTATACGATTACCTCTTTCACCATTGGTCACATTCTGAGTTGAATGAGGTTGCCTTTTTAAATAGTAACAGAATACATGTAACTGGATTACCTTCCTAGATTTTTTTTTAACTCAGAATTCCCCTACAGTTCCTAGGCCCTACATAAGGACAGATGTAATCAGAATACTGAATAATTTAAAATAAAGATTGACTTATAGCACATGTTAAACCAAGGGAAACATAACCTTAGAGGAAAATCAGACATGACACCCAGAACAACATGTTGTGTAAGGAGTCAGAATGTGACGAGTCATCAGTCTGCTTTCTAAAGAGCTGTTCCATTAGGGATCACTTTCATTCAGTTTTCCCCCACAACACCAGTAGGAAATTATTTTATTGACTCTGTTGTTAGAAACTGCAAAGTCATGATTGACATAATAATATTTGAATATCTTGTGTGATTCTTTGGTGTACATTGTCAAGTTTACAAATGACCTGGCTCCTCAATGGGTTTTTTGTAACCCATTTAAATGTGAAATTGCAAACTAACAGTTTGCTGACCAAAAATGTCAGTTTTACCGAACAGTTAAATGGTCCATATTTTGCCATGTAAATATTAAGACTTCAAACTAGACTTTTCTGCACTTTCCTATCAACCTGATTACCTCCTCTCTCCCATATGTGTCAGTGGATCAAACATGGCGTCCTGAGCCAGCAGCACAGTCATCCTGTCATCCGTCCAGTTCCTGCCCTGCTGTCCACATACCCAGACGTTAGTAAACAGTCTGCACACGCACAAGCTGGCGTTCTCATAGCCTCAGACGACGTTACTGCAAATAGCCACAGCCGATAAAAGAACACCATCTGTCTTGCACGTGGAGGGGAAGAGAGTGGACACATACTGGCGATTGAGGCAGAGGGGGGAGAGATAAAGGGAAATGTGTTACTTCGTTTTCGCTGATGAGGGAAAAATGACTATAAGTGGGTCAGTGACTCAGGCGGATGACATCAGAGGAAGGGAAAAGCCACGAGAAAGTGTGAGTTAAGGAGCATTGGATATATTGCACATATGACGAGACCAACACTGCTGCTTACTCAGGCTGCAGAGCTGACGTTCACTGGGCCAAAAACCCTGCAGGGCCACACATATCCTCAGTTATTAGGGGGAGTTGATTTATTAAAAACTGATATAAAAACAGGAAATTGTTTGGGAAAAAGAGAGCAAGACACTAGATGGGAAAAAAGAGTGCATGCTGTCATACATGTGTGTATGCTGGTCTTGACATTCCAAATCTTGGAAAACATCACTGCTGATGTAATTATTTTTCAAAGGTTGCTGACTCAATAATGCCGCAGGTTAGTGTAACTGTAGAATTATAACTCAGAATTAAACCTATTCGAGTGAAAGGCTGTAATCACAGTAACTATATTTGCAAAGGTGTGATGTTGAAACGTAAAACCTCTGGAACACATACACATGAAAGAATAGACAAATTACTATCAAGGAAGGGTATCTTTTTATGTCTTTAAATATATTAGATGTGAGGTTTGAAACGTAACAATGTCTACATTTTGGTATATTTGCAATAAAAAGGATGTGTTTGATATGACGAAAATGAGACATCCAATTCACTTTTAACCCTTTTTTTCTTAATTGAGACAGTAAAGATAATAGCTAGGCAATCAATCAATCAATCAATCAATCAATCAATCAAATGTAATTGTTACAGCATTAGCAACCAATGTTTTTATATTCATAATAGAAACTTCAGACCTTTACCGTTGGGGTATTTATTGACATAACGTGAAACTTAACCTTATTTCTGACGTCTAACCAAAAACATATCCATAAAACTATATACAATACTTCCGAGGGCAACTTAAGTGCTGAATGCCAACTGATTTCTGGGTTTAGGACTGATTCCTGCACCACTCTGTCTGTGTGGTCATCAAAATAAAGCAACAGTGCCTTATGTTGTGATATATATAATCTCACAGAATATCCTCATTGTTTATTCAGGCCTCAGTCCCACTTCTCTGTTCCAGGAAGCTTCTCATGTGTTTGCATTGAGAAAGATAAATGTTTCCACACAGGTAGAGCTAAAGATTCGTTAATGTTGTCTTTGGGAAATTCAAAGTAGCCTTCCATCTGATGTTACTGAAAATGTCCCATATGTCTCACTCCAGTTGTTTAATAATCCAAACATTAAGCTACCCTTTCACTTCTGTATCCCATTTGCGTAAGTCATTGCATTTCATTCCATTCTCTCTATTCCAAGGTGGCTCCCATGATGCATGTAACTAAGGACGAGGAGATGCTTTGGGTGTGAACTTGTAAATACTTGTCTCCCTCTAAATACCAAAGAGAAGCTCCTTGAAGGAAGTATTTTGGTGTCCTAATGCATCAACAGCAGGTGACAAAAAGGGTTAGGGTTTCCTGGTAACAGACCAAACTTAAACCCAAGAGCCCAAAACAGGAGGCCTAAGGGGAAACAATTCTACTATCATCCTTGGGGGAATGTGAGACACTGGGCCCCTGAGCACAAGTTTGCAAGACGCCGCACCAACTCTCCTACATAGCAGCAATAAACACATACTTTAGAGTTGTTGAGCCTCTTTGGTTGCTGTGGGTGTTATGTTTCTCTATGAGTGACAGGTTGTCGCTAAAGGCCAGGGAGGAAGCTCCTGAGGCCTCTGCCTGTTTACAAAATCTACATGGTTTAAATGCACAAGTCCTGTCAAACCGAGTCAGGTGGTGGCAAATATTTCCTTACCTGCACTGAAACAAACATTGACTTTAATTTAATGTATTATGTCAACACATTTCACATAACTGTATTAGGTTAGTTGAAAGCAATAATATTAGGTTTAAATAGGTTCAACTTAATAATATTGCTTTTAACTAACCTAATAGAGTTATGTGGAATTTCTTGACAAAATATATTTAATTAAGGTTAAAATTTTAGATTTTGTTTCAGTGTGCTTAAAGACACACTAGGTTTTCTGGGCAACACTTCATTTTCTCGGTGCCAGCTGCCAAACTGAAATTGTTGACTTTAATTGTATGTATTATGTCAACAGATTACAAATCACAGTATAAATACTAATTAATACAGTGATAGTTGTTATTTAAACTTAATATTATTGCTTTCAACTAACCTAATACAGTTATATGACATTTGCTGACATAATACGCTTAATTAAAGTAAAGGTCTCAGTTTTTCAGTACACATAGAACACTTCTGAGACTACTGAGCCTCTAATGTTTGTTAGTTCTGAACACTAACATTCAAGACAGTAACTGTTCAAATAAATCTAAAAATAAGGAAAAGTAACACAATGTATGGCCAAGCTAATTGCCTGTTACAGTAATATGATGTTATATTGTAATTTGACACCAAAATGCATTTACAGTAAAGTAAAAATAACAATAAATATAATGCCTCATGAACATAGTAAATCCAGAGATTTGTCATGGCGTTTGCCAAAACAAGTTGAACAGAAAACTAATGGAAATAAGAAGACCTGTCTGACCTCTGCTGGACAAACCTGGTTATTACAACTTCAATCCTGCACCAAACCAACCAAATATAATGATATATCATGAATGGTAGATATTATATTCTGAATAAGAATAAAATAAATACATTTGGAATCCTTTCTTCAGTTTATGTGAAGATTGTGAGCCCACTGCTGTCAATGACATTGGTATAGAGCATTGATATTGTTGTTTGATTGTTTTATATACTACTCTCTTTACGGGACCAGCAGTACATGGCAGAATGTCCTTGTGAGGTATAGAGTTCCCATTGTGATATCTACCATGCTTCTAAATATTAAAAACTTAATCAAGCATAGTATGCGAGATATATTAAGTAGGATTTTTTCTTCATTTCATATTCCATTTCATTGCACTATTTAATCTGTATATTTCTTATTTTTATTATATTGTATTTTGCTGCTGTAACACAAAAATGGCCCAGTTTGGATGAATAAGTATTTCTGATTCTGATCTTAATTTCTTTTTGAATAGCGCATACATAACAAATAATACTAAACCCAACAACTACTCAGTAATTGTACAAATGCCTGTCGTGTCATGTTTGCATACAAAACACAAGAGATATTGCAGAAATAATGAATCTGTATTATGTCATGGATAATGACGTTGTTCTTTTCTGTTGACTACACTGTTCACATATTTGAATGATGGTAAGGACGGTGATTTTAAACTATGACCATCACCATGCCTTGACATGACTCTCAAAAACATTTAATAATGATCTAGTTGCTGCAGGCAAACGTATTGTAACGCTGGGTTTTGTCAGGACAATGACTGTGAGACTTGCAGAGGGATTTAAATAGTTATTTATAATGCTGTTGGAATGAACAGATATGATTTCTGACTGTAAACACATAGTATAAAGTATTGATTCAACCAACTTATGTTAATGTCACTATGACTAATGATAAATCATTTAGAGTACACATTTGAAATAGCTGATTCAGCTCTGACACACATACTGAAGTGTGCATAAAATATATATAACATTTTATTTCCTCCCAAGTAGCAGCACCATAATACAGAATAAAGTGATATTTATTTTAATAATAATTAGGAAAACACAGGGTAGAATTTACTGCGAAAGATTACATACACAGATTTCCTGTTTCACTCTTTTTTTAGTGTGACAGTTTTTCTCACATACCAAACTGTGCAGCCATAACGCCCTATGATGAAGCTGTGTGTAGCTATGACAAGATGTGTCATTATTTAAGCTTATGTGAATTATGTGCGCTACTTATTTATAAAGAAATACATGTATTGTATTTTATTAGAACTTTGTTTTACTCTATTGTAATCCATAATACAGTATTTAGGATGTACTGTATGTCCTTCCATCCATCCATGCTCTGATATAAGTGTATGCAGTTCCACATCCTCCCCACACGGGGTCACTAGATCACAAAGTGAGATAACTCCCATTGAGCAACAGGTGCCTTATGAAGCCCCACAGCCTCACAGCTATTATAGTCATTAATAATCAATTAAAATCGTTATGTTACAGCATAAATATTGCATAAGAACTCTTGTTTTCATCAGGATTCCATCCATTGTAACTGTTTGTCTGCAAACATGCCTCAAACAATTAACTGTTTAAACAATTTTACTGTATGCAGTACATTCGATATTATGAATTGGAAGTGCACCAGTGGTAAATTGTATCTGTTGAGTGTACTTTTTGGAGACTTTAATAAAAGATTATGACAGTTGCTGACATTTCCAATTTCCAAAGTTGAGAGTTTCCACTAAAGTAGATATTATACGAAAAGAAAAAATGAAAGAACATTAGTTTTTTTATAAGGGGAAATTATTGTTTCTTAAATTGTAATTAGAAATATTTTTTAATAATCGTACTACTGTATATGTTGAATTTAACTTTCATGTTCAGGTGACATGCTATGCTCAAAGAATTCAGAAAAGTATACTTTTCATTTAGGTCGCATGCAATAAAATCATGATGTCCCATGAAACAATCGTGACAAGTCTGGAAAAAGTTAAGACTTAAAGTAATTGAGAGAAATCATAAATCATGACATGTGAATAAATGCACAAATGTGGACCTAAAAAAGGATGCAAAACATTGCATAAATATCTAAATTAGGACTGTTGTCAGACAGCCAGGCTTTTACTGAATGGCATTCATACTGGCCAACAACGAACTGTGTGTGTGTGTGTGTGTGTGTGTGTGTGTGTGTGTGTGTGTGTGTGTGTGTGTGTGTGTGTGTGTGTGTGTGTGTGTGTGTGTGTGTGTGTGTGTGTGTGTGTGTGTGTGGTACTTATGCAATCAAACACATATGCTTCAAATCTGTGTTTATGCTGCTTTTTGAGCGCTGGCTGATACTTTGCCTAAATGGGTGCATTCAGGATGAAATTTCCCTCAACTACTTCCTTCTTCTCACAGTTCATTCTCCGGTGTTAGAGAGATAAGCGGGCACAGTGCCTGCTTCAGGGCAATGCCTATTTATTCAACAAGTAGTAAGGGCTTACTCAAAGGGCAATCCAAGTCTTTTTTCGAAATGGGAAATGCAAAACTAAATAAAAAAAAATCCAAATTCCTGGCATGGAAAAAATAAATCATTGTTGTCTTTTCTTTTTTAGAGAGGCTCTTTCAGTAAGGGATGTGGACAATAAGATGGTTTGAACAAAAACTGTATTTAGGCCGATTAATCATTATTATTACCATCATGGGATATATAAGTATATATACAGTATGTGTAGTAAAAGTATTTACTTAAATTTAGGTGATGTCAATACGGTTAATAAGTAAAGAAAAACTAAAGGCATTAATAATGCCGTCACTATAGTGAAACATAAACATATTGGTGCACATGATTTGAAGATAACGTATCAGAATAATTTTTACAAATCTTTTTTTCAAATTATTGACTGGAATATTTTTCTGTAAAGTTTCCCCACTCTGTTTACCTCCACAATGACATTGTTTGGGGTGTGGTGTGAGAGTCATCACTAACAGACAGGAGAAGAACTATTGAAGAGCCTATTGTTCCTGGTGATGCCAAACCCTTTATGACACTTTATCAATTGTTATTTTATTGTTTTCATTGCATGTTCAAATAAGTTGTCATCACTTTTGATAACATATTGTTTTCTTGCATATTGAGCTTGTTTTTTCAGTAGAATTATAACCCTATTTGGATGGATGCTTCAAACAAGCCCAGTGAGTTTTTCTGCCTCTTCCTGCACAAATCATTTGCTATCTGTGTGTGTATTTTTAAATTGTGAGAAACAACAAACTACACAACAACCTAAACAAAACTATTCACTATGTTATCGTCCTAAATAAATAAGATACAATTTTATAAATTGTATCTTACAAATACTAGGACAATGGAATGCAGTCAGCCGCTTGCCAACAATGCTATAGAAAAAGTCAAGTGCAGTGTCATTAATATGTATTATGAAATGATAAAGTACATGAATATGTATTATGAAATGATAAAGTACATGAATATGTATTATGAAATGATAAAGTACATGAATATGTATTATGAAATGATAAAGTACATGAATATGTATTATGAAATGATAAAGTACATGAATATGCTACACTATGAACATGATTAATTGGGATAAACTTTATGGCAGTGACAAATTATGACTAATTAAGAACAAAATTAAGATTCAGTCATTGGGTATCCTGCATTAGGGGGATAGTGGTAGTTATTATAGACTTTTCTTCAGTTTGCATTATAATATATGCTTAGTATGGCAGTACATGGAATGGACCCATGGTCATCTCTCCCAGATGAACTGAACACATTTTATGCACGCTTTGAGAAGCCCCCGGCTGTGGAGGCACCAAAGGCCCAGGATCCCTGCTCACTGGTTTTAACCAGTGCAGATGTGTGTAGATCTCTGAAAAGGATCAACGCACACAGGGCTCCAGGACCTGATGGCATCCCTGGCCGTGCTCTCAAGGTGTGTGCAGTTCAGCTGGCAGATGTGTTCACAGACATTTTCAATAGGTCACTGCTCCAGTCTGTAGTCCCCACATGCTTTAAAGAGTCCATCATTGTCCCTGTCCCCAAAAAGTCAAAACCCATCTGCCTCAATGACTACCGCCCAGTTGCACTCACCTCCATCATCATGAAGTGCTTTGAGCGGTTAGTCAAAACTTTTATCACCTCCTCCCTCCCTGACTCACTGGACCCCCTGCAGTTTGCCTACAGAGCAAACAGGTCCACGGATGATGCCATCTCCCTCACCCTCCACACTGCCCTCTCCCACCTGGACCAGAGGAACACTTATGTGAGAATGCTGTTCATTGACTACAGTTCAGCATTCAACACCATTGTGCCCTCCAAGCTCATCATTAAGCTCAGGGACCTTGGGCTCAACAGCACCCTCTGTGACTGGATCATGAGCTTCCTGACGGGCAGATCCCAGGCAGTGCGGATGGGGAACATCACATCCTCCACCTTGACCCTCAACACCGGAGCCCCTCAGGGTTGTGTGCTCAGCCCTCTCCTCTACTCCCTGTTCACGCACGACTGCGTGGCCACACACAGCTCCAACACCATCATCAAGTTTGCTGACGACACGACCGTCATCGGCCTGATCACAGACGGCGACGAGACGGCGTACAGAGAGGAGGTCAGAGCCCTGACATCTTGGTGCCAGGACAACAACCTCCATCTCAACGTCAGCAAAACAAAGGAGCTGATTGTGGACTACAGGAAGAGGCAGAGAGAAGCACACACACCCATCGACCATCGACGGGACTCCTGTGGAGAGAGTCAGCAGCTTCAGGTTCCTCGGGGTTAACATCAGTGAGGACCTGACATGGACACATCACACCAGGGTCATATCCAAGACGGCTCGACAGCGGCTCTTCTTCCTCCGCAGGCTGCGGAAGTTCAACATGGACTCCAGGATACTCTGCAACTTCTACAGGTGCACCATCGAGAGTATCCTGACTGGCTGCATCACCGCCTGGTATGGCAGTTGCACCGCCCTCAACCGTAAGACTCTACAGAGGGTGGTGAAAACTGCTCAGCACATCACCAGGACGGAGTTGCCATCCATGGAGGACCTCTACACCCAGCGGTGTAGGAAGAAGGCCGGTAGCATATTAAAGGACCCCCATCACCCCAGCAACAGTCTGTTCTGTCTGCTGCCGTCTGGCAGACGGTACCGCAGCATCCGGACCAAGACCACCAGACTCAGAGACAGTTTTATACCACAGGCTATAAGACTACTGAACTCCTGAGCTCTGTGAATGTCTACTCACATCTGTTTATAGTACACACGTACATATATATATATATATATATATATTATACACATCTGCCATACATATCTGTTTATAGTACACATATCTATATATTATATATATATCTGCCATATACCTCTGCTATACATAATATATGCATCTGTCCATACCTCCTCATTCAACAGTGTAAAGTATTTAAATACTTTCAATGTATTCCACATATGTATATATTTCACATCCTCAAATCTGTATTGTTGATATTGTAAATATTCTTCTCTCTTTTTCACTACTTTATTTATCTTTTGCACCATGTATGTTGAGTTGTTGGAGGAGCACGCGACATAAGATTTTCATTGCCAACATATACGCTGTATCTGCTGTGCATATGACAAATAAAACCTTGAAACCTTGAAATACATGGAATGGACCCCTTGCAACCCGTCAATGCACCAAAAATATAACCTTATATCTGTTCATGTACTATTATATATTGTGTAATTATTACTTACCTGTTCCTATGCTTATATATACAGTTTACACATCATGGCTGCTGGTAATGCAATACTGAACTCCTTTTGCAAATATTTGCAAAATTGATTGCTATCTAATAAAAAGCCTGGGAAAAAAGAGAACAAGCTGTTTACCAAGATAAACTGGGGATAATCAATAGTTTTTTCTAAATGTATGAAAACAACCAATTTGGGATACATATTTGTGGCTGCTGTTATGTGAGTTCCCCCTATATAATTTAAATCGACTTAAATTCTCCTCAAGGTGTGAGAACTCATTTGAACAGAAGCACTCAGTTGTCAACATGCATTTTTATACAAGATAAAGACTTGTGGATAAAGCCACCATCAGTTCATATGAGTGGTAACAGTATGTACTGTAATGTTTTTATGGGTGGACGTGTCTCCCATTCCCATAACATTTGTGAAACCCTAATGACTAGTGGTTCAGTAAAAACAACCATAATGTCAAAATAGTTGGGAGGAGCTGGAGTGAGTGAATCAAGTCTCTCTCACGCACGCGCGCGCGCGCACCCGTGAACTACAGTATCTACTGTACTTGCTGAATGGGCCAATAAAAAAGGGGGATTAACATTCCACTAAACATTCCTCTCGCGCGACTTAACCGCTTGAATCATCGCGAAGTTTCCTGCTATTTTGTATTTTGGTGGCAGGCAGAAGGCAGCAATAACCCGTGGAGACAAGTCCAAGAAAGGTGGAGACTCCTGGGTTAACTTCCTGACAATAATCCTGAAGCACCACCAGGAGAGAAGCGGGGACGCTGCTGCTGTTGCTGTTGCTGTTGCTGCTGCTGCTGCTGCTGGGGCAAGGACTAATGGATATACGGCTGACTCTACTTCTTTTTCGGCAGTGAATCGACACTTTGGTTGGTAACATCTACCTGGCTAGTTAGCTAGCTAGCAGTGAGGCTGCTGCTGCTGGATAAGACATTCCCAGCGTTTGATAGCGAGGCGGTGGGAGAGGAGGAATGGGTGAGTTTTCCATGATGTGGCGCTTGTGTTCTGTTTAACTGCTTCTTCTTCTTGACTCAACATACACAGCAAGTTTAAAACTCGTGAGTCATTTAACCAAATGGCAGTGACATAAACCATGCTATCAGCGTTTGCCGGCAGGGATATAAAGTGAGCAACCCAGTTAGCTAGCTTGTTAGCCTAGCCAGCTAGCTGCCTAGATAACTGGATAACGCCACCTCCATCCTTGGATTTTTACTGCAGGTTTAGCTAATGTTGACACGAGCTACCGCAATTCAAATGTCTACACAGCCTATGTTAAACCACCATATGCCCTAAAACTACTGTAATATAAGTTGATTGAAGTTTCTAGGTTTTTCTTGTGTCAGTGTGTGGCTCTGTTTTTACAAAGTCATAACTTTGTTCTTTGCAGAAACATTAGGCGTCGACAGAACTCTGACAGGAAACTCATAGTTAGATCTTTTGATAACTTTAGTGTTAACTTCCTCGTTTACATTTGCTTGGGTCTGACTTAAGAAATATGTAAATTGTGTTGTGTACTGACTGGCATTCCTTTCTGACAGTGACAGTCTTACTGTCAGTGGTGGCATGTAATAAAGTACACATACTCAAGTACTGTACTAAAGTATGAGCTACACTTCACCTGAGTAATTTGCTATTATGCTACTTTACTGTTCTACTACATTACATGTATCTGTCAGCTATAATTACTTTGCAGATTTTAATTATTAGCTGATACCAACAAATAAATAAAGATTGACATATAATTATATCCATCAGCAGCATGCAAAGGAAATACAATGAGATCCACCTTTTTTAATTGATATCAGACACGGTAGTGCATCAATAATCAAAATCCACTTGTTAAATGTGATTATGAAATGGGCTGTTAAACACAATACATCCTTTTACCTTTGCTACTTTAGTCTTTTTTGATTCCAATACTTTTTTACTTAAGTAGGATTTTGAATGTAGGAGTTTTGCTTGTGACAGATTGTTTTTATAATGTAGTATTGCTTTTTCTTTTTACTTACGTACCAACACTCAAATGGATGTATTGCTTAGCTTGTATCCCCTTTACATTGGAACAAAATGGACTAAGGAACTTTTTGTGATGTGGCCTCATGACCCTATCTTCAATAGGGTATTAAATGTACCTGCTTCTAAAGATGATAGATTCAGTTTTTTACGCTGAGGTCATGTAATCAGGGCATTTCATTACCAACCTTTACTACCTTGTAGCAACAATCAAAGATGGTATCTATCTTTGATGCATAAAAATGACAGGAGGAGTGGATGACACTCTACAACCTTGTCGTAAGAGAGTGGCTGTGATGACTCAATGTAGAGGAAGCCCTCTGATCTATGTCAGTGTATTGCAAACTTCTACTGTATCATGAAACCAGCTCCTGCTTCGCGCTAGATGTGCTGTCTGTGGTTTCTGTGGTTGTGTGCAGTACGACTTGTTCAAGAGCTGTGCTATGCAGTTGAACAGGTTTTAAGCCCTTGCTTAGCCTTCAGATGTGTAAATGAAGGTGGTGTTTTTGACATGCTAAAACCAAAGTTGCTGCTGCTTACATTTAGAACCAAAGTGATAAACCACAGTAACAATGTAAGAGACATCTGAAACTGAATAAGCAAAGAGTATAAAAAACATAATGGAATGTTATTAGGAAACAATATTTAAATAATTATATAAAGCAGGACAAAAACAATATCTGACAATCAAGTCCATATGGAAATCAACCACAACAGGCTACTTAACTAGGGTCTATTTATAGGACACCAGTTTCACCTGTAATGCATTGTATTCTCGTTAGGTACATGGCTCATCCGTGAGAATATCTCAGTTCTGTTTGAACATGTCTGAGTTGTGTGTGTGGGTTTGTGAGCGCTTCATTTTGCTAACTTTAAACTTAGCTTCATGCATACAGCATGCATCCTGCTACTGGTGGTTGATAGATCAAAATCAGCAATCTGGACTTTTGTTTCGTAGCATTAAGTTGTTGGAAATACTGCTGCTTTGTCTGGTCTGGTCTCCATTCATCAGTATTGTATTGTTTTGTGCGCTTTATTTTCATAGTGGATAGTACAGAGGAAAAAGGAAATGAGAGGAGAGAGAGCGGGGATGACATGCAACAAAGGTCCCCAGCTAGAAATGAACTGGGGCTATTGTGATTAGATGGACAAGTTCTTAAACCTCCCGGCTACAATGCCCCAGTTACCATTCTGTTTCCCGAGCCCACTTCCCTGCAGGAATCTAAGAACTTCAGAAACAAAGGCTGGACATGAGCCAGAATGTCTGATTGAATATTAACCTCACTGGCCTCAACCAATATTTACTGGAATGTGGTGTGTGTTGTTTCCCCTGGTTTTCACTGATGAAGGTCAGTTTACCTAGTTCTGTTAATCTGGCATTTAACAGTTCATTTATTTGTAACAACAGTTCATTTATTTGTAACAACTTATTTGTAACAACAGTAACCTAATCTGGTTAAGCGCTATTTTGCATGCACACACAACAGAAAACAATTACACACCCACTAAAAAGGAATTATCAGTAATTCTTTTAGTAAAGTTGAGAACAACACACCTTGATCACTGACCTCACATGTGCTGCTGCGATTCTCTCTTTGATGACATACTAAATCTGAGTCACTACAGCTTTAGTCGATAAAATGCCCGATGCATTTTTAACAACTCATCAGAAACAAAACTGCTTCAGGGAAGGCCAACGTCCAAATGAGAGGACATGTGAGGCAGATTTTAACGTCTCAACACAAACCAACTTTGCATCTGAAATTTGATTCAATCTGGAAATCCCCACACTCTCACTCCCCTTAAACACGCTATGGCTGCAAGTATCGTTTTAATTCTTTTTTATATTGGTCTATAAAACAATTAAAACACATTTCAGGAGCCAAATGTGACATCATCAGATAACTTGTTTTTTTCCTAACATTCAAAGATATTACATGTACTGTTAAGTAGGACATGTGAAAGCAGAAAACCCTTCAATTTGAAAGCTGGAACTAACAGTTTTGCTTGGGAAATTACTTTAATTATCAAAATAGTTGCAGATCATTCCCTAAACGATTGACTTGTTTTAATTTACTAATCGTTGCAGCTCCATTACTTTCATAACAAATCAATTTACCAGTTGTTGAGTTTACTGCAGACACTTGGCATGGACTTGGTACCATAATGTTGTTGTTTTAAAAAAAGTTCTATAAATTAAAAAAAAGATGATGTCAACTGTACAATTTTTGATGTTTTATGATCTGAGGCGTTATGTGCTTTCCTTCCTTGTGGAACAGTACTAGACCTCAGGATAAAGGACTGTTTTGACATCTTCAATGTCAAAATGCATTTCAAAATAATTGTATTCTCCAGTACTCTGATATCCAGTATAACATCTCACTCCTTTTTTTGTTGAGGGTGCCCTTCAATGCTAACTTCCTGTTAAAAAATGTCATCTCATCACCACTGTATTTACATCTCATCTCAGACTTCATGTTTGTTTGCACATGCCTTCTGTTTGCTTATGCCTTTTTGTTTGCTTCATGTTTTATGTGAGAGAGGAAAGGTCTGATATGATGTTGCCCAGATGTAGCTCCCAGGTGTGTAATGTGTGAGGATGAAGAGAAGCTTGTGCCATTGAGAGTAGCAACAGCTCTCTGTCCGCTCTCGTTTGATTTCTCTCGGTAACACTTTGCCTTTCCTATCAGCTAGCTCTCAGATCAGTGGGAAAGAATGCAGTTATGAGTTTCCTCTTTAATGATTGAGTGGGAAAAGCAAAGAGAGCACACTGATACACACTGTCTGCCTGGCAGTCAAATTGCCTGCGTGGCCTTGAGTATTCCCCCCCCTTTCTTTTTCTGCCTTCCTTCCTCTCCCACACCTCTCCATCCCCTGTTACATCCTCCTGTCTGTCACTGACTTATACAAGAGCCATATTGTACAAACTCTTTACCTGGACGCATTGTGTTGGGATAGGAAAACAATAACCTGGAAGTTCCTTTCCTTCTGCTGAACCCTGACCCGGCACGCAGACAGGAAGTACATTTGCTGTGCTCAGTTTAATCCCTACACTCTTAGAACATAACTAAACTTAAATTTAGAGACTGATATATTTCAACTGACTCTCATTTCCTTTAAATACCACCGTGTCGTTTGGTAATTGACACTTAGGGGAGGACAAAGAAAGATCGACCGTAACTCTTAAGAAGAACTCAACTCAAAACAAGAGTGGGCATGATCGAGGTATGCTGAAGAGACAATACAGACATCCCACGCACACATAGACACACTTATTCTTTGCCTTTCTCAGAAACTACAATGACAGCAAGTTGTAGATAATTCAGATTGAATAAGGTACTTGCATTTAGGATACAGTGTAAACATTGTGCTATAGAAATGTGTCCATTGATACAGCGGTATTCTCACAGGATCTTGCGTTCCCCTGACTCCAGCTGCTACGCAAGGTTACCTGATTTGGGCTGACATACCAAATCTCGATACCACAGAAAAAAACAGAACAATAAATTCTATTTAATTCAACATGCGCTCCTTTTTTCACATTATAATTCTCTTTCTAATATATATTATGTATTGATTTGAAAAGCTCTCCTTCAAACTTCAATAAGGTTCTCACCCCAATTTTTTTTAAGATGACATTTGAACTTATCACTATAATGTTTTAGTCAAATACACATCTTAACCGGAAACATTTTGATCACACCCAACTTTCAATCAATAGCACCTCCGATAACAGCAGATAAAAGCGTTAATTAGCTTCCAATTTCAAAGCTGATGTGTGGTGTTTAAAGTGTAGCATTGTCAGGGAAATGTGTGTTTGGCTGAGGGAAATTTAAAAAGAGATGATGCGGTGACAGCAAACAGCTGTCGTGGAAAGAAAACCTGAGGTCCAGGCTGCATGGCCAGGTTTTTTGATTTAGCAACCAATAAGCAGAATAAAATGTAAATGTATTTCATTTTAAGTTTCACAAGCAGTGTCTTTGGTTCATGTGAAAACAAGAACTTTAACATTCTCAGAATTTTGGCAACGACCTAATACAGAAGTAGCTTTCTGTGACATATTTAAAAACGTTTACCCTTTTGAAAGTCTGTTGAGCATGTGAAAAGAAGCCATACAGATACACAAGTACAATGTTGTTTATTTTAATCCTACCAGGACTGGAAAAACACTTATTAAGATCAGCTATTTACATGTTCACACTTCTCTCTCTTCTCGTCATTCTGCAGCAATCTGCTGAGATTATTTTGAGCAGTGACGTAAGCACATTTCTTTTATTTGCCTCTTGGAAAAATGCTCTGAGTGAATACATCATAAGTATAGACGCAACTCCTAACCCACAGCAGCTGGTATATTGTGCTCCGTCTGCTACGTCAGCAAGCTGCAACCATCTGCAAGAGCACCGTATTTGCAGCATGCATAGCAGAGAAACACTGAGTCCCTTCTTCTTTGAAGAATCTTAAAGTTTGGTTTTGTCCCATTGTTAATGGCAGGGATCGAAACATGGTTCTGTTTTTTAATGCACAGTGACACGCTATTTGTGAACAGAGTTTGTGGAATGTTGCACTGAGCATGTTTCAGGCCCATGGTTCTGTGTTGTGACTCCTTTCATCACTCCCCTTTTGCCCAGCTGCAGGCAAATATGTCAGGAATCCTCAGCCGCCACTCCCCAGGGCCCAGGTGTCATGCCTCTGTTAAAGGAGTTAGCAGGTTTCCTAGTGTGTGTTCCGGTGTACTGCTTTTTTTCTCTTTCACTCCTTCTTTCTACCATCATCTCTCAGTACTCCTTACACCGGTCCACATCAGAGACCGGTTAACTTTCGTTTCCCTTTTTTCCTGGTGCTCCATAAACCTGTGGGCGGTGCCAAATAATCCTTCGGGTAGTTTCTTGGCAGTGCGGTTTGTATCGGTCTAAAGGTCAATATGAAACATATATTGCATCGTAAGAGCCACTTTTCTCTATTGCTGTATCATGCAGTGAAGCACAGGGACATTTCTCTGTGTATACGGTAATACTTATACATAAACACAATGAAAGGTACAATTGTAAAAAAGGAGCAAATATAGAATATGTTAGGCCAATAGCAGCATATCTACTACATCAAAGAAGAAGCGGCTCCTCAGTGCTCCATCTAGTTGTTTTAGAAAGAGCACATTCATTTATTACATCAAATTTCAACTTGGCCGATTATCACGCCTGATTTAAAAGTATATTTTAGAGTGCTAATACTATTTAACTGCTCTTTTTACATCGAGCATCAAAGATCTGACCTTGAACTGAGGACAGGTTTCAGGGTTTTTCTAGAAAAATATAGTGGCACCAACGTCACTTCTGGTCAAAATGAAGGCCTGTCCACCTTTCGGCGAAAATAATACATGAGAGCTAAGCAGAAAATAATAGTTTCTTCATGTCTTAAAGCAACAAATAAATCCAGAGTTACGGTTTCTTTACGTCCGCTACAGAAAAAAGGAGAGTAAAAGAAAGAATCTAGTTCAGATACAGTTTGAGTGTAAGCCTGCTGCCTGCCACAACCGGACATCCATCCCCGTTTATTCTCCTTAAAAACAAATCTGTCTCTGCCGCCTGACGCTCTATTTGACTCAATATTTTTGAATTATTGCACCGTTTTTGACAAGCAGTAATGTTGTTTTCTGGGGTCGCTTCTTTTTTATTTGACAGGGGAAATGGACATTTTGGTATGAGGGCGTTCGCTGACAGTAAGAGGGCGCAGCGCCCCTGTTAACCGGTTTAGACAAAACACCGAGGTATTATCCAGAGGTTTCGATTGTGTCATGTTTATTTGATGCGCATTATTCTTACATGATTTCATCAGACACATCTTGAATAATGTCAGAAAATGTTAAGCAAAATATTTTCAAGATGTCAATGAACTCTTGAAGAGAGATTCAAGTACCCTCCAGCTCTTCATTCTTAGGTTATGCATCTCATCTCTTTCTTTGACAGACTTTTGCCTCTTGCTCTTCTCTCATCATCTGCTTGACAGCACACCATTTAGTGGATGTGCTTTTGGCCACAGTGCTTTTGGCTCTTAGCTCCTTGACCTATTTTCTGCGTTGACGGCAGGACAGCAGAACAACTCTTGCAGCGATGTTGTGGCTGCTGCTTGCCTGCTTATCATGTTGTTGTGTTTTAAAGCTGTAGATCTTCTGACGTTCAACAATACGCTCAGATTTGAATGCAATTAGAATTCAATTTCACATCAGTGACTTCTTCCCAGTGTACTACATATGTGTCATAGTATGTTGTCATCATACTGTACTTGTGTACAGTCTAGCAGGCCTTCTGACCCATATACACACTGACACATTTACACTGATGTTCCTACGGAGAGATGCATGCAAGCCAGCTTCCTGCTCTAGCTTTGAAAGCTGTGTGCTGTTTATTCAATTAGAGTGGTTTCACAATTTTATTCTAAATTAAAATCTATCTAAATAATAATCTGAATGAAAAGCAGGATCGACGTTTCCACCACTATTTGAATTTCCTTCCACCCCCAACTACTTGCAACAACAACAACAACAACAACATTTAAGACGACACAACCAAAGCTGCATAAAGAGATCAGGGTCGGTGTGTAGGCGGGGTCCCTGTGAGATTTTTTATCAGTTGTGCATTAAGCCAAAATACAAATTCCTGGGGCACATAGAGCATTCTCACTTCTGTTTTTCTTAAGCCCCTCCTCAGATTTGCTCCATCAAGGCTGGTCTTGGCACAGTCAAATGAATACAGATGGAAAATAACTCTGGATTAGTCTTTTTAGAGCATTAACAACTCTTCAGGGCTCGTCCTGGGTATTTTATTTGCAGACTCTTCCTTACTTTTCGTGCTCATGAAATTTAGATTCTCAGTTTTTTTCCTTCATTAGTCAATCAATTATTTAGGCAGGAATCCCCCTTCTGCTGCTTGAATTTAGCAAACCAGCAGGAAGTTTGCTCCCGACACACATACACACTCGCACACACACCACCTGCACATTTTTGGCTTGTGTTTAATGCATTTAGAAAGACATTTCCTCTGAGGAACAAACCAAGACCACTTTGTCCACTGCTGATGTAACACAGGCCAACACCCATCGCTCCCTGCACTCATTCAGGAGCAGCCAGTTTGTGGGAAGAATGTCTGACTACTAGAAGTGACCATTAGAGTTCAACCAAGTTCAAACAGCTTGTCCAAATACTCTGCCAGAACCACGTCACACTGGCTTTTTTTTACCCAGACTTCCTTTGTGTGTTTTAAATGTTGATTGCGGACTGAGATCAACCTGAACATCTCACTTCTCTGCATCAGTGGAGATGTTTTCTGATCATATCTGCAGCATTTCTGATTGGCACATCCTTCTGCAACTTCACAATAAAGATGCAACTAACAATTATTCGTTCTGCCGATACAGATTGCGTATTCTCTGTGTGAAATATCCACCAATACACACAGCCAGTTGATATCTCTAATTCTGTTGCCATAACTAGCCCTTCTAGAGATTTCAACAGTCAATGAAACAGATACATTGGTACCTAGTCGTCATTCTGAAAGCGTGATGGTACTCCTTTATCTACAGTACTGCAGATACTGTAGGAACTGTAGGTACTGTCAGAGCTTGAGACATTTGGCGGTGGTGGTGTAGTCCGTAGGGACTTGGCTTGGGAACCGGAAGGTCACCGGTTCAAGTCCCAGGAAAAACCAAGTGCTCCTGAGGTGTCCCTGAGAAAGGCACCGTTCATTACTCTGCTCCCCGGGCGCTGTACACATGGCAGCCCGCTGCTCCTAACTCTAGGGTGGGTCAAAAGCAGAATGTACATTTCCCCTCTGTGGGACCATTACGCGTGCCTCCTTCTTGTTGTTGGCACCTTGTCCTGTGTGTAAAGTCAGTGTCAACTTTATCCTTAATAATGCACCGTCCCCAATTGTCCGAACAACAAATCCTAAAATGATCATGATGAGAGCAAGATATTTTTTAGCGGTTGGGAAGTTGAGAAAGTTCCATGGAGTTGCATAATGGTGCGTTCAGGCTCTGATGCCAACTGCAGCCTGTACTCCATTTTAATTGGCCAAAGGCAATTCTAAAAGTGTGCTTGTTTAAAATATACATAACAAATACATTACGCATTTGTGTTAGTAAGACCAATTTTCATGGAAATTCCATGAATTTAAGTTGAAAACATGTTCAAATAAGTCTTGGTTGATAAAACAAAAGCTCAATAACTTATTTACATAACAAGCTTAAAATACAGCCTTCACATTTCCCCGTATGATACACAATCTGAGGCTTCTGTTTTGAGGAATGAGCTGCAGACAACAAAATAAGTCGAACCCTACGGAGAGCTGTGATGTAGGCTGTTTTTCTTAAAGCAGATTCAAGTATCAAGCATCGTTTCCCTATGTTTGATTGATTTTGCTCCTAACTTAACTTATGAGTCGATATACCTCACCTCTGGCCCGGCCCTTCGTATGTTTTTCTGTATGTGGCCCAAAGGTCAATAATAATGTTATCATGATTTGTATTTTGCAATCTCGTAAAATGTTGTTTTTTGGCCAGAAACTTGTAATACACTGCACTGGTTTGAAAAACTAACAATTGCTTAAGTAACATTTTATTATATGTGTGTTCAAGATATGATAAGTGAGCAAAAATCCAAACATTGTGTTTAAGTCGGTGTATGGTGTTTAGAGGGGATTTGTGTGTGTGTGTGTGTGTGTGTGTGTGTGTGTGTGTGTGTGTGTGTGTGTGTGTGTGTGTGTGTGTGTGTGTGTGTGTGTGTGTGTGTGTGTGTGTGTGTGTGTGTGTGTGTGTGTGTGTGTGTGTGTGTGTGTGTGTGTGTGTGTGTGTGTGTGTGTGTGTGTGTGTGTGTGTGTGTGTGTGTGTGTGTGTGTGTGTGTGTGTGTGTGTGTGTGTGTGTGTGTGTGTGTGTGTGTGTGGCTGTATGTGTGTGGTTACAGAAAGTCCCTCTGCTCCATATCCAATTATCCGTCAGATGCCCCGTTAACTCAGCAGAGTGTGACTCCCATGTTTTGTTTACTACAGCAGACCATATCTCTTCCTGTGGTTCCATGGACAGATACTCCCAAATTACTGTCTGGGGCCTTGGCTTAGTTGTGAGTATTGCTCAACTTGTGTTGGGTTTTTTCCACGCTTTGTGTCTAGACTGTTGGTCTAAGTGTAAAGTAGACTGGTCTTTCTGTTGGTTTGGTTAATCAGTTGGTAGAATAGTTGCTCTTGTGTGACTGAATTATCTTCAGCTTCAAAATCGCTGGTGTGAACAGAAAAAGCTCTTCTTAATCTGCCTTCACATGACCAGCAGAAAAAAGTATATGTGCATTTCACTTGCATTCAGTGTCTCAATCCTCATGTCGTTTTTGCTTCTGCTTAAATTCTTAACACATGTTTTTGCATGTTAGGCCATACAGATAGCTCTCATGACCCATTTGGACGCTCCCCCCCAGATTGAAAATGTGTTAGTTTTAGTCAGACGGACGTCACAGAGGCAGTCACTCACTTGAGTTGCTGGTACTGCGCTCGCTACATCGTTACACACCATTTATGGTCGTCTTGAAAAGGGCACAACACTTCCGAACCATCACCTGTTGCCATCTCGACGTAAAATAAGAACTACGTGAACTCACTACATCAATTGCTACGTAGCACTTAACTAGATCATGGATGTATAAATAATAACTAGATCCTTTGTCTCCGGCCAGTGAACTAACAGGTCTTCTAGAATACCCTGGAACCGTGGGAAAATCTGAAAGAATACGCCCATCGGCTACAAATCAATATATGATTGGTTGATCAAATTGTCAATCCAAACGTACGCTCTCATTTAAGGGCCAGGGCATTCTATCGAGGATATAGAATACCCTGGCTGACGGATATTCTTCCCAGAGACCCAGAAAAATATCTGATTGGTTGCATTTTTTTCCTAACACAAAACCACTGAAATGCGTAGTGCACGGAAGACAAACAAATCAACGTAACACCCAAATATTACAGATCAACAACACAGATACGCATCTCATTTATTCATTTGATTTAAATGTTATTACATTTTAATTGTATAATTAATTAGATTTTTAATTTGTTGTATCTGAGGGTTGCAGGGTATTGTCTGAATACCTTGAAGGCCCTGACGGTTCACCACTGATTTTTCATTCACAGAGCTGTGCATGTATTTGTGATAGGCTTTCAGTGCAGGGCATATAATAATTGACATTTATTTTTATGTTTAGTCTAATACATAGCCTATTCCTTAAGTTGATGTACTAACTGCAGACAGAACTTTTAAAAATGTGCCTCTAAAGCTGGGAACAGTTATTGGTATCTGATATGTAGTCCTATTATGTAATGATATCGTTTTGATTTGCCATTATCATAATCATTTTCTGCCCTAAAAAGCCTGATTCAATTCATAATCATTCTATAGAACAATGTGACCTTTGCGTTCACTATTGTTTTGTGTTGACACTCTTACTCCTTACTTGCAGACATCTGGTTGTCTTGTTTGAGTCCACAGGAACACAGAGCAGGCAGCTAAGGCCTTACTGTGACGAGAGGCGTCGAACCAGCACCTGTATCTTGAGGTGGATTTGGGATGCATTTCAAAAATCTTAAATGCTGAGTGTTTGATGTAGAAGGGAGAGCTGCTCTGACATCATCGGTCAGGGCCAATTTCACCTTGGATGTTGGCCTAGACTGCTGTAGTGTTGGAGCCAAGGTTGGTGATGTCAGAGGGAGAGCAGAGCGACACACACACTCAATCACTGACAGTCGAAACAGCCACATACACACCAGCAGTTAATCCTTTACAGCTTGGCCATTATACTGTATCTGTGTTTGAGTGTGTCACCCTCATGTTTTTGTTTTGGCTGTGCTTGGTGTGAAAGCAGCCATGCCAGTTGAGTGTCTCCGCTATGAGTCAGGTCTTAAAGGGCCGTACCATGTAGTAAAATACCTCTCTACCAGTTATTCCTCTACAGCTGCCTTACTTTTAAAGGTCGCTCAACCTGCTGGACTGGAATCAGTCAGCCCTACACGATCTTAAATATCTGTTTGCATAGATTGTTTTTTGAAGTGTTTTTGATGTGTCTTCCAGTACAGCCAATGTTTATTTGTAGCTGTTTGAAACAGCCATAATATAGAAATGCATGATGTTTGGTCATTAACATTATAATCCTAATGGAGATGAATAATCAACATGAGTTCATGTTTCAGATAACCATTACTGTGTTGCAGCTTTGTACCGCAACAATCCTATAAATGAAGTATGCAGTAAAGCTGCAGAACATTCAAAGTCTTTAAACACCGTTGCTGTTTATATCTTTTCGTGCCTCAATCATTTTTGTTATTTCAAAAATATCAAGGAGGATTTTTTTGGTTATGGTGGAAACTGATGATTCGAATCATATGCTTTTTAAATTTTGACATATAGTACATGCACACACTGTGAAATGTGTCGTCTGCATACAGTATAACCCAATCTAGTTTTAAGAGCAGTGGGCAACTATTATACAGCGCCCAGGGAGCAGTGTGAAGGGCCGGTGCCCCTTGGGAGTGCCCAGGAAGTGAACTAGTACTAGTCCACGCTCCATACTTGGTATGACTTAAAGAAAAGCAGAAAACCTCCAGTTCCCAAGCCAAGTACAGGCTGATCCACTGCTGCACCACACACTGAGCTACTGCTGTCTGGTTCATTTAAATGGGATTTTCCAGCACTGCTACAAGAAGTATGTATACGTAACCAGCAATTGCATAGTGAACTAAAACATAAAACAGTCTTAGCAAATGATTGAATGTCTTGTAAACCATGTTAAAGGAGAAATTGCAAGATATTTGTGTTGGGGTTACATCAGACAAAAGAGATTCCATGGCTAAAGTCTCACTCGGCTTAGCATCAGAGCATGTCTGAAGTGAAGCCTTTTAGTTCATTAATTAAGTCTTTTTACTTCTCTTACTTCCATCGTGTTTCCTACCTGTTCAGATGGCAATGGTGAAATTGCAAACATAAGACTACTCAAGATGCTTTTGACCCTCGACCTATCTTGTTGCTTTCTATTTTTGGAATAATGTAACTGGCTGTGTAACTACTTTAAACATCACGGGAAAAGGTCAGGTTTTAATCTTTAAATCAAAACCACATCTTATCACTTACAGAGGCATCCATTCATCGTCAGAGCAGAGTCAATGGCTTTTTCTTTGAGCACTGCTATATTGAGTCTGGGTTTGTAAGATTTGATCAGTGGTCTGTGAGGCACATTTCTCTCAGCACAATAGACAGCATCTGTAAAGAATATTGACCCATCTGGTGCAATGTGCCAGCCATTCCTTCTTTTTTTTGCATTGTTAATACACATTCATTTGTTAAAACCTTTGTTGTTTTGGTTTTGTAGTTATTTTACAGGGTTAGGGTTGGATTGGTCTGAAAATGCATGTAGAAACTTTGCTCCTTTGTAGCTATTCTTATTATTGTAGGCTTTTTTAACTATTGAATTGCTCTTCTGTTTTCTTTACAAAATGCAGTCCCTGTTCTAAAATGAAATGGTCCCCACTCAGTTTGGAGTCAGTAATATACCCTGTAGTGGGGCTGAAATCCATACCAGATTATTTAAACGGCTGTATGAACATCTTTAAGAAACTGTATAATCCAGAATAATCAGACAATATGAAGATACTGATAGGAGATGGTTGTTTTGATGATTATTATTTGTTCATGTTAATATACTGTCAGTGTTTGTTTGTAGGCAGCAGTGATTGACAGACCATCTATTATTTAACAAAGGGCAGGTCAAATTAAGACTTTCTTCTCCCTGCTCCTTTCCATCATGGAATTGCTTAAAGTGTATATGTTTTGTATGAACAACAATAAATAAATGAAGACATGCTAGATGCTTGAAGAAATATGCGAAATTGACATTTGCTCCGTAGCGTTAGTGAAGATGTCACTCTTGATATGTTGTTAATTTGCTTTTCCTTCCTTCCTTTTCTTTTCCATTCCCTCCCTCCTCCTGTCCTGAGCAGAGGTCCTGGTGGAGTACGAGTACGAAGCGCTCCATGATGACGAACTGACCCTGCGACCCGGCGAGATCATCAAGAACGTGCGCTATATAGAAGAGGATGGCTGGATGGAGGGGGACCTCAACGGGAAGAGGGGGCTCTTCCCTGACAACTTTGTAAAGGTGAGCAAAACACACTACGTTTTCTCTGGGTTCGAAAAGAAGTCTATTATAGTGTTTTCTAAATCATTCTGTATGGCTCTATATTGTGTACTCTATAGAAACTCGGAAACTATGGACTGTTACAGTCTATTTAGATACTATATCTAAAAAACAAATCCCAGTGTGGGATTGATAAGGTACTTCTCTTATGTTGATTTGTGTTTATTTCTATTTGTATTCGTCTGCAATGTCTTTTTTACATACTGCTGTAACCAAAACTTTCCAAATTTGGGATAAATTAAGTATATCTTAGTTAATCTTATCTAATTTAATAACCCAAAAACTGTATGATTGTCCAATTTTACATTTCTGACAGTCCTTGAATGCTTAAATCGGGAAAAGTAACCAAATTGAAGCTTTAAAATTGTGATACAACAAATTCAATTAATTTAAATGGTCAAATTAAATCATGGAAACACAGAACCGACAGGATAAGTTGGAAGATGACGTTGGAAAAACAGTAAAAAGTAGTTGAATATATATATAAAGCATCATCTAGTATACTTCTAGCATTTAGAGTGCCCATTCTGGAATATTTGTCTCCATATTCATATCGATATCACGTAAAATATCTACAGCTTGAAAGTCTGTGTTCTGTGTGGGATATCTACACATGCACCATGAAAAGATTGGCCACAGTGCATCTTCTCCCATCTCTTCCCTTCTGTCTTTAAACCCTCAGTTCCCGGTCATTGCTCTCTTAGTTTTCCCAGTCTGTAATCCTGCGTAGTGAGATAGGTAATCTGCTAAACAGCCTGGCACAGTCACTGAGCTGGGATAGTTAATCCTCTAAAGAGCTCGCTGGCTGATTGAACTTTGCCCCCGACTGCGTTACTGTCGCCTGAGATGTTGTCCTCTTCCTGCTTCCTTTATATTGTAGCTGATCGGCCGGGGGGGCATAAATCATGTCTGGGGGGGAGATGGTAAGGAGAGCTTCATTATAGTAACTCAGGAGTGACATGAATGTATCTTGTGGTTGAAGGGCCTTTGACATAATGTGGTTAATCAATGGAAGAGGGTTAGGAGGGAAGGAAGGCATGTTTTTGTGTGATTTATACAAGTTGTGTTATGTGTATATATTTATATATGTAGGGTTTCTGGGTTTTATCTGACAGTGTGTGTGTATATAAGAACCATGTTGATGGGACGTTCTCAGCCTTTGTAATGTTATATGTTTTAATAGCTCAGCTCAAAAATGTTGATATTGATATTGTCCGTTTTTTTGGGGGGGTTGATCATGCTTTAAGTTTCAGGACCAATGGATGTTGGCCTAGATAACATTTTGAACTGACCAATGTTGGTTTTCAAAAAGCTGACTTTTCCAAATGAAACAGATCACTTTTGAGTGTTCAGTGTTCCAAAACAAAAGTATAATGTTGTCATGGACGAAGCTGTAGGCAGCCCCTGAGACTCAGATAAACGTACTTAAAAATGTAGTTGGATAAGACATAAAGAAATAGGCCTACAGTATAAACACATCCATGTGTTCAAAATGATCTGTGTTATAAAGAATGATGTCATCAAGGCATATAGATTATTTGTAAAGTACTTTAGTGTGTACAGTTTAAAAAACTCCCATCAATCATGTGGATAATGAGGCTGGTAACATTATAATCACAGCGTGCTGCGGCTGACTGGATCACAGATAACTTCCCTCCGCTACAGGCCGTTTCTCAATAAAAAACTATAGAAGGAGGAACCCCTCGTGGTCCCACGGACCCATTCTGCATTTGACCCATCGTAGTGTTAAGAGCAGTGGGCTGCCATATGTACGGTGCCCGGGCAGCAGTGTAGGGAACGGTGCCTTGCTCAGGGACACCTTGGTAGTACTTGTTCTTTCTTGGACTTGAACCGGTAACCTTCTGGTTCCCAAGCCTCTACCGACTGCGTGCGAGCAATAATAACCAATTATACTTTGAATGACTGTTACAGCAAATTCCTGAAAAACTAAAAGAATGAAGCAAGCTAATATTATTATTTTAGCCTATCTTAAAAACGTTGAAAGGGCTCAGTGCTTAGAGGTAATTCTTTTAATTGGACCTCATGGGTGGAGAGATTATCCCGAACCTCAACATATGTTAAGGGTAAAAAAAGAAACAGCAATTACTGGATAATGGAAAACCTTTTTACAGAGGACATATTATTTTAATTTTCAGCTTCTACACGGACATGTCTCCATGCTTTAATGTTCAGAAAGCTCTTTATTTTTCTCATACTGCCTGTGCTGCAGCACCTCTTTACACCCTCTGTCTGAAACCAGAGCCCAGTCTGCCCTGATTGGTTAGCTGGCCAGCTCTGTGATTGCTCAACAGCTTAGTGATGTCCCACCCTTTAGCCTATCACATAGGAGTCCACTGGAGGCATTTCAGGCAGGGAGGTGGGGGGAGTGTGTGGGAGAAAAACTCCCTCTGGAGGGAACACAGGGATTTTAGCTTTTGCAGACCATTTACATGCACATCAATTTATATCACACTACAGGAGAGGGGAACTCCAAAAAACAGAGCACTTTAAACGCATACTACACAGAAAAACATGCATGTATTTGTTTTCTGCTCATATATTATTTAGAATTATTCATAAGTTTGCCCTTCTAATAACACAGTCCTCTCATCCCTTTTGTTGCATCCCCTGTTGGTGATAGAAGTCTATTTATATTGGAGGAAGACAATCAAGCGATCCTCCTGAGCCACTGATTGTGATTATAAAAACTATAAAACTGCCAAACTGATATTTATGTCCCCCTCTCAGACACTTAAACACTTCCAGAGACTCACAGCCAGCTTCCCCCTTTGTGTTTATTTTTTAAATGAATGTTTGTATTGTTCTGGCTGAGCTCACTTCTTTAACCATATCAAACATGTCATGGACAATTCCTGTGTGGGCTGAGTATGCTGGAAGAAGTGATCCACAGATATCTCAGCAGACACCCCCCCTCACACCTGACTTCAGTGTTGTTAGTTCACTTCATACAGACACCTGAGAGTAGTGGAAGCACTTCCTCAGTGCTCACATTTATCTTACACTTCTTTTTTTGCTGTTTTCCTGCCAGCTGTCTCTCTGTGGATCTGCAGTTTGAGACTTAGAATGTTAATCGTTTTTCTTCTGCGATGTTCAATTAGTGTTCCAGTTTTCATTGGTCTATGTGCCCTTTACAGCAATGGCTCTGTGAGATTTCGACTTCAGTGTAATCTACTAGCTAGTGTATTATCTAATGTCAAAAGCAAGGCAGTTGAGATAAAGGGCATTAAAATAAAATAATTAAAACTGCAATAAACGGGTCCCCGCACATTCACGCCTAAGGAGAATACTGGTGGGACGCCAGGGAACAATAAATTGGATCTGACAGCAGGCAGTGTGTCACCTGAGTGCATGCATCCCATAAGAGTCATGGGTTATGGAAGAGGGGCGGGGCTTCAGCAAACTGGTCAGGGCGACAGTAATAACACTGGAATTCTCTGCAGAGTGTTTATGACACATGGTTCATGGTTTAATACGGAAGTGGGGAAGGCCCAGTAGCTTCAACAGTTTTATTTTTACAGTTGTGTTTGCACTAAGGTCATCACAGACTCAAACCCACTGTGTTCACCTAATATAAACCTGATTAAAAAATAAGCATGTTACACTGAAAAATGGATTTATGTACACATCATGTATGTTTTTCCCGACTCTATTTGGTGAAGGTGCGATGTGGACTGCTGTGCATGGAGTTTCCTAGTAACCAGCACAATGCTGCACTGAGCCCCTACACACAAAATTGTTGTTATGGGCTTTTTCTGCTTCTCTTCAGCTCACCAGATAAGAATGCTCACACACTTTTCACTTCCCCATGTTATCTGAAACTGATGCATATTGTTTCACATGTTACTATTCCACTTCAGTCTTGATACATCCTACAACTCACTTGCTAAAGACAGATGTTTAAAAACCTACATTTAAGTTTCTATTAAAAGGCTTTTTGATCTAGTATGTGTAATGTCACCTTTACCACTCTGACCTACGTGTGTCTCTGATTTATTCTACACGTGTTGTTTTTGAACTCATTTATATTTAAGTAGATGTGGTGTTTGGTAATACATTTCTGAGGAAACTGTAATTAAACCACGGCTACAACAGAAAGCATGTATGTAGCTTTGTTCGCCACAAAGTCATCCCCAAAATAACACAATATCCAACTTCTTCATTTCAATGTTTTAAATAACTTTATCTGGGTAACTTCCCTTCAATGTATTGTACGGTGTCCTAATCTTAAACATAAACAAATCTTAGTTAAATGCGAGAATACTATTGGAGTTTGAGTAGTACATGCATTCATATTTAAAGTCAAGTTAAGAATGAAAATAATTGACGTCTTGTACTGTAGGAACAGTCCCTAACAATAATCCAACTCAAAATTTCACCACGGGTTTTCTTCCACACATTTGTTTTTAGACGAGGTAAAATTTTGTCGGAAAAAAGAAGGTGAAAAAACAAACAATATTCAATTCTGTTCTGTGCTTTAAATACCAACAAACACCTCCAAGAACAATACATAGTCTGGTTGTTAAACACTCACTGAATGGCCTGAGGTGTGTGTGTGTGAGGAATGGCTGCAGTGCTCAGTGTCTCTTGCCTAATTCTGAATATTAATGCTTTTTTTCTGATCGGCTCCCAATCAACTCTTCATTAAGGTCAAATACATGTCATTTAAGCGCGTCCGGTGGTGCAGATTAGCTCCAAGAGGCAGATGTGCCACTGATATGAAGCGTAGCTGCAGCGCATTGCTATAACACTACTTCTCTTTGGTGATAACATATAACGTGTCATGTCTAATAATAGTTGTTTTGTTTGAAGCACTCCTGCAGACACTCCCCTGACTTAAAGCCTGTTGTGTTAGTAAAGCATAATTAATGCAATTCTTTGTTCTTTAATTTGTTATTCATTTAGGTTGAGAGACCACTTTAGCCAGTTAATCTATAAATAACATAGATGGACTGATGAAATGCAATGCTACTTTGCTCCAGTGAATCCTTGGTTCTGATTGGATGGTTTACTTTAGGATCCTTACTATGGTTTTTGACAATTATGATAAAACATTATCTTTATTAAAGGGACCAAAAGAATCATTTAAAAACCAGGAGGAAACCAGCCTTCTGACTTATTCCGGTGTCTCTGGTGTCTTTTTTATTTTTATTTTTAGGAAGTGAAGAAGGAATCCAAAGAGGTCAAGGAAACAAAGCCTGAGCCGAAAGAAGAAGCCTCTCTGCCTCTGAGGAGAGAGAAGAGCGCCGGAAACGTGGCCAACCTGGTCCAGAGAATGAGCACCATCGGCATCCCGACCGGGGGCTTCCTGCCTCAGCCACCCGCTGCTTCAAAGAGTAAGACACAGCAGTAACACATGAATGATTGCCTGGATGAGAAGTGGGTCAACACTTATTAGCAAATATAGTTCCACCTGTATGTGCTGTGTGTGGGCTCATGCATAGTAGCACCGTGTCCAGTCTAGCTCAAAGATCCTATCATGAGTTTTTCTTTGTCTTCTCCAACCTAGCTACAGTAACTAGGTTTTGATTCTTACATAATGGCATGTTTTTTTTAGGATTTCCAAGTATAGAGTTCCAGTTAAGGGAAAACTCGAAACACTTACGCATTGTTAAAAGCTGCTAATGGTGATGTTTTCTGGATTCAAGCAATACAAGTTGGCCATTGATAAGACAACTGTGGCTCAGGATCCAGAATTGGTAAATCAGCGGTCTGATCCCTTTTCAAAGTCAAAAGTCAAAGTCAACTTTATTGTCAATCTTTAGTAAAAAAAATATATTTAGAAATATGTATAGAAATATATATATATATATATATATATACATACAAACCTGTACACCCAAACATGCACACATGAATCGGCATAAATAAAAGAACAACAGTCAATTAATACAAAATAACGCAAAATAAAATGTGTTGCAGGAATGAGTCCGTATAACCCGGAAATAATTCCTCATTTGAACTCGTTCTGGTGCTCTTATCTTAAAGTAAAGTAGATGGTCTTTTGAACGTGTTTTTGGTTAGAGGCCTGAAATAAGACCTGTGGTTAACACAAACTGAAGAGATGTTCACGTTTTGTTCTACGACAGTAAAGACGTTAGTAGTTGCCACTAAAACCTCACCATGCAGATCATTAGCCGCCTTTAGCTTAATGCTGGTGACGGGAAGTCAGGTGATTTGTGGTGTAGTCCAAACATAATTGTTTGACTCCTGGTGATTGCCTTTACTCTTCAGGAATCATCAAAGTGGTGTTAATGTGGGGAGATGATTAAATGACAAACATGTTTTCTGCAATATTTCCCAAATCAGATGGAAATATCCCATTTCTTTTTGTTGAGGAAGCCCTTGTGATGCTAACATCTGGGTGAGCCTACACAAATGTGTCATCACTGCACCACTATGTAGCTGGTACACATTAAAAGTCAGCCTACCTAAGTAACAATGAGCCAGAGTAGATGCTAACTTTGTGGCTAACCGTCTTCACTTTAATCAGCAGGCGGGAAGCAAGACATGGGAACTTATCCTGAGTCTTGAGAAGTTTTAGCTGTATACACTGACAAATAAACTGTATGTTACTGCCAGCTTCATATTCTCCTTCAGAGATCAGCTCAAACGCAGGCAGCATCTTCAGTTGCATTGTTTGAAGCTTCTTCAAACACATTCACATCAATTCTGTCTCTGCTTTAGGTTGTTGTATTTTCAGCTTGTTGAGCAGGGTGTGCCTGCTGCCTGCCACAGGCTCACCTTTGGAACATTCTCAGAGCTTGTTTTAAGGCTCTCCTGCTTCCTGGATTAACCCTATGCTTGCTTATCACCTGTCCCAGTTCTCACAACGCCCCCTTTTGACATTTTACCAGAGACAAAAATATGCTCCGAGCCCTTCCCTTATTTTATACATCTCAGACTGGCACACATGGGGCCATACAACAGGTTGGTTAACTAAACTGGTGTTCTGTTGAACTGCGTTCCACAGAGCCCAAGAGGAGACAGTGCAAGTCTCTGTTTGACTATCAGCCACAGAACGAGGATGAGCTGGACCTGAAGGTCGGAGACATCATCGACATCACTGAAGAGGTATTTCATGCTTTCACTTTCTACCATGGAAATGTCCAATATGTCCAGGTCACTTTAAGCTCTCCTTCTGATGAGAGTGCGTTTGGAGAAGCTAGTGGGAGTATAACTGTTTGAGATAATTGGTGACCTTTGAGTGTTTTGGATAAACAAAACCAGATTTTGGTCTGTCATTTGAAACACTGTAATAGGTGTAAAACTAAAACCATTTAATGCATTTACCCACTGACTACAGTCCAACTGTTAAATAGTTATCTGCGGTGCTGCAAGTCAGAACAAGTGCCAGACAGGACCGTTTTTAAACTGTATGCAACAAGAAGTGCTTATAAAGTGAAAGGGATATGTGTGTGGAAAAATATGCTATAATATACCTGCAAACATTTCAATTGTTGTATTCTTTATTATTTATGTGGCATGGGTTGGTATGTTTCTTTTACAATAAATAGTATTTTGATCATATGCAGCTCTGGAGAAAATGAAGAGACCATTCCACATTGTTTTTAAATCTGTACCTCTACATGTATGGCAGCCATTCTGTTGAATTCCAACACAGAGAACAATTTTCAGGAGTTTATAGAATACAATAAAAAATAAAAAAATTAACTGAAAGACGTATCTATAAATAATAAAACCAGAAAACTGATAATGCTGAAGTGGTCTCTTATATATTTCGGGGCTGTATGTGATTAAATACAGTACTTGTATAGTATCTGACTATGCATGTGAAGCATTAATGGCTCCAGTGGAATTTCAGGGGACTGTAAGGCTACTTTATAACATTTCATAACCAAAATGATTCGGCATATGCAAATTATTTTAAACACAGGAAACACCCAAATAATGTATTTTTGGATATGTAATGTGTATCTAAACATCACAACGAGAACAAATAGGTCTATAAGGAACTTCACTGAACAGGAAAGAGAGTTTAGTGTGCTTTTTTAGTCCATCGTTCAAACCCTCAAAATAAAGACGAGCTTTTGATTAAGTGCGTTTTAGGACACTCGGCTATAACATGACATTGGACATGGACAGGGGATTTGGACATACCTGTTCATTCACTAAAATTAAATTATTATACATTTACCTTGACTGTCCATCCTGGTTTCATGTATCTCTGCCAAATCAGATCTGCAAGAGATAAATACCAGAGTCATTGTCCTAGTGTCACTGCAAACAAAGCCAGAGGTTAGTGGGTGTGAGTGTTGTTTTTTTCCAGTAGGTTGCATTTCAAATGACACAAACATGACCATGTCTATGTCTCCTCATGTCCTCTCTGTGTAGGTCGAAGAGGGCTGGTGGAGCGGCAATTTGAACGGCAAGTCGGGATTGTTTCCCTCCAACTTTGTCAAAGAGCTGGATACCTCTGGAGAGGACATGGAGTCCAACGACACGGCGGTGGAGGAGACGGGTGAGATGGACCTCATTAATGTCAAGTTTGCAGCTAAGTTGGGATAACACCTTAAAAAAAGGTATGCTGGAAATGTGTGTTTGGTTAGGACGATACTAGAATAAGCTCAAGGCCAGTGCATTGGCTGGAATTAAACAAATTGTAGGATTTTCTGGTTCTTCTTAAATGTTAGTGAGTCTTTTTCCAATATGTCTCTCTCTTGGAGAACTGGTGAGACAAGATTTAGAAATTGTTGTTTTTCTTTGCATTATTATTGTCATGTAAGTGAAATGAAGCGTAGACACGGAGCTGTTTAGGTTGTTATTGCAGGACAGGTGAAACAGGTCTCAACAAGAAGCTTGGCTGAGCGTTCAATCTGCAGCTGGATGTTTCTAAGCCTTTTAGTCTGCTAGTTCTATGACTGGGAGCTACTGCTGTGTGTGGGGTGTGTGTGCACAGGTTAGGATCCACAGCTTGAGGTTAGATATTAAGGGATTACATATAAATGAGAACATATAGTGTTGTGTCAAATACCATAACTACGTTTCCCAAATCTGGTACATAGCTTGCGTGGGAATCTTGATCACTCATCACGCTGCCTCGCTGCAAATTATCCCGCTTATTACACAGCTACACACCAAATAAACCAACGAGATATTTTACAGTATTGTTTAACACGATTTTATTGATTTTAAATGACTTGTTCCTGATAAAATGAAAGTTGTACATTCCACGCCGTACCACCAGCTGGAACTGCGGCGACAGCAATGTAACTCAAAATGAAGGACGTTTTCTGAGCTGTCCAAATCTGTTCACATGTTCTTTTCAGTTGTGAACAATGTGAGAACATATCATTGTGTGTCAAATATCATACCTTCATTTCCCATCATGCTTCTGTTTTTTTGTATCAGGTCTGGAGTTTTCTAAACACTGCTACTAAGTTACTTATGACTCACAATTTTAGCACCTTCTTGTGGCTTAAAACAGAATAAAATGTGTATTTTTAAAGACAAATTCTAATCTATGGAGTATTGTAGCAGACGGCAAAGCAGTAAAGTTTGATTCTTAATTAAATCACCCTGTTTTATCCCCCCCCCTACAGATGGAAGTGGAATGGAAAGCGCCTCCATCCCCACATCCCCTCAGCCTGCCTCAGGGAACGGAGTTGTTGCTCAGCCGAAGAAGATCAGAGGCGTGGGCTTCGGAGATATTTTCAAGGAAGGCTCTGTCAAACTAAAGGTCCGCCTGCCGAGCCCCGACACGGAGGAGAGGAAGGGGAGAGTAAGTGTGACCCTACCTCTAAATATATACAGTATCTGTGACATAAGAGATGTTGATAGAGCTGAACTCAATAGAAAAGCATGATGTCCTTTTAATATAATAACGTATTTTACACAAAAAATGAGCAACATTTGGAGACATTGATCAGCACGCATTGAAGATAAATGCATTTTGCAGCTGATTTTTATTAAAAAGTTAAACGATGAAAACACAAACCCAATTTCCAAATTGACTAATTTTTTTCAGTGTAATGACACAGAGACTCATTAAAATGTCTGATGTACATTCCTCCTTTTTCCTAAAACTCCTTAAAAAGTGCAACAAAACAATCATTGTCATTCAATTCCAGCCTTTTTTTTTACACTTAAAGAGTTGCAGCCTTTATCAACATTCTGTAGTGACCTTAATTATTTTCTTTCCAACATTTAGATATATATTATAAAGTTCTGCACTCGCCATTTTTGTTCAGCCTTCCTGAGCGCTTAGATGTGAATATACCTTAATCACTGTAGAAATTGGAGGAGAAGCCATTTCTCGGCTGTCTCTTTCAAACGGAATCTATCCTAACCGAGACAGAAATCTGATTTGTTTGAGCGGATCGCGAGAGTAACCAGAGGCCTGTACGACGGAGCCAGTTCAACAGATCGATCACAAACATTGAGAAGCTTACAGACAGCACAGAGTCTGGAAAGTAAACCATCATGTTAGATCAACTTCAAACATCCATGACTCAAACACATAATCCAGGATAAAAGCCACAGAGCTGCAGCTGCAAGGTGCAGGAAGAACCGCTGGTAAAACCTACAGAGTGTTTGAATGCGTAAATGAACAGGTTGATAATATCACTTCCACATCTAAGACATGATGTGCAAGTTAGGTGTTCAGCATACGTTACTATGGAGATTTACCCCGGTAAGAAGTGAAGCAGCGTCTTAGGACCAAAAACCCAGAGTTAACACTGAAGTTACCTCGCTGACCGCAAATCCTGCTTCGTCGTACAGGCCTCAGGATGAGTGTTTTATCTCAAGTTTGATAACAAGCATCTCCTGGATGTTGCTCACAGTGAAAAAACAACGTCAGACAAATATATAGTAGCACAAACGAAGAAGTGATCGTAGTCACAGACACATAAAAAGACACCACGTGGACATTTGTCATTCACTAGGACTGTGCTAAGGTTTTGTTTTGGCACATGCATTATGTTTTTGAAGGGATTCCTGTTCATAGGGGGAAAATATCATCCCAGACTGACCACTATGGCAGAAGAACATCTATCTGTAGTGTGGGAACAGAACTCCAGAGCACTTCTGTATGTGACTCAGAGTGAGGCTACAGCCCAGTCAAAACCTTTGAGTGAGTCAGAGATATAGTGACACCTCTTAAGGGGCCAGTGTACGCCATAACAACTCCCTTCAGACTGTTGTTCAGCTTCTGAAACCCCCCACAGCTTCCCAGTGTGGAAGGTAGGGAGAGTTTCGGTCATTTACATTTTCTTCATTCTTTCACAACAATTTCTTTCCGTTTTAAATCTGTTTCATCAATCGCAGCACTATGAAATATTCCAGGAGAGATCATGTCTTTCAAAATGAGTTTAAACAAGAAAATACAAGTTAAGAGTATTCCAGCAATTCAAAATATACATCAGTAAGTTATTTTAGAGCCTCCCTTTCTATTTCTCTTGGGGGTTTTCTGCCTGAATGTCTATGATGCTATGCAGATCCATCGCTGTGTGATGTAGCAGACAGTAAAAGGCCTTTTTAAGTAGACCTTTTATCATCCTTCACCTGTTTACAGCAGCGATCTACTCAGAGGAATTCATAGCTCAGATTTTTCATTTCCAGTCAGTCCGTGATCTTTTAGTTAAGCTGATAACATTTCACTCTTCCTCTTAGCTCTCCTCTTGCAAGATAAAAAGACTGGCATCAGATGCAGCAATGTATGCAAATCAGATGACCTGAAGCCCAGCACATTTACATCAACAGTTTCAGTAAATACAATATATGCAAAATGTTGAGCTCCTGACGGTTATCTGAGGCAGACTATGTAAACAGCGGGCAGTCTCAGTAACATCTGTTTAATAAATCAATCCATACGAGATTTGTTTTATCTATGTAGTATATCTATGCAGTTTTATGTTAGATCAACGGCCAGGCCTACGGGACAAATTAGAGTAGAATCGGAGGATGAAACCCTCTTTATTGTCACATACATGCATACAGCAGAGCACACACAGTGAAATTGGTCCTCTGCATTTAACCCATCCTAGTACTAGGAGCAAATGTAGGGCTAAGTGTCATGGATGTATAATAAGAACTTGATACAGCGTTGGAGGCAGGGCCTCGTTCATTCCTATGAGAGCTGCTCATTGGCACATGAAGACGAAATGATTCTCTAGAGCAAAACGTCACAAATTACCCTTCGTGCCTGGCTGTCGAGAGTTTGGGGCATGCGCAGTTGAGGTTCCCCATTAGGTCCAACCCCCAATCTCCCGCTTCGGCTCAGCAGAATGAATAGAGAGAGCAACTATTAAAACCTAATGTTTTTAATATGGGCTATTAAAGGTTTATTCTGTGGAGTTTATTTAGTTTAAAAAAATAAATCCACCGATTTACAGACGTCTCTTTCCCAATGTAAGTCAATGGGAAAATGGCCAAGCGACATCACGGACTGATACAGATGTTGTAGTACCCGCTATGGCCAGTATGAATATTTTCTCAAAGTCCGGAGCACTTCCTGGGGGCTTGCTAAGTATTCTGCCCAAACACACTGGGCTGGGGATCAAACCTCCGACCCTCTAATTGGTTGTTGCCCATTTTCCCCCTGAGCCACAGCCAGTGTCCTGACTGATTTGCCTTTTTCTAGAGGTTGGTTGTTTAAGGAGCGGACCCAGGTTGAGGTGAAGTGTCTGTTTGTTGTGAATACACTTGTTTGGCTGTCGTCAGCCCTCGTCATCACATCCAAACAGGAAGTACCACTTAAACTGATAACCACTCATTGGCATGTGAGCCAGCAGGGACACAGGAAGGCTAGGTTTGTATATCGCAAACTTAGGGGGAAAAAAAATAGATTCCTCCTGTATTATTTGAGTACTACTTTGAAATGTAAAATAAAAAGGGAGGACAGTCAGGTCCATGGCTGGTGAATATTAACATGAGCTCACTGCTAGGTTTAACTCCGCTCTGAAACTCTCCCCTCTTCTCCTTCTCTCTCCTCACAACAGCCCTCACTCTTTTTCAAAACTAACATGGCTTCCTCACTTTCCACTCCTCACATGCCCCCCCACATGTCATTCTCTCACACTCTCCTCTTCACAGCCTCAGATCTCAGTCTACAGTCTACTGAATCCTCTATGACATTTTATACCCTTTTGTCTATGATGGTTTTTCTCTTATGTAAAGTGCTTAGGATTATAAACCTGACTAATAAGCTGTTAATTTGTATTTATTCATTTCTATTAGTACCATCACAAATCTTTTTTATTTGAACACAGTCTTTTATTTGCCTGATAATCACTAATCTATAACATCACACATCCCTTGTATAGCGAAAAAGGCAACACTATTTACATGGCTAATGAAAGCTAATATTCCACTTCAGATAACATGCAATCTTTAATATTCTTTTTTGAGGCTTCTTTGCATTCAAATGGGATTACCGCCTATGGAGGTTCTTGTTCGACCTTCTGAAAAAATAGTGAGCCTCTTTAGGAAAAGTCATGTCGCAATTACTACACAAATCATGTTTCCAATTTTTCATAGGTATTATTATACTTATTACCAGAAATGTGGGATATTTTGGCACAACATCCATACCCTAGCCCTGGAAACTGTTGTTCAGCTGATTGTGAAAGGGCTTGAGGCGGTGCGCCACAAACCGCTGTAAAAATCCAAATGTAGGCGCAAATTCCTAGTGTGCGCATACATGTCCATGGAGTGCTCCTAAAAACCCAACTAATATCCACATACCAATTGGAAAACTCTACATTCTGAATACATTTGAAATATTTCCTGTTTACGTGAGCATGACAGCATGTACTGTTTACTTACTTTTAATAATGAATCTCCTACCATAACATCAACAGTTGCTAACCTGAAATTGAAAGCATCACTCATGATCAGATAACTCCTCTCATTGGGTTCAGACTCACTCTGTGTTTATAGCCCTACACATTAAACAACATGTCCACTCATGTGTGATAAATCATCTCCATCTGTATGGTTTGCTTCATTTTAGCCAATCCCATCATTACCATCCGCTGCAAAGCCCGCCCATCCCAACATGACAGACTCGCAGAGAGCAGACGGAGACAACAAATCCAAAGGTAAAACACTGGAAGAAATGAAAAGGACATATGAAATGTATAAGTGGACAGATATTTTGTTTTTTTACTTGTCCCGTTTACCTCTATAAAGTTAGCATGCTAGCCTCTGTAGCTCATGTTCTATTTACAGCCTCGCTATATTTAGGAAATGTTGAAAAACTTTTAAAAAACTGTTCAAAAATAATAAAGCTTAAGTAAGAGAACTGGAAACCATATGTTGTTTGTGTGTTTCGGTAGTTGAAATGTCACATCAGACGTTTGACATCATCAGTACGTGAGAAACTTGAGTATATTTAGTTTTGCCTTGTGTTTTTGCCTGTGAATCCTTAAGACCCCACTCTCTGTTTCCTCAGTGAAAGAGTACTGTAAAGTCACGTTTGCTTTCGAGGCTACAAACGAGGATGAGCTGACCATAAAGGAGGGCGATGTCCTCCACATCCTGAGCAAGGTAAGTCTGTGAAGCTAAATGACTGAACAAAACATCCGGGCTAACAAAAGTGACGTACATTATCTAATCCCACCTGCTTGGCTGTTTGATGTCATCATGTGGGCGCACTCATGACTGAAGAACTGGTTTCAAGTTCGTACGCAAAAATCCTCCTGCAAATCTGGCTTCATTTATAAACACGGTTTAAGTTACGACATTTCCTAATAGTACTGGAATCCTCCAAGCATATCTGGTGGTTCTATTCTGTATTAGAAGTAAGAGTTTGGGTGAAATAAAAGATATTAACAGAAGATTTACACACTAATCATAATGATCTTTGTTGTTTAATGAGAAAAACAATTGTAGTGAAACCAGTATAGCGATTAAGAAAGATAAGATTAGAAATTACTTTATTAATCCCAAACACAGAAATGTTTGTTGCAGCAGCATAATACAATACAACGCATAGAACATCATTAGAAATAAGAAGAAAAAATAAACAAAGCTAAAGTGTAAACATCTCAAAGAAGAAATACAAATACAAATACAAATAAAATAAACTGGCATTAGAGAAAAGATATATATATACAGTTGACTTGAAGATAAATAATCTATAAACTGTCAGACTCTAACACTATTGAAATGAACAAAACATAAAGCAGGATATTATATACATAATAGTGCAATGAATGGAATATTAAATCAAGTGTGAATGTTGTGTTCCAGTTAACAAGCGTTTGAGGCATTGGTATTTATTTATCTATTTATTTGAGAAGAGACAGTGGATCTGGACACAGATTTAGCTGCAAAGGTTCATTTGTATCTGCAGTATCTGGCAGGTTGATGGCTTATTAAATTACAGAGACATCATGACACACCTGTCTTTGTTGAAGCCCCATTCAGTCTTCTCAATTAGCTGATACACATAGGATTCTAGACAGAGACACACACACAGAAAGGCGCACACACACTCACATGTTGACAAAGTTATGTTGTCTCTGACTCAGGGGTCATCACCATGACTCCTTCAGTTCCCCTTAAAGACCATAGAGTAAAGCTCCCCTGCACCATCTAGTGGCCACCGTGGAGAAGTGCTTTGTTTAAAACATTTTATTATCTTATTTGGTTTTAAGCAGACAGGGCACTTTCAGCACATTTAAAGTACAAAACAAGTATGTCTGTTAAGAGAAAATAAAAATACCCATCTCCTATCCACCACTCCCCACCCCTACCCCATTAGGTCTTGGTCGTGGTGTATAGGAAACAAATCAAAAATACAATGAACAAATAAATAAAATAAAAATAATAAAATAAATCACAAATAGCACGAATACAGCAGTATTCACAGAGTAAAATAATAAATAACTTAAAAAATAATTATGACATGGGAGAACAATAGAGGATATACAGCGTAATAGTCAATGTGTTGAGAGAAACTCCACTCAGGCCATGTCAGTGTCAGGGGTAATAGTAAGGTAATTTATAAACATTAATAAGGGGTTCCGGATCTCGTGGAAGGGATGTATGGATCCTTTTAGCGAGAACCTTAGTTTCTCAAGATGAACGCAGTGCAGAAGTTCCTGTATCCACCTATCATGTGTTGGAGGGGAAGCAGGTTTCCTTTTCAGAAGGATGGAACGTCTGGCCAGCAGGGCCGTGAAGGCAATGACACGTTGAGTCGCAGTGGGCATACCCTGAGTTGGGGGGACACTGAACAGAACAGTCAGGGGATAAAGGGCTATACGTGTATTGAGGAGAAGTGCTTTTTAAATGAGTTTTCTACTCTGCTGTAGAGCCCTTTCCCCCCCTTTTCTTACATTACAGAAACATTTGTGTATAGTCCTTTAACCCTACTACTGTAGAGTGACTTTGGACATTGTAGTTATATACCCAGGTAAGTCCCATTGAGAATAAAATCTGTCTTTTCTAAGCCATCCCTGACAAGAAGGTGAAAGAAAGGAATAACAGGCTGAAGTGACCGAGCATCACAAATCGATCACTGAAGTTCTGTCATTACTCAGTGTTCTCTTAATCCCTTCTGTAACAGGACACAGGAGAGCCCGGATGGTGGCGAGGGGAGATCGGGGGCAGAGAGGGCGTCTTCCCTGACAACTTCGTAACCGTGGTGTCTGATGCAGAGAAAGAGGTAAGAGGATTATAAATAACCTTTCTGCTTACTGATCATTATTTAGATCCTTTTTGCAAATCTATCAACAAATCTTATCAAGATTGTTCATTCTGAGGATTTCTTTTAACTGTTTGAAAATATGTTTTAGGACTGACTATAATGTATTTATATACATTTTGCTGGACATCTTAAGCTATTTTCTGACATTTTACATATCAAATGGTGACATAATAATGACAACAAATTTTAGTTGAGGATCTTCAAGGAAAAATAATCATCTATAAAGATCCTCTTCAAATGAAGTGTGACAAAACAAAGTTGTGTTAACATCCATGCTGTTCATCGGTTAAATTACCATTCAAAATAGAGCAATTATGTTTCTCTAAAGGTGTTTGAAGGAGGGCTCTAATTATTCAGTTCATCCAGAAATGGGATGTTTATCCCTCCAGTGCTTGGGCGCTGTAGTGTTATGGAAATTAGATTGAGCTTTTTTCCTTTTTACAAAACAGTATTCCTAAAATAGTCTTCAATATTCTTTTATGATGTATTTTTCCCTTTGATAAGTGAGTAAACTAGATGCACACATATTACATGTCAAAAAGCGTTTTAAAATACTGAGCACAATGGGTATAAAAACAGAACGTGTGAGTGGGGAATGTTACTGAAAGGAGGCTGCTTTTCCCAAAAATTGAAAATGGATTACCTTTCTAGGGAGCACACTGGAACCCTATGTAAAGTGGAAATTCTTAATAGTAAGCCCACAATTCCATTAACCTCAACTTCATAAAGGAGCGGTTGTCTGACGTCACACAACAATGACACAGAGCATATCTGCCTCTATTTGATTTGTTTTTGTTTTTTTGCGTCATGCCCCTTGAACACTTGAAGGTCAGAAGTTTACAATTCAAAAACATTCCAACTTGGCTGGAATGCAGCATTAATCCTTCCCCTGCTCAGTTCATCTGAAATCAAACAAACAGCATACTATACATTCACACAGTTTGATCATTAAACCGTTAGCATGTCTTATATTCTTATATTTTATCACACATCTGGTAAATATGGCTCTTAAAGATTCAAGTTTCAAATGCTTTATTCATCACAAGCAGAATCTTTACAGGGTAATTGTATGCAATGCAAACCTGAGTCTCTGGCTTCTACAAACAATGCAACACATGATATACTTAACATTAATCTAATAGACATTGACAATAGTGCAATAAACTCAAGTTCAATACTGTGTAAAAATATTTACATATCAAATAAAACAACAGGATTTATGACCAGAAATATTGCTTTCTGGTATCACATTAACATTTTAAGGGGAAAACCCGGGTAACAGTAGCAGCTCCCCGGTTACCCGGTTTAGACAAAACCCTGGGATAAGATAAAGCAGAATTTTAACAAAATATTGCAGTAAAATAAATACTGTATACTGTAATAATACATACATATGTGTATACCTGCAATGAACAAATATACTAACTGTGTTTTCTGGACATGCAGTATGTGAATGGTGACACTTCACAGAGCTCAGGAGTTTATCCATTGTGTGGCCCGTGGGATAAACGCCTAAACCCTGGTCTCTGGTTTAAGCTAATTACTAACACATCTCTTCTGGGCCTTTTTATTGATCAGTGAATAAGCTTTTAAAAAACAGACTTCAGCTGAGTATAATTAGTATGATGAGACCATGTGAGAGATCTTTTCTGAATGGAGGCTGAGTCTGATTGCTGTCTTACGTAAAGGACATTATCCTCCTTTGAGTTATTATACTCTGTGTCCTTATGTTTGTGTTTCAGACCCCCACGTCGAGAGGGTCAGTGAGGTCATCTCCTAAGCAGGAGCCAGAGGAGGTAAGCTGTCAGTGCCTCTCATGAAACAGTATCACTGATTGGCCACTCGTGTGTATTTTTATATATCAGAAGGAAGTGACTGGAGACAGGAGCACATGATATCAGGCGTTTAATCACAAGAAAGGCATCAGATATCCAATACAATCTCTTTCTATACTCACAGATGTTACATGTTTCGCTCATTGACTCTGAACCTGTGGCCATTTGGGCCATCATGGTCTGGTGTCACCTTGTTTTTGCATTTCTTAGAGCGGGAAGGTAGAGCCAAAAGCGACAGCAAGTAAAGCAGAGGGATTTGAAAGGCATGTTTTGAGTGACATGAAACTGTAGTGTGTCTTCATTAAAGACGGTTCAGATTTTTTGAGCAGAGTTTTGAGTTTTTGTGAGCTGAACTGTGTGATTTCGTATTTCTCTGTACAGCACTTTGGTCTGGAGGTGTTAAAGAGCTTTAAAGTTGGATTGGCTGTATTACTTATCCATAGTCAGTGTTTCACTTATATTAGATTGTGGTCGGCACACCCCCTGTATGCTTTGAAGAAGTGAGGAGGTATTGATAATAAAACCTATTTTGGTCACATAACAAGGCCCACCAAAAGGAAACAGTTCAAATGCATGCTGTATTTATCTTTTCACCACTTATTAAATGGCCCTGTCTGAAGGGGAAATGAAGCAGTTATCTCTGCTCTCTTCAGGGTTACACCTGAGTGATACTGTCCCCTACTAGTTCTGGCTTCCTTCGGGTCTTTTTTTTGTTTAGCTCAGGCCTCAAATTCAGGCATTTCAGGGTCAGGTTGGTTTCTTCTTCTACTCGGCACCACATTGGAATCTTCTTTAATACATGCCCTTAGTTTTTACAACATATGAGGATGTGTGCTGAACCCAGACCCATGTTGAGTTGTGACAGTACAGATCCACACGCTCACACATATACAATTATAACGTACAAACATAGACAGTGGCATTTACAGATTTCTGAAATGCCTATCAGGAGTTAATACAAGTTTGTGTTGAGCATAGGAATAGAGAGACCTGAGACCACCTTTTTGGGTGTGGGTGGGGGTGTGTGTACTTAATCAACATATATATACAAAACCCTGAATGATTTACCATATATTCTGTTACAGATGTATTGTCTCATATTCAAAGATAGCAAAGAAAGAAAGGATTAAAGAAAGGTTCATTCAGAAGCTGGTTTTATTCACAAAATGTAGGCATTGTTTGGGGGTAATTTTCTATTACATGATATTACAAATGTTAGGAAAATATTGTTAATTTACTCAAATTAAGGCTGATTCAAGATCTTCATTAAAAAAAGCAAATTGTCGCCTAACCTTAGAAGTTAAAATACGACTATTCGTTTTTATGTAATATTCCTCAACATAAAGTTCCAGGTTACACATGTTGGATATTATTTACATATTCCTTCTATGGAGCCAACCTTAATTGTTTTACCTTTCTCCTTTCATGTCAGCTTTTGTGATTAATGACAGATGTCTGACTTATTTTTCCCTTGATCCCTTTGTTCCTGCCAGAAGCCGAAGAAGCCACCTCCGCCTTCAAAAAGCATAGGTGGGTAACACTTTACATCCTGCTGCTCATTAAATGCTATCACCTCAATGCTATGGTTGGAAGTGGTGCTGCTCCATGTATATTTCAGTGGAACTCCCTGTTCTCACTATTCAAGCTCACTTTGAACACATTTGCTTTGTACTGCTTCAGAATACGAAGGTTTGAAGTCTCTTACTACTTTAAAGCCACAGCACATTTCATGGTAACCCTTCTCTCCTTTTTAAATACATTTGTTTTCTACGAAACTTGAATATTAAAGAGTCGGGGACTAGTAAATGACCTAGGCAATTATCTTGTTTCTTTTTGTCTGTAGACTGGTTTAGAATTAGAAAGGGAGGAATCAGAGTTTGTGTGATCATTATTTTTTGATAGTGTTGGAATCTGTCAGGATACGGAATGTTAACATGACCCAAACGCAGAATAAGTGGAAGGCATTTAGATTTATTTGAATAAAAAACTTGAACACAGGGCGAGCAGGCACGTTCAACAAAATAAAAGAAGCAAAAAAAAAAAACACAAACCAGGAACACCCGAAGGACATAGGAGGGCAGACTAGGGACATCCAGGACAATACACCAAGGACAACCGCTGGGGGAAAAGGACAACAAACTGACAAGGCAAAGCAAGACTAAATACTGAGGGACTGATCACAAGACAAGACACAGCTGGGGAGGGGAGGCAGAAACACCAGGGCAACAGATGATCACAATGAGGCAATCAGACACAGGAAGTAACAACACCAGGAGATCATGATAGGACTCCAAACAGAGAATACCATCAGAACAGAGCAGGACTTATAAAGAAGGATATGAGGAACCCTGAGCGCTGCATTGTAGAAGACTATTACAAAAATGCTACTGTATCATGAAGATTAAGTGACTACTCAACTGGATCTTGACTGGCTTTATGGTGGTTGGTAATAGTTGACATTTCATTTTGAAGGGAGGAAATCCAAAAAAACAAAAACAAAAAAAAGATAAAATAAAATATCCAAATAGTGTATAGATTAATACCTTTTGTGGTACTGACCTAGTAGGTCATCAGTACTAGAGATGTGCCAATAAACCCATTTTAGAATGATATTAAACCCATTTTAGAATGATATTAAACCCATTTTAGAATGATATTAAACCCATTTTAGAATGATATTAAACCCATTTTAGAATGATATTAAACCCATTTTAGAATGATATTAAACCCATTTTAGAATGATATTAAACCTATTTTTCCATTTGGACCATAAAACAGCCACACAAAAATATAAAGAAGACATGCTGTATGAGGACATTCTATATAGTGTGTTGCACAATATAAAGACCCACTTATCTTATCCCAGTTATCTAAACTCATCTCATCTGATGGACCAAAGATAGCAAAAGAAACAGGTAAATACATTCCTGATAGTAGGCGGTTAAAGCTTAGCTCCAACGTAATCCTTAAATCGATTCCAATTCCTCTCACAGTTATCAGATGATCCACGTAATGTGAATCTCAATTTCTAATACTTTAAGAAATATAGTTATTAGAAATGTTGCTCTAAAAAAATTATAATGGTTTTGTCCCCTGCCTAAAAAATAGGCTGGATTAGTGTTTTGAAATATTTGGCAGTGTTTTATGTGAACTCCATTAGCTGATTACATTTTTGACATTACCAGAATGAGTTTGCTCAAGAGGCAGGTAAGAGCTGGCATCTGTCACAAGGAGAGTCTACATGCAGGAACATTTGGGGAAGTTTGACTTCAGAGAAATAAAGCCAATGCAGCACCTTGAAATGACTGAGGCCGCTTTCTAAAACGTTTTACCTTTGGCCTGCATGTTCATGGTGTTTAAAGTGTATTTACATTCATCTGTAGAATTTCAGCGAGCTCAAATTATGAATTTGTTAGGTTTGATAACGTTGTGATAATTGTTCTTTAGCACGAGCTGGAAAGCTAGCGTAGTTTCAGGAGGGTTATAATGTTCATTTTCAGGGACATACTGGTATTTTGTGCCTCTACTGGGACATGTCTCCATGCTTTAATGTTCAGAAAGCTCTTTATTTTTCTCATACTGCCTGTGCTGCAGCACCTCTTTTCACCCTCTGCCTGAAACCAGAGCCCAGTCAGCTCTGATTGGATAGCTGGTCGGCTATGTTGTGATTGGTCAACCTCTTAGAGATGTCCTGTCCTGATAGCCTACATATCATTGGATTGCTAACCAATAGAAGCAAGAGTGTTCCTAAGGTAAACAAAAGAGTCCAATGGAGACCATTCAGATTCACAAAAAACATTATGACACACCACAGGAAAAGGGACAACACCAAAAACAAAGTAGGGCCCATTTGAAGCGAGATTCTTGGCCACACAAACCCAGCATTCAAATGATTCCTTCAACGCCTGCTCAATAGCATGTGCTGTGTTCTCAAGTTTTAAATGTTCTACCATGCAAAGGAGGTAGGGATAGGAGTGTGAAAGGAGTTGTCAAAGCTTAAATGGTTGGTAACCCCTATGTTGACCTCATAAAGCCAACCGAGTTAACAGGATGTTTCACAAATCAGATAACAGCTGAAAAAATCCCCAGCATTAGTGAAGTGCCTGTAAACATTGTGTCTGCTGCGTGGTTTACCTCAGTATTTAAATATACAGAGGTCAGTGTTGTTTCTTTCTGTCCTTTCTGGGAAGTATATATCCAGGCATTGTCACTGTCATAAGAAGAACACATTTGTTCAAGTCAATACATGAAAACTCTCCGGGGAGAGCCTAGTCCCAAATCCTGTTCACTAGTTGTTTAATGAAAGTCATGGTTCTGAGCATTGAAGTGTGTTCATCTCAAAGGTCAAAGTTTTGCAAAATGCAATCTTGCATCACTGCCTTCATGTCTACACAGGATGTCTGCATTCATGACCATCTTCCTGCCTTGTGGTGCAGTTTGGGGTCTGTATTGCTGAGACGTCTGAAATGATGTGTCTGTATATGACTTTCTGACAGATACCTCCAGCTCATGCAGAATAATATGTGCCAGAACGGGATAAATGTTTATCCTGTAACTGCCTGTTACAGATCTCTCTTTGTAATTGTGCTTGTGAGAGTGTGTGTCTGTCGAATGTTGGGTCGGACGGACGCCGTGACGTTGATCGGACCATGTTTCGTTTTTCAGCACTCAAGCCGGAGTTTCCCAGTGTGGACAGGAAGCCTCATCCCATCAGGCCAGAGGACAAAGGTAGGACCCTCCACCTTTCCTCACATCCATCCTCACCCTGCACATCACACGGCAGCATCTCATGTTCACACATCAGAAGCTCTCTATTTCTGACATCTTTCCCTCTTTGGAGTATTCTTTTCCTGACACCACTGTGTCACCACTCGCTCCTCCATTGACCTGTGGAGGCAGTACACACACAGACCATTTTTCATCTTCTCTTCCTGTTTTCAGAAATCCTTTATAAGTCCCGCGGGGAACTTGACAAAATACTTTTAAAACTTTGGGAGCTTTTGTTCAAACCTGATGCTTGGCACTAAAGAGCACTGTTGTTCCAAGAAACAGAGGTTCTTTTTCTATGATAAATAGAGGTATCATAGTGTGAGATCATGATCATACTCAAGACATTGATGCATTTGCCCTTTTCCTTTTTTCTTACCTCCATCCACAGTAATTCAGCTCTCAAAAGACGCATTATTAGAGTCACTGTCTCCTAAAGCTTCTTTGAGACCTGAGTGGCTGTGCGTTCAGGGCTGTAGTGCTTTGTTGGAATAAATGGCTTCACACCCTTGAGGAAGTGGATGTTCCAAACAATATTTTGACCAGTGGTAGTAGTGGAGCTGAAATACAGTCAGCCCGCTGGTTCATATTGTTGGAAAGGTGTGAAAACTATTTTCAAATTAAAGAGAAGAAAGATAGCTGCTGAAAGTGCCCTGACATCATTACCTCTCTCCCAATAAATTGTTATTAATACTTCATCAATTATTAATTATCGTTCAATCAAAACCGTGCTGTGTAGGTGTCACATCTTCTGGCTAGAATTTCCGACCTAATAAATGAATCCATTTAAAATTCACTTTAACTACAAACAGCTTGTTCATTAATATTAATACTGATTAATAATACAATAATCTGAAGTTATAAAATATTACTGGACTCATCAAAAAGGCCCGGGCCCCCATTGACAAACTCTAAACCCCTCCCATGGATGGTATAACCACTCATCATCTGGTAGAGACATTTTTTGTGTTGATTATAAATTAAACATGTTCTAATTAATTTAGGTCTTGATATATTCTTCCGATTTATGAATTTGTATCTAGTTAAATGTTCTGAGAATAGGTTTATTGTGATCGGACATCTCTTATGTAAGGAAGGGGTGGGACAGAGCCTCGGGGGAAATTGTCTTCAGCACGGAACGGGGACTCGGTACAGTCTTTGACCTCACGTTACACTGATACTTGTTGTTTACTTGTTTGTTTAATTTTATACAAGAAGTAAATAAATCAGCCAAAGGAAGGCAACGACATCAGGGCCTGCAGAGTTTTATTTGGACGGTTTTAACGTGTGAGCCAAGAAGCGGAGCCCTGTTAATGTGGCCCAGTTTAAAGATCCTACAAGATTGAGCCACTACATCATGTGCATATTCCTCTGTATATGTTAGCACATTTCTGTTCAATGCTACCACTTTTGTTACTGCACAGCACTTCAAACTCTTGATAGGCTCCACATATTTTAATTCTCAGATTAAACTGGTTTTCCTATTTACGTGTCTTGTAAACATTTATGATGTTAATACTTATGGACATATTTATTATAATTAATAATGTCTCTTTTTCACAACTTACCAAAGCAAATTCCATGTACAGTACAAGATGTGTAAAACGCCTGATTCTGAAATTGTACATACATAGCCATAGATTTGGAATACCAGACACAATATAAAGAAAACAATGTTCTAAAGTAAAAAATGTTATCATGATTATGGTATTGGTAGAATATAATATAGTTGGGCAATCCAAAGATAGTTGAATACTATAGAGCTGCAACAGTTTGAATAAATTAGACTAGTTCTGTCATATCTCTTTACATTTCCTGTTTTTAGCATTAACCTTCAAACTCTAAGTACATTCAACAACCGAGTTTCCTTTTGCTTCCTTTATCAACAGCTGAACTGAATCTCCTTTCTCCCTATAGCTCTTTATTCTCAGTGCCAGAGGAGCACATTAGCCTCCATTTCATTAAATGTCATTTACAACTTGCAGGCTTGGCAATGTCATTTAGCATAAGTCCTTCATCTCAGCTGTTCGTGCTAAACCTCCCTTTCAGATGCAAATTAGATTAGAGTGTATGGAGAATACAAATCACACATACAACTGATCTGACTATCTTTGACTGCGATTTACATCAAGTGAGTTCCTCTTTCATGACTGAACAGATGTCAGATGAGTCAGTTAGAGAGTTCATAAAGTCAGTAATTGTATACATTTATTTAGTTTTACTGGTGTGATATCAGCAATTTAATAAACTGTCATATTCCTATTTCCTTCAGTTTTTTAAGTCATGAACCTCAGTTTTATTTGTTTGATGAAGGCACCGTGGTAGGCAGGTTTCCCTAAATGCAATCAGATGCTCAGATTATGCATGGTCTGAATCAAACCCTGATTGAAGGGCTATGTATTTATTGTGTAAAATAAAAAATGTAAAAACGGGAAACATTGATTTCTCAAGCACTCTTTGTTTTTCTTCTACAACATGATTTCTTGAGGTTCCAAAAGCTCCACGGAAATAATAAACTGTAGAAACGTTTTTATAATGTTCTGCGCAACAAGGCAGAGATTTAATTTAACAGAAAAAAACAACCTCTTTCAGAGTTGTTCTCGTTTCTGATTGGCCCATTTGGAGAGCACATAACCTACGATTTATGATCCAGAACAGAGAGATCTGCAGAAGACGACAGACGGGATGGTTTACTTTAGGTTTACTTTAGCATTTTATGTTCGTATAAATGATTTGTTTCTGTTTTGCACATTTTTCCTTTATCTTTTAATTATTTATTTCATACTTTTATTGTATTTTAATCTAAAGTAGAGCAATTGTCAAAAACACTGGTAATCTGATAATGATACTAAAACAAACTAGTTTCAGGTGAAATCCATCATTTTTAAATCAATGAAATCATGTTTAAACTAATATGTTTGTGTCAAATAAAACATTTATTTAATAATAATAACATTTCATTTCTATCGCACACTTTAAAAACAACATCATCTCAAGGTGCTTCACAACGCTATGAGGAAAAAAAATGAACACCTCGCTGTACAATATCTCTTAGGCTTAGAAAACCATGTTAAACAAAGTATTATTAGTCATAGTTTAAAACTTGATGAGGACTTTAACGTTTTTAATCTCACTTTCCAGAAATCAAAACTGTGCCATGTTCTTAATGTCCAATTTCTTTCCTTTTATACTTCACTTGTTTCGGAGGATTCACTGTCTGTAGTCAACGGGAATAGAAACGTTTTATTCCCAGTGCTAGCAGATTCCCCCCCAAAAAACTGCTGCGTCACAACCAAGTGATTTTGAAATCGAGTCACACAACTAACTTCTTTATTTTTAACTAAGGAATTTTACCATCAACAGCCCTTTGTTTTTGTCTTTCATCGGGCTCAATAGGCTCATTCACCATTGTGTCACTTGTTGAGACTTGTTGTCTACCAGAAATAGTTTTAAATGAACTTCTATGAGATAATTACTTTGTAAAGAGCATGGAGGCTGTGTTCAGCCGCCGACTCATTTTATCAGCAGATAAGCTTGTTGAACATCAATTTGCCCTGGTTGTTTCAGCGCCGCTCAACAACAAATTTGCTTTTGTCCCTCAGACGTGAAATGATTGACCTCAGTTGCTGTGTGTAATTCCTGATGATTGCAGGAATGCTCTCTCTCAAACGGTCTAGAATATATCAATTTCTCCTCTTTCAAATCAAAGCTGGACCTTTTCTTTTTTTTAAACTCTACTCACTGTTTTCCTCTTTTTCAGGTGAGAAGCCCAATCTAGAACACAAGCCATCGAAGCCCGCAGCGCCAGTGGTCCCGCCCAAAAAGCCGGTCCCCCCTCCTGGGAAAGGCAGGCCGGGGAGCCTCCCACCCAAGAGGCCGGACAAGCCTCTTGCTCCATCGCCAAAGTAAGTTTAATATTCATCTCCTAGTCCAGCCTCTGTTCATCCATCCCTCCAGGACCTTTCAAACCATTATCTGTAGTGTCCTCCCCCCCACACAGCACCCGTTAATCCATTTCTTTCCCATGTTTACCTCTTGTCTGCAGGCACAATGGAGAGGTGCCTTCCACACGACCAAAATCCGAATTTGAGCCATCGTTGCTCATCAAACCCAAAACCCCTGGGGACTGTGGGGAGAAGTCCTCGGATGTTGGTATGTACAGTGTTGATTAGATGATCCTTCTTACTGGGGTGATTAGTTTTGCTTGATATTAAAGGGCTCCTATTCTGCTATATCTAAACAATATATTGTAGGACCATGTCTATACAAAACTTGTCTGTGAAGTGTTTTGCTCAAAATACCAAACAGATCACATATTGTAGCATGCCTCATCCCCCTCTATTTCAGCCCTGTTCCTGAAGTTCTGATTCTGTGACTGTCGCTTTAAATTTGAGCTGAGCTGAAGCTGGCCATGCCCCTTTGGAACAGCTCTCTGTCTGAAGAGAGAAGTTTCTAACGGAGAAACTCAGCTAAACGCTGCCGTGATTAAACGCCATATTATGTTCCAAACCACATCCAGCATTATTTCTGAAACACTTCTCAGAGTTTACCACTAGAACAGAGACAATATGTATTATATATACAACAACTCTAAGTCCCTCCTGCAGACATCATGTGGGGTGGGGGGGGGGGGGGATTTTATATTGCAGACGAAAGGTTGGGACATGTCAGGTGGGCGGTTACATTGCCAGGAGTTCAATGTAAAGCCAGCCCACATTTCAGTTATGACGTCATAACGGCAGCAAATCTGGATCAGCTATTTAGAGATTTGGGTAAGGAGGAAAAGAGAGAGGGTTGTATTTTCTGACACTTCATGAGTCTCCTTACACACCGGGGGACACATATTTACTGTATGTATAAAGACAGCAAAAACTGCATTTTGCATAATAGGGGACCTTTAAGTCAGTCCGTGATTATTTAACTACAGAAGGTAAGCTGAAAGTGTGTGACTTCCATTAAAACACACACTGATCGGCAATAGCTCTGCCTGTAGCGACTTGGCTTGTTAACCAGAGGGTGGATTGGCACTTTGAGCAAGGCAGTGCCCATGAGCAAGGCACGACGGCAGTACACAGAAGGATAACTGGGACTTTCAGCAATGTAAAATTCAACGACAGTTTAGCAATGGGGAGCAACAGAGCACAGGTTAGCCGGCTCGCAGCACTGCTGAGCATGTTAGCGTAGCTTGTTAGCCTTAGCTAGCTGGGGAGCTTTGAGCTTGTCAGACGTGTTCCAGCTGCTCCGCCTTTTTGACGTTTTTGGGATTAGGAGGAAGAAGAAGGCAGGGGTTGGATGCAGAGGTCAAAGCCAAGACCAGTTCCGCCCACTTTGGGTTTCTCAGCAACTCTGCAGAATCTTGTGGGTGGCGTCACAGACTCTACATGTGTGCATCCAGCTGTTCCCATGATGCATCTATCTACTACTACTCATGTTGTGAAAAGCAACTTGAATGCTGTTCATTACTTTTCCATAAGAAAGTGTGTGGTGTCTGAAATTCATCAGTCCAGCCACATTCAAACTTTTGTTAATTATCTTATTCAGAGTTCTCCGCTGATAGAGACAAACGTTACTAATGACACAGCAGAGCTTTGATAACAACACCCCCCCCACACACACACACAATTATACCAGTTATTGGTCAGTAAATTACTTTTTATTCCAATATACCTACAAATCTTTTGAGAGTTCTGTGACTTGTTTTGGAAAATTAATTTCACTCGAGTGAAGGTGAGGTGAGGTCATAAGGAAAAAAACAATGTGTCAGTCAAAAGGTTATTAACACAATATTTGATGATACACACATTGATGTTAAGATGCCTGTATCAAATATACAGATTTATCGGTACCACTTTACAATAAGAATACCCTTATAAAGGATTCATAAAGGGTTCATAATTACATTATTAATTAGGTTGTAAACACTTTATTAATCACTAAGAAGCATTTATAAACCAGTGCTAACATAGTTTTCATACATCAACACAGGCTCACTATTTGGCAAGATGACTAAGCCTTATAATAGCTACCTAGCTTACTTCCTCTTCTTCATCTGCTATTGTCTTATAAAAACTTATTAGAAGCTTTTGATTTATAAAGTGTTCATAACCTAATTAATAAAGGAATTACAAACTATTCGTAAACCCTTTTATAAGGGTAGTGTTATTGTAAAGTGGAACCAATATATTTTTTTTTTCTGTGTATATCACGTTTATTCGGAAACCCTTTGTTCTATCCAAGCGAAACATTACCATCCAAATGCAGCTGTCTAGTTGAGCATATTTTAGCTGTTACCGTGGGTTTGGAAAAATGTATCTGCACACTCATATAGAAACGTGTTTCAGATAAAAAAATTAAAAAATGGTAAAAGACGAGCAGAGCTTTAATTGGCATTACATCCAATAATGAAAGCAGAGCTCGGAGTGAAAACAACCAGGCGGTATGAGGGGACTGTGAGCAGGAGCAGCAACAGACATAATTAAAAAGATTAATAGTTTAGAAGCTGCCATTTTGAGAACGGGGGGGGGGGGAGTGTTTATTGACAACAGAGGAAGGTGCAGGGAATGGAGAGTTCTTAATGCTTTTCATCTGAGAGTTCTGTCGTTGTGACAAACCCTTGTAAAAAGCTGCTAAAAGTCCCCCCCTCCCTGCTCTCCAGAGGACCATCTGACACTCTTTATGAAACATGAAAACTCAATCCAGTGCTGTTATTCAACGGTTGCTAAAAGGTTTCAGAGTGACTCATTCTTCCCTCTGTTTAACTTTGTTGTATGCACTCGGGCTGCCCTCTGTAGAGAGGCTCCTACTTGATCAGGAGTCATCAATTCGGGCAATTGGTTGACTACTCGTCATACATTTTGATTATTAATATTGTTTAATCGTTTCTTGGGCTGTGAAATGTGATGGAAGCTTCTGGAGCAATGGAGACGAAACTCAGAGAGACACGGGGAGAGCTGGAACTTTGATTGCAAACACTGCAGGTTTGTTATGAAGTTAACGGCCGGAGAACTGACAACACATTTGCTGCAGCCACGAGTTGACACAGCGGTTGCCCGACCAATTCTGAAGATCTCTTCCGTAGTCCGAGGTTTTAACCAGTTCAGAGTGTATACCAACATTCTTCATCAGCGAGACCAGACAAATATGGACCCTGAATCTAAGTAAAGCTGTCGTCCATGGAAAAGAATGTGCGCCAGGGAACCTACGTTCGAGATCAGAAGGGCTTCTAGACGTCCCTGAACAATAACTATCTCAGGTCAGCTTGTGCTCGGTCATAGACTGGCATCAACAAAGCGCCCAAACCGCCCCTCTTAAGGGAGATTACAACCCCAAGGCCGAAAGCCTAGGCCATGGGAAAGCAGAGGAAGGACAAAATGATGAGCTGTGTCAAAGGTTAAACACCTAAGCAAAATATTCCCTAACATGAAAGAACACTATGAGTAGCAATAGGGGTGGGAATCACCAGGGTCCCCATGATACGATACAATCGCGATGCGTAAGCCATACGATAGTATTGTGATGCTACGATAAGTATTGCGATATGGAACATTTCTGATGTCTTTCTCTGACGCAAAAGCAATTGTTGCCAAAAACTTTCATTTGGGTTTGCAGTATGAATCGTTTATATAATAAAATATCGATACTTGGCGTCCGTGTATCGATAAAATATCGCAAAGTGTCACCAAGGCTGTATCGATTATTTCCCCCACCCCTTTGGGTCATCATGGTATGTTGTGCTACACACAAAATATTATAAAACTATAAGAATTAGCCTTAGAAAATGAAATTAAGAAAAAGACACTGGCAAAGTGCACATGTGACGGTGCACAGATACAGCGTTCCAACCGTTGACAATGCAAACGACTGAAGGGCTTCTTTTTTTTTATTGTCTTGAATTTACGTTGTACTGTTGGAGGAACCTGTGACCCAAGACTCTCATTGCACAACTACACTGAAGCGGTGTCAACATTGCTTTCCCGTCCCACACACTTCATTCTGACCACGGGGTAATTACATTTATGCACTCTGCCAGGAATGCGCCATCCTGTGGTCAAATGTCAGAATTACATTATACATATAACCTATGCAGGTAAAATAAAACACAAAATGCATTATGGCTCCAACACTTAAATTATCCTTAATGCGTGTCAGGACAAGCAGCGAGGAGACACACACACACACACACACACACACACACACACACACACACACACACACACACACACACACACACAAAATGAACATTTAGTTAATTTATTCTCTCAACACATTATAACATTAATATGGCAAACTAATAAATTATACACATCCAACGGAAGCCCATCATGAATTAAATCCTTTATCACTAGAAATGTTCTCCTCTTTATTAGGCTACAACCTGACTCTGTCACTCAGTGCTGCTTTTTTCCTCCGATCCCAGTCTTTTCATATTATGAGAAAGGAAAACAAGTTGGCGGGGGGGCTCTGTGTCTTGCTCCATGTCAATTAAGTTGCGCTCCGATAGAGGGGATGTGGATGGCGATTTTTCGCTTGCGTAGTTTGCATGTCAATTTTCGGAGTCGTTTTTTACTCGCTTGATGGATCCCACGCTTTGTCTGACAAAATTTGCTAATAACGAGACCCAGCTCCTGGACGAAGTTTGAGGGTTTTGTGTCGCGACAAAGCTAATCTACTAATTTTAACTCCTTGAGCCGGCTAATGTTTAGTCAACTATTAGTTATACACATAAACAAACGTTTTGTCAAGGTCACACATATGCAGTCAGTCATATGGACAGTCAGATAAAAGCTGTAGGTTTTTTAAGTTAGTTTTCTTTCACCTGAGTCAGCTGTAAAGTGCCTAATAAATAACCATGGATTAGATTGGATATATTTAAGTGATGAATAAGAAAGGCCTTTATTTTCATCCACTTATTCCTCCATGTTTCTATAAGTATATTCCATCCGGTTTTTATAATACATCTTTCTGTACTCGCCCTTAATTCCCTCATTAACAAACATTTGGTGTATCTACTTATTCAGTTCCAATTGGTTGTTGGTTTTACTTTCCCCCATCCATGGTAAAAAAATGTAATAAAACGGTTGCAGGATAATGAAAAAAAGGCATGTAAAAGTGATGAAATGCTCCTCTCTGCTTCCCTCCTCATGTCTCCGTTTGCTCTGCCTCTTCTCTCAGATCTGATGAGTTTTGATGAGCTGTCGTCTACCTCGGAGAAGCTCTCTCACCCCACCGTTAACAGACCAAAGATGCCTGGCAGGAGGCTGCCCGCGCAGTTCGGTGGAGCACACTCGGTGAGAAAACGCACACAGATAAATACAGTGGTGATGTTGTGGTTCTGCAGATATACTTTCATTTTTAAATACGCAATGTCATGTCACATTGCTGTTACTGAAGGATGTTCAGGTATTGCAAACACAATATATTTATATTCATGTTATGGCTAGGCAATATAGCAATGAGTTGGGATTGGGGCTAGATATAATGTTAGATTTAGAATATTGGGATATCATTAGTGGTATTTATTGTTAAAGCAATCAATGGTCAACCTTGAAAAATCTATATTTGAGTATTTATTTCACATTTTGTGATACATGGATTATCTTCATATTGCTCAGCCCTAATTCTCGTGTGTTTATGAAGTTGAGATAAGCATGGGGTTTGATTTGAATAATTTCCACGGCTAGGAAAGAGAAAATGAAACAAATATTTGATTTCCCGACAATTTCCACAAATCGGTTTCCTACATTTTAATCCCAAAACTCTAAACAAAAACTCATCTTTTATTTATAAATGCTATTTGTTATTTTACTTTATTTAGAGTTATTTATGAAACTGTGGTTACAAATATTTTCTTTGTGTTAATCTGTCAATGTACTTCAGTTATCTTTTCTAGTCCCATGTTGAGTTCTACAGTTCTGATAACGGTTCCCTTTTCAGATCAGGTTCTAGTGGGCAAAATAAACACAATCATTTTGTCCAGTTACTTAAAGAAACCTGAACTAACCTTTTTTCTTTCTTCCCTCGTTAAACTAACATTTTCTAATCAAAACTATAACTAGACTCAAATTTGAATTTAACAAGCCATGACCTCTTCTATCGCCAGTTGGCACAAAAAACATCACTGTGGTCAGTTTGATCAGCTCAAATGAAGCTTTGGCCGTTGTCCGACCAGCAACTTGAATTCCTCATACTATACTCTGTAACACGGCTGTACATCTGCTCTGTGTCCTTTTGTGATTCAACAAGACCCTCAGACTGAAAGAGAAACAATCACATTTTAAAAGAATGGTAAATGGATTGCATTTTTATGGGCCTTCAAAGCACAATTTTGGGGTTAGGTATCTTGCCCAAGGACACATCGACATGTTGACTACAGGGGATAGAGATTGAACCACCGATCTTCACGACCATTTACCTCCTGAGCCACAGCCACCACAGATACATCTCCTTAATAAACCTAGAGATAATCTTCATTGTTTGCATATTCAAAGTAGGCTTTGATAAGACTACACTTCACTTTAAGATACAATTAATAATTTCAACTGGTCCAGCACTCTGCTGCCCGCATCATCTCCATAACCACATCAATCCTGTTCTTCAGCTGCGTCAAATAATGTATCAATGTTAAGATTCTGCTCCTCACCTTTAAGTTTACCTCACTCCTCTGTACCCCTCCGACCTCGTGCACATGAACACACCCACCCACACTCTTTGATCTTCTGCTTCCATCCACCTCACCGCACCACCCTGCTGCTTACCACCATGGGGTCCAGAGCCTTCAGCCGCTCTGCACCCCGCCTCTGGAACTCCCTCCCACCTGACATCCGGAAAATTGACTCTCTCTTCATTTTCAAATCACGTCTCAAGACATAACACCAGCAGATCCACCCTGATCACTACTCATCACACACCTCCCATTGATTATATACTGCATTGTCTTGTTTTTCTTGTACAGCGACTTTGAGGGGCCTTTAAAGCTGCCTGTTATTAAAAAAAATATGTATTTTCATATTTTATGCTTTTTCTATAATCCTTTTTTTCAGATTGCAGCCATAAGATGCAAAAAGGGTTATGTTTCATATTGTGTTTCCCTCTCTTCTGAATTTCCTCTTCCACTCCCCATGGATTCACTTTGACATTTTGGTCCCTCAGCTCTCTGTAACCTGTCACATCCCTTCACCTCACACTCACTCTCATTCCCTTCACACACACCTCCTCACACAGGAGTCCCTGCCTTCCTCTCCTCAGCTGCACTCCTCCAAGCGACGGTCAGACGTCATTGAGAATAGGGCATTTCCCCTAACGATGGCAGAATATTATCACTTTTATCAGCCATGTTACCCACGCTGTAAACAAAAAGAGAATATATTAAATATTTAATCATCTCAATCTCTCCGCCTCTCGCAGCCCACCAAGGAATTGAACATGGAGAAATCTTTCAAGGTTGACGAAGAGGATGCTGCCAAACCAAAGCTAACAGACACCAGAAAGGTAACTTATAACACCGATGAAATTACTGATACAGAGAAAACAAACACTGCAAAGGATATGCGTCCCTGGTGGTTGGAGCAGTAACCCTCCAGAAGAGCACATGTAATCCCCTCCAGGCTCAAACACTGGCCGCCTATTTTCAACAACAAGATAAACTGCACAACAATTTTCTAAATCGTTCCAGTAATTAGTGCTGGACACAGCGGCCATGGGAAAAAAAGGGTTTCAGTGTAATTGGGGAATCGTGCACCCCCAATGTAATCCCACTAAAAGTGTTTGTTTGTGCCGCTGAGGGGCTCAGACTGGTATCATGCAGAGCGTCAGACATTATTATGTACCCTACAAAGGGATGAAAAAAGTCTTCTACTTGGTGTGACACGATCACAAACAGATTGGGGATAGCAAAACAAATGTTATACCTCTCTGAAGGTCTTTTCCATCATTTCTCTTACTATCAATCTAACGATCACAAACAAACACTTTTAGTAGATTCATCATGGAAGTATAAAAAGAACTGGGCAAAGCGGTGGAGGCGGGGCCCGATCTTTCAGTTTCTCAGTGGCACATGAAACTAAAACAGCCTGACTCTCTAGAACAAAAAGTAACTGGATCTGGCTCCGTAGAGCACGCCCACCTGAGAAGAACAGTTACTCAAAATGTTTTGCAAGTAAACATGTCAACATATCCACAAGATTTCAGACTCAACCTTGAGAAATACTGGTCAAAATGTTTCAGATCTCCTTTTTTTATTTGAAAATAATGTTTAATAAGGCTATTTAAGAATGACATCATCAAGGTATGTAGATTTTTGAAAAGATTATTTCTCTCAATGGACAAGTGCATAAATTTAATTTATAAATAAATACATGTTACGCAAGCCTACTTCTTAACCTAAACAATGTCCAAAGCGCTAGTCTTTTATATTCTCATATAAAATAAAACAGAATAAAGACTATTAGTAAAAAAACAAAATACATGAAGCCTGTCTGGCCCATTACATTTGAATTAAAGTGTCTGCTGCCGACATGAAATCAAGGGCCGTTTTGATTCTGATCTGCAGAGAATCCTCAATCGGCTGGTTCTTAATCCTCTATCCAGTCCGATTCTTAATACAATACAAATGATTCTTAGGGGGTTATTTTGAACAAACAACATGACTGAGGGATTTCAATTTGTTGGACTTCTACCGATTTTTTTTCAGGGTCGAAAAATGTACTTATGTAGGAAATAAATAAACACTGCTTTACAGACATCTCTTTCCAAATGAAAGTAAATGGGGAAAAGTATTTTTGAGCTCCATTACATCACCTCGCTGACGCAGAAGTTGGAGTACCAACATTTGGGCACTATAGAAATTGGCCACAACGCACTTCCTGGGGGCTTGGGATGGACAGAGATGATGCAGAATTGCCCTGAACAATGACGTCATTTCAACAAATCATTTGTTCTCCTCACTAGTAACTAGGGCTGGTCAATATTTTATTATATAAACTATTCATATTGCAAATCCAATTGCTTTTTAAATCCACTAGATGGTGTTGAGCTTTTTGTTGTGCGGTCATGGCCATGGATAAAGTGCAGGAAGTTAGTCAAAACAAATCAGTCAGCAGAGAAAAAAGTCAGAAATGCGCGATATCGCAATATGTCGTATCGCAATACTGTCATATCGCAATACTGAAGGCATCATAGCTTAAGTATCGTGGGGACCCTGGTGATTCCCGACCCTACTAGTAACAGGCAAAGAAGTTTGCCTTGAAGATTCAATTAAGGCTGTCGACTTGTTTCTAAAGTCCCACCTTGTGAAAGTACAAAAATGGCCACATGTCCCGTGTGCCTCCTGTGTTCTTCTTCCTCCACTACAGCAGCGATGTCAAATCCCTGTCTGACCTCCATGTTCCGGTCAAACAGGATTTAATTTTGAGCCTCCCCATTAACTTTGTGACGCAAAGGCTTTCCGTTTGGGATGCAACTATCAAAATGAGAGTACTTAAACCCCAGATGAACCGGGTACAGTGTGTGCTCTCTTGTCCAAACCAAACCATGTCTTGTGCAATATAAAGGTTACTACCATTGAGTCCTTCTTTGAAACTGAATATCCGCAGACACTGAGGTAGAATGGTTAGATATTTTGCCCCTTGTATGTTTATTTTCATTGCTCTTTTTCATAACGGCAGTTAAGTAATTAAAAAGATAAAACAATTAGCAAGGTAAAAAGTCAAATTGCCAAGCCACTTTATAGAGAGGAAATAAGTGGGTTGGTGCACAGTTTGATCTCCCACAGGGACAACTTCACTTTCTCTTGGTGTTTAAGATAATATTGTGCACAGGTACATGAAGTACTGCAGACCAGAGGTTTAATCAACTGTGCGGCTCTCCTCCCAAGGGCTCCAACATTGACTTGAAGGAAAAATAAAAATATTACATAAGTTACCAGATAAATATGGCATAGAATAGCCTAAAAAGTGTGTAGATAATTCAGATGTTTACACGTTTTTCTAAGGGGAGGCCAACTGTGGCTGGCTGTGAATAGACATTTAAAGTTAAAGAAAAAAACTAAACATGTTGGTGCTTTGCAGATGTAGGATAGTAAACTGAATCTGTTTGGGTTAAGACCACTTATTTTGAGCTTGTGCTTTAAAATGTGCACTTCTTGCCATTTTCCCCACACTTCCAGGACCTAACAATTTGTTTTTGAATCAAGAATATTGTCATAATAATCCTGGACATAAGTGAAAAACAGTAGATCCTCTCAAATAATCGTTACCAAAACATATACATTTTATTTTTGAGTTTTTTTCAACGACTTATTCACGACATGAACTACAAGTTGGGACAAAAGTAGGCATCCGTTACTGGGAAATTAAGTCTGAAAAATCTAACCCTCTCCTGTCATGATGTCCAGTAGAAATATTTTTCCTCCAAGCGCAATTTGGAGCGTAATAAAACAAGACTGAATTAGGACTCGAGCAAAGAGATGCCATCCCTGTGATGACAGACTTTCAGTTATGGATGCTTTAAATATTCAACAGTTTTCTCTCAGAACAGAATCAAAACAGCGTTTGATTTCAAGTCTGCAGCGACACTCTTTAATTACATGAGCCAGGCTGGACTACATGTATTTTCATTTGATCTGGGAAATCAGATAGTGTCATTATGTATAGATCCTTCCTCTAAACCATTTCCAAGCTCAATAACAAACACATGGTATTTGAACAGAATTCCTTCCATTATTATCTCCCTGGACATATTGCCACCCCCCCCGCGCTGATCTTCCCCTCCGCTGTATTATAATTGTTTTAGACGTTATCTAGTGCGGATTGGTCATTGTAAGCCAAGACAAATTACAACTGGGCTGTTCAGCTGGGGGTACAGATCATCAGACCTATTGTTAAACACACACACACACACACACACACACACACACACACACACACACACACACACACACACACGTAGAGACAGACAGAGCAGCTCAGACTTGCCGTGAAATTACAGGACATGGCCTCTGTGTGTCCTTCTCCTCACCCCCTCGCTCACCGTGGGTGACAATCTGCTGACATTCTGCAGCTACACGTGTGACGAGATAAAAGGAATAACCACAAACAACAAATGCTTTAATGAAGGCAGACAGCGTGACTAATTGAGTATAGGGTTGTTTTTTCAAGTCTAAAAACATCACATGTTGATGTTACAGACCACAGTTATCATTCCTACTATATATAATTTCCCTGAAGAGACCCTCCCCCCACTCCTTTATAACAGATAGGGGTAAACTGGTAAAGGAATCAGGTGCAGTTTAATGCCAAAATTGTGTCTCAGCAACAAAGCTGACTCAAAATGTGTCCCTTCACTTTTACTTGGCATGATAAGAGAAAAAGGGATGTGTAATAAAGGCACTAGCTATGGAAGATACCATCTCGATTAGGATAATTAGACGGCTAAGTGAGGGTTATTGTTTACAGCTTAATATAGGACTATCTACTAAATGAATGATTTGATTTGCAATGTTGATTTTAGAAACGATCGTATTGCTTCCGCTAACAAAAAACTATACATAAATATGTGTCCCCGGTGTGTAAGGAGACTCACAAAGTGTCCGAAAATACAACCCTCTCTCTTCTCCTCCTTACCCACATCTCTAAAAATGGGGGTACAAACGAGCTGATCCAGATTTTCTGTCGATATGACCTCATAACCGAAATGTGGGCTGGATGTCTGCAGGAGGGACTGAGAGTTGTTGAATATATAATACATAATGTCTCTGTTCTAGTGGTAAACTCTGAGAAGTGTTTCAGAAATAATGCTGGATGTGGTTTGGAACATAATATGGCGTTTAATCACGGCAGCTCCAAAGGGGCTTGGCCATCTTCAGCTCATTTGGATGAAAGGGAAAGTCACAGTCAGCACTTTCGAAAACAGGGCTCAAACTGAGGTATAGCGGACATGCTAAAATGCATGATTGTTTGTTATTTTGAGCAAAACACGTCAGATACATGTTTTCTTTACACATCTGAAACCTATAATATATGCCATAAAAGGGCATAATAGGAGACCTTTAAGTTACACTTCTGTTTCAGTATTTCATTATTTTCAGTACAGTGCTTGTTTTAGTAACTAAGTTGCAATTTTATTCAATCACATACACCGTACTTGATGAACACTGAAAATAAGGTTCAGTTCACTCTCTGCTGTCCATCAGGGTCTCTACATCCCAGGCTGAAGTTTCCTGTTCTTTCACGTTACAGAACTATATCCTGCAGTTTTAGGTGACTTTTTTTCTCTCAACGTCTAGTCTTGAATCTTGCTTGGAGTAAAAAGGGAACAGCCTCTGGTCGGGTTAGATGACATGTGTTGCTTTTTGCTCAGACTAGAATACTGAGTTACATTAGTTCCGCACTATAGCCGATAAACTTTTCTATTGGAGAGGGGCCACATGGGGGTCCCAGGTCAGTGTTAAGGGTGCACTGACCCCTGTCTCCTGCTCCCCCAGAACCACCCCTGTCCCTGTGGACAGTTAAGCCATCATGAATCCAAAGTGTTGTCCTCTCCTAAGATAAAAAAAAGAATATTTAAATAGCAATCAAGTATTTTTTCGGAGAGAAAAACTAACATTTGTTGCCCACAGCTGACTTTAAACTTACCTTCTTTCTGCCGATTGATTTGTCTGCACATATTTCCTTTGTCCTCCTTAGCAGGGACGTGCACAGGTACGGGCTAATGTTGCCCAGGCAATGGCCCGTTTGCCCTTTGTGGCTGACCTGCCCTTCTAGAGAAAGCGAGAGTTTTTAATTGTTTCTGTTGTGGTCGAATCAACATGATAGCGAGGTGAAATACAATTATAACAATGTTGATGTTTCAATGGCATGATGCTTGTTTGCAGCAATACAATTATTGTAGCCTTAGCGTTTGCATTTAGCGTTAGCAGCTTTATTCTTCTTCTACTACTTCTTCTTCTTCTTATATGTAATTGCCCACACAATTCTGAATGAATAACTCGTTTCAGTGTGAACTAATTCCACACAGTATGACCACAAAAGTGTTTTAAACCAGGTGGGCCTAAGTTTTCATTATTTATGTTCTATATCACTGTGTGTGATTACTCATTTTACGTATTATATAGCCTATATAATATTTATTACCTCTAGTGTCGGATTTTGGAAAATTGATTTTGAGTTTTCTCATGGCAGTTAGAGTATAGGGGACAAATCAGGGGACTTATTAAGATACCTTACCGTTACTGCGCTCATAAAGAATGATAACAATAAGAACAATGCGTATTGAACTGGTTTCATTAATTAGTGAGGTTTTTTTTCAAGTAATTAGTTAGAAGCCTTATTTAATCAGTATGTCTGCTCAGCAGTTAAAATGGTCAAACTATATTAAAACAGAATACACTAATAACTTATTTTAAAATATATTTAAATCAGTGATAAATGCAAAGCTTGTATTTGTGCAAGTGAAGTTAATATTCTCGGTTGGGGGCTGACCCCAAGATTCCAGTTCAGAAAACATTTAAGAGCTTGGTGATCAAGTAAAATATTACTAATAGCTGTAGTATAATATGGATAAGATGGCCAGATAACTGGTTCACAAAGGCTTTACAACAGGTTGTAAATATTTTATACAAGTAGGCACCATATTTATTATCACATGAATGACTGTATACAACCTTCTCCAGTCTTATTCCTGGGACTCACAACAATCCCTGAGTGCAGCCACAATCCATTCAAATGTAACGGACTGTACTAGTGTTCAGTTGTCTTAGTATGTTATTAACGCAGTAAATAATTAAGTGTATATGTTACTTAATTCTGATAATTCTGTTTAAAAATAAGAATATGTATGTGTAAAATGTTTCTCCATCTGTGAACTCCTTTATAATGTGAAAAGGAGAACAGAAATAATGCTTTCATTATTTGAGCACTTACTGTACAACAATGCCTTATAAAGAGCTCTAAAACATTATCTTAATTTGGGGGAGGCCCTTTTTCCAGTTTAAAGCAATAGCCCCTCCAAATGTCTGTGCACGTCCCTGCTCCTTAGCAACCGTCTGCTCTCCTAAGAGGGAGACTGTTAGTGAAAACTAAAAACCTGTTGATTGTCCAAATTGACCAATCGAAATCAAGCATTCAACTAAGCCGTGTAATAAGTAGTCCTAAAAGCTTTGGCTACATTACAATTTATTTAGGGTTAAGTGTCTTTCCCAAGGGCTCTTCCACATGCTGACTGCAGGGTCTGATTGGACTGCTGATTACCGGATGTCCTTTCACCGCTTGTTTTCTCTCCTCCGACATCATGTTTTCCCTTGTTTCCATTGAAAAGAGAGTGTGTACTGAGCATGTGACGCTGCACACATCGTTTGCCGCTCTTGAGCACAACATTTCTTCTCCAGGAAGTGCTGGTGTTTTCCCCGTTGCTGCTTTTTCGGAATTGAAAACCACACCTAATTGAATTTGTACAGTATCAATACCCTCAAAACCGACTACTTACATCCATGTTAGCCTGCCAGCACTCCTCTGTTTACTCTTACCGTAACTGACTGCTGACCAGGGAAACTGAGAAAAAGCATGACTCTGTGTTTGTGGCACTTAAAAAGATTCATAGCTCTACTGTTGCCTTTTAGTTCACCACATAAAGCCAGCAGGAGAGTTCTGTAATGTGCTGACGTCGCAGGGCTCAGTTTCTTGTGTTAGTTTGTTTCATTTCATCGAGCATTTCTGGCACACACAATGGATGTCATTAAAAACTGACAGAATGTGCAGCACAGGATGCACTGGAACCAATCAATATCCCTTTCTTTGTACTCTTCTTTCGAGGTAACGCTCTTGGAGGCTTCAGTTATGCAAACAATTAAGTGATTGCTTTTACAGAGATGTGGGAACATGTCTTTGTTCACACCCACGCTGGTTATGCTTGACGTTTGTTCGGAAAAAAGACAGTTGTGGTTTTAAAAGAGTCTGATACACTGGATGAGGACATTTCTATTGCCCCAGGATGTTATTGATGTGCCCTTGCCGTGGGAAAACTACAATTTTCTGAAGATATACTACTCTCCCTCACCCTCTTCTCCACTTGTATTAATCAACGTGAATCCCATATAATATTGTGAAACTATTATCAATGACTAATACACAGCTTAGTTGGATTGTTTAATTAGGACTTTGTAGAGATTATTGATTTAGATCCAGTTGCTAAGGAGGATCAAGAGACTGTGTGCAGACATATCAATCTGCAGAAAGAAGTCCGGTCAGTTTAACGATTAGTAATCCTCTGTCAGAAAACACCATGGAATACTTTTTATAAATTAATTTGTGGAGAGCTTAGAACTTTGGATTGTTGATGGCTAAACTGTCCCCAGAAAGGAGAAGAAAGAGAGCGGAAGAGAAGAAAAGTGTGATGGTCAGTGACACCCAAACACACAGCTTTATCCACCAACCCAAGTCCCAGAACCAACAGACAGAACGACTCGCTCTGAATCACTCGTGTCGCTGCCGCTCATTTAGAGACACGCGTGGATTTATGTTTTAGAAAAAACCTTGCGTTGCCGTCGTGTCAGGTTCTCTGTGGATTAAAAAAAAGGAAGTCTTGGCTTGCAGAGTATGAACGTCTCCTCGCTATATTCAGATGATAAGTACTGCTGTGAAGTTTGTGAAGGCAGGAGGAAAACATCGCCGTCTCCTCTCTGTTCCTCCTCACCGCCCCCCTCCCTTCTCGATGAAATTAATGAGTCACAGGCTGATAGTCCGGAACAGGGATATATAACAATAGATCGTTGCAAAACCAAGTGTTTTTCTTACCAAACTCACTTTCCATAAAAATGTTCAATTGTTTAATTCTTAAATATCAGCTTGAAATTATTTCCACTAGTATACCAATAATAATCCAGTGCAGAGGCAATTATGTAATATAATAAAAGATATTTTATATACATTATAGATGTATATTTATAAAGTTTTATAATGCTAATGTGGCCTGCGATGAAATTGAGTTTGACACCCCTTCGAACAGCTCCTGTCATGAATGCCACTTAGGTTCTTCCAGGTCATTTTAGTCCTTTAAAAACCTTTTTAATAACAGAAATTCTCTTGGACAGCTACCCTTATGTGACTCGTGATTTTCTCACACGTGATTTTTTTATTTATTTTTTTACAGCCTTCCACAAACATCAGATCCCAGTCACCGCCACCGCCACTCCACAAACCTACCGTGTCCAGCAGTGAGGCCCAGCCCAGCGCAAACAGCACATCTCAGGGCAGCAGGGCCCGACTGGAGCCTGAGGAGCCCGGCTCCCAGCTGGAGGAGCTAAGGATCCAGATGAAGGAGCTGCTGATGTCTGTGGAGATGCTCAAGGCCCAGCAAATGTAATAACTTGATAAAAATAACAAATGTGTCACGCAACGACCCATGCGTTTAGAATATTCCTTCTATAAATTAGCTTTCTTGGAAAAAATGCTTGCATATACATATTTGTTTTGACACATTACGCAATTCTCCACTCCGCATCACTGATGGATTTCAATTCTGTCAATCATGTAAATGCCCTCCCTACAGCAATTTTCCAACTGGCATTTCCCCACATCCCAAAACATAAGAAGTTGTTTACTTAGTACCATATACATAATTATTCATCATAATATTATGTTGCATAAAAAACTGATTTTTCAGAGAATGAACATTTGCAGATGAAGCTAATTAGAACTAATGTGGGTCACTGAGGATACTCCATCCATTGAGTGAAGTGATGTAACAGGCTTCATGATAATCCTTTGGTTGTGTGTGTAAAACTTCTGCTCGCAGTACTTTATTTCTAATCGAAACACGTAGAACAGGGCAAAGGTCATGAGTTTTAAACCTTTATATATGCTGCATAAGTGCTGACGCTTGTACATGTGTGTGTTTATTTCCAGGAAAGAGATAGCGGAGCTCCGAGGGGAGCTGGATGAGGAGAAGCTGAAGCGCATGGCTCTGCAGGTAACATTGATCACCATAACAACACATGCTGGGCTGTCCAAACTCATCAGCCTCATTAGATAGCCAGCTATTGATGAGGAGGACACTGACTGGTGTGTGTGTGCTATGGACGCAACCACAGTTACCGCACATAAGTGATTCTCTTACTGACCGGCAGTTAATTGCAGCGGTGGAGGCGGCAGAGAGCTCAGTAATGAGAAGACAAGGTATCTAAGCTACTGTACTGTGGAACAGAATCAGACCAAGCAGTCTGTAGAGAATCCTGTAAATCTTATAGGAAAAACTGATCTGAAAGCTAGTAAAAGTTAACTTGAGTTCATGTTATAGAAATACTATAATGTCTACTTGCAAAAGGAACACAACAAGGAAAAGAGGTTATTGTTTCAACCATTTTAAAGTGTTTTATAACATTGTTTGCTAATCAACTCAATGTATTAGTATACAGCAGTGACCGTTGTTCACTAAGCCACAGTGAATTGCAGCAGTAAAGGCTGAAGAGTAATCAGAATAGTGCAAGGGTGGTCAAAAACACGCTAACTTAGCTAGATGTGCTTTTACATACATCAGACCGCAGCATTAAAGAAACTCTGTTATGTTATTTTGGTTCTCCCTTTCCTGTAGTTTCTCCCTCACCCCTCCATGTCTCCAATCTTTTGAATTAAAGCATGGAGACAGCAGAGGCACAAAATAAAAATATGACCCTGAAAATGAGTATTACATGTCCTCTTAAGTCGATAACAACTTTTCTGTAAAAGCTTTTCTCCTCACATCTCTTGTGTAGATACTTTGAGTATAACGAATACACTTTAATAGTAAAATGCTGAACTTGTAGCCTACTGAATAGATTTTTTCAAGCACTTAGTCTAAAAGGCATGTCCCTAGTCGCTAATGGATATTTATCGAGGATTGAAGGGTTGAATCACAGGTGTTGCCAATATGCGCCTTACTCTCAGAAGTAAGAAATCTCTTCTGAAGCCCTGAAAAGGGTTCCAAAAATAACCCTAAAAGCATACTGATGCCCTCATGTTCAGTTCAACTTAAACCTAAAATTGAAATCTTGATTAGAAACATTTTATTGAAAGTTATTGACCAGAAGTTGAGATTAGTTCATATATTTACATTACCCATTAGCTCCTCACAATTTGACAACAGCAAAAGAAACCCCTGTCAATTTAACTTCTCATTTTGCACCCAAAGCGACCAGTTTGAATGTTTTATTGACAATTATGTTACATAATATCACGTGAAAATAGAAGAACATCCAACCCACGTTTTCCCTAAGCCCACATTACACGGCTCGGCCCTTCCCAGCATGGCACCAATAAAAAAATCACATCACGGAGAAAACCCATGCAGAGCGCTCCAGGCATACAGCCCTCACACATATGCACATATGGAACTATCAGTGCAGATTTGTTTTACCCCCTACTGTTAAACTTTTGCTTCCACACACATGTGGAAAGAAATGCTAAACGGGGAGAGAAAAATATGAAAACTGAGGAGAGATTGCCATCACATATTATTCTCAGGATTTAGAGCTTTCCTCTTCTCATTCAGATATGTCCCAAGCAGCAGCAATAGTAATAAGAGTTACAGGAACACAAAATTGGATGATTTATCTCATAGAAAATCTGCTTCGGTTGGACATTAAGTCTGGAATGCCCACAACTGCCTTTTTGAGTCTTTTCGGTTCATAATGTGTGGAAGAGTTGTTTTTAATTTGAATAAATACAAGATAAAGATACAGCCACATTTGGTTAGCTTAGCACAAGTGTGTCCAACCCACTGGATGACTATGCAAATCATCCATATTTTCAAATATTTGACTTAACCTACTTCTACAATAGCTTCCACTTTTTTGGAAGGATAGAAAATGTGCAAAGAAATTCAAGAAAAATCTAAATTGGATTGTTGATCCATTAAAAATGAAAACAATATTTCTCAATTAACTTTTTGTGTGACTTTGTTGATCCACTGTGAGCTTTAAATTGCTCACGTAATGACATGAAGAAGCCAAACTGAATGTGGAATAACTGAGACGTATTTTCAGAAAGCTCGTTAATTTTCCTTAATCTGTTTTGAACATATTGGGATTGTTGTTTGAAGGATGTGTACTGGTGCAGCTCACTTGATATCCTATTAAAGGTCCCCTATTATGCTACCTTTCAGGTCCATATATGTATTTTGTTGCTCCACTATGACATGTTTTCATGCTTCAATGTTGAAAAAGCGCTTTATTTTCCTCACTCTGCCTTTACATAAATGAGCACTTTTCACTCCGTCTGAAAACGCTGTGAAGAGCCCATGCCCCCACCTTTGCAAAAGCGCACTCTGCTGAAAAAATGGCATCGCTTGATGCGCCGTACCAGTTTATTACAAATAAATAATGATAGATTATCAGTGATCATTTCAAAGTGACACAGAGACATCGGGTTAACCTTCAGCAGCATTTGTATGACCTTCAGCAGCGTCTGTATGACCTTCAGCAGCGTCTGTATGACCTTCAGCAGCGTCTGTATTACCTTCAGCAGCGTTTATATGACCTTCAGCAGCGTCTGTATGACCTTCAGCAGCGTCTGTATGACCTTCAGCAGCGTTTATATGACCTTCAGCAGCGTCTGTATGACCTTCAGCAGCGTCTGTATGACCTTCAGCAGCGTTTGTATGACCTTGAACACAACTTTTGATCACAAACAGCAAAGACTGTTTATAGCTAAGACTCTGCAAAGTGAAGCGGTTTTCTTGCTCTTTCTTGGCTGCTCGTTCACTGAGTTTTGTACCAATGGAATCTGTGGAATTTCAGGCTTCATATGATATGTGGTTTGTGCAGATAGCATGAAGTAAATAAATCGCCGTAGCTCACTTTCGTTTAGTGCTGATTTAGATGCTTGGTGTTGGAATTATGTGTCGTTTTGGTAAAAATGGTTAATATGGTCTGGTAGCTGACTTTCTTCCCGTTAAGTGGGTATGCCACATTAATAGGTTGTTAAATGTTAACATGCCTTGATACGTTGTTACAAGTTGCTGCGTCTGGGCTAAAGAGATTACCGTGTTGTGATGAAAAACCATCGCCGTGTTTCTGCACAGTTCAGGTAAAGTTAGTGGGCATACAGCCTGAACGATTGGTAGCGTTTATAGCGTTAGCTTGCTGCTTTGCCGAGGCAAGCAGTGTGCTTGCGGCTCAACTCCCACAACAACGTTCTGCCTGGTTCTGTCAAAAATTCTATGGGCGGTTACAAACCAAGTGGGCGGAGCCATGAATAATAATTAAGCTTGGCTACGACACACTGACGGAGACTTCAGATTGGCCCATATCTTCCGCCTATTTTCTTTCATTGGCTATTGCATACAGCAGACAAGTTCCATAGTTTTCAAACCTACCATAGTTCACAAACTCATATTGACCTATCTTGTGTCAAAAACAAACAGGGAAACACTTTTTGTAGTGGAAGGTCCCCTTTAATGAGTGAGTTTATCACCCTTGACTTGGCATACAAATGAGACAGGAAAGAAATTAATCTGGCTCCGTCACAACATAAATCACAATAGAGTCCTACCTGTGCCTCTCAAGCTCACAATACAACACGTTAAATCTTGTTTGGTTTTTTATTTAACCTTTGGACAGAGAAAAGCTAACTAATCTCCTGGGTCCAGTTTACCCTCACGGCATGAGTCAGAGCAAATTCATCAACTCTGTTTGTTTAAGATAAGATTGACTTTATTGATCCCAATTTGGGAAAGAAACAAATTGGGATCAATAAATGAAATCTTATCTTTAAAGATTTTAAAACACTCATTTTTTTTTGCAAAGAGTAGATCAAAACGACTGGACCCAGGAGAAAGTTAGCTTACCTTAGCATTTAATTGGTCTGTCTATTATTATTAACATGCTCTGCATTGTTTGGCTAATTGTAAAAAGATATATCCTTCAACTTTTAACTAAGTTTTCAAATAGATATGCTTATCTGTCCAATTCAGTCGTTCCAACGTCCTCTAGGACTTCAAAACGGACCAAAAGAATCATCAAAATCGGTCCAATTGGAGTTTAAATACGGCCACTTCCTGGTTAAATCTGCCATTCAGGAATATCAGAAATTGATTCAGCATACTAAATTACCCCCAAAATCAACCCAATACTGTCCAAATCAGCCAAGACGTCTGAAAACTATTGTTCATAAGGATGATTATGCTGATTAACACAATGTATGCTAATTTAGCAAATTGCCCAACATATGCAAATGAGCAGTTTAGAAATGCTGGGGATGCGTACTATACATTTCTAACTGAAAACGCAGTGTTTTATTAGGGCGGTCGATACATTGATTTTATTTTTTTTTAAAAAGGCCACCACAATGTCAACTTGCACGTGTCTGAAGAAAAGCTTGTTTTGTTGCAACAGATATAGTTAAGTATGAGATGTATAAGTGAGACACAAACTTGTTTTTTTGTCAGATTAAGGATTGTTTTTTACTTCCTTTTTTGAAGACAGTTGCTGCCCAGCTCACGTTCTCCCCCAGCGCGTGGCTCCTTTGTATTTACAAATCCCCTAATCACTGCCTCCAGCATTGTGCCTCACCGCAGGGATGATGTCTGGCTCATCATAATTTCCCACTTTTTGAACTTCCTATTATTCTACCAGTCTAGTTTTTTCACTTCTATAATCTAACTGCGTGATTTTTGTCCTCACAGATGGAGATAGATAAACTGAAGCGGAGCGCCCACTCGACGTGAGGCCCTCGATCCTTTCAACAGCAAGCCTTAAGGTCAGCTGGTGTCGTGTCGACCAACCAGAGAGCAGCAGGGCGGTGACAGGTGATAGCTGAATGGACGGAGAGAGGGTGGTGAATCACATGAACCACACAGAGCACAATCTTTTTTTCCCCCTGTGATCTACGGAAATAAAATCCCCATATTTGTAAGATTTACACTTTGCACATATAAAAAAGCTAGATGTAATTTAGTAACAAATGTATATGTCTTTTTTTTCTTTTGCCGATACAAAAAAAACGAGGCCTTAACTTCAAACTACTGCGCTGGACTGTCCCGCTCTTTGTCTATCACTCCGGCGTTCCTTGACCTCCATCAGGGTGGAGGTTCGTACTACTGACTTTGTATAAAGCAGGGGTCGCTTGTTTACCCCGCCTAGTTTTCTTTCTCTCATTTTTTTTTTATGGTGCACAAATAGTTGATTTTAAAATTGATTTCAGTTCTTTTGATTGTCATAGCAAATGTTTTTCCTACACAGCGCCCGTCAACAGTACTCCACCCTGCAGCGCTCTTGTTTTATATAGCATTCCTATCCAGGGTAACACTACTGTGCCTGTTTAACAAAAATATATATATAAAGTGTTTATATTGGGAGCTTAGAATACCATGATGGTGTCTGGAAGTTTTGCAGCATGATATTGTATATCTATATTTTTTAAGTCCACTGACATGCCTATAGTCAAATACTACAGTATATAGAGAGCCTCTTCTGTGCCGGGCTCTTCTATTTTTGACAAAAATCACTGGGAATGTTCTCAGAAGTTTAGCCAGATTTATGCTCTGCAGTTTATGCAGATAGATATTGCATGCAAAAAACGTAAAAGAAGAAAGGAGAGGCAGCCTCGTTATGATCCTCTCCACAACCTGCTAGTAATTCCGGCCATCATCCCTTTTATCCCTGCCACGGCCCGTTCTACCTCCTCCCCTTCTTTCTCCCATCTCTAAGATTCAAAAATGAATTGATGTGTAATGTTATCTAATCATATTTACATGTCCTGTAGTCTGCATATCTTGCCACATTCCAACTACAATGGTTAACTGGAAGCAGAGAGCAGCAATAATGAATGAATGAAATGAACTCACACTCCTTATCCTAACTCAGTTTGAGGACCAGAGTTTATTTGTGTACCTTTTTTATGCGGTTGTATTGTGCTTCAAAACATTTTCTTGGTGGAAGTTTTTGTATGTAGAAAAAATGAGACAATCCTGGTGAGAATTGGTGCAAACTGTGTCAGTTTAGCCACCTAGCGTCAAAACTATAGCGATAACAAGAGCTATCTGTCAGTTGAATAGTCAGAGCACCCCTCTGGTCCAAACTGGAATATGTCTTTTAACATAATATACATGGCAAATACCTTTGGTACAGACATTCATGGCCCCCAGAGGATACATCCTTGGTGAACCCCCCCCCCCCCCCGGTTTTATTTCTTTGTGTGACGCCAACAACATATCAAAGTTCTCAATTATCGAGTGAAAAGTCAAAATATCAATCGGCCCAATATTTATCAAATGTGTCTTTGGTGAAAATATTTAAGAGTTGCTTAATGCCAGCGTTTCAAATTTTACCATGCTAACAAGCTAAATCAATTCAGTAAACATTAGCAAGTTAGCTTTGTTCGTGAACAATACTGGACTTTAAAGCCGATATTAATAAAACAAAGTTGGCACTAATCTGCCAGCTATGTGTACCATTCTCTGTGTTAATACATGGTATGAAGAAACATTTGTTGATAAGGATCTTACAGTTTCAATATAACTAGCAAAACATCTGGTCATGCGGTTTTAAAACATACCTTTGGAGCGTCGGCTGCTTTGTTAGCATATCTCTCAAAGCTCGGAGTAAAGACTAAGACAGCTACCAGAGAGACACCACCACTAGGAGTCGCTCAGATCTTCAAATCCCACACATAAACCTTCTAAGATGAATATAGTAAAAGGAAAACAAAGTGAACACTGATTTAAAACTGGTGATATAAATTGTTTTCAGCCCAACAGAACTATTTCTATCTCTCTGGATGCTTATCTGTATTAATATCGGAGTAAGCACAGTTCAGAGCTACAGAAATGGGTGGAACTAATGGTTAGTACAATGTCAGTTACTCTGTCAGCTCTAACTTGTAGCCCTTAGCTCTGGATGTTCAGTGCTGAGGTTATGTCGGTTTTGAGAAACGTTTGCGACTCCAGTACAGTACCAAGTGGAACACCCTTTGGAGTCTATATGAGTTAGAGGAGCATTTCAGCCCTGAGTCTGAATATTGTAAAGCTGTTTAACATCAGTACAAGTAATGTTTATTTTTTTTAAATATATATATATATCTATACATGTCTCACAAATGTCTTAAAGAAGTGTTACTTTTCTTTTAAATCATCCTCAGGCTTTGTTCCATGTGTTTGATGTGTGTGTGCATGCTCGCAAAGTGTAACAGAGGCCATGATGTTGGACTCCAGAGTGCTTTGACTAAGTTTATACTGTATATCTGACCTTAATGAGCATGGCACTCATGCAATGTGCTTCCTGTTTGAGGGAGCAGCTCTTAGATGATATGTCTGGGCAATGAAATAATCACAATTTGGGAAACGGGGACCTGGGATTTGGGTGATAGCTCATCATATGATATCTGTAATACGGCTTCCACATATTGTACATTCCAGAGTTTAACACCAAGAGAATAGAAATCTGTGCACATCTATAAAATATGTTCAAGTGATTTGTTTACAAAAGCTGTATCCTTGCATGAGCTGAGATTCTTTTCAAAAATGAATAAATATCATCTTTATTTACTGTCACAGACTTCTTGCCTCTTCCTTTCCCTTTGAATTGTGCATCACTATAAATCTTTCACAGACAACCTTCTGACTTGGTCATGCTCGATCTGTTAAAAAGTATTTCTTTGAAATATTGAGTGGAACATATTGAGTTTCACAGAAAATGTGGCTCAAAGAGAAATTAGCCATGGGTGGTGCCTTTTTACCAACCAATCAATGTTCCATCCCTAATCTATTGTCATGTCAAACCCCTGTGGTTACACATCCAACAGACATGAAGGAACTTGTGCATGGCCTTTAATTTGAATGCAAATGTACTTTTCTGTAAATTTACCAAGGTTAGCCAGTCAGTTCAGAGTGATCAGTTTTTGACATAACAGTTTTGCTCTGTCTTTTTCAAATAAAAACGTTGGTATCCACAAGGTTTCAAGGTTTCAAGGTTTCAAGGTTTTATTGGTCATATGCACAGCATATACAACGTATATGTTGGCAATGAAAATCTTATATCCCATGCTCCTCCAACAACTCAACATACATGGTGCATATAAGATAAATAAAATAGTGCAAAAGAGAGAAGAATATTTACAATAACAATAAAGATTTAAGGATGTGAAATATATACATATGTGGAATACATTGAGAGTATTTAAATACTTTACACTGTTGAATGAGGAGGTATGGACAGATGCATATATTACGTATAACAGATGTATATGGCAATACATGCAATAGATCCAAATGGAATAGATTCCGCTCCTTACAGGCTTCAAAATAAGCTTCCAACTGAACTTAGTTGATGGTTAACAAAAAGTACATGGTTAGGATGAGGAGTTCATGGTTTTAGCTGAAAAAAGGACATTTGTTACATGAAATGAGTTTGTGCATAACAGGCGTTAGTTAAGCACATAAGTTACATCATTAACAGATTTTGGCCTCTTGGATGCAGTCCTGTGTTTGTCGGACGGATCCATTATCACCTTTTCTCCACTCCTTAGTGCTCACTATTTCGTTAGCTTTGGCATAGCAAGGGTTCCTTTTACAAAAAGCAATGGGATTTTTCCATTGGGTTTGGGACAGTTGCCGAAAATAAGATCTGCGACACACACGTGTTTATGATACTGACCTGTTTGGTTGTTGATGACCTCCACATATTAACACCACTTTTTTAGCATAAATGTATCGCCAAAAAGAAAAAGCTAACGTTAGCTATAAAAGAACTACATTAGAGTTGCATTAATTCTCGTCAACACCGTTAAGCTAAAGGAGGCTAATGTTCGGCGATGACTCGTTTAGTCACTTGCTAGTTAACACTGTTTTATTACACATAGTAGCTTTGGATGTTCACCAGAGGGCAATTAACTGATATATTATATGTTTAGAACAAAACATATACATCTCTTAAGCTTGTATTAATCACAGACATTATTCCTGGAAGTTTTAAGAAGCCTTCCAGCTCCTCTATTGATGTTGGAGGGAGATTCCAGTGTTAAAGTTTAAGGCTGCAAGATTTCAGATAGAGGCGACAGCTTCTTTGTAACGTTGACTAACAGATACACGGGCCAGAATCAATCATAAATAGGAAAGCTAACTTCCCTCCCCATACCAGGATGAACTGCAGTCTTATCTGACAGTGAAAATGTGAAATACTAATCTGAACATCATTACTCCCAGGCTGCCAGGACAACAGTTTTCTCTCTGTTAATGTTGTTTGTCCGACACATGGTCAAAAACTGACGAAGGTGAAAAACGACCGAACACGTTTTCTAGAAAACCACATGAAGGTTAAGTGAGTTTGTTATCTGTTATTCCATTTTTACAAATCCTCACAAAGACTTGGGATAAGCTGAGGTCAGCCATGCATGTGTGCAAGAACATGTTAGTGAGCGTTTGTTCAGACGGTAGGCCCCTGTAGCAGAGATCAAAGCCCCCCGCACTAAATGAAACCCTTCTGCAGAGGCTTTCTGCAGCGAGTAGCAAAGAGGGTTACCATCCTTTTGAAGTCACTCACTCTTTTCCTCTTTCCATCCTTTCAGTTAGCCCCTGTTTGCGTTGACCTCATTCTTATCATGTGACTTTAGTTCCTTTCATGCTCCTTAAACCCCTTTAGGACACACCATGCAGCCACATTCTGCCACAGGGACTACCAAAATGATCTCAGCTCAGCTTCAAAAACCATTTTTACATTCTGGCTTTTGTTTGGTTTCTCTACATTTTATCAAATCTCAACTCATCCGTGTTAATGCAGTGTATGTGGACGAGGGACGCGGTCATTTCATGGGTATTTCACAAAGTGTTCTTATGTAAACCCTGGGGTATTTCGCAGCAGCCAAACTGCCTCACTGAAGCACATGTGGTAAATCTAGAACACCCGTACAGTCTGAACCCCTACAGTAGATCTCTTGGATGAAGGACACTCACTTTATCGAGTTTATCGCACCATATATGCACACATACACGTGGAAAATTGTCTAGGTTGAAAAACCCCTATGGCGATTTTTTAATATTTAATAACCATACTGGATATATTGCAGAATGCATAATTCGATTCTCATGGACAAAAAGAACGATTCCAGAAGCTCCGGCCTGAGAGTAAAGCCTGCAGTCCATAGGAACACACAGTCAGTAGGCTGGGGCTTTGTTTGTTTCTGCAGAAACCCTTCCCCCCCTTCCCCCAGGTCACAGAGGACAATAAACAGAGAAGCCCTTTAGTAATTTTCCATTAGTTAGTGGTGGATATAATGGTTTTCCATTCACAATAAAACTTTAAAATGTACCATCACCAGGTCTCCTACAGTACATGGTTTAGCTTTCCAAGTGATATTTCTGTTTTCTGCAGAGGTGACAACACAGAACACACTGAATTTAGTCCTAACAACATCGAATATTAAGTATTTTTTATGTTTCCTGTTTTATTTTGTAGGACACTCTCCTTGTGACTTCTCCGGTTTCACTTCCTTTGCTTGTGTTTTTCCCGCCTTTGCTGAATGTCCGCCCGCCCTGATTCTATCACCTGTGTCTGACCACCCTGATTCCCTTGTGTTTCTGCCTGTGCTCAGCTGTGTCTTGTCAGTGTCATTAGTCGGTGTGTGTAAAGGCCTGTCTTTCCCAGTGTTCTGTCTGTCTAGTTTGTTCTGTGTTTAGGTACTACTTGCCCTCTGTACCTCCGTTGAAAAGAAATGTTAATAACACATTTTCTCTCTGTTGATTTAGCAACATGGCTACCGCTAGCAGCCTGGCTACTGTGCAAAGCAAGAACCCAATGAAAAAGCCCAGATTTTAAACCAGAACCTCTGAACTCAGGATAAAGGCAGGCTAAATATCTGCTGGTATGAATGAGTAAGCAGGTTTTGCTGCTAGCAGAACTGACATAGCTTTAGTAAAAAGAACATTTTTGTAACATTCTCACAGTGAGACGAAATGTTCATCTACATTCTGCCTTTTATTAAAGGAGACCCCAAAGTTCCTTGGTGTTTTTTGGAATACCTGTATAAGCTTTTGATTCTTAGCATATTGCTCTTTGGTAGGCAGGGATGCAGTGTAAATGTCTAGTTATTTTATTGTGGAAGGTTGACTGGGACCTGGATCCAGACAGTATTGCACATTAAAAGCGAGGCATATAGGGAGCCACTTTACATGCTGATGGTGTCATTATTCCAAAGCCATTACAGCCAATGTGAAATTGTAAGTAACATTTTAAAGGTTGTCTATTGTCATTTCAAATTCATTTATCCAATATGTTTAATAGAATGGGACGCCTTACAAATGCTCTATGGTTGAAAAAAGTAATTAAACAATATTTGATCAATTAAAGTTGAATCACATGTTATTTGGAAAGCCCAATATCATTAAAAACCAAAGAAACCTCAGTGAATGAGAAGCGATCCCTATTTTAATAAATAAGTGTACAGAATTACAAAAAACATGGAGAAGGAAGAGGTAGGGTGACAGAGCATAGAGAAATAAGGGTTTAAAATTCTCCTCACTGTTGCTGATTGATGACTCAGCGGGCGGACATCTCAGAGCACAGCAGGGTGCAACTCCTAGAGAGTATAACAAATCTCACTTGTGATAGTTAGTTACTACTGGTTTCTTTCAGAACTTGCGTCATCAATGGATGGAAAACACTCTTAGATGTTGTCTGATTTAAATTGCCAATGTTATCTCTATAAGTTACATTTGATTGGGTTTGAGTTGGCATGGGGCTCCCCACGTTGGTTTTCTTGCTTGTGCTCTAAATGGTTTTTCACCGTTGAAACATTTATTAGCTAACACTGACATTATTACAATTTGAAATATTCCCCGGGCGCTGCACGATAGCTGCCCACTGCTCCTAGTACTAGGATGGGTTAAATGCAGAGGACTAATTTCACTGTGTGTGCTCTGCTGTCTGCATGTGTGTGACTAATAGAAAGGGTTTCATCTTCTGATTCTATCTTCTAAATGGAAGATCTTTGATGTTCTATTAATATAAAGTGAGGTCCAGTTACCAGGTACTCTATAAAACAGTTGGTAGTTACCAGTACTTTTTACTTGAGTACAATCCGCAGCCAATACTTCTTTAGTTTTACTTGAGTAAATAGATTTGGTCAGTACTTCTACTTTTTACCAAAGTATTTTTAAACACGAGTATCTGTACTTTAACTTGAGTAAGGATGCGTGTGCTTTTGCCACCTCGTGTGAACATTATGGAGGTATTGATTAGTTAGTGTCCAGGTGGAATTGTAAAGCCCTCATTTAGAGCTCACCAGGTAGAAGGACCAGTCCAATATCACAGATGTCTAATGAAAGTGTGGTGTCACATCCAAAAAAAGCACCACAGGATTTAAGAAGTTATTTGTTATTTCTGTTTAATGAGAATTAGACTGTATAGATTATTCAGCATGTGCAGTATCTAAATCCTCAGCTCAAATAAAGTCGTCTTAGTCCACTTTTGGGTAAAGAATGGTAGCATTTAGCCAGATGCCTCATATGATCATGTTCTTCATCCGATGATATTAGTCTTACTACATTCCTAACTCTTATTTCTCAGAGGCCAAATCCAGACACCTAAACAAAAGGTCTTATTCTTAGTTTATTTTTCTCTGTTGATTGTGATATCTTAAAATGCTTATAAAGAAAAGGCTTCAAAGATTAAAGACTATACTAGATTTGAATTTAACTGCATTGGAAGACTAAGCTCTAAATATATGCAAGGTTGGTGTCTGTCATGGACAATGATGAGGATGCTTTTTCATATTCTGTGAGTTACAAACAACACGATTTTAACACAAAACACTTGTGTTTCGTAAGAGCAAAATAGAGCTGTAAGACTGGGTATGATAGCTAAAAGGCCTAAAAGTTAAATAGGACAGAGGTCCATCGAACACCTCACCCATAACAAGGCTGATATTGCCAGGCAGTCAGGCAAAACCGCTTGGAAAAGAGATAGCAAAGGTATGATTCGGCTGATAAATCTCCTGATCTTGCAAAGTGCTTATAGTAAGAAAGCCAAATGACCCAGATCTGTAAAGAGGATGGCCTCAAATTGCTCTTTTCTGTTGAACAGTAGTCATCAATAGGCAGTGACATCAATGGACATACAGACACAGGCACACACTGTGTGAGGAATTATTTATAAGGCCAAGATAAGACTGTTCTGGAAGGAAATACTTGGATAGACAATGACTACAATGAAGTTCAGCAGTCATTGTAGTGCATTCAGGCAAGGATTTGTCCTTTTCAATCCATAGTGTATGATATACATCACCTCTACAATAATATCAGCTGCAACAGTGAGTGTTAGACAGAATACCAATTCTAAAGCATTTATGAAATGTAAAGTAAACATGTCTGTTCTAGCAATTTAACTCTTTGGGGTCAGTCCTGGCGCCGCAGCCAGAAAAAGGGTGAGGGTTAGTTTTCCGCAATCTCGCGGGAATATCTCCGCAACGGAGCGAGTTTACCACGCCACGACCCCTGTGCTGCATAATCAAGATTACTTGATTATGCAGCACAGGGGTCATGTTTTAATTCCAACACTTTTACCAAAAACGACCAGGCGAGCCAAACATAAAAAAAGGGCTCTGACCCTCAAGGGTTAACAAACATTACACACTTTCCTAAATGTAATTGCTGTATCAAAGACTTGTCTTGGACATAGAACTGTTGATATGAGAACAAACTTAAGGTTAAGAGGAAGAGTTGCCGTGTTTGGAATAACTGTGTGGAGAAGTCTAGAAATAAATTCCCACTGAAGAGAACACAAAGATCCTGTCTTACAATGATAACATGGCTGATATTTGGTAAGATGAATGATAAGTGATGATATCTGTGAGTGGGGATTCTACTGTAGGTCTGTTAAATTGAAAGAATATAGACTTTTGGATAACATTATTACCAGTAAAATAAGAGCTGAGTTGTTAGCTGCCTCTTATGTCACCGCCTTTATTTCCTTTAGTTCTCAAATAGATTTTAATACAACACTATGATTTGTGATACGTCTTTATGTGTTTGACACAGTGGGGACTTAAGGGAGCAAAGCTGGAATGATGTTTACTCTCATAACAATCCAAAGTAAACTAATGATACATTTCTGTCTATTCTGACCACTTTATATGACAAGCACTGTATACAAACATAAAGGACAAAATGAGGACAAGCCCTGGGTCACTAGGGGACTAGAAAATACATGTAAACAGACACATGTACTCTACAAGCATTTCTTAAAATACAAATCAAAGCGTAATTACAAAAAAATACTTGTATTTGAACAAGGTGAAGTGAGTGCCTAACAATGACATTGAAAAGGGTAGAGGCGAATCAAATGGTCCAAATTACTTTAATAAATATAGTCTTTTGCCAGGGAATTTCAATGACTACTTTATGCTATAATTGATATAAATTACACCACCATCTCCCTCATGAGAATGAAAATGAAAAACTAATTGAGCAGATAAAGAAACCATAGAGCAGTTCCTCCCGCTCTTCAGTGCTTGATTATCCTTTTTAAAAAATGTATATCAGAACTTATTGATTGGCCTTTCATTTGGTTTTAGATCTACCCGATTCAGCACAATGCTAGTGATGAAGCTGATCTACCTACAGAAATAAAAAATATGGAAGATATAAGGTATTTATTCATTTACAAAAGGGAATTATACTATTCAACATAGATTATTAACGAGGAAAAAGGAAAAGATATGGTACCTGCCTGGCCGAGGAGGAGTTCCACAGGGTTCAGTGCTGGGTCCGTAGCTGTTTACAGTAATGTTAAGGAATCTTGTCGTTTTTTGTTCATATTTTGAGAAGCCTCTGGAAACAACAGCAACAGCATGTTTATTAGTAAAAAGTTGTTTTTAGATTGAACTAAAACTACATGACTAGAATGTGGATATCGAGAAATTGGTAATCACGTACAAATCATGAAGCAACAGAAGAAGTTTTTTTTTTCTTCACAATATGTTTATTCGTACTTTCTTATTGAACAACAACCACAAACCATGTACATCACAGACACACACACACACACACACCCTGAACTTGCACCAGTATTAAAAGCATAGGCCTAAAAATAAAATAAAATAAATAAAACAAAATGATTTCACAGTTTCCTTTCAGAGGCAGTCCACATTCCCATCCCTCATAATGTGCACATACGGCTCCCAAAGCTGAACAAAGTCCTTCCGCTTGCCCTTAGCGATGTATATCAGTCTTTCTAGACCAACACCACCAGAAAGTTCCTTCAACCAAATCCTCAGTGATGGGGCATCCGTATTTTTCCAACATAAAGCGAAAGCCCATCTGGCTTGAAGGCCAAGGTCCAGAAGCTTGGTCCGTTTTGAAGTCAGTTTGAAGTCCTTTGGATATATTTGAAGTACACAAAGTTTGACGTTCAAAGGGACCTTAATGTTAAACATCTCTGACAGACACCTAATAACTTCCTTCCAGAAGATCTGAATTTTTGGACATTCCCAAAGACAATGAAATAAAGTTCCTTTCTCATCCAAACACTTAGAGCAAACATCTGGAATATCGGCAGACATATGATGAAGTTTGACAGGAGCTATGTACATTCTCATTAACCATTTATATTGAAGTAATTTGAACCTAGTATGTATTGTCTGACTTTGTGCTTTCCTCATCAATATCCTCTTTTATATCCATTTTCCATGCACTTAACTTATCTAATGCTGATTCACCGTTAAGTGCAACCATCATGTAGAATTTAGATACTAGGCCCCTCCCTTCCAAATTTGCAAGTGTTATTTCCTCAAGTTTCGATAAAGGTGGTATAGACATGATCTGTTCATGTTTTGTTGACATGTAACTTCTTAACTGTAAATATTTTTGAAAAGTGCTTTTTAGGGATTTGATATCTCCGACATAGCTGATCAAAAGAAAGCAAAACTCCGTCTGTATATAGATCAATAATCTTCTGAATGCCTTTTGTATTCCATGATTTAAATCCTCCATCTCTTTTCCCTGGTATAATCTGCTCATTGCTCCAAACAGGAGTAAATTGATACAGCGTAGGTGTGTCGCCTACATGTTTGTGTGCAGCGTAACATACTGAGATTGTGTTCTTAAGAAAAGGGTTTCTTGTAGGTTTCTTCCATGTCTTAATATCTGAAGAGTAAAGATACATTTTTAATGTCAGATCAGGATATCGAGTTGATGTCTGCTCTATGATTACCCAAGTCGGGGGTGTTGTTGTACAAAAACAACATGAAGCTGAGTTTAGTTTGGCAGCCATATAATACCATTTAAGATTAGGGAATTGAGGACCCCCCCTCTCATAAGGTAGACATAATAGTTTAAGACGGAGTCTGACTTTTCTGCCGTTCCAGATGAATTGACTAAATCATTTGTTAAGTTTTTCGTAGAACATGTTTATGCTCTAACAGCCATAGCTAAAGGTTCAATTGCTAATGTAAATAGCAGTTGAGACAGAGGGCAACCCTGTCGGGTAGATCTCTCTAAATTAAAGGGTGCCGAGATAGTGTTATTAGTTAGGATCTCAACGGTTGGGTTTGTGTATAGCAGCTGAATCCATTTGAGAAGGGTTTCACCAAACCCATATCTAACAGAAGAAGTTTAAGAGTATAAATTATAAGCAGTCTTTTGGGGCCCTAGACTATGCAGGAGGACACTACAGTTTGGAAATGATTTATGAATCATATCGAAGTCCACTGCAATATTGGACAAACACAAGACTTCCACAATCTAAATTCATCATATCATACATACAAACCAATCAAAGGGAAGTTGAAAGATCTATTATAATTTAAAACGCTGAGTGAAAGCTATTTATCTGTTCATTGATGTTTTAACCAATTTGAAACAGAGTATTTCCCAAAAACCTGATTGAGGAATTAAATCAAACATGTATGATAATAAGTCCTACCTGGTGTCCAGTAGAACAATACTCTGGCCCTATTTAGTCTTTTTTTCCTCTGGAGCCTCATAAGCAATTCCATTGGATGTCCTAACGTCCACAAATACAGTTTCTCTATAAAGTGCAGCCACGTACTGTAGCCCTCTATATGTGGGGACAATGCTGTGGGTTGGTACTGATTTTAGTTTCCTAAAGACTGTATGTTGGATCAGATAGATGTTATTCATAGGCAACTGTAATGTGTTTTTTTTGTTTATATTGAAATTGTGTTTTATGTCCTGAGATAAATGTATGCAGTAGTTCTGTTCACTATTCATAGATTCACTGCACTAGGAATTTCAGTATACTCTGAACAAAACCTGTTGAGGGGAAGGTCAGTGTCACTCAGCAGAATATGCATTTTTTTTCACTTCAAGAATATTTTTCCAGTTAGAGCTCAAGTTAGATACATTAAAATCCTCTAAATGTGTTTTACATGTAGATGGAAACTTTACTAATGGTTTATTTCAAAGTACCACGTAAATTACTGATACAGATAGGTTCGGAGGATGAAACCCTCTTTATTAGTCACATACATGCACACAGCAGAGCACACACAGTGAAATTGGTCCTCCGCATTTAACCCATCCTAGTACTAGAAGCAGTGGGCAGCTATTGTGCAGCGCCCGGGGAGCAATGGGGAGGGGGGATTGGAGGTGTCCGGTGCCTTGCTCAAGGGCACCACAGCAGGGCCTAGGAGGTGAACTGGGACCTCTCCAAGTAGCAGTCCACCTTCCATATTTCAAGTCTGTTCGGGGACTTGAACCGGTGACCCTACGATTCCCAGTCCAAGCCCCTACTGACTGAGCCACTGCTGGACAATGAATGAACAAATGTGAAAATAAGACAGATGAAAAATATAAATAACGTTATTAATGATCTTTACAGTTATTGTTATTTAATATCTTAATCCGAGTTCTGTTCATCAAACAACACACTGAATGATTTTGTCACATAAGAAATGTTCGACTACATGTACTCATTGTCGGACATTTCAGCGCACTTCTCCAACATAATGATACCAAGGTCAACACACTCACACTGAAGTCATTACCTCCATCATCACAGTCATAGCACAAGCCTTACCATAATTGCACTAGCATTGCATAATTACACTGAAAGGATCACAGAGTTAGCCATCCCTGACAATCAGATTCCATAATGGAAGCACAGCAGGGGCCGAGAGAGAGAGAGAGAGAGAGAGAGAGAGAGAGAGAGAGAGAGAGAGAGAGAGAGAGAGAGAGAGAGAGAGAGAGAGAGAGAGAGAGAGAGAGAGAGAGAGAGAGAGAGAGAGAGAGAGAGAGAGAGAGAGAGAGAGAGAGAGAGAGAGAGAGAGAGAGAGAGAGAGAGAGAGAGAGAGAGAGAGAGAGCATATTCTCTCAGAATGATTATGTAAATACGCACGCATACAAAACATATGTTAACATGTTTTGAATGTATTATAAGGTTTCACTGTAGCCCTCATGGTGACCTGGAGAAAATCCTGTTTTGGTTCAGGCGTAACTCAGCTTTTTCAAGACTCAAAATGTCTCAATCTGTGCACTTTTGGAATTACATGTACAATTAATGTGAAGCTAGAGACAAAAAGATAAAACCCTATTACAAGGGGCATGCACATAATGTAAGACATTTAAACAAATGTGAGTTAAATTTACAGGTAACATTCGTAATACATTTCCAAATTATATATTGCACACCAGTGTTATTGCACAACAGCGGTGTCATAATCTCTATTGTTATGTATGTGGGGGTCTAGCAAGGATCCAAGGTGCAGCAACCTGTCACTGGAGAGGCTACACAGTGCATACAGGAGGTCCTGGAGGGGTTGGGACACGTTGACAGGCTTGGATGATGGCTTGGCTGTCATTGTCCTTTCCCCACCCCCTCCACAGCGCCCGGAGGACTCCCCAGGACAGAGCTGGCCTTCTTCATCAGTTTGTTCAGCCCCAGCAGACCACACCATAAAAGATGGCTGATGCCCCCACAGATTCATAGAAGGTCAGGGTCATTCAGATTGCTTATGTGAGTCCCAATGCTAAGTTTGGCCACGGTTAAAAAGTCGATATCATGCAGTAGTCATCTTGGCTAATAGAAGTTGCGCGGACAGCCAAGGTTGCGTCTGGTCCGGTGCACAATAAACCCCACAAATAAAAGTTTAACCATTGTTTTATTTTCTCCAAAAAGGAAGCCAATGTGAATTGTATTGTCTGTAATGACTTGCTACAAGAGTGATAGTGTTGCGTATCTAAATCTGAAGGAGTAGCCGAAAATAATCCAGGAAGCTTCTTGTCAAGTTAATAGCATTTATTTATACAATGATATGATGGTATGGTAAGTCTGCAAAGGAACTCGGCCGAGGTCCTTTCCTATGCCACAGACCTAGTTCCAAAGACCACATTTAAGTAGTTCCTGTCTCACAGATCCACAAAAAATAGCTCCTTTCTCTTGATTACAATCATGTTTTCTGACCTGCCGCTTGGAGGTGTGTTCTTCTCCCATTGGTTGGCGGGGGGTATCGGCCCCTTGTCGGCGTATTAGGCATGTCCATGCCTCTTTATGCATTGCTGCTCCAATCAGATCTTCAGTCATCCTCAGAGAGGATTGTGTCGAACATATGTACAGTGGGGAGAACAAGTATTTGATACACTGCCGATTTTGCAGGTTTTTCCCACTTACAAAGCATGTAGAGGTCTGTAATTTTATCATAGGTACTCTTCAACTGTGAGAGACGGAATCTAAAACAAAAATCCAGAAAATCACATTGTATGATTTTTAAGTAATTAATCTGCATTTTATTGCATAACATAAGTATTTGATACATCAGAAAAACAGAACTTAATATTTGGTACAGAAACCTTTGTTTGGCCCACTCCTCCATGCAGATCTTCTCCAGATCCTTCAGGTCTCGGGGCTGTCACTGGGCAATACGGACTTTCAGCTCCCTCCAAATATTTTCTATGGAGTTCAGGTCTGGAGACTGGCTAGGCCACTCCAGGACCTTGAGATGCTTCTTACGGACCCACTCCTTAGTTGCCCTGGCTGTGTGTTTCGGGTCGTTGTCATGCTGGAAGACCCAGCCACGAGCCATCTTCAATGCTCTTACTGAGGGAAGGAGGTTGTTGTCCAAGATCTCACGATACATGGCCCCATCCATCCTCCCCTCAATACGGTGCAGTCGTCCTGTCCCCTTTGCAGAAAAGCATCCCCAAAGAATGATGTTTCCACCTCCATGCTTCACGGTTGGGATGGTGTTCTTGGGGTTGTACTCATCCTTCTTCTTCCTCCAAACACGGCGAGTGGAGTTTGGAACAAAAAGCTCTATTTTTGTCTCATCAGACCACATGACCTTCTCCCATTCCCCCTCTGGATCATCCAGATGGTCACTGGCAAACTTCAGACGGGCCAGGACATGCGCTGGCTTGAGCAGGGGGACCTTGCGTGTGCTGCAGGATTTTAATCCATGACGGCGTAGTGTGTTACTAATGGTTTTCTTTGAGACTGTGGTCCCAGCTCTCTTCAGGTCATTGACCAGGTCCTGCCGTGTAGTTCTGGGCTGATCCCTCACCTTCCTCATGATCATTGATGCCCCACAAGGTGAGATCTTGCATGGAGCCCCAGACCGAGGGAGAGTGACCGTCATCTTGAACTTCTTCCATTTTCTAATAATTGCGCCAACAGTTGTTGCCTTCTCACCGAGCTGCTTGCCTATTGTCCTGTAGCCCATCCCAGCCTTGTGCAGGTCTACAATTGTATCCCTGATGTCCTTACACAGCTCTCTGGTCTTGGCCATTGTGGAGAGGTTGGAGTCTGTTTGATTGAGTGTGTGGACAGGTCTCTTTTATACAGTTCAAACAGGTGCTGTTAATACAAGTAATGAGTGGAGAACAGGAAGGCTTCTTAAAGAAACACTAACAGGTCTGTGAGAGCCGGAATTCTTACTGGTTGGTAGGTGATCAAATGCTTATGTCATGCAATAAAATACAAATGAATTATTTAAAAATCATACAATGTGATTTTCTGGATTTTTGTTTTAGATTCCGTCTCTCACAGTTGAAGAGTACCTATGATAGAAATTACAGACCTCTACATGATTTGTAAGTGGGAAAACCTGCAGAATTGTCAGTGTATGAAATACTTGTTCTCCCCACTGTATAAACTGATGTATAAATTACTTAGTTTTTTTTTCTTTTTTCTGTATACCAATTTTTACCCCCCCCCCTTTTTTCTACGCTCTTATCTTTTTATGTTTATATGTTCTTTTATATTTGCACTGTGGGACTGCCAGAAACGGTATTTCAATTTTCTGTATGTACAACACATGTGGAAACTTTGACAATAAAGTGGACTTTGACTTGACTTTGAGAGAGAAGCGTAACCAAATAACATATTGCGCAACACTTCTTAAGCGAAGCAAATTACATAATTAAGCACATATATTGATTATTCTCACAATAGCAAGCGATAGCTGCTGTGTCTTGCCGAGCTAGCTGGCTTACAGCAGCTTGTCTCAAATCGCACCTGGCTGCTGATTACTCACTGGGAGTGGCAATTGCTGCTGATCCAACAACAGCAATGTGGTAGAACTTCACACTCTGGGTATATTCACAGTGCACGACATGGCAGTGTATGGAGGGTACTTGAAAGGAGACACAGCATGAGTCTTAGACAGCCAGTTTTCTGTATATCTTGTTTTAGGTGTCATCAGATGTCCTCTTGGGACCATGAATATAACACCCTGAAGCTTCGACAGCTCGGGTTCATAACAGAGATATTTGGAGCATAAAGATGCCACGGATGGTAGGAAAGGGAGCCGTCAGTTATTTGTTTTATCTATGTCAGTTTGCTGAACTTCGAAATCCCACAAACGTGAGGATGCCTTGATCCATTTTATTAAAATGAGGCACAAATACGAACACACACATACACACACTAATAACACTTGACAGCTAAAGCCTTTCATGCAGTTCATAGAGTGCAATGCTGCCCTTTACCCAAAGGCCATGTTGATTTCTGACTGTACTGTATGGATGTGTTAGATTGTGGTCTTACTGTGTGTGTGTGTGTGTGTGTGTGTGTGTGTGTGTGTGTGTGTGTGTGTGTGTGTGTGTGTGTGTGTGTGTGTGTGTGTGTGTGTGTGTGTGTGTGTGTGTGTGTGCGCACACACAGCTCTCTTTACACTTCACTGAGTCATGACTCACTCTCCGGAAACATATTTATTTGATACGTTTCTCCTGGCTCAGACGTAACAGGGCTAATAGGGCTCAATTCTCATCTCCACGGTTATTAACAGTTGAAGTGTGTCATGTAAACATCAATTTTAATTTATTTTCATTTCCAACCACCCAGGCGCTATGCTGTGTTGTTAACAGTTTCGGAACTCTACTGCAGAAATAAGAGGAACATAGACCAAAATCATAGGGCTCTTGTACATTCTTTGTAAAGTGACTCAGTGGAATCATGGATTTATTGCTTTTGATAGAATTAAAATGCGGAAAGAGTTCACATGCCGTCTTTTTTCACGCGTCTTTGTCACCAATAACAATGTCTTTATGTATTTCAGGTATCCTGGTTCAAAATATATAACTCCAAATTGTCCAACACGATGTTTTGTATTAACTTAATGTTGATCGTAAAACCAACATCTTAAACACATTTCTTTGTTCATGAAATGCAATGCAGCAAGATGTTCATTTAAACATATTCTGCATATATTGTTACAGTTAAAATAATATTTTGGATGCACCACACATTTAGAACATCTAGAATAGATTTAACACTTGTCTCCCATTTATTTCCTCTTTATGCCACAAGGGGCTTATACAACATTCCCTGTAGGCAAGGGAATTTGTGTCTTCAAATTGCTAAGTCAACTTTGGTAAACTTAGAAATCGTAGCCTTTATTATTTATATATATATATATATATATTTATATATATGTATATATATATATATATATATATATATATATATATATATATATGTATATAGCCTGTATGCAGGGCCGGTTCTGGAGGGGTAGCAACGGGAGCAATTACACCCGGGCCGGTCTGGAGGGGGGCCCAAAAAAATACAATACAAATTAAGATTTCTCTCTGATCCTGCATTAAGTGTATCAGTATTTTTAACAAAGAGATGCTGATTTGAAACCGTTGTTACGAAAAGTTACGACACTTCCTGTTTCGGTGGGAGAGAGGGGAGTTTGTTCCAAAACTTGCCGCTGTATCAACACCTTCCACATGGAAGAAGGGAGCCTCATTCAGTTGCGAGTGAGACTAATGACGGAGTTCACTCCATCACGGAGTGGGAGTGGGTAGGGTGCGATTTGATATTGAGCCTCTAACTCCTGTACTGTTTCCCTTGACCCTGTGTGTGACTGCGTGTGAAGGAGCGTGGCCTTTCCTGCCGGGAACTGATTGAAAGCAGACACACCTGCTCTAGCTGCTCAGATGTCCCCTATTATCTCATCAGGCCACAGTGTAACTGCTCCAGCTCTCAAGCTATTCTTTGCCAGATAACTGTTTTCATCCCCATTATCTTTCCTGCATGTTATTTGATTTCCTTGTGTCCTTGAGTCTCTTAAGCAATGCCCACCAAACTGATTAAGATTACAGTTGGTGGTTACATGCATGCATTTGTGCATCTGTAACCATGCCCTTAGACTTTTTGGCAGGACCCCAGTAAAGTGTGGGCCAGCCATGCTAGAAGCTCTGAGTGAGTGGAAATTGGTCAAGTTACGGTTTCCCCATTGGCCATTGGCTTTTTCACAATATATTAGCACGATTTGTGGACCACGCCAGACAGATGTTGGCAATCAAACAGAAACCAAAGTCACAGTAAAGTTGTTGACTGGTAGCAAATGAAAATGTGGCTTTCACAGTGTCTATGAATAAATGCTGCAGCTCCTTCAGATCGAAGTCTTTCTTCCCAACTATTGGTAATTGTCATGGAATGGAACCTTTTATCTGTTAAAATGATGCTTAAGCCCTTTCACATTTCTCAATTTTTGCCTCCTCGGTCCTCTGGTAGTGGCCCCTGTATCTGGCATTTTCTTGGAATCTGACAAAACACTTAATGTGAGTCATCCAGGACAAGATCTATTTTAGAATGATTGTATTGCTAGAGTTCATTTAACAGCCTCCCAGTGACATATACTTTATGAACAATTATTACCTTGGACCACCACGGATAATTGCAGACGAACATTTAATGCCCATGATTTCACAATATAGACACGGTGTTTCCCTGTAAGAAGTTGGAAAACATTTTAGCACATTTACCACTTACCTTCCAGCCATGCACAAGGTTTCCCCAAAGTGTTGTTCACAAAAAAAAGAAATCTTGTATTTACTAGCAAAACTTGATCAGATTCAGAATTCCTATTCATTCTGGGTAAAAGTACAGCGTTACAGCAGCAAAAGTACAGTGCAGATAAAAAGCAAAAATAAAAAGAGTATACTCATTTATTAAATGAGCACACGCTATTGAAATGTAAATAGCAGTAACAGGCTACTGCTATTTATTGTTTGAATTACTTGGCTCTAATGCAGGATTCTGTAACAGGTCTGTTGACTCCAATCTAGTTCAGAAAGTCAAACAGAAGGGTTGCTCTCTTGAATGAGGCTTTTAAAGAAATAAAATAGGAGAAACGTTTTCTCTTTCAACTATTGCATGGTTTGTAAATGCTGCTATCACTGCTCGTGACTGAAACTTTTAATTTGTCTTACCTTTTTACCGATAAATGAGGTACAATAACTTTTTTATTGCACTTTTTACTGCCTTGACTGTATTGTTGTTTTGTAATTGTATGGCAATGTTGTGTTGCATTGTTTTGCACCATCAGGAATGCATAACATTTTGCTGTATTCATATATTGACAATTAAAGGAACCTTGAATCTTGAACATGCATAAATCCATTTGACGAGCCTCTTTTACTTTTTAGTGTCGCGGAAGAACACAGCATGACGCATTCTCAGAAACACCACCATCCCAAGCCATCTGCCTGCCAAATAAATGCATCAAAGTGTAATAAATATGAAAAGGTGAACATTGGAAAAATGTGAGCAAGCTGTAGTCAACCAGCTGAGTGTCTGGAGATGTCAGTGAAAAGGCCAATAACTCAATGCTGGGATGAGTAGCGCACAGTGGGAGTCTGATGATTGCTTTACGCTGATGTGCTGTGGCTTGTGTAAGGGCTGAGAGCTTTCAATGTAATCAGTGAGGTGAGGTCTTTGTGAGCGACGCCTGACATTCATCATTTATGGTAGAGGTATATCAGCTAGACGTGACATGCGACAAGTTAGCTGTCAGGAAATGGAAGTTCTCACGCCGGCAAGACTTGCATTTGCAAGAGTACTTCAGTGGGTCAGAGCGAAGTCATTCAGATAGGGTCTTTCACAAGGCATTTTCAATAATAGGTTTCCAGGTACAATGTTGGAAACACGTGGACACATTTGTTAGTAGTAAGGCCGTGTGAACAATAGTGCACATTCTGGCAAAGAGGAGAGTCTCCTCCCAGCGTTTAATCAAAAACGTTCCCAGCACTGTTCTTATTGTTTCTTAATGAAGACCATATCTTGACAAAGTATCTTCACTGCTGTATCACAGACTAGCTTCAATCCCTTGGATTTTATTATGCTACTACATAGTTGCCATGGAACAAGGACGACAATATGCTTAGAGCAATAAATAATAATAACAATAATAATAAATGCTTTATTTGTATAGCACTTTTCATCAGGTGCTGCTCGAAGTGCGTTGACGACATGGCATGGATAGAAAACTCTCTTCACAAAGGGGCGTGGCCAGCAGCAGCTCCAAAGGGGCGTGGCCAGCAGCAGCTCCAAAGGGGCGTGGCCAGCAGCTCCAAAGGGGCGTGGCCAGCAGCTCCAAAGGGGCGTGGCCAGCAGCAGCCAGTTCATTTAAAGCTACAGTCACAGAATCAGCACTTCAGGAACAGGGCTGAAATAGAGGGGGATGAGGCATGCTACAATGGGGGATCTGTTTGGTATTTGGAGCAAAACACTTCACAGACATGTTTTGTACAGCTAGGACCCTATAATATAGTGTTCAAATATAGCATAATAGGAGACCTTTAAAAGATGATTCTCCACTAATTCCTAAAGTGATGTCATCTCCGCTTTCCTGAAAGGTTAAAATATTTTCAGCTTGCAGTGCCCACATGTGATGGCATGCACTGGGAGTCCCTGCACTTTGTGGACAAGAGCCCTAACATGTGAAGGAGACTATCTTCCAATTGAATTGGGCAAATTAGAATCCCCTGAGAAACCCCAGAAAGGGTTTGAATCAGAAAATTAGAAATCGGAAGAGATAAGCAGAAACTCCCTTTAAAACCTACTGCAACATAAAGCACATAATGGGGACTGGTTTCTCCAGAGCAGTGGGGATGTAACATTGATCAATCTCACAATAACAGGTGCCATGTTAAAGTCCTCCCTGCCTGACGGTCAATTTCCCTCCAATTTTCACTTGCGCACTGCCCTGTTCTCTGGCTCCAGACACATGCAGTGTAATTACTGGTGAAGTTCTGAATGTTCCTCCTGTCTCCTCTGGTAATGTGCAGAGGACGTGCAGCTGTGTTCAGTCAGGAATGATTACCCAAAAGGCTTTAAATCAGAGCCTTTGAAGTGAAGTGATTGTATCTAAAATCTGTAATTACAGAGTGAAATGACCTGAGAAATTGAAAGTATACCTTTCACTTTGATGTCAAAACAAAAACACTTTCAACAATGAAGTGTTTACCCTTGCGGGTTTTAGGATTTTGGTCATTTAAGCGTCTCCTAGTGATATTTTCTGTATTCGAACCACGCTCCCATACCCACTACCATGAATAGAGTTGGCAACATTAACATTATTACCTCTACTGTGGACAATTGATAATTAAATAAGCAATCTGTTCTATCAAAAGTCTTGTTATTTACGTGAGGTAAAGTAGTTTCTATGCTGTTATTTTGAAGGCACGTTTGGGCACTTTGGTGGTGGTGGTGGGAGGAGAGCACTGGTAGGCACATGTTTTTTTAGCAGGGTGATTCAGGCCAGAAAGGAAAGCCACAGGAAAGGCGTAGGAAAAGGAATCATTAGGAAACTTCCTTCTTTTGTTATGATATTGGATCATGCAAATACATGCACATATGGGGACTCTTGCCTGGACTGGAATCATTTTCCATGCGTAAGGTATTTTCTGTTTCAGCTTCTAGGATTTTGGCGGCTTCAAAGTAAAAACCCTCGCAGTTAAAGCGGAATTGTTTTTTAAGCCCTTTTTTGTGGGCTTTTGGATCGCCTGTGTTTGAAGTGTGTATATTGGAGTACTTCATTTTAAGACGGAGCATGGAGAACAAGTGGACGGACTGTGCAAAACTATAGCAGCAGTATGTGATGTGAACATTATCTACGAAGGCCGTATTGGAAAAGGGTCTAGCTATTGGAGTGATGGAGTAGCCTAACTGTTTACACCGCCTATTGATTGAAAAAGTTTAAAGAAAAGTCCTTGCATGGAACGGGTTGTGCAGTAATTACGCAAGACCCCGCAGGAGCCACAACGCTAAACACACTAATGCGCTGGCACGTGCATCCAACAACCTTTTGTGTTCATTACGTTTATTTTCAGTTTTAGCTTCTAAGATTTTGCCCACTACAGGTAGTTCAACTATGTTAGATTCAATTTGTTATCCTAAGATTGTCAGCAATGGACTCTGCATCCTTAATTACCCCAAAACCCACTCCAAAATTCATGTTGTAACTATTGTCAACATACTGTAGGCTATAATGGTACTGATTAACGCAACTTGTGCTTATTGTGCAAATTGCCCAACATATGCAAGATAGCATCCGGCAGTTTCTATGTGCTGGGGACCCGTACCATACATTTCTGACATAAAACTTTGGGGGAATCAACATTTCCGGTTTCACAACCGGACTCTACGAGCTGGCCAACAGACGACCAGGTGGAGCCGTTGGTTGAATAGTTCAGCTGAAATTCAGTATTTGTTCACACAGGAGGCACTACTCTGCACAAATACTAAATAATGCCGCACACAAAACAAACAAAAAGTAAACCATCAGATGTGGCAGGTTCTTTTTCATGAATCAGAGCTATTCTATTGCTCTGCTTGAACCGCTGATGGCTGAAGACTGTTTCACTGTGCTGCTGAAATATTACTGCAAGGGAAAAATGAACGAAAACTCATTTAGAAATTGGATTCGGTTGGCAGGTAATCAAATCGAAATGCGCTGATAAGGAACAACAGCCAAAAACAGCTTAGTATTTCCCTCCTTTTGTTACTTACCAACAGGAAGTAGGTTTCATGCGGTTGGCTGAAAGGAGACGTGACAGTGTTTCCAAGACGATGTGGGTTCACTGAGCTAAAATCTTTTAAAGGCTGTTATTAAGGCTGCAGAACTAAACAAAGATTATAGTGATCAGTAGTGGGCCGTGCATTTCACCCATAAGAACTTCAGTAATGTCCGACCTGAGTAAATCCTCCTCTAAATACCATTATTATGACAAAACGGAGATAGAAACCCTAAATATCATACAGAACAACACAGTATGACAGTTGCATCACAGACAGGTATCTAATGGAGCGAGAGTGAATGTCTTTACTAAAGCAAGAAACCCAAATAACACATTTCAACAAGTCTCCTTTCACTGCAGCAATCTGATTTGTCAATGCAACAGTTTCATTGCCATTTAGTTTATGCTTCAAGGCTAGCACTGCTGATTCTGAAGGCATCAGGGAAGGTTTCTTTGACCCAGCAACACATTCTGACTTCCAACAGTAACGCAACCGAGTGCAAAAAGAGAGAGAATAGACTATTGGAAATAATTACATTTAATACATGTTAATGAAAAAACGATATTAGAAGGTTATTCAGGGATTCTGATAGTGTTTAGGCCAGCAGAGAAGGCCTTGCTTGCCCTGACGGCCTGCCACTGATAGTGATACTAAAATAGTTATCAAAATGATCAACCGACAATTGAAAACTTTATCAGACACTGGAAAGAAAAATAAAAGTGCAGTGTAAATTAAACTGTTATCTGACACTGATAAGAGACTGATGATATGATCACAGTGGAAACAGAAAAAGCATTGACTCCCAGTGTAACAGAATTACATTTCCTCCTCTGAGAAGGGAACGTCTTCCAAAAAGAAAAGAAAAAATACACCCAAAATAAATCTAAACATATTTCCCATCTTTCCTTTTAAAAACACCCCATGGGAGTGGAGTTTTTGCAGGCACATTTATTACACACCTTTTATTTTGTGTTTTCATCAGTCAATCTAATTAAGGTTTTGTGTAATTCATGTGGTGTGAATGACTTAATGCTTACATATTGCATTTCAGCTACGAGTAGGCTTAATGTGAGTGTCTCTTATGGAAATGATCTTGCAGAGAGTGGATATACCCATAGGAATGGCGGGAGGAGTTTGCTATGTTGGAGAACAGATAGCATCGTCTTAACAAAAAATAATTAGAAGGATCCCTTAATTGTCCCACAGAGGGGAGAATGTACATTCTGCATTTAACACATCCTAGTGTTAGGAGCAGTGGGCTGCCATATGCACGGCACCCAGGGAGCAGTGAAGGGAACGATGGACTCAGGGACACCTCTGTAGCACTTGGTCTTTCGGGGACTTGAAACTGGGAGTAGTGTTGTAGTCATAACCGAAAGCAAGTCATGACCAAGACCGGAGTGTACTAAGACAAAGACAAGACCAAGACTTTAAGAGGCTGAAACAAGTCAAGACTGATGAGTGAAAGATGTTGTGAGTGTTTAAAAGTCAGTGAAGCAACGTTGTTGGTTGCATTTGAAAAAGGGTGCTTTACATTCCATCACATCCCCAGCCACTGGTCTTGACATTAAAGCTTGAGTCCGATAGGTCCGAGACCGAGACAAGACCAAGTACAAATACAGTCGATTCATGAGACAATACCATGACCTTCAAAGAGTGTTCCCAGGACCGGTCTCAAATACTACAACACTACCTGGGACCCTCCGGTCACAAGCCAATTCCCCATGGACTTTGCCACCATCGCCCTCCTGAAAAGAGGAAAAAAATATTTAGAATTTAGTATCAAAACATTTTGAAGTGGATTTAACGCAAGACTTTAGCAAAATACTTGTAATCTCCAGAAATCAGATGAAGCCTAAGGTAGAGAAGGGCCATTTTCGTGATGTTATCAGACACGTATAACACCCTCCCTGTGCATTAATGCCTGTAGGATAAAAAGTGGATAAAAGAAGGTGGGTTTAAAAAATGTTGAATCCCACCCATGATTTCATACTTCACACACAGCCATTTTATAAGATTATTAAGTCATTGCCAGCAAGTTCAAGTATTTTGTATTTCCTGTGTGTTATTCTCACTCTCCTCTCCTGTCAGTTAACACACCCTCCCCTTGAGGTTTTCTCTGCCTTTGTATTTATCCTCTTTTACCCTCACTATATGCCCTATTATCCTCTCTTCTTGTTCCCCCCGATGTTTAGTTCTCCGAGTTTATCATGCTACATATCCTGACCCTGTATTTTGCCTTTTCCCAATCTGTTTTGGTTGTCAATCCAACTGATGTAACATTTACCAAACTTTGCAGAGTAAGACGTTGTTCTACTGAAGCTTTTTGTAACTGAGTTGTGCTGTTGAGTCTGTTGCTCACCAGTTTTTACAAAGCTTCTTAAAGCGATAATTGTTTTAGGCAAGAAAAAAAATGCAGTTTCTTTCACTTAAAATATCTGTAGAACAAAAAGCAATCGTGGATACTACCTGATAACACCCAAGGACTTTCTGAAACTGATGTGTTTTATTCAGTGAATACATTTCAATCAGGAGAGACTTCATTTTTCATTTAAAGAACATTTATTGACACATGTGCCATATGATTTGAATGTAACAGTCTTTGACATTAGACCCTGATCATGATATCGTATATCTTAAGGGGAGATGCAGCTGTGAGTATAATAGGAAACCCCTGGGGTCTTGACACTCGTGGTGATGCTGAAGGTCTGGATTTGATGAGGAGATGGGATGAAGAGGAGGTGTGATGAGGCCTTTGGATTAGCTCTCCTGGGCACTGGACGTGATGCCAGGAGGTGGATGGGGTGGAGGCGGGCCGCAGCAGAAACACCTGAAATCACAGCTGACTGCAGGAGAGAGGAGAACCATTTTAGTGTTTGACTGCAGCTTGATAATTGGCTGCTGGAGATTGTGGTGAAATGTAATTGGTTAAAGAGAACACCCATGATAAGCTGACTATATGCAGATGTGGAGTGAATGAACGTACAGCCAGTCTTCCAGCTTGAACTTGCAATGAGCTCCATTATATGCACTCCATGCATAGTAAATGTCCTGCAATTACATGTTTACAAAAGAAAACAAACATTTCAGTATCATCTTTAATATAAAGCAAGTATCTGTGATATCAAGTATAATTGTGAATGTATATTATTATTTCTTTTGGCTACAATTTGATAGAATGTTAGGATTTATTTCAGTTGGCAAATCCAGAAGTACATTACATATTTCTTTCTGAGAAATATATTTGTATAAACTTCCTTACAGCTTTATAGGCTAGTCACTATAGATTATTCAACAAGGTGAGCTATGTTATGTCAGGACTTTTGCTGTTGGTTCAACAGCACAGTCTTCAACAGTAACCTTGGTGTCTGGGTTGGTATAGTGAAGGAAACTTCTGAAGCAATGCGAAACTGAGAGAGACACGGGGAGAGCTGGAACTTCATGGCAAACACTGAAGGTTTATTATGAGGTTACGGCCGGAGAATTGACAAGACATTTGCTGCAGCTACGAGTTGACACAGCGGTTGCCCGACTAATTCGGAAGATTTCTCAGACGCCAACAGGCAGTAGTAAGGAGACAAATCACTGAGAGCACAGAATCTCAGAATGAATTTTAGAGAAATGATGAGTTCATAGTCATTTTTTGAGGATGAAGAACCTATGAAAGAGCAAATAGAGCAAAGCCAGTGTCCGCCCGACAGTACATTTTCCTCCCTCAGGCACATGACTGCTTCTCAATGTTTTGCTCCATTGATAAAGCACTGGGCACCCTATTTGCCGCTTGCCTGGGCTCATGTATTAATGTAAAACATCGAGAAAACCATCACATTTTGAAGCAGAATTGCCTCTGCAAGCTGACTGAAGAAGAGGAGTTCCAAGACAGCCAAAGGGACAGGAGTCACAGGTCAGCTTTAGGAAAACAGCACCAATTGCGCCACCAATAAGCCCTGAAGTGGGTCCCCTTCATTTGATAAAGTGAAAGAGAGATCTCAAAATGGGTTCAAGGTTATTTTCTCCTCAATGTACAACACAGAGTTGCACAATTGAATGCATTTGTAGTCCCTTTATACCACATAAGAGAGTGTGGAGGATGAGGGGAAGAGATCTGACAGCCTTTGTATTCCGGTGGGTGAATAGGCTGTCGCTGTAGTGGGTATTTTCCTTTAATATCCTTTAGGATTTACCATGTAAAGGTTGAAAAATACTCAGACCTTGTACTTAAGTGAAAGTACCAGAGTGTAGGAATACTCTGTCACAGTAAAGGTCCTGCATTCAAAATGTTCCTCCAGTGAAAGTAGAAAGTACTCTCATCTAAATGTACTTAAAGTAGCGACAGTAAAAGTAGTCATTGTTTGATTGGTCCATTTCAGAATAATATCTCTGATATGTTTTATAATTATTGATCATTAAAGTGTTCTCAGAGCTGGTAAAGGTGCAGCTAGTTTGAATGGCTTTGTATACTGCAGGGTAGCTGCTGGATTTACTCCAGGTGAACTACAGTCTGATTTAAGGGCTGATGATATTTACCATCATTAATCCAGATCTGTAAAGTAACTAAAGGGATTAAATAAATGTAGTGGAGATAAAATACACAATTCACCTCTGAATTGTAGTGGAGTAGAAGTACACAGTAGAATGAAATTGAAATACTCAATCAAAAGTGTGCTTAAGTACAGTACTTGTGTACTGAGTTACTTTACACCACTGTTAACATGCAGATCTCTTCATCAAGATCCCTGATGCTCTGCTGGTTGACACAAGGATGTAATCTCTCTGTGCACACTCCTGTTCTCAGACTGCATCCAAGGACTTTTTTTTCAGTCCGTTTTCTATTCATTCTCAGTAAAGGGCCGGGAAGCGGTGTTGTTTTTCATCCCAAGCATTAAAGTTTTTCCCCTCCTCCTGAAGGAGCGAGAGCAGTGTGGGTGAGTGAGCGGTGGAATAGATAATGAGTGTGAGAGGTGTGCACGTGGCAGTGAAACTGACAGATTAGTTGAAGTAAACAGCAGAGCAGGAGGTGGATCTCCGCCCTGAAATGCAAGTCACTGCACTCCCTTTATGAAGTCTCATTGTTTGTAAATCAGCAAATATTGGAAGTTTCAAGCTAATCTTCAGCACTGTGTTTGGGGTGTAGTAAGCTGCTAAAACACTTCTAAGGGGACCTTTTACGGCTTTATGCCAGAACTGGCATTGCCTCTTTAAAACAAAAAGTGTTGCAATACTATGCATGCATCCTTCTTTCTTGTTTAAAATATTATAGAGGGTCATTTTTTTTCTTCTCCATTTCTTTATAATCTTTGTAATTCTTTATATTCTCATCATATGCAGTTTCAGAGAACTTCGATAAGGACTACATCAAGCAATGAAAAATAAATGTTTAAAGGATCAATTTAAAGAGGACTACACACTTAATCTGAGTGATGTTCAGCATGAGGCCGAATGTCTTTAACGCATTGACGAGATATCAACTCCTATCAGCTTTCAGATCCTTTAACACACATCTGGTATGTGTTAGCGCTGAAGTGGGAATAAGAATAGTAGGATTAGAAAGGTTAATAAAGCTTTTCATAAGTTCTAATGTTGATGCTCTATAATACGGAGGTTTGGTTGTACAAACAAAATAAATAAACAGCAACGGGAACATTTGTCCAGAGCCTGCTGGGGATCACCAAGATTCAGATCTAAAATGTGGATTTGATCTTACTCTGAGAAACAATACATTGTATACACTATAGGGCATTTCACTATGGTGTAGAAATATCAACTGATACATGAGGAAAACACATAAAAGTCATTCTAACATTGTTAAGTATCCAGAATTGCACATCTCCAAATTTGTCTCCAAATCTACACAACATCGCTTGTTTATTAGCAATATTTCAAATATTCAGGAAGCAGGCTGCTCATTTTTAGCCGGTGCTAATTGCAGATTATGTATAGCCACTGATTTGCCATAAGGCTGAAATGGCTGGGCTGTTGCCTCGTTAATGTTCTCTCTGCCAGCCAGAGTCTGTGCTTTCCCAGAGAACATTTAAAGATCCCCTATTATGCAAATGTGCACTTATGATGTCTTTTATACATAAATATGTGTCCCCGGTGTGTAAGTAGACTCACAAAGTGTGAGAAAATACAACCCTCTCTCTTTTCCTCACCCACATCTCTAAAAACGGGAGTACAAACGAGCTGATCCAGATTTTCTTCGGTTATGAAGTCATATCAGAAATGTGGGCTGGCTTTACATTGAACTCCTGGCAACGTCCCACCCACATGACACGTCTCAACCTATCGTCCGCAATATACAGTGGCGAGCTGAATCCCCTCGTGCACCTCTGTGTCTCTGTGCAGGATGTCTGCAGGAGGGACTTAGAGTTGTTGTTTATATAATACATATAATGTCTCTGTTCTAGAGGTAAACACTGAGAAGTGTTTCAGAAATAATGCTGGATGTGGTTTGGAACATAATATGGCTTTTAATCACGGCAGCATTTAGCTGAGTTTCTCCTTTAGAGACTTCTCTCTTCAGACAGAGAGTGCACTCCAAAGGAGCGTGGCCAGCTTCAGCTCATTTGCATGAAATGGAAAGTCACAGAGTCAACACTTTCGAAAATGGGGCTGAAACTGAGGGATAGTGGACATGCTAAAATGCATGATTGTTTGGTATTTTGAGCAAAACACGTCAGATACATGTTTTATTTATATATTTGAGACCTATAATATATGCCATAATAGAGCATAATACGAGACCTTTGAGGGTAAAACAATGTGACATCAGTATGCCATTGTCAGTTGACTAATCATCCCTCTCGTACAGCAGAAAGCAATTTCCCCAGTATTATATTGAGCCATTCTTTTAAAATATGTACCAATCCCTCTTTTTATTGCTTTTCCAAAATAACAAAAGAAGTTCAGCACCTACTGCGCATTCACAAGGCCTTGGCAGTTTGCTCTAAATTAAAAGGTATATTAGATTTGAAAGAAAACAAGGACTATGAGATGACTGCCTTTCAGATTTAGTTTGAGGGCATTTATGTTCACATCAGATTAACCATGAAGAAGTTGAATCCATTTTCTATAAGATCTATGCTGTTCAACCTTCAAATCGTGTGGTATTGACTTGATGTGACCCATCCATCGATCCCTGTTGACAAGGGCCTTAGGCACCTATTTGTAGGTCCAAGTGACAGCATGTCTGTGTTTTTCATTTGACATTCAAACATAGGGATGTTCTCCCTCAAAGATGTTGAAACGAAGCGTCAGATAAAGTCTTAAGGGGTTGTATGCGTAAGAAACGGACTGCTTTAGTAGCTTTTAATAAAGTCGTCTTGCCTCCTGCGAAATAACATGTGTTAATTCCTGAGTGTGGTTTAATTAGTTATGTAACAAAAAAAAACAGCTACTTTATATAACATGTATATAATACTAAAATCATCTAAATCTTTGACATTTTATAATCTAACTCATATTTGCCTCAAAGACATATTATGCACATTTTCAGTTTCACATTTCTACTCTGACATGTGTACATTCTTCAATGTTCAAAAAGTGTTCTCTGATTGGTTAGCTGGCCGGCTCTGTTGTGATTCGTCTATCGCTAAGGGATGTTTCAGAAATGTGCTGCCCCTCAGAATTTCATGTATGTGTGGGAGCACCAGCCAAAATATGCCCAAGTTTTACACAGTGATGTCACTGTGTTACTGAAGTAAACAAAGGAGTACAAAGGAGGCATTTGAGGTTGGTGTGGGAGAGAACATGTTAGCCTTTGTAGACCATTTACATCGGGTTAAAAACCTATACAACACACTACAGGAGAGGGAAAACCCACAAAAGCATAATAGGGTATCTTTAATTAACGTTGTGTCATTTTTTTAATACTTCTTTCCTTTTTTCCAAATGAAAAGGTTGATACTGTGATACTCTAATTGTCATGATTCAAGTTCTATTTTGAAAAGTTTTCTACCTCTGTGTCATACCTGTTTTTACTTCCCGTCTGTGTGTGTTTTCCCGCCTGTTTTGATTGTTTTATTAGTTGCACCTGTGGACCTGCCCTTCCACCAGTTAGTTCTGCTTTTATTTAAGTCCTGCTTTTTTTTGTCTTTGTTGAATTTAAGTCGTGTTTGGGTAGTTTTGTTTGGTTTTGCCCTGCCTTGTATGGACCAAGCCTTTAAATAAAGGTATTTTCTGCTGCACATTCCTGGTTCCCGGGTCCACTCTACTCTACCACCCGTAACACTCGCACAGTATGTGTCTTTGTATGTGAAGCTAGAGCCACCAGATTAATTTAGCTAAGCCTAAAGCCTGGAACCAATTTAAACTGCTAGCGCCAACAAAGTTAAAAAGTAATGGACAAGTGGTCACAAAGTCAAAAGTATAGAAATGAGGTCAAGTTGCCTGCACTATGAAACAGGATTTCGGGTTGTCACAAAACTCTCTGTTGGAATCGCCTTTTACCAGCTTCACTCATGAGTCAATACATCTTACGTCGATTGACATTTGACACAGCTTATAGGCCTCCGTTGCTTTCTTACCAGCCATTGGGAAAAGCCAAGTTTCGACTTTCAGAGCGTCTGTCAATCAAATGCAAAACAACTCAATTTGTGTTCAATATTCAAAGATTTATTTGTCATATCATATAAACAACTATGGTGGAGTTATGCAATGAATTAAGCACTTAGGTCATAGGTTCAAAGATATAAAAACAAAGTCTGGACCCTTCATTGTCCTACTCTGGCCTGGTTTGAGAAATACATCTCTCATTTACTCTGTTTCTGTATTGTGTCTCTGTGTTTGCACATTGGATCAGTTTAGTTGATCTGTGAGAGCATTGCTCAATGTTAAAGTAGATTTCTTAGTGCAGGCCTTTAGAGGTGGCTCTGTTTCAGCCATGGAAATAAAGGTTGGCAGGTTCAGTTTGTACATTCATTCCGGATGTATTTCCCACGGGCTCTCACGGACATTGCCTTAGGTGATACAAGAGGTTGATATTTGTGGTTTTGAAACTATTGGTTTAACTCCCATACATGTTAGTGGTGTTTAGAAGAATGAAGTATAATCATTTGTTGATCACCTGACTGTACCTCTCCTGGCACCATTAGCGCTGAAATATGTGGTTGTCAAATAGCTCAATAGCTATTTGTTAGATTCCCGTGAGATTGTTAAAGACATTTTCAGCCTTCTATGAATAATGCTAATAACTTATATTGGCATGAAAGCATGATGACAAGCAAAGCCTGCAGCTAACAAGTAGTGAATTACAATGGTCAACCTGTATAGCATCGCCCTAAAGCCAATCTTGCTTTCTATTCTCACAGCTTCATATTGATTTATAACAGGGTCTGTATTGTTTCCTGTTGATGGGAGGCCCTTTAGGAGTCGGGCCTTCCCTATCTTGGGAAAGCTGAACTAACAAATGTTTTTTTGGAAAACAATGTGCCTTGATTCCATACCATATTCACACCCTGGATAGGCAAGTGCTTTCTCAGCCGGTAGAATAAAGATATTTCTGAATTTGCTTCAGCATCCCATAAAATCATCCATACTCTCTTTGATGCTGTTGTTAACTCATTAGCCCAGGGGTTTGGGGAAGTAAGCATAAATAACAATCCCAGGTAAAGTCATTTAAGGACAACGGAGTATATCACCAAACTAAGTCATTTATTGACACTTAAATGAAATATATGCTCACAAAAAAACAACCTCCAACTGAAAAAGACTTTACCAAAGAAGTACATTTATCCATCTATCTTCTTAAGCGTGACAGACTCCAACAACTAGAAAGTGAAAACTTCTGTGACTGGGAACTTACCCTCCACCCAAGATCTTCTACAAAATGGACGCTCATTGGGACACTCACCTGTCTAACAATCACAAATGATGAACAACCCAAAAAATCCTTGGCTCAAATAGTTTATTTCCTCCTCCTAAATCCTGGGGAAAGAGACTTGGTCTGCAGGTTGATGCTTCGTAGGCAATGTAAGTTAGATTTTATAGCAATATTTTTCTGAAAACAGCTGTCTGCTGCTGCTGGATTTAAGGTGTCAAGATTAGAACAGCAATATTACAGCAAATGTAAAGACTGTGAAACCAGAAAGATCAACTAAAACACGATTAGAAGGGCTGCCGTCTAGCTTACGTGGAGCTGTCCAGCCCATGTGTTAACAATAGTTATACATTTTATTTGAGGCATCTTTTAAGACACCCACGGACACCTTACAAGCAGGCTAATCTGAAAGGTGAGTTTTGAGATGGGATTTCAATGCAGTGATGGTATCAGACAGTCTGATGTGTGAGGGGGAGGGAGGTCTAGAGTCTGGGAGCATTGCAGCTGAGAGCCCTAGCACCCCTGGTGACCAGGCGTGAAGTGGGGATGGTGAGCAGACCAGCTGAGGATGAGCAGAGGAACGGGAGGGGAGTACTCCTTGCTATCTTTTATGTTTGATTAAGATAAGCTGTCCATTTCACCCTCATTACAGAAGTTGTGCTGAGCAGGATTCAACACAACAAGACAAGCCACCAGACACACCACCAGAGATTTGAGAGATGTGATCAAAATATTGTGATATATACACACGCAGCCCTCCCAACCACTTAGCTCAGGACAGTACTACGAGCATGGGAGGAGCTGTGGTGGGATCTACTATAAGCTCTCCTATCTAGGGTTCTCACTTTGGTCACTAAAAGCCCTCAGGTAGCGATAGACCGTAGCTATACTGCAACATAGTAAATCTCCCATGCAACTCCAAATATCAGCTCTAGAGCCCCCACTCTGATTACCATCAGAAATATTCCATTAACAGTGTTAGCAGAGCAGCCCGTTACAGCGGCTACTCGTTGTGAAACTCAACTGTGGGGTGCACCGAACGTGGAGGACAAAGAAAAAGACGAGAGACTCTCTGCTGCTTCTCATGGCACTCACTCTGCAACTCAGCGCAGCTGCGTGCAGGAAGGCCCTTTATTAACCACGCCCACCACACAGGTGGCTTGTCAGTGTGAATCACAAAGAAAATCACAAATTAAGTATGCCCATCATTTATGGAAACAAAATAAACAATAATTGAGAGCACCATTCAACAAACAGAAATACCCGAACTGTACCTGAAATGATTGTCAATCTGTATACACTTTACTTTAATAGCATGTCAACTTAATAACAACAACACATATTCCACGACTCGGTTCAAAACAAAAGAAATAAAAGTACCCGGGATTTTAGTCAGTTATGGTACCCTTGTTGGTGCGCTAGATGGGGCTCATATTCCCTCCTCACGGCAGATCCATAGACGTATCTCCTCGATTAAACAATCCCGCGTAGTCCTCCTGTTGGCCCGATGTCCTTCTTCTGTCAACCGGCAGCAGGCAGACACACGAGTCTCTTAAGATTATGTCTATACTGTTCAACTACTAAACATAAACCGGGACAAGGCAGCTAAACTTGAGGCTAACTTAGCCGTTGCTACAGTTAGCATACAGTCTCGCAGTTTTGCATAATCTTGTGAATTTGTCACCAAATGGGTTTCACGCTCTTCTACCAGGCACTCGAACACAAAACAGTAATTATATCTTATTTTAACATTAGTAACTCAAAATAAATAAAGACGTTTTCCTCCGGTATTAACTTCTCCGTACTTTGCCCCTCCCCCCTTTTCGCGGGTTTCCGACCAAAGTCCCCCTTCTTCTCAAACCCGGTAGGTTAGAACACTGAACTCTGATTTGTCCGCTGTATAACTGACACCTCTACCAACCAATACACATGTAAAGTTCAAGGACTTCTAAAACGTAGGAAATATGACAACTTAACGAATAACTGACACTGAATGTACTCTTCTTGTAACTTAGTGGTGACGAAAAAAAACGACACGTCAATACACATATGTATAACCCTTTTCATTTCTTTATGAATGACAATGTAAACAGAAATTAGTAGGGCACTACATACACACACACACACACACACACACACACACACACACACACACACACACACACACACACACACACACACACACACACACACACACAGAGCAGGACGCGAAACCTTAGATCCAGGTCTTTGGGTTCAATATTAGTTTTACTTGCTGTTGCTTTTACTGCATTCAACTTTTAACAACATAGGAGTTGCTGAAACTTTTAGAGTTTGGATAGTTGTTTCTCTCCCTTGCATAAGACGCTTTCATTCCAGTGAATTCCTTTCCCCTTTCACAAAAAAGTGAGAGAAATGATTGCCAAAGACAGTCTTGCTGATGCAGTCTGAAAGATATGTATTCTATACTTACCTCTTTCTCACACAAAAACACAACTATATGCATATGGGTGCATAGCATCGGCTCAGGCGATAATTTGTTGTTTGGTCCTAAATTGAACCTGGGATGTGCAAATGTAAAACCTGTGCATCCAATCTTCTATACAAACATGATGTTGTCAACAGGCTCTTATTTGTTTTTTGGATAATCTTTGTTCTCAACAAAGATTTACATAGCACATAAGACATTTGTCATATTGACCAAGACTGAACCAGAGCATTGATAGTTCCATACTAATTTCAAGATAAGGCAGACAACATTAAAATCACCACCAACAGGCTCTGTTTATAAGCTCTACATACTCACGTGACAGAAAACATCTGAACAAGAAGCTGTAGTTACATGTAATGAGCTTGAACTTCAATGGAAAGGCTGCTTCCTGGGAAGACTGGAAATAAGTGGAGAAGACAACTGCACAACCCTGCTGGGAGATTCAAACCCACTGGGCATCTGCTTTATCAGGCGTATAAAAAGATTTAACTCGGACGTCGGCCTCAGATGTTTTCAGTTAGGTGATACATTTCACAGCAATATAGCTGAAAGATAATGTAAAGCTAAAGTGTGTCCGGATGATATGAAGCATGAAGCCCTATTTGCCACTTGTAGGTAAACAAAAAGAAGGGTCATGGTTAATATAGGAAGTTCAAACAACAGATTTGGCAGAGATAACAACAGGCTATATTTCTAATTCATAGAGTCAGCTATGTTCAGCCATTTTCAAATGTGTTTTAACAATGTTTCTCAGGGTTTTTGTGCTTCGTTGTTTTACTTGAAACAAGGGGCCTTGTTCCGCAAATAATTCTATATTTGTAATACTCATGGACATGCAAAGGTAGAAACATACAACAAACTTTTTACTCCAAGTCACTCATTGGTTCATACTCTGCGTGGTTATTTATATCACAGGGTAACATACTGATAACTGACGTCTAAAGGCTACTTGTTTTTACCATCTGGTACCTCCACATTTAATCCATGAAAGAGAGACAGCTAACGCTAGCTAGATGCCTCTCAGTTTTTTAATTTAGGATGAACATATTTCCGAGTGTGTTGGCGAACACACAGCTCACAGCTGCCAGTTTGACAACAAGTGATGATAAAATGTGAATAAACGTTTCTAATCAGTGCTAAGGTTTGAAAGCTGGGCTAACTAGCTCCCAAGTGAAAAAAACGGTTCAAATGTAAGCAAGTTAGCCTAGCTTGCTAGCTTTAATTTTCTTCTTGGGAGACAAATATTACTTGATGGTTCTCCCAAATTATTAATGTATTATCAAAGGGGTTGTTTGCCTATGTATATTTCCACAGCAATGAACATTCAGAACAATGATCTTGTTCTTTTCGGAATAACAATGTCATGATCCTTTATTTGTGTTTGTTGTTTCCTATTTTATTTAGAAATGTTTTCCCCTCTTGGGTTATGTTTAGATTCACTTCCTGTCTGAGTTTCCCTCCTTTGCCTGATTGTGTCATTGTGTTAGTTAGTTTTTATTTGCTACGTTTCTTTTTAAAATATTTAATAAAGCTCGCTTTTAGTTCAAACCCCCATACCTGCCTCCCCTTGTTTCGCTGCATTTGGGTCCTGCTTCCCCAACCGTGACAAACAAGCTGTTGGACAAATGGGATTAAGGTCCAATTGTACATTTTTTGGACAGAGTGTTTTTTTTAAATGATGGAATGTAGGAACAATGGCATGGCACTGGTAGGAAACTAAGGAAGTTAAAATGACGTGTTCTCCTAGTTAGACTGCTCGACCGCCAGTCAAGATCTGCCAATGAGAAAAGATATTGAAAATATGCACTATAACAAATATCAACAGGCTTAGAATATTTTCAACTGTTGATGCTATTAAACAGATTCATGGAATATTTGCCTTTCAAAAATATGATCAAATGAGAAACAAACAAGATGAAGCATTTTCTACAATATTTCCCCACCAATATACAACTTTTATACAGCCACCATTTTTGTATTATTTAGTGGGAAAACCATCCTCTCTGCCGCAACTGACACTGCTGATTTTAAAGAAAATGTTTTCTATCTTTGGCTGAAAACAAGTCCCATGTTATTGCTTTAGTATTGTGGAACAGAGTGGCTGTAGCTGTATAGATTAACTGTTCAATTCTCCCTATCTAGGAAAGTTGCATGTGAACTGAATCTGGCTTTCCTTTATTTGAAATCCCCAGATAGATTGCTCCGGCTCAGCTGAACACGGTCAATAATTGAACCAGACCATCTTTGTCTCGTTCCCTAACGACCTACCAATAAATCACTATGTTATTATTGTGACACAAGGTAAGCATATGTCCCATAATTTGTGGAATCGTGTTTAAGTTAATTTGAAGGTTAGTTAGGTTAGTTTAGGTTCCATGTGGTGTCTGGTTCATCATGTGATTGCAGCTTTCAATTAATCCCATGATCATGAGCTTTTGAAAAGGATCTCCATTCTGAAAGGTGGTTTACAGATCAATCTGGTGGAAAAAAAAGCTTTGGTACACCAGAGGAATGTTCTAACCACAGAACATTCTAGTCACTCACCCAGTAAGAAATTACCCAGCAGACCTAAACTGTAGTAACTGCATGGCTGCATCATTATTGTGTGAGCGTCCAATTTAAGCCTTTGCCCTCACTTTACAACTCCCTTTGCTTTGCAGATTTCAAGAACTTTAAAGTTATAATGAGAGACTTAGGCTTAACCAAACAAATTCCAATAACTGCAAAATCCAGAAAGGGATTTTCCCCCAAAATCCCAAAGTCCTCAGGGATTTTTTTCAAAATTTGTGTGTGAACACTAATGTCTCTGTATTCCGGCAGGATCAGAGGGATAGAGGGATAATGATGCTTTTATAATAGTTTTTTTCCCTACCCTTTTTATCTGCTACCTCAATGCTAAATTCCCGTGACTAGAATAACTAAAGAGCTTGTCTGCACTGAGGTGGGTGGAGAAGTGTATTTTAAGATGTGCTAGGCTAATGGCAACACAGTTCAATTCGGTGCTCATTATCGTACAATTGTATTCAGTGCAATGTAATACTATGCAGACATAGGGCCAATAGTGGGCGGATAAGCACTTACACAGACATCTCCAGAATCACTTGAACACTTTTCATGATTGTTAAATGTTTTCAAGACATTTTTCTACTGCAGATTGATCTGTGCATCAACATAGAACTTCAATGTGTTTGAGGAAGAGTCTAACCCAGGGTGCCCAACCTGGGTTGGATCTACTTTAAAAGTTGATAGTGTGTCGGGATCTACCAAGCTATATCGAAAGCCATAGCGTAGCCACAATTAATTGTGCACCTATATAATAACACAATGTTCTGACACAAAGATCAAGTTTTAACAATAATAATACATTTATTGAAGTAAATGTACGTCGTGCAAAGAATAAGCACAAGTAGGCCTAGGACTGGCCCGTAACAACACAACAACATACAACCCAATTAATACAATGCCTAGTTCAAGTTGGAAAAGTGGTTCTCTACCTTAGTGGGACTTCTGGCACTGAGAGGAGGAAGCTAGTCTCTCATAGTCCGGACAGTAGGAGCTGAGTGCCAGCCGTAAGCAGGCCGCAAGGTGGTCATCAGTCATGGTGGATCTGTATTTTGACTTAATGATTTTCATATGTGAAAAGGCAGACTCACACAAATATGTTGATCCAAAAAGTGCAGTCAAATTCTTTGCAGTTTGTCTGAGGTTGGGGTACTTCTCTTTCTGCATTAGATTCCAGAATTGGACATTTGTGTCAGGTCTCTTGATTTGAGCTCAATGTCATTATTTAGTGTGAGGATCTCATTCTCAATAGCACCGCTATCCAGGTTGAAGAGTGATGCCACTTTGGATGTTATACAATCCACATCTATATTTTCCCCAAATGGAAAACTGAGAAACCTGACAACAGGCTCAATGGATGCAAAGTCAGTAAAGCGCCTGTCAAATTCAGACAAGATGCTTTGCACTTGATCATCATAACGTGCACTCTCAAGCTCTGCACAGTCTTTGCCCTGACGCTTAGGTTCTGTGTCCATGTGTGGAAAGTTCCGCAGATCACACTGTTGCAACCTGCTTGATAGCAGCTGTAACTTGCTTTTAAAGGTGTTCACGGAGCTGACCATGTTGATGATGTGTTTGTTCTTACCCTGCAGCTCTAGATTCAAGTTATTGAGCTTGTCAGTCAGATCGGTAAGAAAGGCTAAATCCAAGAGCCACTGACTGTCTTCTAGCTGTGCATATTCAGCATGGTTTGAACGTTTCAGAAATGCTTTAATTTTGGGCAACAATTCAGAAAACTGTTCCAGAAATGTACCTCTGCTGAGCCACCTTACGTCTGTGTGCAGCAGCAGATCTGTGTGTTCTGCACCGGTCTCCTCCAGTTGCGCACAGAATAATCGCCTCTGGAGACTCCTGGCCCGAACAGAACAGGCAATCTTGTTAGCCACATCCATCACGTCTTTCATATTTAAAATCTTCCCGCACAACCCTTGCTGGTGAATTAAACAATGGTAATTCAGGAAATCTGGGAAAGATTCAGACTGTTTGCACAATCCAATAAACCCAGCAGTACGTACAATCATTGCTGGAGCCCCATCGGTTGTAATGGAGAGGAGTTTGAAGAGGGGCAACTTGCTCTTACTAACGAATTCCATAAAAACCTGAAAAATATCTGTGCCTCTTGTGTGCCCTTTCAAAGGCAAAATGGTCAGCAGCTCTTCTATAACACTCATATTGTCGAAAACCATTCTAATGAACACACATATCTGAGCCACATCCACAGCATCAGTGGATTCATCGAATTGCAGAGAAAAACACTCACATGTGTCAACATCATTCCTCAATTGCTGTTCAACATCCTCCGCCATTCCCTCGCATCGCCGTGTAACAGAATTTCTTGATAGCTGCACATCCTGAGTAGCAGACACAATCTCCTTTCAATTTTTAAAATCGGCACAAAGCGCATCTGCGGCTTCCATGAACGCTTCTTTCACAATCTCACCATCCTGAAAGATGTCTTTCCTTTTGCAAGAACACGACAGACACGATAAGAAGCTATGGTTGCAGCCTTACTCGTGGTATTGGGCCTGGTAAAAATGGACTGTTGTGCTGCTAGCTGACTTTTCGATTCCTTGACTTTTCGGGGGCGCAGTGGTGATTTAGCTGGGAAGTCTGTATCGTAGCTCTTGTGGACCGTCTTCAAATGCCGCTCCAAATTCCCTTTCTTTGGTAAAGCCACATTTGCATTGCAGATAAGACAGATGGACTTGGCTTTCGAATACACAAAAAAATAATCCTCCTCCCACTCTGAATGAAAGTGATAAGTTTTAGATGTTTTAGCTTCTGCTGCCATGGTAGTATCCACTCGCTCTAGTCAAGCTTCTCGCGCCCTTCCGAGTCCTTAGTTAGAACCTAGCAACCATACCCTGCGCGCAGATAGAAAGAAGCGCGTGAGATTTTTTCTTTGATTATGCCTGATCTACTTTACTATAGCTGTACAAATCTACACGCTGCTTCACGCGATCAGCAGTTCATTGTGCCTATTTAAGATGTTTTAAGTTGGAAGTTTTAATGCAGGCCTATTTTACACAACAGTAGGAGGATAGCCTACACACAACATTTTCTCGCGATCGACTGGAACTCAGCCCGCGATCGACTGGTAGACCGCGATCGACTGGTTGGGCACCCCTGGTCTAACCATATCAACCATATTTTCAGAGTTCCAAAGTAATATCAGTCTGTGAAATGAGAGTTTCACACTTGTAGAATGGCTGATTGTTCTGTTGCAGTTGGTTAAAGCAGGCATGATATGTATGGTTAATTGGCACTCTAATTTAAGAGAGGGCCTTTGAGTAATGTCATAGATGACACAGCTACAGGAACTTCTGTAATTATTCATATCCCATGATGACAAAGGATCTGGTGATATGGTAAATAATGCCATGTTTTTTTTCCTAAACATCAGACTAAACTGTCTCTGTTAGCAAAAGTTTGAAAAGGGATGCAACTGTGTCATGGATGATGCATTTCCAACATAAATTCAATGAATGACAGTTGCACTATACTAGAATAAAACTGATACACATTTATATGAAAAATAAGCTGAGGTAAAATGTGTAATGATAGACCTTGTAGCTGCCGGGACACAACGTCTTAGGTACAGGAACAAGGTAGGACGTCCTCCACGTCACAAAGATCCTCTGAACACTCAGGCTCATGGTGAAGACATAGTGAAACTGTGTTGTCAGATATAACCTTCTGCAGCCATGTGTAACGTCCTGTCATGTCTGTTGATTTATTCATGTCATGTTTAGTTAGTAAATCAGGTTCATTTGATGTGTTTCATGTTTATGTCCTAGTCCGGTTAGATTTATGTTTAGTCAAGTGTCTTTGTTCACCTTGTCTTGTCCTGTCATTGCACTTCCTGCCTTATTTTGGTACCTACCTTTCCCTCTCGTTTCAGATCCTTCCTGCCCTTGTGTGTCTTCCTACCAGTGTGATTGTTAGCCCCTCCCTTGATTGTTTCCACCTGTTTCCCATTACCTCTTGTATATATATAGTCCTCGTCTCCCTTTGTCTTGTGCCAGTTCGTCTTGTGCCTTGTGTTGTCCAGAGAGCCAGAGATAAATGGCAAGATACCTTGTGGTTCGTTTCCTTAGTCCAGTTTATTTAATTTTCATGTTTACAGTTTGCTTTTCTACATTTTTCCTCATATGAGTGATTTTTTGTTATACTTTGCCTTACAACAAGTAAAAACCTTTTTTGAACTTTCGGTAATAGAGACATTTTACCAACACCCGACTTTGCGGAAAACAATCTGCCAAAGGCTGGGCAACCAGAAAAGTGTTGAACTGAAGGTTAACATAAGATTAATTAGATAACACTCAGTGGATAAAACTGAACATAAAATGCATTTTATAATGGCTACAAATGGTAACACAAGAATACTTTTACAATGCAGTCTAGCCAGCATAGGACGCTCTGACCTCTAAAGCTCACTGGAAATAACACAAGGGCAAGGGTTTGTAAGAGAAACTTTTTAATATTTGTTATATCTGGCTTGATTTTTCACAGAATATTGAAGACGGTTACAGTTAAGGTATGGAGGCCTAATCAATTTATGACCTCCACCTGTGCTAATAGCTGCAAAGATGACCCAAGTGTTGAGCAATGCCTGAGTTACAACAGCAATGATTCTAAAAGAAAATCTAGCAGGAGTGAAAAGTAGCATTACATGTACAGCATGTGTGAAACATGTAAGCATAATTAGCTCCAACTATAGACACAATTGTGGGCAGGCCCTCTGGATTTATTTAATTATTTAAATGAAACATTGCACTGTTGACAAACTTGTGAAACTCAGTATGAAGTTACATATGTGCATCCAACATGTGCTATACTGACGGAGGCACAATGTTGATTAGAGAGGTGTTGCTCGTTGCTATTACTCGGAGTTCTATGACGTCTTATACCGCTTCATCCCTGTTATTCATTATCACAGCTCAAACAGGTTGTGAATATAGAGTCATCTGGACAAAGGAAGACTTAACTGACTGTACATAAGTGATCAATATAAGAAAAAGGCTGGGCAGAAGTATTTCTGTGCACACGGGAGCGACTGCATTTTTGTGGTACAGTCATGTTTTTGACCCTTCAGTCCTTAACAACATAGGACTTGATTGAACAATTCTAAACCAATTATGTGACTACACAGAGACCCTTTGTCGTTTTCTCAAAAATATAAAGTGGTCAGCAGACTGTGTGTGTGTCGTACACAAAGGCTGGTCCCAGTTCACTTTCTATACTACAACTGTCATTGGAGTTATTGGCTGCTTCAGTGCATGTTTCAGTTACTCTAATAATCAGGGCAGATTTATACAACCCAAATTATGAATGCATTACTTCAGGCTTATCATCACTTTCAGATGTACGTACAAGTCTGCAAATGTTTTACTTATTTGCTTTGTATCTCTGGTAATTTAGTTATTTGTTAATCCAGTACAATAGGGTTCTTTCTTCTCCCTGCATTTGCCAAAAATAAATTATTCTTTGCTTTTGTTTCTTTTTTAATGTTATCACAGTTGATGCAGTTCAATCCTTATTTAATCTTCATATTCATTTGACATAGAACATTGTAACTGCTTCATATCAGTAAAGCTTCTTTTTATTCTTTAAAGGTCTCCTATTATACTATTTTTAGACATATTTTATCGGTACAAAACAGGGTTTCCGATAGCCGGTAATTACCATTTTTTAGCTGGTAAAATATTCATATTTTGTAAATTCAAACTTGCCGGTCAAAATGTCCGGTTATAATGCTCATATTGGCCCGATCGTGGCCACGTTCGATAGCATTCTAATAGTCTCTGCTGAGGCCAGGATATTATTTAACAACGCTGCTCCCTCCGCTAAGCTTTGTGCAGACTGCTGAGCAGATATGATGGAACAAGCAAACGGACAGACGAAACATATTGTTTTCGCGATTCTTCGCCTTCCGTTTCAACTGAAATCGCTCTCACGCAACATACTGCAATCTCATTTCCCATGTATATGTGAATAACTTTGGATTTCTTATGTGTGTGTGAGAGCGTTTCATATGTGTTTATGAGAGATTTTTACACATGTTTGTAAAGGATTGTGGTTTCAGTTGTGTGTGTGAGAGTATTTCACATGTGTGTGTAGTGCTGCGTACCTGGACTCACATTCAGGTTCAGGTCCGGACTCAAGTCCAGAGGTTCAGGTTCAGGTCCGGACTTATAAGTCCGGACCTGAACCCATGGCTTGTGTGAGTAACAAAGTGAACTTATTGTAAGCTAATTATCAATTGAAAATAAACTCATAATCAATTCAAATTCAAACTCGTCTGGTTTATTGTGTTCCCTGCTACTGTCCTTCCAACTTGTGTCTACATTTCTCTACAAAGTACAAATGTAAAAAAAAAGTTACAAACACTTTTTGCCACTTAGTCTACAAATGACTTATGACAGCAACTACAGTAAACTGCTAGTCTACTACAAAGTTCAAACATGTATTTCATTTACCAAACTAAAGTAACCAAACCAAAAGCTCCCCGCACAAGAAAAGATGACGCTGAATAAACGCCCTAGTCGGCTAGTCCCGATGCTACTACGAGTATATCTAATAATATAATACTAAGAATGCCACTTTTTTACAAGCCTATTTAAAATTAAGGCCTAATTTCCAAAAAGTATTGTTCAGCTTACCTCGATCGTTGTTATTTTGCTCGCCAAACATCGCCGCCAATGTGGCTGAGGCTGCATGTGGAGTAGTTTCTATTTTGTGGTTTCGCCTCAAGTGCCTCGCTATGCTCGATGTTCCCCCAGCGCACTTGATCACTTTCCCGCACAGGTTACACTTCGCAGTATCTAGCGGCAGTTTCGTCACATGATCCCACACCTTACTGGATTTAAAGCCCCGCGGCATTGTGTTTACATGACCCGTGAGGCCGTAGACCAATCAAAGGAGTTAGCTACACTACCAAATATCCAATATGGTGACCACAGCAGCCCATGCTGTCCACTATGTCTAAGCCAATCACATCGCTAGCTTCCCTTGACGTCACACAGATCTCGCGAGCAGTTGCGATATTTTGCGAAACTTGGTGAGTTCAGTAATGACCGCCATATCAGAAGCCGACACGATCTTTTTCGTCTTTTCTCAGCGCAAATTTCTCGATCTATGGAAGGTTTTAGATGGTTTAGAATAAAAAGGAGAATATACGTAAGTGCTAGTTGTTTTGCGAGTCCGAGTACCGGTTCCCGACGTTCCAGTTTTAACCGGCCTTGAACAAAAACTTTTTACAAGTCCAGTACCGGTGTTTCGGATACAGCACATAGCTTGTTCTTTATTCGGTGTTTAACACTGAAGTCTGCAGTCATCCCACGTAAGAAGACGAGTAGCTAGGCAGTGTCACGTACATCGCAGCTCTCATCCAAAGCCACAGAAAAATAGTCAAAGTTGAGCGCTCTGTTCTTCAGCTGAAGCTCCAGATTTCCCACGATGTCCTCAACCCTCCTCGTTACAGTGCGTCGGGAGAGGGGCACGTCCCCAAATGCGCCCTTTTTCTCCAGGCATATTAGAGCTGCAGTCCACAAAACACTCCTTAATAAACTCTCGGTCAGAAAACGGCTTACTTTTTCTGGCAATTTTGTGGGATATGACAAAACTTGTCCTGACAGCCGCATCTCTGGGTGTGCAAAGTTTTGTAAAAAGTTCTTGTTGGTTTTGCAGTTTGGCTAGCAAAGCATCCGACAGACAAGTTCTTGTATCTCTCCTCGTGTTTGGTCACGTAGTGGCGATTCAAATTGTAATCCTTTAACACAGCGACCTGTGTACCACAAACTAAGCACACCGCTTTACCTTTGACTTCTGTAAATAAATATTTAGCAGTCCATGTCTTGTTGAAAACGCGGCATTCGGTGTCAACTTTTCTTCTTTTGGTGTGAGCTGACATTTTGAGGGCTAGTTGGCCAGCATCACTTGTCTCTATTCACGCACGCATGTCATGGACGTATAATACGCACGTGCATCCAAACGTAAATTGAAAAAAACACGTTTTTCAAAATAAAAGCAACACACTTGTATAGCATGAACTGCATAAATATTTTTACTGATTCACTTCACGCTGGCCGGACTGGGGCGCCCAAAGGGCCGGATGTGGCCCGCGGGCTGTAAGATGGCCAGGTCTGTACTAAAGAGAGGAACTAGAAACTCAATTGCATGCAGAAGATTGGAACCCTGAACTTTAACAACTTTGTTTCCACACACACATCCAACCAACGTACTCAACAGTGCGGTAGGACGAACACTTGCCACTTTCCTAGTGGACTGAACCGTTTTATCTGCTGAGGAACAGAAGGAGTTAGATTGCACATTGAACCTAAAGATTATCGATACAGCTGAATCATTTTGTTTTATTTTTATACTTACCCAGGTAAGAATTGTGTATTACTGTATAACTGTGTTCCTATTCATCCTTCCCTGTTTTCATTAAATGGGAAGAGTAGTTCTTTCTCAAAGATAGATACTGTGTCTGAGTTGTTCCTGTGTGTTGTCTGGTTTATCCTTGGCTCCGTAGTCATATCAAGAGCTTCTGACATTACTAACCATAGATATCACATTTGTTTGTACAGTTCTTATATATATTTTGTAGCTCCACTAAAAAGGGTTAAATTTACTATTTATTTTAAAATTGACATTAAATATATATAAACATTATGAACCTGTATATATTAAGTTAAAGAACAACAGCAGTACCGACACACACACCAGACTATTTTTCACACTCAAAAACTACCATAAGGTGCCATATTGTCCTAAACAAAATATTTTCCCTAAACTATACTGTATACTATGTAGAACTGTAAATTGTAGAACTGTAAACTGATAGTCTGCAATACTAAATTGCGTGTGCATTCTCAACAGCTGCAGGAGGCTTTACAAAGGTGCATGACGACATTTCCTGGCAGCAAAATCACAAATAAGGTCATCAAAAGACACTCTATGTGCCACTTCAGCATTGATGCTAATGACAGTATGCCACTTAGGCGTTTTTGTCCCATTGTGGAGCGTAGATATGGGGGGGTGGGGCTTCTTTTTACATATTACGTAAAAACATCTAATTTGCCCAAATTGAGGGATAGGGTACATAATTCTGTTTTTTTAAACAATGGTGGGCCTGTTCATAACTAATTTATATGTATTTTTTCGTGTAATAATGTAATGATTATTATGATTTTTTTCAATCTTATTTCGGGGGGGGGGCCCTATGCGCTCTGCGTACTCTGCGTATAGGGAGCGGCAGCCCTGCCGGGGACACATATTTATGTATAAAAGACAGCAAAAAGTGCATTGTGCATAATAGGTGACCTTTAACAATCGTATCTTAATGAATTCCCCTCTGAGGCAATATTTCCCATATGATAGGAATTTAAGTATTTGAGTTTTATGGATTCGGTTATTAGCTTTTTTTATGCATTGATCTTGTGAGTTATTGCCCTTCCACTGTTTGGATTGGAGTTCAGGTTCATGTATTGAGATAACTATGTATGAGCCACATTTGGGAATACATGGATTCCAATAGACAGTGCTGGGAGAAGTATTTAGATTCTCTACTGTTGGAGTAGAAGGTGTAATCTCCAATGTCCAATAAACTGAGTCTGCATTCATTCCAGCAGTGGAAATAGATATTTATTTGTGGTGACTTATCTTCACACTTTTCTATTATTTTTGGTTTAATATTGTAGTAATCATTATTGAACAGCAAACATCATAGAATGTATACTCAATTGGACTGAGGATTGATGGCTACCCTCTGTATGTCAGTTATTTATTTAAATTATATTGGTGATATTGATATTGTCCAGCAGTGGCTCAGTCAGTAGGGGCTTGGACTGGGAATCGTAGGGTCGCCGGTTCAAGTCCCCGAACAGACTTGAAATATGGAAGGTGGACTGCTACTTGGAGAGGTCCCAGTTCACCTTCTAGGCCCTGCTGTGGTGCCCTTGAGCAAGGCACCGGACACCTCCAATCCCCCCTCCCCATTGCTCCCCGGGCGCTGCACGATAGCTGCCCACTGCTCCTAGTCCCTACTAGGATGGGTTAAATGCAGAGGACTAATTTCACTGTGTGTGCTCTGCTGTGTGCATGCATGTGACTAATAAAGAGGGTTTCATCCTCCGATTCTAATTATCAAAGAGTCTTTGAAGGTTACATTTGTCATTAATTACAAACTTTTTTGAAAAATGAAAACAACATTGGATTTAAAATGCTACCAGCCACTGTAATGACTGGTGTGAACACAGGAAAAGGAGTCAAAAGCACGACTCAGAGACAAAGGTGATGGTAGAAAAACAGTCTTGACTAAGCAGAGTGAGGTACACAGGAAATCAGTTAGGAAACGCAACTAAAACAAACGAGGTAGCAACAATAAGCGGTAAAAGTGCAGACACTGAACTGAGAGGAGAGATGAGTAACAAAAGTTAAACAGGAAATACTGAATGACAACAAAAACAAACGTAGCAGGAGGAGACCTCACAGCTCCGTTCGCATTCCAAGACATCATAATTTGTGGTGTGGTTTTCATTCGTCTACAGAAAGTGTTATAAATGCGTTCATCTTCGACATGTATTTTAAGACCAAAGATCATTTTCCTGTCTGGCAAAAATAAAGTTCATTTTATTTTATTATTTTCTTCTTCTCATTGTGAAGCAAAGAAATATGCACCATATGTTATGGGTGATATTAATGGTATCTTATGTATGCATAAACCCTATAAACCATCAACATGCAGCCTTCATAGCAGAGGAGACCGTATCCAGGGAATATGTTACAGTTAAGGTACAAACCTTTGAATCAAAATTCTAAATAGGTTTTGCACAATGGAGTTTTAACAAACATGTGAAATTTCAGGATTATAGGCCTACCCTATATTAGTTTCTTAGTTGTTTGGCTCGGCTGGAAATGGAGACCGAAAAGAAAAAAAAAACTAAAACACAGTAGTATGGACGAGGCCTTAGTTACTGGCACAAAAAGTATTAAGGCAGGGGTGTCCAAACATTTTTCACCGAGGGCCATATACAGAAAAATATATGAAGTGTTGGGCCCCTCACTAGAGGTGAGGTATATTGCCTCATCAGTTAAGTTAGCAAAATCTTTCAAATGTAATTAAATTATTCTTGATAATTTGCAAAAACTCGTCATATCGTATTTGTCATATTGTACAACCGTTTGGGGAAAAGCTAAACAAACAACACTGGCACCAATTAGGTCATTATATAAACAGGCACTGAAAGTAATGGATAATAAACCTGCTAGATGGCACCATTGCCAAATTATCAAGAAACATAATCTTTTAAGTTTTGACAGTTTTCTAGGCCTCTCATTTTAAAAACTGACTTTCAAGTGTGTGAACAACCTTGCTCCAGAACTCTGCCAACTAGTAAACAAACACTACTGTGGAATTAGAACTAGGAGTGTAACAAGCAAAAATTGAAGAACATTGAAACGCAGGACAACATTCGGACAGTCATCCTTCTCAGTAATAGTTACCAACATATGGAATATGCTTCCCTCCCACCTCAAAGTCTCCCCAACCCTCTCTTCTTTCAAATCTGCAGTAAAAACACACCTTTTTACACTAGCCTTCCCATCTAACTCCCAACTTCTTCTTCTTGTTTTAACCTTTGTTTTGTTTTTAACCTTAGTATAAATTAATAAATGATCAGTTTGCATAGTTTTGATAGGGCAATATGTAAAGCGTCTTTGAGTACCGTATAAAAGTGCTATATAAATGTGATTCATTGTTATTATTATTACATTACCACCTGCAATAAAAACATTGACAGAGCTCAAGGCTTTTAACACCGAAGTAAAACAATGGCTGAAATTGAAACAAACCTGTGAACATTGACTTTTATATCCTACTGTACTCGTTTAGTGTCCTGCCTTTTATGCTTTGTGTTTTTGATGTTTGTTTATGTATTGATTCTGTCTCGGTCTATATGTTTTATTTATTAATGTTTATGTACTGTTTTTAGCTTTGCTCATGAACTCTGTTTTAATAACAAAAGCCAAACCAGGGACAGGGGTTGCAAATTAGCTTCAGCTAGAAATGTGTATGCATAACATCTGTTTTGTATTTCATATGAAATAATGTTTAATGCATTTGTCCCTGATCAATAAACGTCTAAATAAATAATTAAATATATGAAACAAAACCTCACAGCTCTCCGTAAGGTTTCATTTATTTTGTTACAGTGTTACAGATCACCCCTTAAAACAGAATCCTGAGATTGTTAATAATTAGGGGAAATGTGAAGGCTATATCTCAAGCTTGTTATTTAATAAAGTATTTCATAATATTATTTATCGAGTAAGTGGTTTAAAAAATGTTTTCAACTTGAATTGACTGAATGTATTTGAAGATGTGGCTTATACACATAAGTACTGTGTAATATATGTTTAAGAAGTACATTATAAGATAAGCACAAGTTTCATGTGTGGGCCATATTCCATTATACTTTTAGAATTTGTTGCAGGTCAACTCAAAATGGACCATGGGCCACAGTTGGCACACAGGACCGTAGTTTGGATACCCTGATGAGGGTTAGGTAAGTGTGACTCAGGGTTGTTTGTAATACCATGTGTTGACAGACCTAGGAATGCTAACAGTGTTCAAATAGACGGTGCTGGAAGACGTATTTAGATTCTCTTAAAGTCAAAGTGCCATAAACATTCTGTTCAATTAAAGTAAAAGTCCTGCATTGAAAATGTTACTTAAATAATACTAAGTTTGTATAATAAGCATGAAAATACCCATTGCAGAACAAATGTTAAACACATTTCTAAAATATCAAAAACCTCTTTTTAAAGATATATAAAACCACTTACATGTTTATAAATGTAAGTGGTTTATACATTTGAATTGGCTAGTTGATTGTTGTCTAATCTGTTCTTGTATATAATATTTGCTAGTTTGATTTTTAACAAAAAATCCTATTTTTATGCAAAAATCTTTATGCGTTGAATAACAAGTAACACAAGTTACATTAAACTCTACATACAGTATAAAGTAACATATTTGTCTTTTACTTGCAAAGGAGCTAAAGTATAACGAGTCATGAGGACAACATGCTCAAGTAAAGAACCTCATCATCATACTTGTGTACTGTACTTGAGTAAATCTCCTTCGTTACTTTTCACCACTGCCAATATTTATGTTGTACTGGAACTGCCACAGGGAATATTTCTTCACCTGCTATAATATATTCTCAGAGCCAGAGGATGTTGTGTTTAGATGTATCAAAGCTTCTACAGCCTTGCTTCCAAGCTGCTGTTGTCAGGGAGATTCCTCACAGTCATCATCATCCTCATCATCCTCATCATCATCATCATCATCATCATCATCATCATCATTATCATCATCATCATCACTCCCCATTAAATTTACAACAGAATTTTTAAAAGGCTCCATTAAAGGTGTTGGGGCAGATGGGAAACATGACCTATGTCAGCTGCTGCCAGCTGATAGCACTTCCAGAAGAAAATGGGACTTGTAAGTGCACAGAGAGGGTGATGTAACACTGTCTGCTATGAATGAAACTAACCTTAAACTGCCAAAAACATTAAGCTCCTTACAAATATGTGTATAGGCTGGGTACTTTTCTCACATTTTTTGAAAACCATAAACATGCAGACAAGGGTGATGGGTTGCATCTGATGAGTTACTTTGTGTGTGGTTAAGGTCATTTAGGACATCTGTCTACATTTGATTAAGTAGATAATTCCTGTATATCAAATATTAAGCTAAAAGGTATTATATTACTGCATATGGAAAGACAGCTTGTACATTTGGCCTGAGGTACATCCACGGAAAGCAAAACATGGAAAATATATCCCAGATATATGCAGAGAGAGTGCAGTGGCAATGGTTGTTCTACTGAGTGCTGGATGTGAATACTGTATATGAATAATGTATGTAAATCCAATACATTCTCTCTCATATCGTTGAAAAGAGCAGCACGGTCAGTGGCTTCAAATTAGATACCCCTTTAACCTCCGTTTTCGAGTATCAAGAACTTTGTTTCCGCTTGTTACATGCCTAGTGTTACTTCGAAAATATATTTGGGTCATCATAGGAAGTCAGGTTTAAGCAATAAGCCCCACGCAAACTGAGCTTAACCCTAAAGGTTGAAAAATTACTTCGCTACAATTAGGACAACTTTGTGGTTGATGGATGACTCATGTAACTTTATTGTGTCTTATCTGGTTTTATTTCCTGTGTTTTGTTATCCCGCCTGTGCCTGACAGTCTAACTGTGTTTCACCCCTTCTCTCTAGCTGTGTCTTGTCTCTGTGATCAGTCTTGTGTGTTTTTAGGTTTTTCTTCCCTTGTGTCCTTTGTCATTTTCTTGTCTATGTTTCCCCAGTGTGCTCCTGTCAATCATAGTTTCTGGTTTCCTGTTGGTTTCTGGATTTCTCTACCTGTGGTCCTGTCGTCATCCCAGTTCCTAGTTTGTTTTTGCTGTTTTCTTATACTTTGATTTGTCTTACCCTGCCTGGTCCCTGTGGTGCTTGGAGTTTTGTTGTATCAGCTTTTTTAACCCTTGGGGGTCACAGCCCTTTTTAAAAAAATGTTTGGCTCGTCTGGGCTTTTTTGGTAAAAGTGCTGTTAAAGCATGACCCCTGTGCTGCACAATCAAGTGGTATACATATTTTTATGCATAAAAAGCTAAGCTATCAGCATATGTAGGCTACAGGGATGTACAAATAGTAATGACACCATTAAGTTTCACTTGAGACATGAGTAATGGTCTCCAGGGTGAGAATCCTGACCTGAGTATGTTCTTCCTCTCACAACCACAGAAAGAAGACCTTCGTACTATTCATATCACGCCAGTAGCTCTGTGCTATGGATAATGGCGCAGGTGTGTTTTCAATGGAGATAGTTACAAGTGTGGTGCGTCACATAGTTCTCAAGGGTGTGATCTCCATGGTAACTTATGCTGAACACCTAACCTGCTCTGAAGCAGGTTACATTCCAGATAAGTGATCAACTCAGTGAAAGCCCCGCCTGCTGACCAATCAGAGATCTGTGTGCGGAGTTTAAAGCTATGAGTCATACTACAGGATAAAGGAAATACAGTTTAAACTGCCGTATGCAGGAACTCTGATGGTGGGGAGGCATCAGGACTGAGTGATGTGTCCTGGGTTTGTTCTGCCGCTGACAGGTCATCTGACAGCGATCCAGAAAGCCTCCGCGGAAAGTGAAGCCGTCCCATCATTTTATTATTTTTTTAAGTTATTTTTTGGGGGCTTTTTGCCTTTAATCGGATAGGAGAGTGGAGAGTGACAGGAAAGTGGGAGAGAGAGTCAGGGTGGGATCCGGAATGGACCACGGGTCGGGAATCGAACCTGGGTAACCGGCGTATGGTGCAGGTGCCCCAGCCAGTTCTGCCACGGCCGGGGCCCGTCCCATCATTTTTGTGCAAACTTCCCTGCTTTGGGATGCCCCCGGGCTGACAGAGACAGTTATTGAACGCGCCCTCAGACTGTGACGTCTCTCATCACGCGTATCATCGCGCTCCCGGATATATACAGACTGGTGGCGAGTGAACGGGTTGCTGTGTGTTCTGCGATCGTGTGTATATGAATCCATAACCACACACGCACGCACGCACTCACAAGTGGAACAATAAAGTTTGTTTAATGACACCCCCTGGATTGCTGCAATCTTTCTGACCGAAGATTTTCCAGCCTTTTGTACAGCCAGTATTAGTTAAGCCAGACAACTCAAACATATCCAGGGTATGTTGAACTGGCTTCGTGGTACAGGCCTCTGGTGTTGTTACTTCCTGTTTCTGATTGCTTCATTGTGATCACCTGTTGCCCTCATGTTTCTGCCTCCCCTCCCCAGCTGTGTCTTGTCTTGTGATTAGTCCCTATGTTTTAGTCGTAGGGTACGGTCGAATTGTCAAAAAATCAGCTGCTATCATCTATTCCTATCTACTATTCCTTGACCGTTGCGTGAAACGTCACGGGGTTGTGGAATAGTGAATTGGAGACTTCAAAAGGACTTAGGAAAAGAGACTAAGGGGCTTTGAGAATCCAACTGCACTTACACTATCCCACGTATTGATGATGCGCCAGCGGACGTTATTAATGTGTGTCTGCTGTACTACTGTAAGCATATCTACTCTGCACCATGCTCTCTGATGGTGTGGTTTTATGTTTTATGAACATCAACAACAGAGAGACATATATTCCTCATTACGAAGGTTGGAAATGAAATAAAAAAGGAAAGTCAAACTTATGCTCGTCACCCTCACCCTCCGGTCCACAGTATTAACCCACATGAATCCCAATACGTATGATTATATGAAAAATGTTAAAATAAATACAAATTTATTTACTACAAACTAGTTATGCCTTAAAGTTTAACCTATCACTTTGTATATCACAATTCAAACAAGTTTTAAAAAGTTTAAGAAACCCCACACAGCTCAGTAAACACTGAGATTGAGACTTTATTTGATCATTTCAGCAAAAAAGTAACATTCATATTTCTCCTTTTGATTAATACAGAGCTGAACGTTCAAAACTAAGCACTTAAGCAAGTTACGGCATACATTTGAAATTGCTTAATAAGCCCCGTAACTTTCATGATACGCATTTCTCGTCACGATCGGTTGTTTCCGTGAATGGCCGAATCTTGTGTCGCCGTGGATGTTGCGGGCATTGTGGGACACCATTTTCTCCTTTCCTTTCGTAAAGGAAGGTCCAGTGTTTCCTAGGCAAAAGGAGGTTATAAAGGAAGTTTCAAAGCTCCTTTCCTATCATCTAGAGAATTCCAACAGCTCTTATCATGGCTGCCACTGAGGTACTTCCGGGTCATTTCACTCAGTTAGGAACCTTCCTAAGCTAAACTGACAATTCGACTGCAACCTTGTTCTGCCTTGCGTTCCTTGTCAGTTCGTCATCGCTTTTTCCTTGATTTGGTTCTCTGTGTCGTGTATTGGATGTCCCTTGTCTGCCGTCCTTTGTCCTCCTGTGTCCTCCTGGTTTGTTCTAGTTTTGTCATGATCCTTGTTTCGTGTCTGTCATGTCTTTGTGGTGTGTGCTTTATTTTGAAATGTTTTCCCTCTTGTGTCATGTTAAGCTTCACTTCCTGTCTGCGTTTCCCTCCTGTGCCTGATTGCGTCATTGTGTTCACCTGTTGCCGCTGTGTTTCTCCTCCCCTTCCAGCTGTCTCTCGTCTTGTGATTACCCATGTGTATTTAGTCCCCATTTCCCTTTTGTCTGTTGTTCGGTCGTCGTCATTTTTTCCCTGAGCTTGTCCTGTTCCTGTCGCCCTTCATGTCTGAAGCTGAATGTTTTTCATGTCCTGTGTTCCCCTTGGTTTGTGTTTTCATCAACAGCTTTTGAATAAAGCTCGCTTTTGGTTTTTGACCCTTACCTGCTTCCTCTTGTTTTACTGCACTTGGGTCCTGTTTCCCCAACCCTGACAAGTTTTGTTTTTCTACTTTTCCTTTTTGTTGTACTTCACCTGATTCCACAATTATTATTCTGCATTTTGGTCCTGTTAACCTCTGCAACTTGACAAAGACATTCCAACCCCATTTAAAGAAAAATAACTAATTGCCTAATGTAGTTATGCTATATGATATTTTCCCCTCATAATCTATAGTAATTCAACACAAATAAAATATTTAGACATTACAATTAATCAACAAATATCACAAAAGTACCAGATTTAAGTTCTCAAGTTTTTTGTCTTTATGTCGCTGCATAAACTTACAGCAGCAAAACCCATTTCTATAAATACCACCTGTTTTAGTGAGAAAATCTGACATATCTTGCCTGAAAACTCTCAAAAAGACTTTCTAAGTCAAACTTTTTTTGCTTTAGGCTTAACTGTCAAACTGTCATTCACTACTCCACCAAAATAAATATAAGCAGCGTCAAAGGGAGAAAAATTGTTTTGCCTTGAGAAAACAGCACTTTCGGATTGTTGTTGAAGAATGAAGCACCTGATGCCTGCTGCTTCAACTGACATGTTCTGTTCAGACATTCTCTGAGCATAGTTTCAAGACACTCCATTTCTCTCCGTCCTCCAAACCCAGACACATCAATCATCACCTGCTGCTCTGGGATCGGAATTCTTCAGGGCTGTGACTTTAATTCTCTTAGACAGTTGCAAACCCAGAGAGAAACACTCCCGCTGTGGCTATGTCTGAATCTATCAATAAGAAAATAACTTTAAAACTAGTCTTTGTGTTAGCGTGTAGAGGAGGAGTTCACTAGTGTCACATCCTGAGGAACGAACCTGCCCTGTAGTCCGTCGAACAACATGGGCATACTTCTATTTTATTTATTTTTTCTGTCATTCCCGATGGTCTGCATATTTTTGCCCATGTAGACCTCTCAGGTTGTCTGGAGCAAGTCTGCTTTTTCTCCCTAGAGTCAAAACTAAACATAGAGTAGCAGCGTTTAATCAATATGCTGCATATATCTGGAACACACTCTGAGAAAACTGCAGGTCCTCTGCTATTCTTACTGATCTGAATCAAGGTTTAGGGTCTTCTATTTCAATCAGGAGAGAGTTATTTTGATGGAACGATATGAATTTATTGCCAAGAATACACAGATGAAGTAATGGTGTTTGGCGATTAGACCCCGTTGTGCGGGATAATAATCAGGAGGGGGAAACCAAGCCGATAAAACCCCCCTGGGGTCTAGATCCTAGCGGTGGTGGAGGCATGAACTGGTTGATGGAAGTCAGTCTGAAGAGGAGTGGTTTAAGCATGACCTGAACCCTGGATTCAGAGGAACGGGAGGTGGAAGTGGTGGTGGAGGGCTGCGTCAAGTCACCTGAAATGACAGCTGTCAGTCTAGTATCAGGCATAATAGGTGGGTAGGAACCTTTGATATGTAACAGTTGCCTATGGGGTGTTCAATAAAGGGGAGCAAGTCAACCTACACATTGGTCCGATCCTTCCTATACAAGAGCTTCTATATTAGTTATATAGAAAACATATAACAATAGAACATGGTGTCAAAAGTAAAGACGAGACATTAACAAGCAATGTTAGTGTTCATTAGACCGAAAAGTATGTCAGGTTTAGTGCAGTATATTTTTCCAAAGCACGTTAAACAACACAAGGAGAAAAGAGCACCGCAAGATAAGCAAACACAATGCAGAAGATGAAATAGGGCACAGTTTGCAGCAGTGTCCAGCAAAGGATGCAATGTGCAATCACTGCAGAAAACAAGGCCATTACGCCAGGAATAAAAAAAGGCATGAGTGGAACGTTGCAACAGGGACTGAGGAACAGATGATGATGTTGCATTATTGGGCTCAATATCACAAGCTACAGGGAGCAATCCTTGGATGAAAGACATCAATGTGTACAGTGTTTAAAATCGACAACGGAGCAGATGTTACTGCAGTTCAACAGGCTGATGAGCCCAACAAAGGTTTTGAAGGGGCCAGGAAAGGAGCTTTTAAAGGTAAAAGGTAAGTTTGAAGCCACTCTGAGTAAAAATGATAAAAGAACTAATGAGGATGTATATGTGGTTGAAGGGTTGACCATGCCACTATTAAGCGGGTTGGCTGCTTTAGCACTACACTTGGTTGCTAGACTAGATAATGTCTCCTTAGAATCCAAGGAAACAGTAAAACAAATGTACCCAAAGCTTTTGTGTGGTTTAGGAAAAATGGAGAGAGAATACAACATTGTTCTGAAGCTGGGGGAACAGCCGTTTTCCCTTTCAATCCCTAGGCGCATTTCTTTCCCACTCATTCCTAAGGTTAAAGAGGAGTTAGAGCGCATGGAGCAGCAGGGTGTTATCTCGAAGGTGGAGGAGCCCACAGAGTGGTGTGCACCCATGGTTGTGTTGCCCAAGAGCAGAGGCAAGTTGAGGATATGCACTGACCTCACTGAGCTGAACAAATCAGTGTTGAGAGAGAAACATCCCCTCCCCTCAGTTGAGCACACCCTGAGACAGATCGCTGGAGCTAAAGTATTTTCAAAGCTCAATGCAAATGCAGGATTTTGGCAGATTCCACTGTCCAAGGATTCATTTCTGCTAACAACGTTCCTAACACCATTTGGGCGATACTGCTACAACCGTCTGTGTTTCGGAATATCATCAGCACCAGAACACTTTCAAAAACGAATGTCACGTATCCTTGTAGGCCTGGACGGCATTGTGTGTCAGATGGATGACGTGCTCATCTGGGGAGCCACACAAAGAGAGCATGATGAGAGGCTGCAGAGGGTGCTATCACGACTGCAGGAGTGACACTTAACGACAAGTGTGAGTTCTCAAAAAGCAGAATAAAGTTTCTTGAGCAGGTCATAGAGGCATCTGGAGTCAGCGCAGACCCAGACAAGATTTCCACTGTGAAAGCCATGACAGAGCCTGGTAATGTCAGTGAGGTGAGACGCTTTCTGGGGATGACAAATCACCGTGGGAAATGTGTACCCCACCTGGCTGAAAAAACGTAACCTCTCACAGACTTGTTAAAGAAGACAAACACTGTATGACCCAAATGCGGAAATTCTTGTCTCTGCGGTTTCATCTTCATATGGGATGGGTGCTGTGCTTCTGCAGCGAGAAACAGGCATCGAATGGCGACCTGTAGCATATGCTTCAAGAACTCTCAGCAGCACTGAACAAAGATATGCCCAGATTGAAAAGGAGGCTCTGGCATCAACTTGGGCCTGCGAGAGGTTTGCAGAATGCCTCATCGGGAAAAGTTTCCACCTTGAGACTGATCACAAGCCTTTGGTTCCTCTGCTAGGCTCAAAGAGCTTGCATGAACTCCCACCACGCATACAGCGTCTCCATATGCGACTGATGCGATGTGGCAGGCAAAGAAATCGCAACTGCAGATCTACTATCCAGGGCTCCTGTCAGCAACATAAATGAGGGGCTTCATGAGAACGAAATCAATCTGTATGTGGACCCAGTCATAGCAAGCCTGCCAGCTGCAGAAAAGAGACTCAGTGAAATACAGGCACACCAAGACAACGACACCATACTCCAGCAGTTAAAAAAGAACTGTGTAGAGCAGGGGTCTCAAACTCAATTTATCCGGGGGCCGTTAGAGGTAGAGTCTGGGTGAGGCTGGGCCACATCAGGTTTCCCACAAGAAAAGTACTAAAAAACATTCCAATGTTATCAAATGTCTTTATTTTTATTTTTTAACACAAAATGAGATGAAAAAATAAATTAACAAATTCATAAGAAAAAAACAAATCAATCAGTAATAAATAAATAAAATGAAAATAATAATAATACAGCATAGCCGAGCCACATTTGGCTTAAGCAGGGATGAAGCAGTTGAAACCCTCAGTAGGGCTTGAAGATGCTCATCAGTAAGTCTGGACCTGTACTTGGACTTATTGAAGTTCAACGTAGAGAAGAGTTTTTCGCACAAGTATGTGCTCCCAAAAAGACACATGGTCCGCTTGAACATTCGTGAAAGCTCAGGGAAGCTGGGGGGCAATTCTCTCAAAAATTGCCCGAGCTTGTCTGCTTTTCCACTCACCTCCCTGAACTTGGCTTTGAGTTCAGAGTTGCATTTGAAGCACAGGAGGGGCATCTTGCACATCAAAGGAGAAGGGGTCCGCAAAAATTTGAAATGTGGCTCTGTGCGTCTTGAAGTCTGCAAATCTGTGATCAAATTCCTCCTGTAGCTTCAAAATGACCTCCACATACTCCTCACCACTGAATGGTGTGCCTGCATCCATGAGTGCCTTGCATGCTGGAAAATGGCAAAGGTTTGTCTGAGAAAGCTGGGCTTTCCATAACATAAGTTTTGTAGAGAATGCTCTCACGTTGTCATAGGCAGCACTAACAAGTTGCCCCTGGCCTTGTAACTTCTTGTTCAGTACATTAAGCTCATGTGTGATATCAACAAAAAAAGCTAAGTCCATGAGCCATTTGGGATCACTTAGCACAGGAACAGCAACCCCATCTTTCTCCATGAAGGCTTTCACTTCCGCTCTCAACTCAAAAAATCTCTTCAACATGTTTCCCCTGCTGAGCCAACGTACCTCGGTGAAGTAGAGCACATCCCCATATTCTGGCTCAATTTCCTCTAAAAAAGCATGGAACCTTCTGTGTTTTAAGCCCCTGGATCTGATTTGGTTGATGCATTTCACAACGAAAGACATCACATTGTCAAACTTCAGGCATTTGCTGCAAAGAGCCTGCTGATCGATAATGCAGTGCAGAGCAATGGCCTCCTCCACACCTTCCTCTTCCAGTTTTTTTTGAACAAGTGCCACCAATCCATTTTTCCTCCCTGTCATTGATGGCGCTCCATCGGTTGTTATTCCAACAAACCTCTTCCATGGCAAACCGGCATTCTCAATGGCATCACACAGCTGGTGAAATATCTCCTGAGCGGTGGTCTGGCCATGCATTGGAATCACTGTGAGCAACTCCTCTATGACTTCAAAATTGTCATCAACACCACGGACATAGATTGCGAGCTGGGCAGTGTCCGTGATGTCTGTGGTCTCATCAAGAGCGACTGAGTATACACTGAAACATTTTGCTTTCTCACACAGTTGATCATAAATGTCACTTGACAGGTCAGAAATGCGCTCTGCCACGGTGTTGGCAGAAAGGCTGATGTTGCTAAACTGACCTTTATTTTCTGGACAGACAATACTTGCAGCCTGTAATATACACTTTTTGACAAATTCACCTTCTGTGAATGGCTTTCCTGCTTTAGCAATCATCTCACTAACCACGTAGCTAGCTTCCACTGCTGCATCATTCTCTCTGGTTGCTTTCTTAAAGAAATCTTGTTGCCTCAGTAGATATGTTTTAAGATTAGCAACCCGGTTGGCTCTCTCATCTCCCTGGTATTTTGCATACTCCTCAGACTAGTGTAATGACGTTTCAAATTGTATTCTTTGAGCACTGCAACTTTCTCTGTGCAAATAAGACACGTCGGGATGCCCCTGTGTTCAACAAAGAAATATTGCACTTCCCACTTTTCCTGAAATTGTCTGTGCTCATCACCAACCTTTCTCTTCACTGCAGGCTTTGAAAATGACATGTTTGGGGCTGTGTAATATATATTTCCACTTGGTGTCACTGTCGCGTTGAAGTTTCAGTGTTTAGCCGCTACGTCTTTTCCGCTTCTTTTTCTGTCCCGCTGAGCAGCAATTTCCGCGGCCGCCTCGGCTTCTGAGCCCGCTGCCGATGTCCCGCCCCCGAGAGCAATATACCCCACCGTGATTGGTAGGTTCGTTCAGCTCTGCATACAACACTGAAAAGTACCATTCGTATCAAACTCGCGGGCCGCACTAACGTTAAACTTTCATATTGAGGTGGGGGCCGCAAACTATCGTCTCGAGGGCCGCAGTTGGCCCGCGGGCTGCGAGCTTGAGACCCCATGGTGTAGAGCATGGCTGCCCAAATTGGGGCCCGCGGGCCAAACTTGGCCCGCGACCGATTAAATTTGGCCCGTGCCTTCCCGCACTGTCCCACCATAAACGATCGGAAGTTCTCGTTGAAAATTATTTATTGGCGCACTACCAAATAATGCCATAGGATGGCGCTGTTGAGCTCCAGTCAGCTCCTAGCTACCCGATAACGCCCAAGACCAGTGAGTGAGAGGATTCAAGGATGGAGCGTAGTAGGCTGTGGCACACAGACAAACGAAAATTTAAAAAAACTTGGGAACAGGACTATTTTTTTACCGAGGTAGATTCCAATGCAGTGTGTCTGGTATGTAAGCAGAGGGTCGCTGTTTCAAAGGAATACAACATTCGCCGTCACTATCTAACTAAGCATGCGGCTGAGTTCGCAAAGTACACTGGAGAACATTGCAAGGTCAAGTTAGCAGACTTGCTAACAAAGCTAACCACCCAGCAGCGAACTCTACTTCAGCCGTCGACTGCACAAGAAAATGCCACTCGGGCTAGTTATCGCATTAGCAATGCAATCCTGAGAAGTGGGAGAGCTTTTGCAGCGGGTGATTTCGTCAAGGAGTGTTTGACAATTGCTGCCCAAGATGTGTGTCCAAATCAGATGCGTGTGTTTTCTCAAATTAGCCTGTCACGGAACACTGTCACCCGCCGCGTTGAGGACATGGCCGAAGACGTTCGAGGTCAGATAGCCCAAAGAGCAAGTCACTTTTCTGCCTTCTCCATTGCGTGCGATGAAAGCACCGACATGTCCGACTCAGCACAGTTGCTGGTGTTTTTGCGAGGCGTCAATGAGGACTTTGAAGTGTGTCAAGAACTAGCGGGCCTTGAAACATTGAAAGGGACAACAAAAGGTGTGGATATTTTTATGGCAGTGGAGCGAGTTCTGGACAAGAACGGTTTGAACTGGGAAACCCTATCTGGCATCATGACTGATGGAGCCCCCGCCATGGTCGGTAAGCGAGCAGGGCTAACTGCACTTGTGTCGGACAAGGTCTCCGAGTTTGGTGGCTCGATTTTAAAGTACCATTGTATTTTGCATCAGGAGCAACTGTGCGCTAAAAACATGGGCTTGAAAAACGTCATGCAGGATGTCGTCGCCATTGTCAACAATATTCGCTCAAAGGCCCTCTCACACCGTCAATTCAAAGCTCTGCTTGATGAGATGGATGCCCAGTATGGTGATGTATTGTACCATCAGGAGGTGCGGTGGTTGAGCCGTGGGAAAGTTTTGCAGGGTTTCTTTGATCTGCGCGAGGAAATAAGAGAGTTTCAAGCCATGAAGACGAACAACATCCAAGTGCCCACGGACAGTCACTGGCTTGCAGACCTGGCTTTTCTTGTGGACATCACAGAGCTGCTGAATATCCTCAATCTTCAGCTCCAAGGGAGAGACCAGATGATCACGCAGATGTATGACCATGTCAAAGCCTTCAAGCAAAAGTTCCAGCTGCTTAGCAGACATCTCTCAAAAGGTGAGATCTAACTTTAATATTTTATTGAACATAAAACAATGTATTACGCTTGTTGTCACAACCATGCTATCATAGATATATTGTTTGTGATGCATGTATACTTTGTGTTGGTGGAAAATAGATGTTCTTTTTAAAACCACTAAACCAGGCATTAAATCCAAAACAGTAGTTGTATTGCTTTTCATAGTCTACTGCAGCCATAAACAAAACAAAATATATCCCCTGCCCACCATTTGATTGATGATTGGTATTTCATCATTTCATGAACAACCTTGCATCTTACATTGCTGCTTTTGTCTTTGTGTCTGTATTTTCAGGAAATTTGGCACATTTCCCCAGCCTCAGAGAAGTTGGGTTGATGGAGGAAGACACACCAAAATACCTCAACATTCTCAACAATCTTGAGGTGGAGTTCGACCATCGCTTTGAAGATTTTCGTGGAAATACAACAGCATTTGAGCTGTTTGCTCAACCTTTTTCTGTGAATGTGGATGCAGTCAGTGAGGAGCTTCAAATGGAACTTTTGGAACTTCAGTCTGATTCAGACCTCCATAGCAGGTTCAGAGAGCTTTCCTTACAAGATTTTTACAGGTCTATTCCCGCACACAGATATGGCAAGATCCGCAAACATGCCCAGGTTATGTTATCCCTCTTTGGAAGTACTTATGTCTGTGAGCAGGCTTTCAGCCGTATGAATCTTAACAAGTCCAAACTGAGGAATGCTTTATCTGACTCTCACCTACATGACATTCTCACTTTGTCAGTTAGTCAGCTTGAACCTGATATTGAGAGGCTTTTAAAAACCAAGAACAGGCTTCGTGTTTCCCACTGATTGGACTACTACAGGCAGAATATGTAGGCCTGCCCTAGGCCCCCATTGTGTCACCTGGGAGTATGGTAGGCCCAAGGACTGGTAATGTTCCACACCTGTCCACAAATATTTCATAGTGCTTCAGTTATTTTTTTAATTTAAAGAAGCCAGATCGATGTTATGAAATGTTATTGACCTAAATGTGAAGCACAATAAACAGTGCAATTAATTTTTCAAAATGACTTTGTGATATAGTGTTTATTTTGCACACGTATGCTTAACTTACACACGTAATGTACTGCACTCATATATTTACCGTACACTTAATGTACTGCAAAATGATCATTTTGGCCCTCGGCCCTCCCCTCACGTTCAATTTTGGCCCTCCATCGGGAAGTATTTGGGCACCCCTGGTGTAGAGGGATTGCCACACAAGTTTGCTATTGAAAGAGTGTTTCAACCCTATCTGCCACTCCCAGGTGAGCTCACAGTTCAAAATGGTCTCCTACTTTATGGTAGCAGGATAGTGATCCCTACATTGCTCAGAGCTGACATGCTCACCAAGCTGCACGAAGGTCACATGGGCATAGCCAAATGCAGAGAAAAAGTCAAGCAGTCTGTGTGGTGGCCAGGACTCAGCAAGGACTTAACAAAAATGATAGAGAACTACGACACATGTAGCTGGGAGAGAAAAAACCTCAGAGAGACATTGATGCCTACTGAGTTCCCATCGAGACCATGGTCTACAGTGGGAGCAGATCTGTTTCAATCAGACAATAAACATTATTTGGTCATTGCTGACTATTTCTCAAGAAGTGGCAAAACGAACATCCACACAGCAGAGGCAGTTACTTCACACTTCAAGTCTATCTTTGCACGAAATGGGGTGCCAGAGGTTGTGTGCTCAGACAATTGACCGCAGTTTGCATCCAAGCCATTCAGAAAGTTTGCCCAGCACTGGAGCTTCAGTCATGTGACATCCTCCCCACTTCCCTCAGAGCAATGGAGAAGCGGAGCGGGCTGTGAGGACAATCAAAAATCTACTGAAGAAATCAAGGGATCCATATCTTGCCCTCATGGCCTGCTGTGTTACTCCTCTGGCAAATGGATACAGTCCCACAGAGCTTCTCATGGGGAGGAAGATAAGTACACTTGTTCCTGTCATTCCATCACAGCTCAACCCGGGATTGGCAGATATGATAAAGTTGAAATTGACAGAACAAAGTTACAGACAAAAACAGAGACAAAACTATGATCGCAGACACAGAGCAGATGATATGCTGCACCTGCAACCCTGTGATCATGTGTGGATCAAAGATACACATGAGAAGGGCACAGTGGTGTCAACAGCAGGCAAACCCAGGTCTTTCATCTTGAGACACCCAGCAGGCCCGTAGCCAGGGGGATCGAAGGGTTCGTTCGATCCCCCTCCCGCACTCGACCCCCCCCCCCCTCCCCCCATACACAGACACGCCCCTCAAGATATGTGGGCTATTCAATGAATGAATTGTTCATCTCCGGTGAATATACATGATTCAAATCTAAATTTACAATATCAAAATCCAGACTAATAAAAAAGAAAAGTAGACTCAGAGAAGTGACGAGTAAGAAAAATGGTTAATATTTCTGTTTACACATTTTGTTCAGACTGTTTTACACCAATCCAGTCGGTGGCGGTAATGCCCCCATTTCTGTTGGTAGCTAGCCTAATCGCCTATTACATAGGAACAAAGAAGAATCAGAAGAATAGCGAAAATGGGTAAAAAAGAAGACAAGGAACGTAAACGAAAGAAGTCGGCGGCAACATTGTCCCAAAACATTGGTGACTTATTCCAGAAAAGGACCAAAATCGGTAAGCTGCTGAGTGCAGGGCTTCTATTTCTTTACTACTTAGCTGCTAGACCTAGCTGCATCTGAACACTCACTGACCTAGGCTACTTGTCAGTGGTTGCCTAGCTCCATTAGGCTATATGCTAGCCCCATCCCTCGCCGAACACAGAAAATACCACTGTCAATTTTGTAGGAAACATAGCGAACGTAACAGTAACTATTTTCGGGATTGTTAAAAGTGTATTGCTTGGCGTGTTAACGTGACTTCGGTGCTTCAATGTCTCCCCCCCTCCATCTCGTTATGCTTGTGCTCTGCAAGTGCCACATAGCTGACAGTTCCCCCCGTCTGTTTTAGACTAGTGTCTGTCTCCTGAGTCTACTGTCTTGACGCAGAGTGTTACCATTTTGTGCTCGCGGCTTCAGATGTCTATGACAGAACTTATTATGTGCAGTTTCGACCTCGGTCTCTATTGGTGCCTCTCCACCTTTTCCTGAAAGTGAAACGGATTTTATGAGGGGTTCCCCCCACACTAAAGCCAAATTATTTTATGCCCATTAGTTGATTTTTAAGAAATGTAAGTGACAATAACATTCAGTAACTCACTTTGCAATGCTGATGATCAAGCTAGGCTGTATTTTACTGTCACCATGCCTGTTGCTCCAGCTAGGCTGTATTTTACTGTCACCATGCCTGTTGCTCCTAAGGCCATAGTAAATAAAATACAGTATAGAGGTGTAAAAAAAAAGGGGGTTAAACATGGATAGGGTGTATGTGAGTCAATCAGTGTAGTTTCCCTGCACCTGATGTTTGTGTTTCAGGTGCAGATGTTTGTTGTCAGACGTTTGTTGTGTGTGCTTTTTGTTAAAACCGTTTTATGACAAATGCAATATATCTGCTTGATGAAATTACCCAAACCCTCACAATTCTATGTGCACAATAGAAAATAAAATAATTCAGAGAATAAAATTATTATTATGTCTGGTTTGAAATACTCTAAAATTGACTTAAATGTCTTTCTTTTGCTGTATTTATTTAGTGAGTCAGCATGTGGAGGGTGAGCTACCAGCAGCTAGTAGTAGCAGCAATGAAACAGCCTTGCCAGGTAACAGTGCAGTGGAAGAGCAGAGAGATGCAGCAGCTCCTGAAGTGGCTGAGGATGTGAGAGTGAGACAGGCAGCAGAATGTGAGGTAGCCCAGCCGAGCTCTGTACTTGACAGTGACCTTGGCTTCTTCATAGATGCAACCAAATCTATTGAGGAAATAGCACAGGCTGTGTGTCAGATGTCTGATGGCCAAAAGTACAATTTGGTGAAAAACCACGTCAGACCTTCGAAACATTTCATTTTCCCAACTACATTTATTGGTGGGGTGCAACAGGGCATTCAGGTATGATTGGTTTGAGGAGCATGGATGGTGGCTGGTTTACAGCATGAAACTCGATGGCGCTTTCTGCATATGCTGTGCTCTCTTTCTCAATGCCACAGAGAGGAAACAGTCAACTTCACTGATAAATGCGCCCTTCAGTAAATGGCATAAGAAAACGAAGATAATTGGAAGCCACCAATCGAAAGCAAACCATTTAGTGGCATTTGAAAGAGCAAAACTGTTTCGACAGTCACATGAAAACCCCAATACCCGGATATCAGTCCGTATGGACAGTGCAAAGGAGACCAACATCAAAGAGAACAGGCACATTCTCAAGTGCGTTGCAGAGGCTGTTCTCTACTGTGGCCGTCAATGCATTGCACTGAGAGGATCAGCTGAGCAGCAGCATTGTAGTGGCAATCCTGGGAATTTCTTGGCCCTATTGAAACTGCTTTCAAATCACGATGAAAAGCTGAAGCAGCATTTGGAGAAACCAAAGCTAAAAAATGCCACATATCTATCACCTCAAAGCCAAAATGAAATGATTGATGTAATAGGGAAGCACATGATTCAGGCCAAGATCGTGGAAGAGGTCAGGCATGCTCAGATGTACACAGTCCTAGCTGATGAGGTCACATCCCATAATGAAGAGCTGATGCCAATGTGTGTTCGCTTCGTGGACAAAGACTTAAATATCAGAGAGGAGTTGCTTGAGATTTGTACTTTGCCACGGATCACAGGTCGCCACATTGCAAGCGCGATCAAAGATGTGCTGAGTCATCTAAGCATAGAGATTGCTGAGTGTCGAGGCCAGGGGTACGATGGCGCCAGCAATATGAGCAGCGAAAATGTTGGCGTTCAAGCTTTGATAAAAAAGGATGCGCCTAAGGCAGTTTATATGCACTGCAATGGGCATTGCTTGAACCTTGTCATTGCACGCTCTTGTGCTCTTCCAGTTGTGCGCAACATGATTGATAAGATGAAGTACATCGTCATGTTCTTCACCTGCAGCCCGAAGAGGGAACACCTTCTCAAGGAGGTTGTAGATAAGGAGGCACATTCTACCGGAAAGCGGAAGCCCCTGATTGACCTCAGCCGCACAAGATGGGCAGCACGGCATGATGCCTACAGTCACTTCTACAGTGCCTTTGTCTTCATTATTAAGGCTCTGGAAGTCATGGCACAGGGTCTCCATACAGAGGAGTACAGTGAAGATGTCACCAGTGGATGGGAGGGCAAGTACAAAGCAGAGGCCTATGGTCTCTTGAGTGGGCTACAAAACTTTGGATTCATCCTCACATTCCTCACCGTATACCAAGTTTTATCCCACCTGGCGGGCATCACGGTGAAACTGCAAAGCACCTCACTCGACATCATCGAGGCATTTAGCATGGTTGATGAGGTGAAGTCTGTCTACAAGGAGCTCCGCGAGACCATCGACGACGACTTCAATCAAATCTACGAACAAGCAGTTAGGATGGCTGCTCAGGTCAACGTGGAACCAACCCAGCCGAGAGCAGCTGGAAGGCAGAAACACAGGGAAAATGTACCCGCTGAAGGAGTGAAGGAGTACTATCTCCGGAACATGACGATACCCTTCTTAGACCATGTCATTTCAGAGTTTGAGTCCAGATTTAGTCCCCTCTCTGTGACCGCATCAAGGCTCATGGGCCTAATTCCATCTGTCCAGTGCAACTCAGATGTAACGGTGGACATCTCTGAAGCAGTCGCTCTGTACCAAGATGACTTGCCATCACCAGAGGTCATTGACCAGGAGCTGAAACGGTGGAAGTTGAAGTGGCAGGTCAAAGCATTACACCAAAGACCAAGCTCATGTGCCTCAGCTATCAAAGAGTGTGATGAGATGATGTATCCGAACATCTTCAAACTCCTGAAAATTGCATGCACCTTGCCAGTGACCTCCTGCGAATGTGAGAGGTCTGCCAGTGTTCTCCGGAGACTCAACACATTCATGCGGAGCAGCATGGGAGAGGACCGCATGTCATCCTTGGCTCTCATCCATACCCACTACGACATGGCTCTGGATCTGGATGAAGCTGTCGATCTATACTCAAAAATGCACCCAAGACGATTGGAGCTGATGAGCGTTCTGATGCAATAGAAGCCATAGAAGAAGAAGAGGGAGACATGGGGGGTGGGTCATTTCACGTGAAATCAGACACTTTGGGGCCCAACCGACACAGATTTTAATCAAACTTTGTGTGCCTTCTTAGTGGTAAGGTAGAACCCCAGAACTGCATTTGCATGAATCTGGCACTAATATAAGTGAGAAATGGACTAAGAATGTTTTAAGTAAGAGGGTAGGGCACTACACATTCAACCTTGATTATGTCAATTTAAATTACAAAGAGATGGTTTTGATGCTGTTTGAAAGCTCTTTTCTGGAACACTTCAATTTATATCATTATTAATTCATGTTTAAGTTTTAATGACCATACCGATAGTGTACTTCATGAAGTAATTCTTATCTATTTATGTCAACAGTGGAGAGATAGACAATAAAGGACAGCAACAACAGACAGACAGAACAACAACAGAGACAGACAATGGAGGGCAGCAACAGACAGGCAATGGAAGAAAGCTACAGACAACTGAGGTGAGCAACAGAGACAGACAATCACAGATGTAGGAAGTTTGAGTAACACTTACATTTATATCAAATTCTTCATTCTTGTTAAAGTTTTAATGACTATAGAGATAGCTCAATTGAAGCAATTCATGTCCATTTATGTTAACAGTGGGGAGCAACAGACAAAAAATGAAGGACAGCAACAACAGACTCACAACAAACTTGACGATGAATAAAATATGTCTAAATTAAAAGATTTGAAGTGTGCTGGTGTATTTAGGGGGCATTGGAGTAGGGAGCCAAATGAAGTCCACTTTCGGGGGGAAAAGATCCCCCCCCACCACAATGCTGGCTACGGGCCTGCCCAGGGGCACCATCCGAAGAAACAGATACCACCTCTCTTCAACCCCTGAGCGTCCTCGATTATCTGATAACACCACAGGGTCAGCACCTGTAAACACCACTACTGAGGCAGCAGGCACTCCTGCCATGCCAAAGGTCCAGCATGACTCGAGTCAGCAAAACACAGAGTGTGAGAGATATTTTCCTGCCAGAGTCAGGGGGGCCTCCGGCACACCTAAAAAAAAAGAGACATTTTGTCTAGTTTTATAGAAAATGAACTTCTGAGGTGTTGAATAAAGTGGAGCAAGTCAACCTACACGTTGGTCCGATCCATCGTATTCAAGAGCTTCTATATTAGTTATATAAAAAACATATAACAATAGAACAGTCAGTAGGGGAGAGCGCAGATTTAAAGGTTTGACGATGGGCTGTAATTAGCTTGTGGGAACAAAGGCGAAGAGATAGGTTTAGCTGGGGAGAGAACGCCTTTGATCGCTGATTGAGAGGGGTTAGCGTATTGAGATGGTCTTCCTGGTTGAATTTTATACCCGTCTTATTATATTTTGTATAGATTGATGCAGTGATTTGTTTTGTTTTGTACGCCAACCTGGAAGTTATAGCATCCGTCAAGCAATTGCGCCTTCGACCATGAGCAATTGGATTTTTCCATTGCATTTCGGTATATTGCAGAAATGAAGTGTGGCAAATGCGATTTCCAGAAGCAAAAAAGTAACTTTGGGTTTTAAGCAAACTACATAACGTCACATGACTTTGTGTCAACACCGCTAAGCTAAAAGCGGCTCATGTTTGGCATGATGTTGTTTAGTAGTTTATTCAGTGGTAGTGCTCCTGAATGCAGCTCAAGGCCTGACTCCCCCCCAGCCAATCCCCTAATTAGAGCTGGGTATGAACTGCACCTGCTAGCTTGGGTTTGGCTCTGCTGTCATGGCCCGTGGTGCAGGTGGTCCTGCTTTCCATTTTCCTGCACATTAGTATTGTGGCAAAAACCTCTTCCTGTGGTACACCTGCTGCTGTTTTGCTTGTATTGTTTACGGTAGACCCCCACACATATAACAACACTGACTATAACAACCCCTTGTTGTGTTAATAACTGTGCAATATATACCTGGCTGCTAGACTCAGAATGGTTGCTGAGGTCTATTTTTGTGTATTTTGTAAATTGTGTGCTTCTTGTATATATTTGTTGTACCTTGGGTGTAATATTACGCTGTTTGGCTCTTTCTGCTGTACTAATGAAAATGTCCCCATTGTGGGACGAATAAAGGTATTCTGATTCTGATTCTGATATACCCCTAGTATTATTAGTTTGTGTTTCACCAACTGGGATCCTTTTTGTTTATACTTGTTTTCAGTTGTTTCTTTTGCTTTTGGTAAAGGCCGGTCATTGGGGGAGCTAGTCACCCTCACTATTGTGGTGAAAATTTTAAACACATTCTATAATAAAGATCACTTTAAACCGATTCATTCTTGTAGTTTTCCAACTGTTGATTTTATCTTACAGCAATGTTTCCTGAGTTTCCTTTTCTTTTGATTACATTTAATAAAAATGACTTTATTTTGAAACGCGTCTCTGCCCCTCAGTTATAGAACCTGTGTTCTGATCACTTGTCTTTTTGTGTTTATTTTTTGGGGTGCAAAACCCAGGTGGTGTTGTTGGTCCTTTGTGACCTTATTAAACCTCCAATCTTAGTTTAATTCACAATTAAATACACCACCCCGCCACATTCGCAACCCTTGGTTTTATGAGACACAGAAGCTTCGGATATTCACGAGTTGGGTATTTGCTATGTTTTTTTAACATCTCTTCAGCCATAGATCTTATGTTAAGCATCTAGCCACAAACGAAACAACTGGAAGTGATAAAACGTTAGTTAATTTCTGGCTTTTAGGAATCATTCCTGCACGACTATTCTTTGAGTTTGAAAGATTTTTTTATTTGTTGTACTGAGATTTTCTTTCATAATGTGTTTCCATTGCACTATTTCTGTTAATGATTTTGTAAAGCTCTTTGATTGCCTTATGTTGAAAAGTGCTACATGAATGAAGTTGCCTTTCCTTTGTTATCTCTTGCCAAATTACAGACCAGACTGTTGTTGGGGTGAGTATTGCCCTTTACTATCCTTTGGGAGTTTTTTTTTGCAGAAAGCTGCTCTGACAATGCTCTGTAGATTGAGCCATTTAGGTTCTGGGCAGTTGTTATCAGTAGTTTCAGAGCTGCTTTGTCGGGCTGCCCACAAACACTGACCGTTTATGTTTCCATTCAGGATGCTCTTTTATTGATGATCTGAAAAAGTTCACAAAAACTTGGCTAGGGTAACTTCTTGTCACATAATAAAGACTTGTTGGGTAAAATGACTTGGGGTTTGCTGGTAGTCGATCAATAAATCCAATTACAGAGATGCTGTTATTGCTTCCTGTGACACACTTGTCCTCGATTTTGTGTCACTCTTTTCAATCTCTTCCTAATTACTTTGTTATAGAAAAAAACATTGTTTTTTTAACTGAAGCATCCAGCATAGCAGTACCCTCTTTTGCAACTCTAGTCTAGCGTATCTTCACAAACTTCTTTTTCAGGCACACACTACCACCAGCTATAGGAACAACTATTTCCCTAGGGCATTTTCCCATCGCCTTCCTCTGGATAATCCTCTTATGGACATCAGACAGTCTGTTTCGGTTGAGGTCTTCAGATCCAAACTCATGTTTTGGCCTTAACTTTCAATTAGTAGCTTATCTGTTCATTATCCCGCAGGCGTGTTAGCTCCGGGACTCAATGTGTACAATAAGCCTACAGTCCTGTCCTGACAAGAATAATATTAACTTCCCGAAAACCCCTGCTTCTGAGTAATCCTGTTGTTTGTACTGTTGCCCCCCCCCTCACTTTTTCTTTTAAGTCAGGCTTTTGTGCTGACCACCCTCCAACATAGGATATCTCTCTGTTCTCTCTGTCAGCACCACATTCAACATGTTTGATCTGGATCTCCATCCTCCAGGACATTCAGCCTCTTCTCTTTTCTCATGCATGCACTTCACACATGCCAGAGGAGGGGGATGTACAGAACAGTGCATCACCATTAATGATTCATTTTGTTATGATAGACTGCACTTGATCTACAGTTTATAGGGGGAACCAGGGTTTTTAAATATATTCAGGGCTGCTCAGTAGTAGTCTGAATAAACTGCAGAAACAGTGCTGGAGTGGATTCCTAAATGCAGTCCCAATTAATTACAGTCTTGTATTCAGTGTCACTCATCATATCAGCTATTTATACACACCAATAAGATACAAAAAATAACAAATACATGTTTCCTCTGAGAAGCTTTTTGGTTTATTAAAATCCAATTCAATTATTATTTTAACCTAAAAGTCTCAGCTTACTTTTGTTCAGTCTTTTACTGATCTTAGCTCTGCCAGGAATTATTTGGGGAGTTTCGAGAAAAATCTACTTTAAGCTCCTCAAAGTATAAAGATTCCCCTTTCTCTATCATTTGTGAAATCTCTGTAATCTCTACTTCAGCTTTTATAAGGCCAATTGTTTAGAGCTACTGCATTGCCTTCAAATAAGCCATTTGTAGACTTTTTGCTGTCTTGATAACAATGACTCTCTTTGTAAGCTCGCCAAAAGATACAGTACACACCCTATTCTCATATTTTGTGAAATCTCTGTATTATTCAATCAGTCGTGCAGCTCTGCTTTAGAAAGGAGGACAAACGATATGGAAGAATGAAATATGCTCTGTGAAGGATTTTACAATTGTATAATTATTAATCTGTCCCTCCACATTCTGTCCTACTCCGCCAAGGTGATTAAGACAAATATAATTGGATTTGGGAGTCTGAATATAATGCTTTGAAAGGGATACATCAACATCTTATACAGTACTTCTGTTTGATGCTAAAACACATCATTTTTTTTCAAATGGTTTTACGGGAAGTTTGGGAAAAATTGCTTTTAAATGAGTTTTTTGTAAGAAAATGTTATTCTAATTGGATTAAATGACATTACATTTAGCCGACTCTTCTTTCAAAAGCAACAGAGCAATCTACCATAGAGACAAAAACTCAACAAATCAAAAATCCTGTAAGTTCATCAGCTCTCATTAAGCCAAACCATCGTAAGTGCTAATGCACTGCCGTCAAATAAGCCAAACATTTCATACAGTGCTACATTTAGTGCTACATACAGAAGTGAGACCAAAGTGGGCCAAGGTTTTTCAGTTCTTTCTGCTGTCCTGATACGAGTGATTCTCCTTATAAACTCGTCTAAGGTCTCCATAGTTTTTAGGATTAGTGAAATCTCTGTAAAATTGACTCTTTGCCATACATACTTTGACATTAGATCCTCTGCAGCTGTAAATGGTTCATTGTGCCAGATTGGAGGGAATGCTGAGGCAGTTCTTATACCCTTTAAGCATATCCAATGAGAATATAATAACTCCACTACCCTATCCAATCTACCTATTGTTCTCTCCTTTTTATAGCCTTTGTATTTCAAATTACAGATACACATCTCAGATACTAAGATCCTGTATTTCTGATTCATTCTAGGGGTCTTGTCATTCCACAGAAAAAAGTATTAGGAACATTGAAAAGAAGTAACGATAACAATGGGAGGGGGGGTCCTATAAGGACAAAGATGATATTGAACAGCTTCTAAGATCTTCCTTTATAGAATGTTTAAGAGATTCTGAATTCAAATACAATATTTGAGTCATGGGCGTTCTAACCATTGCACCTAAATATTTATCTCCTCAGCTTTCCATTTAAAAGAAGCGGGCCGAAGATCAGTATTGTATAGTCATTTAAAGGTATAGCTTTTTGTCCAGTTTATTTTGAAGCCTGACATACTGTTGACTGCTGTGTGCTTGTTTTCAGACTTTTGGCATAGGTTATAATGTTTTGGACAGTGTAAACAGAATATCATCTGCATTGAAATTTAGATTAAAATCATGCCCGACGATTTGAAACACGAGCAATATGCTTTTTTCTTTCAGATTAAGCTTGCCAAAGATTCCAATGCTAAGGAAAACAGCAAAATGGCAGCCTGTGGGAAAACGTTTATGAAACAGTGCTCTCAACCACAGTACTCATCTTGGAACCAAAACAAATACTGAAAGAGTATAAAACAGGTAAAGCAACTCAATTCAGTCAAATACTTTGGCTGCTATAATATCCTTGTACAAACTAAGTGACAGAGGGGTTATTTTAGAAATACATTTATACAATTTTGTGGCAACCATCTTCTCATAGTGAAATGTATTACGGATGATCAGGATGTATGAGTGTTGTGAATCTGTACCTCAGAGATAGGACCACAAGTATTTATTTTTCTTGTTACTTTAATTTGGTAAAGTTCATTTCACTGTCACTCTTGCTGTTTTGTTCCATATTTCACATGTGAACATAAATGATTGTCGATCATATGCCTTGTCGATCGTATGAGTTGTGTTTTTAGAGCATCATTACTTATGTCATGATTGCTTATAATGGCCCAACTGCTAAAGTATTGATAGAGTGCTTCCATATGATTGTGGTTCACTTGGTATGCAAGCCTTTTTACAAGCTTTTTCCCAACTTTTAGAATTTTTAAATTCTCATTGTTTGATGACAGCTGTCTATGTTGCCTTAAGTGACAATCCCCACCAACAAGGAGAAGTATGTGTTTTACTTTTAACTGAACCTGCAGAATATTAAATAAGTAGAAAATGCTGGCTTGTTCCACATTCGGTGCATTTATTTTTTACTAGAGTTAATTTATCATTTGCTAACTGTCTTGAGACTATCACGCATCATCTCTGTGTATGTGTGATCACATCTAAAGCTGTAACCAAGATGTTCTTGGGGGTCTTGTGCCCTGAAAATACAAATAATTGTCCAACCAATGAAGTAGTTGGTTGTCACCATCAACGCAAAAAAATCAAATGAAAATGAAGGAAAATCCCTATCGTGGTGATAAAAGCAAAAACAGACAAGTTAAATGTTTGGTTGGCCAAAATAAAACTCTTGTCCTGTCGTGATGGATCACATTCAGAGCTCCTAAAAACATCTTAGTAGTGTGCACTTTAGAAACCAAAAAAATGAAATGGATGAGCAAACCTCTTTGTCTATTCTGTGCACTGTTCAACTATTGGATGTTTTCCATCCTTCTTCTCTGAAGGTTTTCCCTTTTTACCCATCAAATAATAGTTTGTATGTTGCACAGAGTTTAAAGCACAATGATCAATTATTTTGGTTGTAGACACATATGTCAAGATGAGTCACTTCTTCCATAAGTGACAAAATGGGACATTTCAGAAGTAACATCTTCCAATAATTAAAAACTCAAGATTAGCATCTAAGAGACTCTCAAAGTTGTAAATATTCCACAATGACCATTATGAGATTTGGTTAAACATCAATATATCTTGAATGTTAACTGTGTAAACTTTTGTTTATTTAAGCCTTCAAGAGACCATGAATAATGCTGCGATCACAGGATGCTACTCGTTTTTGCCTTCCTTTAAGTATCCAATTTTAGAAGACAAGATAATGCACCACTTGTTTGTGCATTCAGTGAAATCTAAAGGGAAGATTCATTTATACAAACGGCTCCTTGGTATGAATGATTTCTTTTTTTTATTGTGAATCAGCCACCTTTTTCATTTTTTTTCATAGGCCTTTTCAGCCTTGACATCAATTACAGTTATTCTATTTAGCAACTCCTCTGGAAACAACTATATCCTCATATGTTACAGATGGAGATTACATTGTAAGCGCATTAGACACATCCATCTGCTAACCCTGATCAGGCTTAGTAGTCCATCCCAGCAAGAAACATTTGGAAACACTAACAGTTGAATTAGCATCTAGCACCCAGAGCTAACCCATGCTGACATTGTGAGAAGATGTAAAGTACATAAAGAAAAGTCAAAAGTCTCGTGGTAGATTCCACTTCTTTTTTTTAATGTAAAGTCACAGTACTGCCCTGGAAACACACAACCTGCATCATAAGCGCTGCATGGACCAACAGGGGAAAAACTGAACGGTTTATCAACCCTAACCCTAACTGACGTCAAGATACGTAGCACTTCATTATTCCTTATGCAGCAGGGACCAGGTATTATATGGTCTTAATCTGAGGCACCTTAGTAATGAATCTCTTGATACCAATGCTAATCCTGCACTAATCCAATACTGTTAAAAGGATAGATAAATTAAAAATGAATTCAGTAAGAACTACTGTATGTGCCGAATATGCTCACTAAACACAGAAATAATGAAAATTCATACAGTGGAACTATGTTATTATCCGACAGGTGGAGCTCACAGAATCTGACACACAAAAGGATGGTATTTTATATAAATAAAACCATTAATAGTTAATTAATTTACAGTTATGAGCTTAATTGGTTCTGGACTGTGTGAGTGTATGTTTATAAGAAATCATTGACAGACTAGCAACATAATCACCTCAAAATTCACCATCATTTCTATTCAAACATGGCTAAATCATCATTGATACACATAAATGAAGTGAAAACACGGAAAAGCTGTTCTAACTTTGACAGAAAAATATTGGATAGAAGTTGAAAGACAGATTTTCTTTTTTAAATGTTAAAGTGGGTTTTAAAGGGTTAACAATAACCCATTAACCAATATGCTTTTTATGCTTTTTCTATTTTGCATTTATATGACTTTCTCTGTGATGATGACATAAATGTGACAATACTGGACCAGTGGAGCTGTAAATGGATATGTTGGGGAAATGGATAAGTGTTTCCTTGGAAGCTACTTGCAAGATGCTAACAGGGAGAAGTTAAGACAAATCAAAGTTCAAAACCATGGCTCTAGGTACTAATAATAATAATAATGATAATAATAATAATAATGATAATACTAATAATAATAATGATAATACTGATAATGATAATGATAATAATAATGATAATAATAATAATAATAATAATAATAATAATGATAATGATAATGATAATAATAATGATAATAATAATAATAATAATAATAATAATAATAATAATAATAATAATAATGATAATAATAATAATAATGATAATACTAATAATAATAATGATAATACTGATAATGATAATGATAATAATAATGATAATAATAATAATAATAATAATAATAATAATAATAATAATAATAATGATAATGATAATGATAATAATAATGATAATGATAATGATAATAATAATGATAATAATAATAATAATAATAATAATAATAATAATAATAATAATAATAATAATAATGATAATAATAATGATAATAATGATAATAATAATGATAATAATGATAATAATAATAATAATAATAATAATAATAATAATAATAATAATAATAATAATAATAATAATGATAATGATAATGATAATGATAATGATAATAATGATAATAATAATAATAATAATAATAATAATAATGATAATAATAATGATAATAACTTAAACTTATATAGCGCCTTTCATGGTACCCAAGGTCGCTTTACAAATAGGGAGGAGAAAAGGGGAGTGGAGGTTAGGGATCAAAGGACTTAGTGCAGAGGATCGTTTTGAGGTGCTTTTTGAACATGGGCAGTGATTGGGCAGAGTGGACGTGGAGTGGTAGACTGTTCCAGAGTGTAGGAGCATTGGCAGAGAAGGCCCTGTCCCCAAAAGTTTGCAATCTGGTGCAGGGAGTGGCCAGCAGGTCCTTGTCAGAGGACCGCAGGGAACATGACTGAGTGTAAGGGTGGAGGAGATCTGTGAGGTGTTGTGGTGAGAGTCCATCGAGAGATTTGTAGGTGAGCAGGAGGATCTTGTAGGTGATGCGTGACTGGACTGGCAACCAGTTGAACTGTTGGAGGATGGGAGTGATATGCTGCCAGAGCTTTGTGTGGGTTAGAACCCTGGCAGCTGATTTCTGGACGTACTGGAGTCTGCTAAGGGCCTTGGTGGGCAGTCCAGACAGGACACCATTGCAGTAGTCCAGACGGGAGGTGATGAAGGCATGGATGAGTGTCTCTGTGACTGAATGCGTGAGTGAAGGCCGGAGTCGTGAGATGTTTCTGAGGTGGTAGAAGGCAGACTTGGTGATGTTGTTGATGTGGGACCGGAAGGAGAGAGTGGAGTCCAGGATGACGCCCAGATTGCGCACCTCAGGAGATGGGGAAATGGAGCAGCCATCCACAACCAGGGCCAGGTCACCAACTTTCCTGAGCAGTGGTGCAGGGGCCACCACCATGGGCTCTGTCTTATTGCTGTTTAGTTTGAGTAGGTTTGTGGTCATCCATGATTTGAGTTCCTGCAGGCAGTTGACAAGTTGTGTGGGTGGGAGCTGGGAGGAGGGGTTTGTGCTGATATAGAGTTGGGTATCATCGGCGTAGCAGTGGAAGTTGAGTCCATGTTTACGGATGATATGACCCAGGGGTAGCATGTAAATAGTGAACAGCAGAGGACCTAGCACAGAGCCCTGGGGCACACCATGGTTGACGGGTGCTGTATGAGAGTTGGAGCCATTTAGGGTGATGATTTGTTTCCGGTCTCTGAGGTAGGACGGGAACCAGGACAGTGCTAAACCACGGAGCCCGACAAACTCAGAGAGGCGGTGGAGAAGGATGGTATGGGAGACTTTATCAAAAGCTGCAGAAAGGTCAAGGAGGATGAGGATGGAGATGAGGCCATTGTCGGCAGCAAGCAGAAGTTCATTAGTGATTTTGATGAGGGCTGTCTCAGTGCTATGGTGGGTTCTAAAACCAGATTGGAGGGGTTCAAAGAGCTCATGGTGGGACAGGTGATGTTGAAGCTGTGCAGCCACTGCTCTTTCCAAGTTTTTACTGAGGAAAGGGAGGTTGGAGATTGGACGATAGTTGTTGGGGTCGTCTGGGTCAAAGCCTGGCTTTTTGAGAGTGGGGATGACTGCTGCCATTTTAAAGCTTGGTGGTACCACACCAGAGGCAAGAGAAGCATTTATGATGTTTTCCACTGGATGGCAGAGGATGGGAAGATAGGCCTTTACCAGGGTGGTGGGCATTGGGTCAAGACTGCTGGTTGAAGACTTGGCTGAGGTGACCAGTACTACCAGTAGTGCTATGTGTGCCCCCGATATTGGTAAAATATGGTAACTATTGAATATATATTATGATCTGAGTGGCTTAACCTGTCTGCTCCTTTTCGATAGGGTGAGAAATACAAGCCAATTATCAAATCAAAGTTTATCTACACACCCCAATTTCACACATTTTACATTTTTGCCAGGGGAGTCTACAGCTTGTACGGTATATGAATGCGACACCCTCTGTCCTTGGACCCTTACATCGGACAAGGAAAACCTTCCAAAGACACCCCACAGTTAACGGGGGGAAATGGAAGAAACCTTGGGGAGAGCAACAGAGGCAGATCCCTCCCCAAGGACGAACAGACTTGCAATAGATGTTGCGTGTAAAATACATTTACAAGACAGATAGTCCAAAGGCTATTCAGAAAAATGTATGTGAAAAATAATAATAAGAAGCTTAAGATGGATCCAGGTGAACAAGCCGTTCAACCTGTACTTATTTGAAGTCCTCAAGTGCTAATCAGTAACAAACCAGTGTTGTTTTGTTTGTTTTTCACATACATGTTGTTGTTGTCAGTTTAACTTTGATTAAAGTTTGCCTTAAGTTATTTATACCTTCATCCCTTTTGTTTCTGCATTTTGGTTCTACTGTCTTTATACCCGGGGACACATTTCTCTGATGTTTCAAACTCTGGTCCGGCTCGTCTCCTCGAACCTCCTGATTGTGACCCTGAAATAGTAGAGTTACATTCAAAAGGACATACCAAGTACATAAGTGCATATTAAGGGCATAAAAATGAGGAGGCTTGCCAAGAAGCTATTACAGGATACACTAATCTTTCCTTGTGATAGTCCTGTAATGGCTTCTTTTGAATGCTTAGTTCTTAGTTATTAAAGATGATCGAATTCCTTCCTCAGTTTGTGTTACATTTATTAATGACATTACAATTTAATATTGCTGTTATCTATGAATGGAGCCTACACCCAATTAAAATGTGATAGTAATGCCATTATGTGGTCGTTTAGTGTGTTTGTGTGTAGTAAATTCTACACTCACATACAGTCTATAATATAGTACAGTATCTCACAAAAGTGAGTGCACCCCTCACATTTTTGTAAATATTTTATTAGATCTTTTCATGTCACTTTGATACAATGTAAAGTAGTCGGTGTACAGCTTGTATAACAGTGTAAATTTGCTGTGCCCTCAAAATAACTCAACACACAGCCATTAATGTCTAAGCCGCTGGCAACAAAAGTGAGTACACCCCTAAGTGAAAATGGCCAAATTGTGCCCAATTCGCCATTTTCCCTCCCTGGTGTCCTGAGACTTGTTAGTGTTACAAGGTCTCAGGTGTGAATGGGGAGCAGGTGTGTTAAATGTGGTGTTATCACTCTCACACTCTCTCATACTGGTCACTGGAAGTTCAACATGGCACCTCAAGGCAAAGAACTCTCTGAGGATCTGAAAAAAAGAGCTTTTGCTCTACATAAAGATGGCCTAGGCTATAAGGAGGTTGCCAGCACCCTGAAACTGAGCTGCAGCACGGTGGCCAAGACCATACAGCAGTTTAACAGGACAGGTTCCACTCAGAACAGGCTTCGCCATGGTCGACCAAAGAAGTTGAGTGCACATGCTCAGCATCATATCCACAGGTTGTCTCTTGAAAATAGACGTATGACTGCTGCCAGCATTGCTGCAGAGGATAAAGGGGTGGGGGGTCAGTCTGTCAGTGCTCAGACTATACGCCGCACACTGTATCAAATTGGTCTGCATGGCTGTCGTCCCAGAAAGAAGCCTCTTCTAAAGATGATGCACAAGAAAGCCCATAAACAGTTTGCTGAAGACAAGCATACTAAGGATAATGGATTACTGGAACCATGTCCTGTGGTCTGATAAGACCAAGATAAACTTATTTGGTTCAGATGGCGTCAAGCGTGTGTGGCGGCAGCCAGGTGAGGAGTACAAAGACAAGTGTCTTTTGCCTACAGTCAAGCATGGTGGTGGGAGTGTCATGGTTTGGGGCTGCATGAGTGCTACCGGCTGTGGGGAGCTACAGTTCAGTGAGGGAACCATGAATACCAACATGTACTGTGACATACTGAAGCAGAGCATGATCCCCTACCTTGGGAAATTGAGCCGCAGGGCAGTATTCCAACATGATAACGACCCCAAACACACCTCCAAGATGACCATGCTAAAGAAACTGAGGGTAAAGGTGATGGACTGGCCGAGCATGTCTCCAGACCTAAACCCTATTGAGCATCTGTGGGGCATCCTCAAACTGAAGCTGGAGGAGCGCAAGGTCTCTGACATCCACCAGCTCCGTGATGTCGTCATGGAGGAGTGGAAGAGGATTCCAGTGGCAACCTGTGAAGCTCTAGTGAACTCTATGCCCAAGAGAGTTAAGGCAGTTCTGGAAAATAATGGTGGTCACACCAAATATTTACACTTTGGGCACAATTTGGCAATTTTCACTTAGGGGTGTACTCACTTTTGTTGCCAGCGGTTTAGACATTACGGCTGTGTGTTGAGTTATTTTGAGGGCACAACAAATTTACACTGTTATACAAGCTGTACACTGACTACTTTACATTGTATCAAAGTGTCATATCTTCAGCGTTGTCCCATGAAAAGATATAATAACATATTTACAAAAAATGTGAGGGGTGCACTCACTTTTGTGAGATACTGTATATCATTCTTTATTTGTTTATTACAAGAAAATAATTATTTATGTCAGAGAACATAAAAAACAGCAGTAGGCAATAGACAGAGAATAGACAGAGAATGCAGCTGTGTGACACATTGTTTTGTTTTTATTGATGTTGATTTAAAATGACAACTCCCCTGCACAGATGTCTCATTTTGTTAAACGTCTGCTTCTGCTTTGACTCCTCTCTCTTCTCCTTCCTCTCCCCTCACATTTTCAATGGGCGGTGACTAAGATGCAAGGAGAGGAAGTCAGCAAAGGAGGGGAGGATATAGCCTACATACTGCAAAATGCAAAAGGCCAAAGGTCCTATTGACTCTTAAAGAAGCATCTGTATGGGTGTATATATATCATGAGGCAGTGCTGATTTTAAACTGTGCAATTCAGCAAAAATATTGCGTTAATACTCATACACCATAATATATAATGTATATGTATATATATATATATATATATATATATATATATATATATATATATATATTAATACATACATGTTAAGGATTATATAATGAGCACATTTAAACGTCTTACCTACATATTGTTATTGTATATTTTATTGTACATTGTATTGCATTAAGTTAATATCTATATAATTGTATTTGACAATTATTTGTCATTTTACTTTTGCTTCTTATGCTTATAAATACGGTTTTATTTAATTAAATGTATTATTCCTTTAATTATTCTTACTCAAACTTACTATGATTATATACATATTTTTTACTCATTTTTGTTTATTTTTTGTTCCAAAATGGAGTATAATGAAGCCCAATTCCTCAAGGATTAATAAAGTACTGTTGTTGTCACTAAAGTAGTGTCACTTCCTCATTGTTCTTGAAATAAACCCCCATTGCTTTATTTTCTGATAGGACCCTCGAACCAGCTGCATAGTACCCCCCTGGGATCAGCCTGTAAGCCAGAGAGTTGCAGCTTCTGCACGTACTGCCTGTGTGAAGTCAGAAAAGACTCACACACACAACAGGAAGTAAAAGCTTTTCCCTACAAAGTAGAGTACGTTCCTCCAATGAACCCTAACATGAATACATTCCGTTCGACGTGTATAAAAAGCCAAATAAGTAAATAATCTAGATGGTGACATAAAAAAAAAATATCTGACTACTAATGACTACCAGTTGTAATATTAGGCTATAGGCTAAATGTGAATGTACTTGACATTTATAGTTGGTACTGGTAGCCAAAAGGAAAAAAGCATTTGAAATGCTTAATACATTATGATGTTAAATAAAGATTAGATAGATAGAATCGGAGGATGAAACCCTCTTTATTTGTCACATACATGCACACAGCAGAGCACACACAGTGAAATTGGTCCTCTGCATTTAACCCATCCTAGTACTAGGAGCAGTGGGCAGCTATTGTGCAGCGCCCGGGGAGCAATAGGGAGGGGGGATTGGAGGTGTCCGGTGCCTTGCTCAAGGGCACCACAGCAGGGCCTAGGAGGTGAACTGGGACCTCTCCAAGTAGCAGTCCACTTTCCATATTTCAAGTCTGTTTGGGGACTTGAACCGGCGACCCTACGATTCCCAGTCCAAGCCCCTACTGACTGAGCCTCTGCTGAATTAAGCCAACAAGCAAGTCTCGATAAACCCACCTATACTAGCTGTAACATTAAAGTAGTGCACACAGATAAACAATATCCATTGGGCAAATTCTGCACAATAAGTAGTATGTAAAACAATACATATTTTACGAATACTAGCTTCTTCAGACAAAAGAAGAAAATGAGCTCGTGAATTTTTTATCTATTTAAAATATGTTGCAACCATCTGTGATTTGATCTGACCATATTCCTTTTAAATATATTATATTTAAAAAATATATTATATTTAAAAGGAATACAGTATGTTATTATATAGCACACACACATATGTAAGTAGGCTAGTTAAATATATATTTAATCATTCTGTTCTTTTTCTTCTTTTTTGAGGTACGATTATCTTTGTTGTCAATTCATGTGTTGTTTATTTCTACAACAATTACAATCCTTATCTGTAAAACTTCAGAAAAATGGTGTTATTATCAAATTATTGTCATGTTATCTATAGACAAGAATTAATATTTGATATACCTCTTTTTCATCTGCATATGCTCGCTGTGAAAACTCACCCTATTTGGAGGGTTTTATTGTGGAAGCTCTGCCCGGAAGTTGTGATTTTTTTTCTCTTCACACGGTCTTTGGACTATATATAATGGTTAAAGAGCCGGGCATTCCGACTTCATGCTGCCGCTCATCAGTGGAGACTAGTTTCAGCCGAACCTAAGGAATATTTCTTCTGTTTGTGTCTATCCCGGGGGACGGAAGTGATTAATTTCGGTTATTTCTCCAACAAAGGAAGACTTTAATTCAGGGAATTAAACTCCGCGCGGGGTTACTGATGGCTGATCAACAAAAGGTGAGAGAAGATTCACTGATTGTTGTATTGTGCACGTGCATGTGAGGACTGTTGCTTTTTCCTTTTTTCCCAAATAAACGTTAATATCATGACTTTATTATGAGTGACACTATTGAAAACAACCTAATAACATGCAAGTGAGCGCGCAATAAGGTTTCAATAATAATTTCCCTTTTTACTTTTGCAGTTGCAGTCATATTTATTCGATAAAATGCTGTTTTATGACGTTCTTTCTGTCGAGTCGCCAATTGCGGAGAAGGGAAGCTGCAGAGTAATGTACATGTTTATTTACACAGCTGGGTCGGGGTTTATTTATCAGCCTACTATATGGACATGGTGTTTTTATTTGTTGTATTTTTACCCTCTCACTGTTCAGATACCAACAGACACGCAACATAAGGATTGCTGCGATGAATTTGCGTTTAGAAAAACATATTTTCATCATGGACAAGGGGAGTTGTATTCAATTAAAATTATATTTCGTCTGATATAGCTTTGTTAGAGAGATGGATTTGAGAGGGGCCGGATTCGACCCTGCGTCCGCCGCAGCAGGGTCTCAGCCTCAGGACCCGGCAACTTCACCGTTTTGTTTTTGACTTTTGCTTTACTTTTTATTCTCGGGCCTCCCGCAGCCCGTTATCTTTGCAATTGGGTTTGCTGGATGAATGTTGCAAAAATAAATAATGGTGCGTTGTCATTACACTAAATAAAGCTGTTAGTCATACAGTTCGTCTTATCTCATCCAATGTCACCATGTGAGTATATCAGCCCTGCTTTTCGAACTTTATGACGAAAGTTAAGATGAGAGGTTTTTTTTTTCCTTTTTCTGAAGAACATAAAGGTCTGATTTATTTCAGTAAAAGGGGCCTTGCTTTTGGCAGGGACTAACTTCAAAGAGCACTTTCAAACCCTTACAAAATTGCAGTACCATGTTTTATTAACTGTGAGAAAACATGTGGTAATTCCTATGTCCTGAGTTTTGTGAAAAAAGTAGGTCAGGTTAGTTTTAAGCATGAAATGTCAAAGATGTTTGCGAAACAGCAAAGACAAACATGAGGAATACTTCTATCTGAAGGCTTATATTAACTTAAAACCTGGAAGGACATTTTAGGCTTTCTTTTTCAAGTAATCAGACACAGTGGAACTTGTTCTTGAATGTGGTTTGATAGCTTGTTGGATTTGTACTCTTTTACAATAATTAACTTAATGATCACCAGGTCAATTCAATCACACCAAATAGTCCTTGGAATACTTATTTGTCATCCATAAATATCACTAGCTACATGATGACTATAATAAGACTGTGGCTGAGGAAGAGTTTCATAGCCACATGGACCCCTCCAAACAAGCTAATTTAATAAGTTTCTCTGCTTATTTAAAATAATTATGGGTATTTTTCTTAAAGCTACAATCTTCAAACGACAACAAAGTCAAAGGTGCCATAGCCTGCTGTTTTTGAAGTGCGAAGTTGTCTCATAATGATGACCAGCTGATGAGAACATTAATTCATCATTGGACAGCACAGGGCCATAGTTTGAAGCAAAATACAAGTCATACATATAGGGGAAATTAAGCATTAAATACATCAATTTGTTTATTAACCTCCCCTCAGGTGGCTAGGTTATTGAGGACGTGACCTAAATGTCCCCAGTTTAAGGCCCTGGGACAGCATTAGTCTTGTAAAGCAGAGTTGACAGGAACAATCTGATTAATATTTATTGTGCGTTTTAAAATGTTTCATCACATTCCGCCACACAGATAATGATGCATTCATTTAAATGCTAAGGGACTTTGAACCAGGTCATTTAAACTTTAATTAGGCCTCAGAAAGAGCACTAGAAAGAGTTACACAGGGCAGAGATTCAGAGTTTGTGTTAAAGTATGTTCAGACAACATTTCAGAGAAATGAGCTTCAGACTAATATTCAGTGTTATTATGAACAAAATACCACAAGAACCCGAACCAATAGTGTGTCAATACTATCCAATTTCCCCAAGCCAATAGATCTATGTAGGAATGAATCCTAAACCAGGAAGTGTGTCAGTATTTTAGCACTTTTTTGGTAAGAATCCTGAAAATAGATTTGTGGTTAACACAAGCTTACTTACTTAAGTAAATCAGTACCATGACACCAATGACTAAATGAGACTCCATCAAGCCGAACATTTGCCACCTTTAGCTTAGCGGTTGCATCCTGAACTCATGCAAACGCCATGGAGATCTTCCATAGCCTAACGTATTTACTTGTGGTATTATATATATAAGTGGCATTAATACACTGAGATAATCCCGCTGAAAACATGTAAGTATCATAAATGTGTGTTTGCCACAGATCTTATTTTCTGAAATATATTCCAAAATCCAATGGAAAATTCGGAATGCATTTTTGTTGAGGGAGCCGGGTCAGACTACAAAAAAACGTCATCAGTCCATCAATCATGTGTTTCCCAATGAAGAGGTACATACACAAATAAATAGTATAATTTCCTAAAACAGCGTCGTTTTTCCTAAGATGTCTGTGTTTCTTGTTTTTTTAACAAACGTTTGTAATAAATAGGGGGCTATTTTCTGCTGCTTACTATGCATTTAATACAATACTACTAAGGAGGATAACACTTGAAATATAAAAAAACCACAAGTATGCATACATAATTAGAGATAGTAAATGTTTTAAAGATTATGTTAAAGTCAGTTAACACACAGAGGGCTGAGAAAAGCCGGTAGATAAAGGTGACAGGTTTGAAGGCAGATGACTCTAATCCCTGACCTTCTGTCCACAAAATCATTCATCTGTGTGCTTTCGCTGATTGTTAACGGCTTTTTTATTTTAGTTTTCTTTTTATTCACACACGCCAGGAAGCTCCAGGCTAAGGCGTTTTGTAGTATAAATGAAGACACCTGCAAACATTAATTGACACAAGCAATTCAGCACCAATTAATGCTTTCATCATATTAAATGATGCTTTAATTGCTTGTTTATACTGTGTGCAATAAATACATGACATTTACAATTTGACCACACTAATCCAACTGGTGAAAGCACAAAGGAAGTTAGTTTAGCTACTAAATCTTGCATTGTACAGTTAGAGTTGTGTCACATTGGAAATGAGTCATATTTCTCCATATTCAGATATATCTCCGTCACAGACACCGAAAAATAAGAATAGGACAATGGAGAAACATTCTGGTTATGCATAATGACAATTGAATGCATTTAACCAAGTCTTCAGCTCTTCACCTATGGTGTGTTGTATATATTGAATATTTAATATATAGAATACTCTTTGATGCAAGGAGCCTATTCCAGGTCAATCTGTGTTAGCGGAGAACCAGAGGGATGGTTCCACTTCAGATGTTTGATAACTGCTGTTCGCAGCACGGTGTGTGTTTAAGCTCCCCGCTGTGATGTGTCCAAAGTGCCAATTTCAAGCCCTTATTTCCAACCACAAAGTGTCTCCCCGTGCATTACACATGTTATTGCCTGGTCCTATTAAAAAAATGAATTGCGTCCTACATGGAATAGCCACTTTAACTTTGAAAGGATACTTAATCCACAGCTCCACATTAGGGAATGTAGATTAACTACCTCCAAAATTAACAGCAGGACGTCGGATATGAAAACAAAGGCTTCTTTATGTAGAGAAATCAGTAGCGACCATTACACGTTCAGCAAACACCACAAAACATATAATCAACAGCTCCATGTATTTACTAGTCATTTTTCGTATATGCGGCACTACTTTCATCCTAAGGACAACGCATGTAACTCTTGTTTTAGCCGCTAAGCATTCTGGTAGTTCAGTTTCTTAACCCTTTGTTAGGCAAAAGAACAGAAAACATATCTCAAATCAATATCAATCAGATAGAATACAACAAAATATAATTATTTCTAACACTCCTTTTAACTGTAAATAGTAATACAACCTTTAGCAGCTTTCTATGCATTAAATCAATAAACAGATTAAATCATTAATCTTATAACTCTAAGCTATTAAGTTACAACAGGGAAAAGGACACAAACCCTTTCTTTTAATTGCCTGTGTTGTTCTGAATGTGACGTCTTGCCAAGAGTGACCTTTCCTTGATATCAGAAGGCATTAGGAGTTTACATCATACCTTCTGAAAGGAATCAAAGTCCCTTTGAAGACTCAGAGGCTATAATCTCCTCATCTGTTTTGTCTTTAACAAACATGATTTTGTGCTTGGGGTTAAATTGGATCCATTCATTTGATGCAGGATTCAAATAAAATTCTAATGATTTTTAGATTGAAATTCTAAAGCACACCACATAAAGGGACATTTAATCTCAGTATGTGACCACTCATAGCACCCTGGAGCAGTGTGGGGGTCTGGTATCTTGCTCAAAGGTACATTGGCAGTATCGAGAAGGCGTCTGCCACTTCTCCAGGTGCAAAAGTATGAACTTGGTCCATCGAGGTACACAAACCAACTACACTCTGGTTATTAAGCCTCGGACTGAGCTACTGGTTTACTGCTGAACACAAAAAAAACAGAATAAAACAAAATATTCCTTAAAATCCAGTTAAAAACCATCTCGATGAATGAGAGCTGTAGATTAAAAAAAGTTATCCCATTAAAAACACATAACTTGATGAGCTGCAATTGCACGCCAACAAGAATATCGCTTTTGGTAATGCAGCTGAACGTCAATCTAAGATAGGACTTTTAAACACGTGGGTTGTGGTAATAAAGTAACAAATGACAAACTGATAGGAAAACTACTTTATTTTAACATGATTTATGAAATATTCAAACAATGTCTGATTATTTGACACTTTCGACAAAGCCGCTGTCACAGAGAGCCGCTGTGATCACCCTCTGTATAATGTATATCTGCTCAAAGACGCACTATCTGTCCCAAATCCTCTTTCCCACTCCTGTACAACTTGTGTTTTGTCCCATTTCCAACACAACTAAAAAAAAATTAGATTTTCATGGGTAAGTTGTGACGTTGCTTACTGATGTCCAGTGTTCTCCAGTCAGTGCAACTTATGTAGCTTGTGCCGATACTTCACTTTGCTTCGTTCGTACACTTGAAATCATTCTGCAATCTTAGCCATGGAGGACTCAACTTCATGCTTCCCTGATAGCTCATTTTCTTGGCTGTCAGTCAGGTTGTGTAGTTTTAAAGGTCAGAATCTGAGATTCTAACTCCTGACAGTACTGGTCAGGAAAAATGTGTCTTTGTTGATCTAAGGGAAAGGGCTTTTTCAATAAATAAAAGCATTCTTTCTGGTAATGCAGTAAATAAGAAGTCTATATGAAATAATGTTATGGTAAAGCCTGCTTTTGTTTACTCCTTTGTAAATTAAATACTCAAAAGTACTGAATGATTGTTTTATTTTTTTATTCAGCCAAAAAGTTTTTGGGGAAGTTGTAGAAAAATAAATAAATACAGCCCTACCCATTATGATATAGCAACATATATATTCAATATACATTTTGAGTAGACACTGGTAGGTCGAATTTGGTAACAGTGCCCCAGTAACCTGATACACTCCAATTGCATGTTGACATAATAGCGCTTTTCGTGGACTATATTTAGATTGGTTAACCTGTTGCTATGAATGGGGTTCGTGCAATTGACCTGTTGAGCAGCATCTAACCCTATACTCATTTCAATATCAATGAGACCATAATGTAAATGACTATTTAGTATCATTTGTTAAACTAGCATGAGTTAGTATTAAAGTGCTTTTGCCTGTATGCTCCGTCAAGCCAGTGGACAGCTATGCAGCATATGATTTATGTGCTTATGTAACATGCCAACCCAGGAGGAAGTGAGCCCTTAATAGAGTCATTGTAAAACAAAGGTTGTAGAGGTTAGGGTGTTGGAATGGTGCTTATTGTGTGTGACTTTCATACCGTAGATTCAACTTATCCTCAGACCACTAATTAGTGTTTTCTTTTCTCCATGCCTCAGGTCTGACTTCAGGGTACATTAATACTGTAACTACTAGTCGCATGTGTCGGTGCTTTTACTTGATGTAATTTGCAGAATCATTTAATATCTTATAATTCTCTGTAGCGTTATTAGGTTTCTGTGTGAACAGCATGTCGATGATATGTATAATATTGCACAGCTTGGACTTGGTTTTTATAAATCTTTGTCCTATTAAAGTCTTATTTCCACTATTCATTGGTGAAATACGTAATGAACTTGCCCCTGGCAATTATGAAAATATTTTTAAAACTATTTTATACAAAAAACCAGAACATTCTCACCAGACTGTTGCCCTAATTGGAGGCAATACTAAGCTTTTAACTGTCTTTAAAAATGGGGTTGCTACTGCAGAGGCTTTAAGGTGCATTAAACAGTGACTGCTCATTATATCGAAGGCTAATTGTTCCAAAACCCCATCGTCTGAAAAAAAGTCCCAATGGAATGAAAGCCAATTTGTTAGACAGTCTGTTATCCCGACAACAAAACACTCAATCCTCTGAAGGCTCATTGATAAAAAAAGTCGCGTACTCTGCTTTTCCGGCTCTTTGGCTAGTACTGATTGCCTTCATATGTTGGATTAAAGTCCCCAGGGACTGATCCTGGCGATGAAGCACTTTTTTGTCAAAAGGTGGAAATACTTCTGTCACTCATGTAACGACATTGAGCCCAAAAATACTTATACCCATTGACTTTAAATGTGATTTTTTTTTTTTTTGCAGGTAAACCCTAACCCTAAAACAACTACCCAGGATGAACACTTAAAAAACAAAACATTATTCAAATAATTTAAATACATTGCAGTAAGTTGTAAAATGCACTAAAAGCCAAATTGAGGCGGGGCTTAAGGTGCATATGCTTAATTAGACTTGATCCCTAGGGCCCAGTTTTTCAAAAAGTGTAATCTAGATCAAATTGATCCGGATTTGGAAATCCCATGTTTTGCTATCCAGGATCACCTGATCCATCTTACTTTTATGCCAGTGTTTTAAAAGAACATTGGATTGGATCACTGTGATCCAAATACCAAATTTCAAGATTACCAAATCCTGTTTACCAGAGCCTTAAATGGAACCAACAGTGTAGCCTACTGGCTTAGCAAAGAACAACAGGTAGGCAAAACACCAGAGGCCACAAATAGCCATTGTAGCTATTTTTTTCTAATGTGAAAAATAACAAAACAAAACAAAAAATACTATCCAATAGTCAAAAATCATTCACAGATACCAGCTCTTTTCATTTCTTCCTTTAGGAGTTGCATCTCCATATGCACTTTTGTCTGCTGCAGTTGGGTAAGCAACATTTGTTCTTTACCCAGTTGAATTTGTACTTCTGCTCTTTCGGTTTCCCGTTTCAGAAGCAACTCATAGCTGTCACCATCCTTGTTTGTAGCTGAGGAACGTTTGCGTTTTCTTGAAGGAAGGTCTTGGACTGTCTCCCTTACTTCCACGGGGGCTCTATCTTCCTCCTCAATCACTGGAGTCAGGTCCAGCACAAACATTTCCTCTGAAGGAGAATTTTGCTTGCATTCTTCTGAAGTCATAGTCTCTGTAATTGTGGGCTCTCCATCTGCTTCTATGCCTTCAATGCCATGCAGAGCCTCTGATTTCTCTCCTCCTATTATATCAAGGACCATATCAGTTAATTACCCCCTCTTATATGGCTTATTACCTGTTTGGGTTTTTTTGGCTTCAGCAAGGTCTTTTGTTGCCTGGGCCCTAAGGTTCTTCCATCGCAACATTACTTGTTTTATGGTGCTCTTTTGGCCAGACCCAGTGGCATTGACATGATTGGCCCTCCCAAATGCTCTCTTTTCCTTTCTTGGTTACTTCTCCACCCTTTGCAGAGCTGAAACCTCCTACTATCGATGCAACATTGCCCCGGACACCCTCCAGCATTGCACAAATTTCTGCCACAGTGAAATTAGGCCCTTTTGAGTCCATGGTTCCAACTCTTTGGTGTAGCCAACACTGACCTTATAAGCCTTGAGCATGATTTCTTTGGCTTGTGCTCAATTAGGCTTACCCCACTCAGCTTGTTGCTGGTTAATGGGTGAGACCATTTAAACACATCATGTCTTTGCACCCATTTCTCCTAGCATACAGAGGCATTCACATGGTGGGTATTGTTCATCGTTACCGTAGGAGAAGGTACCGTGACAGGGTGTATGCTGAGCGCGCCAAACCACTTCAGCAATACACATCAGAAGAACTGTATGCACGTTTTCGCTTTGGGAGAGATGAGATTAAGTACATTGCAGACCTTGTCAGTCCAACACTCCAATACCAAACCCAAAGGAGTCATGCTTTATCCGTGGAGGAACAGTGCTGAATCGCTCTGCGCTTTTACGCATGTGGGACTTTCCATCAAGTAATTGGTGACAATATGGGAGTGAGAAAATCAACTGTGAGTAATGTGGTGAAGGCTGTGTCAGTAGCACTGGGCAGTCTGATCAATGAATTTGTTTCCTTTCCCAAGGATGACCAGACAGCTCAGACTAAGCACAAGTTTTTTTCAAATGGGGAACATGCCTAGCACTATTGGTGCTATTGATTGCACTCATGTCCATATCCAAGTACCTTGTGAAAGGGAGTGGGAGTATGTCAATCGAAAGGGGAGGCACAGCATCAACATCCAACTTGTGGGCAACGCTGACCTCATAATCACGAACTGTGTTGTGAAATGGCCAGGTTCTGTTCATGATGCACGCATTCTAAGAGAGAGTGCACTATACAGAGAGTTTCAATCCCACCGACCAAATGGCATACTGAGACAGCGCATATCCACTCCTACCATGGCTAATGACCCCTTTTTCAGTTGCAAACACACCTGAGCAGGCACGCTTCAACTCCTCACATAACAAGATGTGCCATTGAACGCCTAAATGGAGTCCTGAAGAGACGGTTTGGGTGTCTAAACTACTTGCGAGTACAACCCAAGGTGGCATGCAACATAACCCTTGCCTGCATTGTTTTTACATAACATTGCCACCAGGCGTAATGTCCCTCTTTATGACCATTTTGATGGACCTGAGCCTGATGTAGAACCAGAGCAGCCGCCAAGGTTTTTACCAAATAAAGGACAAACTGGACATGCTATTAGAGATGCAATTGTGAGAAATTACTTTTAATTAGTCTACTGAATCACTGAGTATATTTGTGTTGTTGTCATTGCCATTACTATAGTGTGGAATCATAGAGCTGGGAGCAACAGTGACATTTATTTGACAGCTGAGAGTTTTGAGATTTTTCAATTTTTTGTTTTTGTTTACCATATCTCATTAGATGTGACATGCTTCATAGATTTTCTTTATATCCATGGTCACTGTCTTGAGCAATGATTTGTATTCATACAAAATCTGAAGAAATGTACACATCATCAGTAAACATTCATTTTGTGATCGTTCACTTAAAAAAAAACCTCTCTGATTTTGTTCGAAAAATCCCAACTGAATCCACCCTTCTGATGGGATTAGGATAATCCTGTTTTTTTGGATCAAATTGATCCCAAACCGAGTTCAAAGTGTTGAAAAACCCAAAGGGCAGGTTTGATCCAGATCAAATGTAAGATTGCATTACATGATCTGATTTTATCTGGAATCCCTCTCTTTTGCCTTTGAAAAACCCATTTCCAAGATTTGATCCAATCCGTGATCCGAAATCCCACTGGATTGCTTTTGAAAAACTGGGTCTAGGTGATCCAGGTATCATTTTAATCAATTTTAGCTTCATGCACCACTAATTTACTTTCATAGGAATAAACAGGGGGTTCCATGTCTTGGATTGGCTAGGCTTAAATGAAAGATGTGAAACTAGTTACAGCGTTGGTCTGAATATCATTTTAGTCAGAAGCAGAGTAGAGATGGTGGTGCCTTATTCTGCATTATAACCAGAGTTGGGTGTAACGCGTTACAAAAGTAACGGAGTTACAGTAATGTATTACTTTTAGCTGTAACGCAGTAATATAATGCATTACTTCTGAAATGTGGGTAATATAATAGCCGTTAAAATTCTCAGTAACGCAGTTACAACACATTTTAACCCGAAATGATGTGGTGTTTAGATTCTAAGAATTCACAAACATCGCGAAACATTCCGACACCAGAGAAATAATTGTGCAGGTAGAATAGTAACTCAGTGAGCCTGTTTACTGTTGGTTAAGAGGGCTGCAGAAACAGATTCACAATGCAGAGCTGCAGACTCGGATAAAAGAACAGAGAAAGACAGGAGTGCGCGCAGGCCAAAGCATCTGAAGGTAACTGTCTCTGTGTCTGCTGCTTGAACCCGAGAAGTTCAGAGACTCGTGTCAGAGTGTTGTAGATATGCAGCCTCTGTCCTCTGTGGAATCACTGACTTTTAGAAAGCTTGTCAGCCAAATCCCCGTTAACACACCAATGACAAGGTGAGCTAACGTTGAATAGAGGCTCGTTCATATACAGCAGGTCACAGGGCCGTGCAGAGGCTCCACTAGCATGTTATTAATAACACACAGAGACGTAATGTTACCGGTATCATATTATCCAGCCCACTTAAACGGAGCATGAGTTTAATTTCTAGCTCTTTTCCTAATGTTAATGCTAAGTAACGCAAAAGTAGTGTAACGCATTACATTTCAGAGACAGTAATAATGTAATGTAACTTATTACTTTAAAAAGACAGTAATGAGTAATATGTACTGTATTACATTTTGGAAGTAACTTGCCCAACACTGATTATAACTAGATGTGTGATTCTGTTTGTTGCAAGGAGGTTTTTTGTTATTGTAATGGTATGAAAGGCACAGGTGTTACTGATAACCTTAACAATGCCATTGTACTTCAAGTGTGCCATTAATCCACTACACTGTGAAACAGCAGGCACAGTGCCATGACTCTGAAACTGAAACAGCTAATAGGAACTCAGCCCTCATTCATTATGGTATTTACATCCATGCTTTTCTCAGTGAGATTTTGTCACAATGTAAACTATGAAAAATAGCTATACTGGGCTTCATTTGCTGGTTTCTCGAACCTGCACAACCGAGACCAACTTAAACCTGACAACACATGTATCACCTTATCAGCGAAGTTATAACCCATGCAGCCTGTTTCCCTTCCCTGCTAAATCAGTGTAAGGCAATCTCTTGTTGACACATGTGGCATCTGTTTTTGATAAGTGGCTTGGGGTTTCAGTGGCGTGTGCAGCAAGGGAAAACCACTGAAATCTGATAAACTATGATTGATTATGTTTCAGTCAAACCTAAGGTGAATTTAATTTGATAATTTGTTAGTACTCTATAGAGATGAATATTCGTATGCAAAATAAAGTTTGAAAGAGTTATGCTATATTATGGTGACACTGTGTTTGGATTGGTACAGTAGGTGTATGTATAGTTTAAGTTCAAATATTACTACAGGAATTTAACAACATTACTCACAGTACATCCAAATTATGATGACTTTGAAAAAAACAACTCACCTATCAGGTTAATTAACTTTCCCAAGTATATGGCCAAGAAATGCTAACAAACACACACATTTGAAAGCTCAACGGATCTACACAGATCACTAAGCTAACCTACTTTGCCTTCAAATAGACATTCCCAATCTAAGCAGGAGGTCAGAGCGGGGCAATTCTTATGTGTACTGTTGCTAATTAAATGATAGCAACGAGCTAAGTTCTCCATTAGCTTCCATATAAACCAATTTGTGACAAATCCAACTCAGTGCTTCATCCACACTCCACAGCGTAGGAAAGCACATTACTGTCACAAGATGATTAACAATTGTGTGTGCTGCTATGGTCCCCGCACTGGCATGTGTCACACGCTATGCCTGTTTTTGCATTTCATCAACTGCATGTGCAATTATGTGTCCTGTCTACCTGATGCCTTGGTGTGTGTGTGTGTGTGTGTGTGTGTGTGTGTGTGTGTGTGTGTGTGTGTGTGTGTGTGTGCGTGCGTGCGCGCGCGTGTGACCTGTTTTTCAATCTGAAGAAGCAGTTTCAGCCTTCTCCTCCGCTCCCTAGGACATTCCCGCCTGATGGCAGTGATGGAAAACACGACGTGGAACCACCCTGCATACGTCCCCCATTATCTCCTCCATGGTGACCCTTTCGCCTCGAAACTCTCCAAAGAGGCCGATATCATCGCAGCATTTTACATCTGCATCATAGGTCAGTCTGATTGCAAAAATTCTTTTATCTCTTCATTCCTGTCTTTCTTCCCCAATTATTGTCACTGAGTGTTGCTGCAATCAAGCTTTATGCCTATCTGTTATCATCAGCATGGTGTTTCTCCAACATGATCTGCGAGGCAATATCAATCAATGGAAATACTTCAGAAATTCTTAAGATACACTCCAGATATTGCATTTGATTTCTGGCTTACGCAGTTAAGTCGTCTGTCTGACTCTTAGGTTATGCATTTAGCTTGTCAAATTTTATTAGCCATCTTATGTGCCCATGATAAGAGGCGGGACATGACTTATATCTCGTTCACGCCATAAGTCTGAATCCAGCTCTCCTTCTTCTCCTGAGCTCTTCAGTTTACCACTGCATCTTTTGTCCTTCTCCAGATTTCAGTGAGGATAGCCGCTGTTCTGACCACTATGCTAGCCAATTTTATCGCGATTAGCTGTCCGTTGTGTAAACCAGGCCGCCATGGGGTCACTGCAACACTGGCTTGGATGCACTACAACAGCAAAACCAATACCTCTCTCTACAAGAACGTTTAGAGATTGCAAAGGTTAATACTCATAGAAATTAATATGATAAAAATAATAAGTAAGGTAAAGTAAGGTAAAGAAAGGTAAAGGAAGCTTAAAGGGGAAAATAATACAAATCTAGCAGGGCACCTGCGACATGTTGCAAGCACGGTTGGCGCATGTGAACTTGAAATGAATAAACAGTCTGATGATGACAGATCATTTGTGGAGTGACCCACTTAGAAGAAATTCAGTTCAATGTACAATTTATCAAGTTTGGATGTTTGGCTTTCGAGATTTAGACGTGCAGGCGGATTTTCGATCAGATATCAATAATTATCTCCACATGAGCCCCCAAAACTCAACTTAACACAACAAGTAAGGACATGTGTCTTTGGTAGCTTATTTCTTTGTTGTAATAATGCTTCTTGGCAATAGATCTTATACCATTGGAAAACCTGTTTTCTTACCTTTCAAATGCTGCCACATACTGTATGTGAGGAACGTGCATTTGTGGGAGGAGCAGCAGAGCTGAGTATGAAAAAAGTGACAAATCTCCTCTGCCAAAGCCAGACAGCTTTTTTTGCTGTTGACTCTTTTGGTGTTGTTTTGTGGATTGGATGATGGAAGTCTGATGAAACAAGACATATTGGCAAGAATTTATTTCTTAACACTTTATTAATTTAACCATACACAGCCACAACAGCCCCTCCTCCTCATGCTGGCCAACAACATGCTCACACACTGCTGTGGGATGGCATCCCATTTTTCAACCAGTATTTGTCCCAAGTCAGCCAGCATGGTTGTGCTGGTTACTCTGGCACGGACAGCATGCCCAAGCCCATCCCACAAGTGTTCAATGGGGTCAAGGTCAAGACTGCAGGTCACTCCCTCCTCTCCACTCCTACTCTATCGGTGCAGCAATCAGCAAAGCCTTCTCTGCGTCTTCTCCACACTGTGACCCTACGATCCAAGTGCCGTAGGCAGAATCTGGACTCATCGCTGAACAAAATATTCCTCCACATGTTGAGGTTCCAGGGCAAGTGGGCCTGACCTGGAAGGGCAGTCAAGGCCGGCCTCCTCACGGCCGTATGAGACCGGAGAATGGCTGCTGTTTGGCAGAGGAGATTTGTCACATTTTTCATGGGCGCAACCCACATTCTGAGCTCTGCTCCTCCCACAAATGCATGTTCCTCACAAATGTGGCTCCATTTGAAAGGTAAGAAAACAGTCTTTCCAGACAAGATTTATTGCCAAGAAGTATTGTTACAACAAATAAATTATCTCCCAGTTTATTTAAAATCTCTCTGATGTACCCTGGGACACTCCCCCCATAAACTGTAATGGAAACATCCACTACATTTTCGAGAGGGGGTGCTCCAGTAAAATCAGGGTGTTAAATTGCTCTTTAATAAGAATCTAAAACTGAAACTGTTTATGCAGATTTTCACCATGATGCTTTTGCAGAAACATTCCCCAGGTTTAGGTAAGCAGAGGCACATCTAGTAAGAATGTATACCTCACTATGGAGTCTGATTAGGAGATATATTTTGATATCATTTAATTTGCATTCAGTGAAAAATCAGAAACAGAATAACGACTTCATGATTCAAACGTTTTAATCTGTTTGTTGGTTTGTGTGAACCAACAGCCCACACACACACTTGATATGAATTGTTCTATCCATAAAGGAGCTGAGTGGAGATGCTGCTTGACTGTAAATGCATTAAATATAAGCGACCATAGGCTTATGTGCTTTGAGCTTTCAATTTTAGTTATCTAGCTTCTTCTGTCTCCCTGCGGTACAAATTGGCTGTCATCACCTTTTATTCCCGCTTCACCTCAATCTCCTTTGGTTCTTTATTTGCATGGAAATGCAGCCATAGCCATTATTCCAATCACATTTAAAAAACAGTCACAAGTATTATGTGTACAGATGATACACAAGCAGCGTGTTAAATAAAGTTGACTACAGCATGTCACAAATCCCAGAGCAACCCCGGTCGGGGCCAGAATTCAATGGGAACATAAAGCTTCACTACAATACAAGATAAGAATAAAGATGTTTGAATGATCGCTGTGTGGGTTAACAGCTCATTCACCCTCAAACTGACATGCATTCATTAGGTTTGAGCAATCAGATGGCTCAATCAATGGAGCAAAGAATACAATCCCCATTCAAAACGGGAGTTTACTAGCTGGTATAATCATCTCCCTGAAGACTGAATATAATTGGACGGAAAAGCTACAATTGTATGTTATGTTTTCTTGATAGTAAGGAAACAGGAAGAAAATCCACTGCATCTTAGATCTTTATTTTATTTTTAAAAGGGTTATTTCTCCTTGTGTCATTTCTATTTTCACTTCCTTTCTTTTTGTGTTTTCTCCCCTTGTTTGATTGTTTGTCTTGGCCTTATTGGTTGCACCTGTTCCCCATCAGCCCTGCAACCACCTGACTTCTGAAGCATCTACACTCCATCCCCCCATCAGATCAGTTTGTATTGAAGTACTTCTCGGTTTAGTCTCTGTTGGATTGTTGCACATGGTTTATGATGAAGTTCAGCTTTCTTTGCACTGCTTTTCCTTGCCTTTTACTTCCGATTATCTACAATCACCATGTATAAAGTCAACTTCCTGCTTTTGGGTCCAACCTGCTCCACTCCACATTACATAATTCATATAATTCTGGCATAACTCATTGCCATTCAACTAAACTAAACGTAGTCACGCTGGCCACTGTCTTTGATACCATCCATGCTCATATACCCTGAAGCATCTTGCATAATGTATGTTCAATCAAGGATGATAGATATCATGCCACAGCATTTCAACACAATATACAATATACCACACCAAAGTGTTTTATTTTAAGGTACTTTAAGCTTTTAATAAAGTAATAAATCATCATTATTGTCAAGGTAGTGAATCTGACACTGCCATCTATCAACACATAGTTCAACCATTAAACAAAGTGTGTGTATGTGTGAGGCAGCTGTAGTGTGAGTACACTGACAGATGGGTATTTGTTTATTCTGTTGCTACAGCAGTCAACAAAGCTTTTAATATATCAGCGCAAACATTCACTTGATAAATAAAGATGTATATTCTTATCAAAAGTCATGTTTCATTGGTCTTTGGGAAGCAGAAAGGAATTGTTCATAAGAATGAACTATCACATATGTGCGTGTGTGTGGGTGTGTGATTGTGGTAGTGACGTGGGTGTACTTCAGACATGCATTTAGTGCTTGTCTGAAGTACATTTTGAATAAATATATCAGTATTGAAAAGACATGGACACAAATACTCCCAAAAGAGGTTTAATGTAATCATGGAAGTTTGACATTAAACATTTTTTTTAAGGTGGCATTCAATATAAAAGTTAATATTTTGCCTTTTTTATATGTATTAAACACATTCATTAAAGGTCACGTATTATACTGTATTTTAACAGTATATTGTAGGTCTTAGATATATACAAGTATTACCAAACAGATCATAAAATAATGGCCTGCCATAAACCCCTCTGTTTCAGCCCTGTTCCAAAAGTTCTGATTCTGTGTCTGTAGCTTTAATTGCTAATGAGCTTCTGCTGACCACGCCCCTTTGTGGCTGTGTTTCTGGCTCTCCACCCCCCACCCGAGCAGCTTCATGGTGATGGTGAACACTGTGGAGAATAAGCATTTCACAATGTCCACCGGCAGAAACTCAGAGGTACCTAAAACAACACAGCGTCTAGTCTTTTAGACATCCTGGTGAAAGAGACACTCACACAATGTTTCTTAAATCTTTATCTCTACATGTATATCAGCCATTCCAGTGTCTGTTGAATTTCAACACAGAGAAAAAAATGTCAGTAGTTTACAGAATAGAATAAAACAACAAAACAATAAATTAACTCAAAGACACACCTAAAAATAATAAATCAAGAGAACATTATAATGCCGAAAGTGGACCTTTTAAGACTTAAGTCAAAACTTACAGAGTATTTTTCTGTCATGTAATTCCTAGGATAGATAGATAGATAGAATCGGAGGATGAAACCCTCTTTATTTGTCACATACATGCACACAGCAGAGCACACACAGTGAAATTGGTCCCCTGCATTTAACCCATCCTAGTACTAGAGCAGTGGGCAGCTATTGTGCAGCGCCCAGGGAGCAATGGGGAGGGGGGGTTGGAGGTGTCCGGTGCCTTGCTCAAGGGCACCACAGCAGGGCCTAGGAGGTGAACTGGGACCTCTCCAAGTAGCAGTCCACTTTCCATATTTCAAGTCTGTTTGGGGACTTGAACCGGCGACCCTACGATTCCCAGTCCAAGCCCCTACTGACTGAGCAACTGCTGGACTAGGAGATAGACACCTGAGACACACACTCACAAGTGAAACACTCACACACACAATCACAATTGGAATTGATAGTCAAGCGTCTATTCTTTCTGTGAATTCATTATATCGCAATCTATCTTCATCTGTCAACCACAGTCTGTCTTTTTTCATCCTTTACAATAAACTGCTGTTTACCAGGAAATACGCAATAACAACATTATCATATGTCACAGTATGTACCATAGCCCCAAGTCATGCCCATCGTTTGAATTATACATTTATGTTGTATGAGATAAGTTTATACAAAAACATGATGATGGAATGTGTCTCAAATATGATGCAAAAACTGAAAAACGCAACCAGAAATGATGCATTCATTCTCCTGATTAGCCGATTGGACACACAGCTAAACAGAAGTCCCCATGGTGACCGGGGTTGAGTCGAGAATCCTCCCACAGCAGCAGAAGCAGCAACAGGTCAAGCTGAATAAAGTGGATTGAATTAAAAGACTCAAGTTATGGATGTCAGTAGAGGATTAGCTCACCATGCTGCTTTTACTCCAATTATTGTGTGTCAAGCTTCCAAAAAATCTGATTTTCAATATACAAGACAAAGAGCAGCTCAATAACATATGGACAGAGAAACAGGTGGAGGGAGGAAAAGTGGGCCACATACTATATTGGTTTGGTGGATATCCAATTAATTTTCTGTCTATTCAAATTCGCTGTTGGTTTCCATTTGGATCCATTTTTCCCAAATGGCTGTGGGAATGCACCAAGAGCCAGATCTCGGGCTTGAGCCTCTATTTTTTTTTTTCTTTTGCGGTGCATCATATGAGTGCATGGACATTTAGTCATACAGTAAGCCCATTGTGCTACTAATGAATGTGCTCTGCCATTTTACTTCAAGTGTCCTCATAAATAATTTGACTGAATCTGGTTTATTCAGTAGTGAAAAAGATAATTGTGCTATTCAAACGGCGTGAACAGGTATCAGCTGATAGGGCAGCGGGGTTTTTGGGTGATAGCCTAACTGTGAGAGGCAGTATTTTGTTTTATAAAAGAATCCACTAAATTGTGATGTCTGTAGTCAACACAGTGTAAAGGACTACAATTCCCACAGGGCCAGCCTCCTAAGTGACGCCGTTGAGGCACAGTTTATTAACCGTTTAAGTTTTGAAGTTATACAAGGCTATAAAGAGAAAGAAAGAAAGGAAGCACATAAGTTGTTTATTATTATTTTGTATTATTTTATTTGAGTTTTGCCTCTTTTGTTTGATTTTTTTTGTTTTGACTATTGTAAAGGCCTGTTTTCTCTGTTACCTGTGTGAAAAAGTGTGACATTTTATTTCATCACACCATCTGAGGCCAAGCCTGTCAACAAAAGTGTGAGTAAAACAAATGTAAAGGAAAGAAAACGCGTAGGGAATGTTTGTTAAAGGCATCTAGTGGCTTGATGGAAAACTATGGAAGAAAGCCACGACACTCCCCGTTAATCACAGGCCAAGATTCGAAAACTGAGATGTGAGAAAATGAGTTGTGATATTTTTCCTATCTGTGTCTGAGCTGCTCAGCGGTCAGATTGTGGGACTGATAGCGGTGTTGCACGGAAGCTACAAATAAGAGAATGCACTGAAAGCTCTTTTCTTTTAATCTCAAATGTAATCCTCAATGCAATTACTTTTGGACTGTATTAAGGATATAAGAACAATGAAATACCGAAGGAAAAAGCACTGGAATTTGCAAGATTCCTCTCAGCTAAACTAAAGAAGCAATCTGATTATATGGCGTGGTTCCAATTTCTGCTTGTGGACTCCAATCAAACTGTCAAATTAGGGAGCACTGATCAAATATAAATCGAGTTTTTGGAACTCCATCGTCTAGTTGTCATTAAATTATATTTCATTTGGCTTTAAAATTGAGCAATAAACCATAGAGGTAAAAACTCAGAACAGGAAACATGCAGATGTATTCGCTTGAAATAAAACAAACCAATGCAATGCTGCTGCATGGGCTAAGTTCTCAAAGTGCTACATTTTGTATTTCTTTTTTCAGTATGTTGAGTTCAAAGACCAAGGTGAGAATCACCCATCGAATGAATTCAGACACAGACAACAGTTTTCAACATGGTGACTGGGTCAGATTCTGCCCAACCATACCCTCTTCTAGTATTTCCTTCCTAATGTTTTTGTATATTTCCACCTTCACAAGTCTGTTTTGTGGGCAGGCCACTCAATTCCTTGCTGTTCCAGAGGAACTCCACACTGCTATAGCAGCTTCCTCCCCTGCATCGTCATCATGCTGGTCTTGTAGGCAGCGATTAACATGGTAATCCACCAGATCCTCCTCTCCAGCTTTCCAAGCATCCTTTTGGGCCTGCATGTGCCATCTGCTGTAGCCAGAATGCAGCTTATTATGCTACAGGTCTCAACTGTTTCCTGTCCACAATGATGGAGGGTTAGGGTTAGTTTATACACAAAATCCATCTCAGTTTCATCTCGTATCAACAGCTTATTATTTTTTGATTTACATTCACATTGCATCCCCGTATTTCAAACAGATGCCGGATGCAGCTAAGAGGAGCTGCAGATTCAGGTGATAATTATCTGTGGATTCATCACTATGAGGAACCCCTTTAAAATTGCCCTTTAACACTTAATAAAGCACCTTTATGAAGTGGCCAGATTCGTGACGGCGAGTGCAAGTGAGCAGTTCTAGACAGGGGCGGACAGGCACTGAAAAACAGCCCTGGACTCTGACCTAGCCCAGCCCACAACAAGACAAACCGAAACGCAATGCTGGTGGCAGCAGTGTCACAACGCCTTCATCTTAATTTACAATTTTATCGAAGTAATGACAATATTAGTGATTAGATTGTGTGTACTAAGTACACAAGTTCAACTTACAGAGAGAGGGAGGACACTCCTCAGATGTCTTGACCATGTGGTAACATAGATCAGATGATTCATAGGGTGTGTTTATGTAGTAATTAGATCGACTGAGGTGGTTTATAATTCTCATGGTGGGGGATCAAAAGTTTCTTGAGTAGGTTGCTTTTTTCTGCAACTCTGTCTTTAATCAAGGGACATGAGGATGTCTTTCTCTGCTGTCATAAGCATGAAAACAATTGAGACTGTACTTAATTGTCTGACGGAGCTGCAGTGGGTGTCACCATCTGTCCTTGTTCTATACTCAACCTCAACAAATATAAAAGGAATGTTAAAAAAACTTGGTAATTCAGCAAATTGTCTTACATCACATGTAATATCTATTCCAAAAATACTTGTATGCCCTGTACTTGTATGTGCCACTGATGGTACTTCCACCAGCTCAACTCTCTGTCCCTCTTCACAAACTGGGCCGGCTTTTCCAGTTTTCTTATGTCTTTTCATTTTCGCGATCAGCCACTGTCTAATCCGTTGTCTTTATACATCAATGTTTTCATCTTGTCTGTTTTCCTCTTTTTGTGTGTTTACTTGACATATAATAACCACACAACTGCATTAGCGCTCTGTCGCCTGTCAACGCAACTTAAATTAACACGTTAAAAAGGATGCGTGCAGGGGCGGCCTTCAACTGCCTTGGCCTACCAGATGTTCTGTGATTCTCCAGAACACACAGATGGCCAGTCCACCCCTGGTATGGTAGACGTATAGAAGTCAATCAGTTGAGACTGCTACAGTATACTATTTGTGAGAGATGAAAGCATGGATTAACCAAAGACTGGAAGGATCGTAGTGGGGCAATGTTTTGTAGGGATAAAGGCAAACCCCTTCAATGTTCTCTGTGTCAGTGCACATACTGTTTTCATTGTACTGAAAGACACAGGATCAATTCAAAGTGAAATGTCTTGTTCGCCTGTCGCTCACATTCTTGTCTCACTGTTGATGATGTGAAGTGACCCCACGATAGGCCATACAAATCAATGGAGTTGTTATGGAGAGTGTTAGACCATGAGATGGTAGCTAGTGCCTACAGTGTAACATGTTGATGTAGTAACAGGGGTTCCTTACCAGGCTGTCATCTCCTTTTGTTTGCACTTGAAATTGAAATTCACTTCGGACTATGAAATATTTAAAAAAATACTGTTGTTTACATTTCATTACGTTTACATTATTATATTGTGTTCTGAAATAGCTGGAGTGTTACATTCATATATTGCTTGGCTAGCTAAGTGACTACGTAGCTATTTTAAACATAAAGCAGTCATGCTAAGAATGGTCATTATTTTCCATTAAAACATGGGGATGGGGTAGAGGGGTTCTTTACCATACTGTCATCTCCTCGTGTTTGCTTTTAAAAATGAAATATCTTATACAATACTGCTGTTTACATTACATCACATTTACATTGGTACATTACGTGGTAAAATAACTGGAGTGTCACATTCATAATAGCTTTTTGATTGGCTAGCTTAGTATCAGCCCCATCTGATTATTCATTTCAATTACTGACCGCTGCTTGACTGCTGCTATTTTCGCCAAAGAAGAGGTTATTTCCATAGTGTTTTGCTTCGTGTTTAGGTTAGTTTATGTTTTGTTTTTTTTCAAATGTATGTAATAGTTAGCCTTTTCTCTCTCAGTGTACATGTGTTTTATTATCACAGTATTAACACATCACATGTTTTATGGTATATCTGCAATATCTTTACAACACGCATTCACATGTAAGCAAGCCTTGCACCCCCCTCTGTAAAGTATGTATATTGGTTGTCCTGAACCTCAAAGTAAGCTTGTACTATGTGCTTTTCCAAAACAATGTGGATGTGCAGTTGTAGTGTATGCCGATGGAGAATGAAGTACTGTCATATTAACTACTAAATCAAATGCACTTGTGTCTGCAGGGTATATTTTATACTATACATTGTTCACTGATTGCTGTGCAGTTTTTCTAGAATTGTGCTTGAAACTAAATATTTATGTAACTCACTCAAAATCAAACCTATCAAAAATACATACATATCCAAAATTGATTGCCCTTGACTGTATCAAAAGAAAAAATATTCCATCTTGCCTTACAAACACATTTCAGCACAAATACCGCATTGAAATGCCTTTAGAAATGATTGTCTCAGAAGTGAAAATGGTCTCTCTCTCCCTCTCTGTCTTTCACAGGAATCTTGTCGGCAACAGGGAATGGCTATGTTATTTACATGACCATCAAACGGAAGACCAAGTTGAAGCCTCCTGAACTCATGACTGTTAATCTAGCCATCTTCGACTTTGGAATATCAGGTACTGGCTTATTTGTGAAATGTATACACAGTAAAACACATACAAAGTAGTATAATATGGCTTGGGAAACTAATGGTGCCAAATTTGAGTCATTACATGAGTGCAGTAGATCATTAAAAATTATGAAAATGTTTTTTAAAATGTTGTAAATCCTTTCTATGATAATTAAGCTAACCAATACAAACAATCCCCTTCCTGCCAAACCCTAAAATATAATTGTTTCTTACAGTATGCACTGGAATTAAATTATGTTTTATCCCCCATGTTCAGTGCTTGATAAGGCGGGGCTGTCGGTTGGATGCTTTTTCATTAATTGTTTAGCTTTGTATTTCACCAGACATATTTATCATCCATTATTGCATTGATCCAGTGTTTATTGGATTGTCTTCCAATTAAATTATTAGGGGCGCAAAATCTCGAAATATGGGTTGGGGCATGTTCATTTAATTCAATGAGGGTTTTATATCCCATGCTTTAAAAAAAAAAAATCGTTAATCAATGTTGTTAAAACAAAGATGTGTGCTTAAGGACGCCCCCCCCCCCCGCCAATTTGGCGCCCTAGGGCCTAGGCGGTCGCCTTGATGGACTGTAGGAAGAACCGGCCCTGCACACACACACACACACACACACACACACACACACACACACACACACACACACACACATACACACACACACACACACACACACACACCCCTCACCGATCACCCCTCACCGATTCAAAAATGTGGTAGTTCTAGTCAGACGGACAGCACGGAGGCAGTCGCTTACCGGTGTTCCAGTTCAACTGGTTGAATTTGTTTACGTTTTCCACTCCTTGAGCGTCATATGACGCTATACGGGCCGAATCATATGTGGTTGCCAGGTTCGTCATTTTCACCTTACTTGTGTGTCTGAAGTGAACCAGACAATATTAAAAAAAAAACCTCGGCAAAAAACTTAAGCATCACTTCATGTAAATGTGCATGTGGAGATCACCTACAGACAACAACAGAAAATACGCTGGCCAAAAAATGAAAATGAAAATAAACAATATTCATACTCTAGCGACAGGATTCAAACCCGTACATTTGAGTAGTATATATATATATATATATACAGTGGGGCAAAAAAGTATTTAGTCAGCCACCAATTGTGCAAGTTCTCCTATTTAAAAAGATGAGAGAGGCCTATAATTTTTATCATAGGTATACCTCAACTATGAGAGACAGAATGAGAAAAAAAAATCCAGGAAATCACATTGTAGGATTTTTAATGAATTTATTTCAAATGATTGTGGAAACTAAGTATTTGGTCAATAACAAAAGTTCCTCTCAATACTTTGTTATATACCCTTTGTTGGCAATGACAGAGGTCAAACGTTTTCTGTAAGTCTTCACAAGGTTTTCACACACTGTTGCTGGTATTTTGGCCCATTCCTCCATGCAGATCTCCTCTAAAGCAGTGATGTTTTGGGGCTGTCGCTGGGCAACACAGACTTTCAACTCCCTCCAAAGGTTTTCTATGGGGTTGAGATCTGGAGACTGGCTAGGCCACTCCAGGACCTTGAAATGCTTCTTACGATGCCACTCCTTCGTTGCCCTGGCGGTGTGTTTGGGATCATTGTCATGCTGAAAGACCCAGCCACGCTTCATCTTCAGTGCCCTTGCTGATGGAAGGAGGTTTTCACTCAAAATCTCACGATACATGGCCCCATTCATTCTTTCCTTTACACAGATCAGTCGTCCTGGTCCCTTTGCAGAAAAACAGCCCCAAAGCATGATGTTTCCACCCCCATGCTTCACAGTAGGTATGGTGTTCTTTGGATGCAACTCTGCACTCTTTCTCCTCCAAAGACGACGAGTTGAGTTTTTACCAAAAAGTTCTATTTTGGTTTCATCTGACCATATGACATTCTCCCAATCCTCTTCTGGATCATCCAAATGCCCTCTAACAAACTTCAGACGGGCCTGGACATGTACTGGCTTAAGCAGGGGGACACGTCTGGAACTGCAGGATTTAAGTCCCTGGCGGCGTAGTGTGTTACTGATGGTAGCCTCTGTTACTTTGGTCCCAGCTCTCTGCAGGTCATTCACTAGGTCCCCCCGTGTGGTTCTGGGATTTTTGCTCACCGTTCTTGTGATCATTTTGACCCCACGGGGTGAGATCTTGCGTGGAGCCCCAGATGGAGGGAGATTAGCAGTGGTCTTGTATGTCTTCCATTTTCTAATAATTGCTCCCACAGTTGATTTCTTCACACCAAGCTGCTTACCTATTGCAGGTTCAGTTTTCCCAGCCTGGTGCAGGTCTACAATTTTGTCTCTGGTCTCCTTTGACAGCGCTTTGGTCTTGGCCATAGTGGAGTTTGGAGTATGACTGTTTGAGGTTGTGGACAGGTGTGTTTTATACTGATAACGAGTTCAAAAAGGTGCCATTAATACAGGTAACGAGTGGAGGACAGAGGAGCCTCTTAAAGAAGAAGTTACAGGTCTGTGAGAGCCAGAAATCTTGCTTGTTTGTAGGTGACCAAATACTTATTTTACCGAGGAATTAACCAACTAATTCATTAAAAATCCTACAATGTGATTTCCTGGATTGTTTCCCCCATTCTGTCTCTCATAGTTGAGGTATACCTATGATAAAAATTACAGACCTCTCTCATCTTTTTAAATGGGAGAACTTGCACAATTGGTGGCTGACTAAATACTTTTTTGCCCCACTGTATATTAACCATGAATGTTACTCATTACGCCACCGACCGGCTCAAACAACGCCCTGCTTGAACCATCTAAGTCAGGGGTGCCCAAATACTTCCCGATGGAGGGCCAAAATTGAACGTGAGGGGAGGGCCGAGGGCCAAAATGATAATTTTGCAGTACATTAAGTGTGCGGTAAATATATGAGTGCAGTACATAACGTGTGTAAGTTAAGCATACGTGTGCAAAATAAACACTATATCACAAAGTCATTTTGAAAAATTAATTGCACTGTTTATTGTGCTTCACATTTAGGTCAATAACATTTCATAACATCGATCTGGCTTCTTTAAATTAAAAAAATAACTGAAGCACTATGAAATATTTGTGGACAGGTGTGGAACATTACCAGTCCTTGGGCCTACCATACTCCCAGGTGACACAATGGGGGCCTAGGGCAGGCCTACATATTCTGCCTGTAGTAGTCCAATCAGTGGGAAACATGAAGCCTGTTCTTGGTTTTTAAAAGCCTCTCAATATCAGGTTCAAGCTGACTAACTGACAAAGTGAGAATGTCATGTAGGTGAGAGTCAGATAAAGCATTCCTCAGTTTGGACTTGTTAAGATTCATACGGCTGAAAGCCTGCTCACAGACATAAGTACTTCCAAAGAGGGATAACACAACCTGGGCATGTCTGCAGATCTTGCCATATCTGTGTGCGGGAATAGACCTGTAAAAATCTTGTAAGGAAAGCTCTCTGAACCTGCTATGGAGGTCTGAATCAGACTGAAGTTCCAAAAGTTCCATTTGAAGCTCCTCACTGACTGCATCCACATTCACAGAAAAAGGTTGCGCAAACAGCTCAAATGCTGTTGTATTTGCACGAAAATCTTCAAAGCGATGGTCGAACTCCACCTCAAGATTGTTGAGAATGTCGAGGTATTTTGGTGTGTCTTCCTCCATCAACCCAACTTCTCTGAGGCTGGGGAAATGTGCCAAATTTCCTGAAAATACAGACACAAAGACAAAAGCAGCAATGTAAGATGCAAGGTTGTTCATGAAATGAAATGAAATACCAATCATCAATCAAATGGTGGGCAGGGGATATATTTTGTTTTGTTTATGGCTGCAGTAGACTATGAAAAGCAATACAACTACTGTTTTGGATTTAATGCCTGGTTTAGTGGTTTTAAAAAGAACATCTATTTTCCACCAACACAAAGTATGCATGCATCACAAACAATATATCTATGATAGCATGGTTGTGACAACAAGCGTAATACATTGTTTTATGTTCAATAAAATATTAAAGTTAGATCTCACCTGTTGAAAGATGTCTGCTAAGCAGCTAGAGCTTTTGCTTGAAGGCTTTGACATGGTCATACATCTGCGTGATCATCTGGTCTCTCCCTTGGAGCTGAAGATTGAGGATATTCAGCAGCTCTGTGATGTCCACAAGAAAAGCCAGGTCTGCAAGCCAGTGACTGTCCGTGGGCACTTGGATGTTGTTCGTCTTCGTGGCTTGAAACTCTCTTATTTCCTCGCGCAGATCAAAGAAACGCCGCAAAACTTTCCCACGGCTCAACCACCGCACCTCCTGATGGTACAATACATCACCATACTGGGCATCCATCTCATCAAGCAGAGCTTTGAATTGACGGTGTGAGAGGGCCTTTGAGTGAATATTGTTGACAATGGCGACGACATCCTGCATGACGTTTTTCAAGCCCATGTTTTTAGCGCACAGTTGCTCCTGATGCAAAATACAATGGTACTTTAAAATCGAGCCACCAAACTCGGAGACCTTGTCCGACACAAGTGCAGTTAGCCCTGCTCGCTTACCGACCATGGCGGGGGCTCCATCAGTCGTGATGCCAGATAGGGTCGTGATACCAGCTTTTACAAAGCGTGCACTCCGTCTGGAAGAAAAGGGCAACAAAAAGATATGCTTTAGGACAGTTGTAAAACATTACAGTAATCAACTTCAAGTGCTCCAAACTTGTCTTACCCATTGGTCATGGGTGTCATGTTCGCCACACACCCGACATAGCTCCGACAAATCATCTGATTACAGATAGCCATGTTATTGGCTGAAATAAATAGCACTTGCATGACAACTGAAAACAAATTAGAAACCAACCCGTTTCCTTGATGAGCTGTTGGGCTATGTCCATTCGCAGATGGCTGATCCCCTGCTCATCAGCCACCAGTTTCATCAACAATCAACAAAATAAGACCATAATTACCAGTTTCCAGAGTGTCTGCTTGTATTTCTTGTGCTTGTGTAAATGTAGGGCTGGACTGAGGTGGGGACGGGGACTGAGGTGAGGATGGGTCAGCAATTGCGGATGGAGAACCAGTTTGCCATTTGTGGGGCAAATGTGGTGTTGGCTCTATGGCCGAGTTGGTCTATATACTTTATACAAGGTCTTGCCCTTCTTTGACATTATGTCAGCACTTTTTCCATCCATGCTGACGATTATAAATGGCCCGTCTAACAGCTATATTTAGCTTCATGTAAACTTACATGAATGAATGATCTCTACATGCACATAAATGTGCATGTAGAGATCATTCATTCATGATCACCTACAGACAACAACAGAAAATACGCTGGCCAAAAAATAAAAATGAAAATAAACAATATTCATACTCTAGCGACAGGATTCAAACCCGTACATTTATATTAATATATATATATATATATATATATATATCAACCATGAATGTTGCTCATTACGCCACCGAACGGCTCAAACAACGCCCTGCTTGAACTAAGTGTTGTCAGTTCTTGTCAGCTGTTTACAATCACCGTTTAACATGGATGAAATAAACCCCACCTATGTTAACTGGTGATATTCACAATATGACACAGGCAGACGCTGCCAACGCAAGCCTCAAAAACGAATTCAAAAGCCATGTGTTACGGACAAAACAAAAGCATGGCCACCTCAAAGAATATCGCTTTGGTTTTTTTTGCCTAAAAAAGTGCATATAGTGACCATTACAAAGCACATATCAAACGCTATGAAAGTAGCCGCTGTGAGATACGAACCAGTCATTCTTTCAAAAGCTATTATTCCACTGCCTTACCGCTAATGGCCTGAGCTACTGTTCAGACGTTGAAGCAACAAGCTGAATATTTATTATTGACTATTTACCAGCCAAAATCAAATATCAGATAAAACTGAAACGTAAACCCAAAATATACCACTGAGGCACAAGAAAGCAAATTGTATACATTAAGGATCCAAGTCCAGACAAGCTGGTAGTTTCGTAGATTTATTTGATGATCCAGTATCATCCAAAGTAAACCGTTTCCCTTATGTTCCCTGGGCCTTTCCTATGGCCGGATTGTTCAAACCCTATGCATACTGGTGCTCTGGCTCCCACCACCACCCGTCTCCAAACCATACAACTACACCAGGTGCCCCAATCGACCAGTGCCCAAAGATGCCTTAAAAAAAAAAAAAAAAAATACAAACAACTTAACTAACTTAGATAATAACACTCAATAACAATACTCTTGAACAGAAACAAAAACAGCAAGGAAATAAATGTTAAAAACTATTAAATAAAGCCATTTATATCTCCAACAAGTATAGTGCTTACAAGCTGATATTTAGTAGTTTTTATGTTTAATATGGTCGTTAGTTTAGGGTAGTTTAGCGATAGCATGCTAACATATTGTGATTAGCACCAAACCAAAATGACAGTTAATGCTGTTGTTGTAGCATGTGGTTGAGGTTGTGGTGTTGGCAATACACACATTTGGCTCGGGTTAAAAAAACATCATGTTTGTTTTAAAATAAGATATGACTTCACATGATGTGACCAGCTGTAAGTGACATAGTGTCATCATTAAAGCTAAGTCACCTAAAAGTGGGTCCCCTGGGGAAATATGGATAATGTTTGAATAAGGTTCATTCATAGACTGTAGCTGAAGGGGATTTAAAAAGAACCACAATTTTGCAACATCCACAAATCAAACAGCTGACAGAATGTAAACAATTGTTTTCTAACATCATTTATTTTCGCATTCATCAGATGTGGCTTTGTTTCTTGTCATGTGGTTTCACTTAACTCCAGGCATATGAATTGATTTTTATGGAGAACTTAGGCTGACCATAATATTTAAATGCTATTTTTAGTGTACTGATCAGTGCCTGCTGCAGATTGTTTAGAGCATTATAAATACGTTTAACATAATCATTGTTGAAGTAATGGAACTATAGGTCATCTTGTTCTTCTTCTAATATCATGAGAGTGCCGTAGTAGAGACCACGAGACACTGATGATCACGGTGAAATTATTTTCAGCATTCAATTACCCTTTTCTAAGAGACGGTTCAGATTAAGAGGAGCTTTAGCAGGCTTAAAACTTCAACTTAAGCACTTGGAAAGTTGCATCGTCCTTATAAATCAAGTTGTTGACCTTGTAGTTTCTAGAACTATATGGACATTTCCAGAAACTACAAGTTTCCAAGAAATTATATTAAAACAATATCTCTATGTGTTTATTATGATCAATAAATAATTATTTCAAAGGATGTTTTAAAATTTTGCACACATTTAAACTTCAATATCTGGGAGATGGTTTCATTGTGCATGGCCGTGATTGTGATTAATATTGGAATAATTGTTCAGCCCTACGTTAAGAAAATTTGATAAAAGTCAAAAAGCTTACTGTAATAATTTAGGTTAACAATATAAAACTCTTCAGGTTAGTACAAGTTATTTGCAGCTTAACGTTAGGTAAGTCATTAATCACAATTTTAGACTTGACTTCCTTCACGTCCTTAAAGCTCGGGAAACATTCTAGCATGGAGCTCTGCAGCGAGATATTTCCCAGGCATTCTGGTGAAGCGTGCATCAGTGTAGGATATTGACCTGTGTTTGCCCTGCTCCATGCAGACATACTGAAAATCAAGTAAACAAAGACCATTTGTGCTCAGAAAGGGAAGCCAGGTTATCAGCCCATGTGTTTGCCCCATAGCTACAAATGCAGCTGGCTCAGAATAATGCCTTGTGATGCCATATCTAAAAAAAACTGAATACTTTTCGTCCAAAATGAGTCATCCAACAAGTTGAATACTGGCATAAAGGTCAGGATTTTTGATAACTTTAATCAGCCAGTACATTCAATTTAGTAGAGCTGTACTGTGCGTGCAATCATTGAACTATATGACAAATGCATCATCAAATCCCACAATCTATAATAGGTTTTGATTGTATTCTATTCTTCCAGAAAGTTCAACAGCTTTCAATATATTAAATGTAAAAAGCCACATTTTCATCCTTTGATTCACCATTCTGCGTTTACACAATGGTATTGGATTTAACAGCCCCCATCCCATTATTCATTTAAATTACTGACACGTGCTTGACTGCTGCTACTTTCGCCAACAACTGCTGATGTGCTTTGTGCGCTATGCAAATGTTTTTGCTACTGCCAATAATAATATGCATATAATCCATCTGAGAGCATTTGATCAATGCAGTATCTTCTAATTTAAATTTCAACCATGTCTTATCATATGCTCAATTAGGGGAAAAAGAAACAACATTCATGTTCACAAACCAACATATGTACATGTATATACTGAATGTACGTCGCAATAAACCAAGAACGACTACTTGGAAATCTCCTGGTTCCATTCCGACTCAACTCATAATTAATTCAAGACTGATTCTTGATTGAATTAACGGAAAGGGTGGCATTACTTTTATGCTCGTCCACCACTGAAATGCAATAGAAACTGGCAATTAATCTAACAGATCTAGGAGAAAATCACGGTCTTAGTAAACAGGAAAATACCTTGAAATGTCTCAGGAAGTACGCAGCTCTTTTAAAATAAGATAAGAAAGTCAAATTCATTCATTTGGGCATTAAGGTTCGGGTTGGGAAAATATTTGCGATTGGTTTATGTGATGTCACATTACCTTTGTAGCTTGTAATTTCCTTCAGGTGGTTCAATTATTCATTGAATCAGTTGCATTAATTTGCAATAAAACAAGTCATGCATATTGAAAAAAGAGGTTACTCATAATCAGGAAAAGACAAAAACCACACCAGCTCAGCACTTTCTCTCAGACCTGCAGGGTATGTTAGCCTCTCTCATTAGTGTGCAGCTATTTGCAGCATACAAAACTATAGTTTTAAGGTAACCCTGAGTCAGTCATGGCTGTAGCTTTACGTTTACCAGAAGGCTTAAAACTTTCCTTTTTGGTAAAGGTTTTTATCTCTGTAACACAAACTGGGAGCTGGTTCCCCAGGCGAGGAGTTTGAGGACTGAAGTTTCTGGCTCCCATCCTACTTTTGAAACCTCTAGGAACCACAAGTAACTAAGCGTTCTTGAATAGTTTTCTAATGTGGCAAGGGCTATGAGCTTTTATGATCATGGCATTGTAGGTCAGGAATAAAAAAAAAAATGATACTCAGAATTGTACCAGGAGCTAGTGCAGAGCAGCTACAATGAGACAAATATGATCTTGTTTCCTAATTTTTTTCAGTACAGGCGCCACAGAATTGTGGATCAACAAGGGTCTTTAGAGGTTTATTGGGACAGCCAGATTATTAGGAATTATTATAATCCAGCGTAGGAGTGACAAATCCAGCGACTGTCTCTTTCAACACCATTTGGAGACAGTGTGTGCCTGATTTCTGCATGTTTACGTGGGTGAAAGAAGGCAGTTCTAGAAGTTCTTTGAGGTTAACAATACAGAAGGCCGTGGTAATGCCATCCAGGGTAACTTTATCTTTGACATATTGACAGTGTTTAACACAAGACAATTGCAGCACATCCAGATTGGATGCCCTAAATCACACTTAAAGTTTAGTTAATTGATTTTGATTCATTTAGGTTGGTTGATTGGATATAATTGGGCTTCATCTGCATAACGGTTAAGTGTTTTCAATTATCTGCCAAAAAAAGCATTTATAAGGCAGACAAATTAGGGCCAAGTACAGAATGTTTAAGAGCTCCAACTGACTTTGGCCTTCATGAAGGATTCATAGTAGAGATAGAGATAGGACAATATGGACACACGTATACAGTATACTGTACAAACTGAGATCAGTCACATACAGTAAGGGACTTCAACCAGCTTAGTACCGTCCCATGAATGCCAATAGATGTGATGATCAATATTGTCCAATGCTACACTAAGATCTAACAAGACAGATACCAATAAATCGTCTTATGAAAGAAGAAGATCACTTGTAACATACTGTTGGCTCATTCTTAGTTTAATGTGTTTTGAAGGAATGTTGGCATGGTATTGGATTAACTGCAGATGAAAGTACTTCCTTGGGTTTAGAGTACCCTCAGAAATACCTTTTGTATAGTAATATAGGGACACACCATTTGCTGCCACTCAAAACTAATTCATTGCTATTAATTAAGGCCATTGAGCCAAAGACCTGAGTATGTTTCATAGGTTATCAGGCCATTTAATAACTGGCTCCCAATTTACAATGTGAAAAGGAAAATTACTAATAAACCCAGCTAATTTCTGGTCTCACTCTGCCCCTTTTGCATTGTGCATGACCCATAATAACTTACAATAAAAGGTAGTCAGCTTTCAAAATCAATATCACATGATGTAATGATCAGTCTTTTAAGAACAAATGACATCACACTTATTATAACATGCTTCCATACTAACGAGCTAAGCCAATATTTTTGTCATGGCAAACATCAGCATGTAAACATTGCCATCGTAAGCATGTTGGGATGCCCACGTTAGCGTTCTGCTAAGGCAGACTGCTGCTGCTATTAACAACACAGTACTGTCAGACAAACTATAAATTCAGGAATGTATTTTATAACATATTCTTTAAAATTATTATTACTAAGGATTGACACATGGATTGGTTGAGTGGTAAAAAAAGATTCAAAAGTGTGGGTTTGATTTATACATACAAATAAATGTAATTCACATTAATATCATACAGACTCACCTACACATATATCAAAAATAATTCCAATTGGAAAGTCTGCAGTTTATGTTCTTAGAATTTGAATAATGAATACATTATTTGTATTTAGACATTAACGGAAATTATGTAACTACATGCTTTTGCCTTTCATAATACTCGTCAACCTCAGTGCTATAATCCTTTCCCATATTAAGCCTTTTGAGGGTCCCAAAGAACATGGCGTGCTATTCCTAAATATCATAAAGATCCCATTCCGTTAATAAAATAATTCCATCAAGTTTTTTGTACCGGCAGTAATATCTCAGAATATGTTGCAGTCCTATCAAGAGAAAAATAATACATTTATTGAGGAAAGAATAAAACTATTAGTGATAGTTGTCGCTGACGATAATCTTATCTTGTGTCCAGAAGTGCATATACCAATCAGTAACAGACAGTCTACGGATCAAGAGAGGCCAAATACATTATCATTATTAATATTCTCCATTATCAAAATTAGTTTTTGCCCTGAGGGAACCAAAGATGACAAGGTCATTGAGCAGATTATTTAGTTGGCCTGTAGGTCGATCTGACGCTTTGGTCTGGAGCATGTCATCTTGAATTCTGGAAAGATTACAATGAAATTTAGTATGAATATTCATAGTTCATAGCTGTCTTGTTATAGGCACTATCACAACACGTACTGTACATCGTTTCCAAGTTTAAACTGATTAAACTTCAGACATTTTCAATAGGTCACTGCTCCAGTCTGTAGTCCCCACATGGTTTAAAGAGTCCATCATTGTCCCTGTCCCCAAAAAGACAAAACCCATCTGCCTCAATGACTACCGCCCAGTTGCACTCACCTCCATCATCATGAAGTGCTTTGAGCGGTTAGTCAAAACTTTTATCACCCCCTCCCTCCCTGACTCACTGGACCCCCTGCAGTTTGCCTACAGAGCAAACAGGTGATGATGCCATCTCCCTCACCCTCCACACTGCCCTCTCCCACCTGGACCAGAGGAACACTTATGTGAGAATGCTGTTCATTGACTACAGTTCAGCATTCAACACCATTGTGCTCTCCAAGCTCATCATTAAGCCCAGGGACCTCGGGCTCAACAGCATCCTCTGTGACTGGGTCCTGAGCTTCCTGACGGGCAGATCCCTGGCAGTGCGGATGGGGAACATCACATCCTCCACCTTGACCCTCAACACCGGAGCCCCTCAGGGTTGTGTGCTTAGCCCTCTCCTCTGCTCCCTGTTCACGCACGACTGCGTGGCCACACACAGCTCCAACACCATCATCAAGTTTGCTGACGACACGACCGTCATCGGCCTGATCACAGACGGCGAAGAGACGGCGTACAGAGAGGAGGTCAGAGCCCTGACATCTTGGTGCCAGGACAACAACCTCCATCTCAGCGTCAGCAAAACAAAGGAGCTGATTGTGGACTACAGGAAGAGGCAGAGAGAGGCACACACACCCATCACCATCGACGGGACTCCTGTGGAGAGAGTCAGCAGCTTCAGGTTCCTCGGGGTAAACATCAGTGAGGACCTGACATGGACACATCACACCAGGGTCATATCCAAGACGGCTCGACAGCGGCTCTTCTTCCTCCGCAGGCTGCGGATGTTCAACATGGACTCCAGGATACTCTGCAACTTCTACAGGTGCACCATCGAGAGTATCCTGACTGGCTGCATCACCGCCTGGTATTGCAGTTGCACCGCCCTCAACCGTAAGACTCTACAGAGGGTGGTGAAAACTGCTCAGCACATCACCAGGACGGAGCTGCCATCCATGGAGGACCTCTACACCCAGTGGTGTAGGAAGAAGGCCGGTAGGATATTAAAGGACCCCCATCACCCCAGCAACCATCTGTTCTGTCTGCTGCCGTCTGGCAGACGGTACCACAGCATCCGGACCAAGACCACCAGACTCAGGGACAGTTTTATACCACAGGCTATAAGACTGCTGAACTCCTGAGCTGTGTGAATGTCTACTCACATCTGTTTATAGTACACACATACATATATATATATTATACATATCTGCCATATGCATCTGTCCATACCTCCTCATTCAACAGTGTAAAGTATTTAAATACTCTCAATGTATTCCACATATGTATATATTTCACATCCTCAAATCTTTATTGTTGTTATTGTAAATATTCTTCTCTCTTTTTGCACTATTTTATTTATCTTATTCGCACCATGTATGTTGAGTTGTTGGAGGAGCATGGGATATAAGATTTTCATTGCCAACATATACGTTGTATATGCTGTGCATATCACCAATAACACTTTGAAACCTTGAAATTACTTTTTTTCATTGGACTTTGTTGAATATTGATTAACTCCTAGAGGATTAATCCTAATCTGTGACCTTTCCTTTTGTGTCACCAACAAGCAGAGTATTATAGGCCCAAAACATGTTATCCCTGTTTGAGCAATATTATAGAATTGTGACCTGCAAACACATACTGACTAGATGTAACCGTTGAATTTTTTTTTTAAACATTAGAATTTCTCTTGCAAATACATCTCATGTGAAATGGTCTATGTGGGGTCTTTTGAAAGGAAGTTACACTTTTTGAACCTAGATTAAATCTTTCCACACTGTTCAATGTTGCCTACTTTCGAGGCATAATAATGATATTGATATTATAGGTCGGCTGAAGTGAATTCATTATGAATATATTGAATACAGTGGTGGCAAACCTTCACCAATTTAATAATTTTAAGTAACCCTGAAGTCTGAATCTTCAAAGAAAAAAGACTCCTATAACATGGAGCAAAAGTGGATAGAAGGCATAAACCAAGTAAAAACACTCCCTATACAAACTGTGTATGCTTGCTGGGACTAATTGGGCCTCAGCCTACTGTAGATGCCAAATTTCAACCATCCACTTATTCTCTAAACACAATAATCCTTGAGCAGGAGGACAAATACAGCAATGGTTTCATTACTAGGCTAGCCAAGCCAAAGGGCAAACAAAACAATGTCCTGTTTTGTAAGGCTGAACGTTTCTTTGCTGTTTTCGTCATGCCCTAACTTCGGTAAATATACTATTAAGCCTCCAAACATGTGAGCAACCTTGTGTTACGACCCTGCTGGGATTCCAGGAATTCAAAAAATACATCATGTCTCATGTAAGCTGGCCTTGAAAAGCTTTGATCTACAGTCTATCCCTCTCATGCCATGGCAGTTAATCTGTCCAGGTTTCTAGGGAGAGGGTCGACATCTGACAAACAACACATCGAATACTGAGTCACTGCAGTTTGCTGCTAAAATAAATATACTTAAGCCATGTGCTGATATCATTAACCCTTGTTAATTTCAAGAGAAAATGCTTGTTCAAATCCCCCTGGATTACCAGGGGGATTTGAACAAGCATTCTTTCTTGAAATTGGCGATAACCTTCACACACAACGTAAGACAGGACTAGAAATCTCAAACTGTTGATTTTAACAAGCAGCCCTCTTCTTAATCAATTTCCTTTTATGATGTTAAGTACGGCACTTGTCACAAAAGCTGTCTCATGAATTCATGCTTTTCATCCTTTGAATATATTGTGTAAATGTGAAAGGGTTTTTGCCATCAGAACCAAAACACACAGAACTCAGTCAGGTTTTTCTGCCTGCAATTTTGCATCAAGGCAGGGCCACCAGATGTAATTTGAATGTTGGTGTGGGCTGGAATATGCAAAAAGAACCCACACAGTAGAGTTTGGACTCTACAATCAACCTATCAACTATATAGCGTACCTGAAGGCAAACTGCCTCTTCTTCACCAGTCCATATAGTATTTAGTGATCTGGTTTCGAAGACCTGACAGACTTTTCTAATACCAAGACCTTTTCCAATTCCTGACAGATTGATCTTATGCAACCCCAACCACAGCAGGGTAGAGAGTCCCAAATGAGGATGTTTTGGAGTTAAACATTTTTATGAAATGGCTTGATCATCCGGTGTACAGACGGATCAAAAACTGTAATGGTTTTTCAAGGAATAAGGATGTTGGCTATCTTTGTACCTTTGTGTTTAGTTTGTGTCTAGTATAAATTCTCAAGCATTATACAGTATATTGCATGCCTTGTGTGGATGACTTGGACTTCTGAAAAAGATTTTTACTTTAATGTAGTATTTGCATACTGCCTTAATGGATTTCATCGTAAGCGCTAGGCGTGAAACAGAATCACAACTTTATTTATTCATTCTTGAGTGACTTAGTATCTTCCTTATAATCTGTATGTGATCTGTAATGGTTAGATGTAGAGAATAAGCATTTTATCTTATCATAATCATGTTCCTTTTACTCTGTTATTTATCTGTTCTCTGTCAACCCCCTCCTCTCTTTCTTCAACCCGATTTCCACTCCTTCCCATCCTGTTTTTCCATCCATTTCACGTTTCATGCACCTTGTCCTTTTATCTTCTTCTCCTTCATCTCTGTCCTTCCCCTTCTTTGTCCTTGCAGTGACAGGAAAGCCCTTTTTCGTTGTATCTAGTTTCTCCCATCGCTGGTTGTTCGGCTGGGAGGGTTGTCGTTTCTATGGCTGGGCGGGCTTCTTCTTCGGATGCGGGAGCCTCATAACAATGACCGTGGTCAGTCTTGACCGGTACTTCAAAATCTGTCATCTCAGATACGGTATGTCAGGATCTCCTTTGACGTTGTTCTCCTAAGTATAAGGATGTAGAGTGAATTACAGAAATGTATGGCAATGTGTGTGGGTGAGCTTTTTGATTTAAGAGGCTTAAGGTAGGGTAAATAAAATAAAGTAACCTGGACCCTAACCCAATGACTGGAATATCAATTATTTCTGGTAATTCTAATACTCCCTTGTTTAATGTATTGCAATTACAAAGTAAACAAAAATTAATGATAGATTTCCTTCAAGGCACACTGGGGTACCTCTGACTTAAGTATTAAAGGCCATGGACATGAATTGTTATGATTTGTTTCAACCAAATCTCATAATCTTGAGTTATCCTCAACCTAGTTTCTGACTTTGTCTATATGACATGCTGATGCAACTGCACTCAGAAAGCAGCAACTTAAATAATTCTTGTTTTCTACCATCTGTCTGATTTGAATTGTCTTGAAATGGGTTGCACATTAACAACTGAAACTAGTAATTGCATCGTTGTATTGAAATAATGTAATTTGAGTTGACAAACTTTCCTTCTATTGTCTCTCTCTCACAACTCGACCAACCTTCTCGTCAATTTGTTCACTCTTAGGAACATGGCTAAAGCGCAGCCACGCCTTCCTGTGCCTGTTCTTCGTTTGGGCGTACGCAGGTTTCTGGGCAACGATGCCCCTGATCGGCTGGGGAAACTACGCCCCGGAGCCCTTCGGGACCTCCTGCACATTGGACTGGTGGCTGGCCCAGGCCTCCGTGTCAGGCCAGAGCTTCGTCATGGCCATCCTGTTTTTCTGTCTCATCCTACCAGCAGGCATCATTGTTTTCTCCTATGTCATGATTATCTTCAAGGTCAAGTCATCAGCAAAGGAAATCTCACAGCTTGACGCCCGCATCACAAACGGCCACAACCTTGAGATAAAACTCACAAAGGTGGGTGGCAGGATGTGGGAAATAAAAAGAGACATTCAGACATAAGAGGATTCAGTGTAACCATTGATGAATTGTGTTGACCTTCATGTTTCTTTGTATTCCAGGTGGCAATGCTGATCTGTACAGGCTTCTTGATAGCCTGGATTCCTTATGCAGTGGTGTCAGTGGTGTCAGCGTTTGGTGAGCCAGACTCCGTGCCCATATCTGTGTCCGTCATTCCCACGCTGCTAGCCAAGTCCTCCGCCATGTACAACCCCATCATCTACCAGGTAGTGGACCTGAAAAACTCCTGCGCCAGATCTTCCTGTTTTAAGGCTCTGAAAAAACACAGGCCTTTCAGAAAGTCAAGGTAAATGAGTGTTATCTTCTTTGTTTTTGTTTTTTGGGGGGTTACGAGTGTTTTTTAAAATTGATATTCCCTTTTTATATGCAAGAACTCCAAACTGACAAATAATAGGAAAAACTGGAAGAAGCACTAAGGCAAAAAATATGAAAAATAAAAGGAATGGTTCAAGGAAACAACAAGTTGGACTTTACACATTAATGTAAATTGAGTTAATGTAAATACACACATATATACACATACAAATCTAACGTGCTAATTGCGGTGAATGGTCCGGCAAGTTCATTAACAAGGATCTTCTGTCTGCTGGAAAGAGGTCATATTTTGCAATTGTTTTGCTTCATATTTACATTTTGTGCTTCTACCGTGACATGTTTTTTATGTTCAAATGGTGCTCTATTTTTTCTCATACTTTCTGTGCTGCAGCACCTCTTTTCACCCTCTGCCGGAAGCCAGAGCGCAGTCTGCTCTGATTGGTTAGCTGGCCGGCTCTGTTGTGATGCAAACCGCTAAGAGATGTTGTAAATGTCCCGCCCTTAGCCTATCAAATACAATGGGTTGGAGCACTAGCCAATAGAAGTGTTAGTGTTACATAGTGATGTCATTATGTAATGGAAGTAAACAAAGGATTCCAATGGAGGCGTTAGAGGCAGGGGGGAGTGTGTGGGAGAGAAATTCCCTCAGGAGGATCTTAGCCTTTGCAGACCATTTACATGCACAGAAACCTATGTGAGACTCTTTTTTTCCACAATTATTTTCTTTTTCAAGGCTGTTATATTAAGGCTTGGGACTTGACTAAGATATGTATGATATGCTCTACTTTTAAACAGAGTTCGTTATCTTTTAGAATTTACTTTTGTGAAACTGTTAATGAAGCATGGCGTCTCGCATGGCACAGTGCTGCCTTAGCTTTAGCTCGCTTTAGTTATTTAATTCACGCTCCATATTCACTGGAACATTGGTTTGCTGTGTGGCTACCAGCTGAAATGTTGACCGCAAAGGGCGGTATGGAACGTGACCCCTGATTTGCAGATCAGAGCAATACCCCCCTTAGCCACAGCTGCCCCATATCAAACATAAATCAACAGTTTGAAGAAGTTCATTTTGGGATTATGATTTGCTCGTTCATTTATTGCACGTCAACTTTGGCCTTGGGGCTATTTAACTTTGGGGCTATTTACAAGGGTAACCGCCTCTGTTAATTTTTTTTTTCAGCTTTCAGGTGTTTTTTGTGCATGCAAATGGTATGCAAAGGCTTAAATCAATGTCCCATCGAGAGGAAGTTTCTCTCCCACACAATCCCTCCCACTGCCTGAAACGCCTCCATTGGACTCCTTTGTTTACTTCTGTAACAAGGTGACAGCACTCTGATCACTCTACCGCACGTTATACGTGATAAGGTTACGGGTAGGACATCGCTAAGTGGTTGGCCAATCAGAGCCGGCTGTGGTTTGAGACAGAGGGTGTAAAGAGAAGCTGCAGCACAGGCAATGTGAGAAAAATAAAGAGAGTTTTTTGAACATTAAACATGTAAATTTGTCACAGAAGAAGCACAAAATGCAATATTGAAAATGAGCAATGAAGACAAAGAAGAATCGGAGGATGAAACCCTCTTCAATTGTCACATATACATGCACACAGCACATACAGTGAAATGTGACCCCTGCATCCTAGTACTAGGAGCAGTGGTCAGCTATTGTACAGCGCCTGGGGTTGAGGGGGGGTGTCTTCCTTTCTATCTCTTCCTTCTGTCTTCTTCGGACTGTTTGCCTTGTTCCCTGCCCTCTGTGCCCTACACTTACACTATCACAAGCTGCCTGTCACCTGCTATGACCTCATCAACAACTCAGTGTTATTGCCGGTGGATCCCGAGTGTCGCTTCTTGTTTTTACACCCACCCAAATGGATTCGCTTTTGCACTTCTGTCTTGCACACTTTCATTACATGAATCACAATTGACCAATTTGGAGATTTTCAATTACGCTTTTCAAAATGTCCTTTGGTGGGTAGAATGAAGGCAGTTGATTAGGGGATTGATTGTTCTTCAGTGGGAATGAAGTTGAGTGCCAAGACTCCTGTCTGAATTTTAAAAAGGAAGGGTACATCAAAGGTCCCTGCTGACATGTTGGATGTGGAGACTACATTTTTACACTATCATCCAGGAGAGACCGCAATATTTACCTCGAGATTTGAGTTTTTAACTAATTAAATGTGGAGTATGAAATGAAAGTGTAATGGACAGCATGGAAAGAGGGTTGTTGCAGTGAAATATGGGTGGTGGGTGGGTGTCTTCCTTTTAATAAAGGCACAGTTGGCAAAACAGAAAATCTTCAAAAAATAGTGATTCATTGATTCGTTTTTATGTCCCTGCAGGTTTTACACAATCTCTGGCACGGTAAAGGACAGTACTCCAGACAAAGAATCTCAAATGGAGATGTGAGAGTCACTTTAGACTGTGTTACCCTCTTACTTCTTCTTCTTCTTCTTCTTCTTCTTCTTCTTCTTCTTCTTCTTCTTCTTCTTCTTCTTCTTCTTCTTCTTCTTCTTCTTCTTCTTCTTCTTCTTCTTCTTCTTCTTCTTCTTCTTCTTCTTCTTCTTCTTCTTCTTCTTCTTCTTCTTCTTCTTCTTCTTCTTCTTCTTCTTCTTCTTCTTCTTCTTCTTCTTCTTCTTCTTCTTCTTCTTCTTCTTCTTCTTCTTCTTCTTCGGACTGTTTGCCTTGTTCCCTGCCCTCTGTGCCCTACACTTACCCAATCACACGCTGCCTGTCACCTGCTATGACCTCATCAACAGCTCAGTGTTATTGCCGGTGGATCCCGAGTGTCGCTTCTTGTTTTTACACCCACGGATTTTCGTATGCCTACCACAGCAGCTCCTGGTCCCACCCACATCTTTCTGGCAAGGTTTTGCTTATTATGTGGAGTTGAGTTTTCATACAAGTGATGTGCTGTGTGAGCTTCTTGACGTTTTTCCGTACACCAGACGCACTCTCTTCTATTGCCATGAAGACAAAAGTACCGTACATCAGTGATGTTACCGACTGACTCACTCCCGTTTTGATCTCACAATTCGTCTTGACTGAGGATTGAACTTAAGAAGTTTCCAATCAAAGTTAAGTCACAATCTAAAGCTATAACTTTTATGTATTCAAATGTTACAAAAGTGTGAAATTACTATAAAGATTTAAATATATTTTCAACAGTGTTTCTACTGCAAACTGCAAATAAAGCAGAAATATCCACCTGACGTGAGCCATTTCCAAACAGGTTTTGGGTGTAACCGTCAAACTCTAAGTCGTGTTTTTACTGTTTGTACTTGCTGTTGTGTTTTGTACTGCTACACCTGTTGCTTGTATACCCTAAATATGTCTCAAAAAGCACTGAAACTACACACAATGAGATGTTATATGGCTCAAATAATGAAATATGACAAGGACAGTTCACTTCCATTGCAAAGCCAATCAGTATGCATTTAAACCTGTTTTTGGTGTGGGTATTTAATGGATTGCTGCACAAAAGTTTATGGAAACACAAAATCAACTCAAAGAAACAACTCCAGATGTTATTTTGGTTTCAACAAATTAAATGTCTTTCCTTAACCACCAAACGTACAGTTGTGGCAATGGGTATGGAAGCAATTGTGGTTGATTCAGGGACCATTTTTAAATAGTTTAATTGTTGGTTTGATGTCTGTTTTTGCCATAGCCCGAAATAACTATTTTTAAAATGATAAATAATGATCATTGTTGGTTTTTTGGGGTAAATATACTTATAAAAGTTTTTGTCTAGAGTAAGACGTGAACATTGATAACAGTCTTGTGTTGAGTATGAAGTTAAACACAGGGGGGCCATTTGCTTATTTTAACATTAAAACTGGAAGCAGCTAGCCTAGCCCTATCAAAAGTTATACATTTATATATTATAATGTATTCATATAAAAAAGTATTGTCACAACTAACTCATTTCTTGCTTTTCATATACTGACACAAACAGCAAAGCACAGACAGAATGTGGTTCTGTAATGTAATCATTATGCCTTACTGTCATTGCATTGTTGCATTGAAGCAGTGGTTACAAGTGGCAAAGCGCTGTGACTTCCTGTTTGTGAATGCATTAAAACAAACAAGAATTAATGAATAACCTTCCTCCCTGCTACCAGTTTTATGCTACTCTATCCCACTTCTGCCTGCAACTTCATACTTAATAGAGATACAGTAGCTGAACAACTACGACCTAAAAGGCGAGGGTTGAAATGCTACGTTGTTAGCTAACTAGGCTTACAGCTAGCTAGCATGTCTACTTCAACCTTGCCACTAGTGCCCATGCAAGCCCTTACAATGCTACCTACCTTTAGTAGTTGTCCCCTTTACTATCCACTTGCATTTGCAGCTATGTTCTGTGGTATATACAAGTGTAATGCAGAAAGTGGAAAGTCATTTAAATTGTGGGGATGCTTAAATGTAGTTTTCAAAATCAGTTTGAGCAAAAGTAAACAAACTATTCAAGCTAGCTACAAAAACATGGCCTAGTGACTGTACATGACACATGCTTTTAAGGTCTTAGCAATCATATGAAAGTCACCCTTACCCTTGACAAGAAACTGATTAAGTGTTCTCTTACCATGTACCTGGTTTAATGTTTTGCCCTTTGCACATGCCTGATGTCTCGTTCTCAAAATGTTCTATAAATGCATGTTTAATGTTAATGTATGCACATCCCTGGATTGAAGATAAGCAATACAAAAAGAAAATGGATTCGCTTTTGCACTTCTGTCTTGCACACTTTCATTACATGAATCACAATTGACCAATTTGGAGATTTTCAATCACGCTTTTAAAAATGTCCTTTGGTGGGTAGAATGAAGGCAGTTGATTAGGGGATTGATTGTTCTTCGACACAGGCATGCTCTCGAGTGCTGAGAGAGTTCAACAGCAGGGTCAGTTGGAATGAAGTTTACATCAAAGGTCCATGCTCACATGTTGGATGTGGAGACTAGATTTTTACACTATCATCCAGGAGAGACCGCAATATTTACCTCGAGTTTTGAGTTTTTAACTAATTGAATGTGCAGTATGAAATGAAAGTGTAATGGACAGCATGGAAAGAGGGTTGTTGCAGTGAAATGAATTACAAGACGACAAGGAGTAACTATGTCTATCAATAGATTACAAACTACCTCAAATACTTTTTAACGCAATGTCGTAAGAATCAGTCATTGTTACAGCAATATATTGCTGCAAAAAGCGAGCTTCTCTACTCATATCCAAATCATGTCTTATTGGAATCTCTATTTAAGATTTCAGACATTTGATTCCCAAGTCAGCTTACAGATTAATCAAGGATACATTGCCCAAAGAACCCTTCTTTATAACAAATCCTTCCAAGTTGTGATTGAAAGCAAAGTGCATGTCAACCAACACCAAAATTGTTTTTAAAAATGTGCTGCATTGTCTTGTTGTGTTACACTTTCTCTAGTGTTCCCTTTGCTGGTCAAACTTATTTGGCACTGTCCTGCTGAGCCCTTAAAACTAACACATTTAGCCTCTTGATTTCCTCCAGCACTCACCACGGTACAGGTGCTTGAACCTAAGTGTTTGGACATGTCCTTCTGTCTGAAACACCTGACTGACCTCTGTCAGACATTTTGACACTAACTCAGTTTGACTAAATGTATCTATTAGGCACACACAGGGTCTCTTTAAAAGTTTACAAACTTACAGTCCACTAAACACTTTGTGTTAATCCATATGCCATTTTCACTTAGACAGGTCTATAGCAATTTTACAAAAATAAGCTAATTATGGTTTTTGGCTAAGCAGGACAGAAATGGCTCAGAGGCACTTATATTCGTTTTCAGCGTCAATTATTTAAAAGAAGTGTTGTCGTAATTTATCAGTGTGCTTCAGTCTGTGTTTTTTATTTAAAGATAAAAAATGTATATTTTCTTGAATCATGGCTTAACCTTGTCATGTCTTTGTGTACTACTTCTAACCTGTCAATCCATTGTTTTCATTTGGCACACATGTGACTCTATACTAAGCTAAGGGTCAGTCAATAAGGATGCTGTACTTAAAAAAGCCATATTTATAAAATCTTCAAGAAAACAAAACACTACAAAACTCAATTGGTACAATCCAACACAGATAAATGATTGTTAATCATGCGACAGTTTATAAATTGATGTGTGATTTCACTAAGCATGAATTGCGTTGGAATTTAGCATCATAAGAGCATCGTAAGAGCTCCATGGACAAGAGGCAGTTGGACTATTCCATTGGATTTAAGAATATTGCTAAACAAAAGCATCGTAGCAAACACATGTTTATGATACTTAAATGTTATATTCAGCAGGATAATCTCCACATATTGACATACATTTTATTATCTTTGAAGTTTAAATGCAATCGCCAGAACTAAAAAGCTAACATTAGCATCATTAAGCTAAAGGTGGCAAATGTTCGAAGTGGCAACTTTTGTAGTCTCATTTTGTTACTTACTATTTTATGTCTTAGAGCAAAATGTTGAAATCTCTTAAGCTTGCTTTAACCACAGATCTTATTCCAGGCATCTAACCAAAAATAAAAAAAATACATTAAAAAAAAACTTTACTTGAGACAAGGGTTCATTTCCAAGTTTTAGGACTCTTACCTGCACCACTCTATAGCACCATGAATTGCACATTATCACTATCTGCCAAGTACGAAGGTCTGATTTACTAAATATGAGTCATTCCTTTTATTTATAGACCTGGCTTGTGTTAGACATATCATTTTGATCCAGATGTAGGTGGGTGAAATAAAACACCTCTGCTTGAAAGACTGCGGATTTAGGGTGCATTTTATCCTTTTGCATTTCTATACATTTTCAAAATAATCTTCACAAAAGCATTCATAAAGTATTATTTTGGGTTGCTGTTGTATTGGGTACCCTTACATACATGTTTATGTTGTTTAACCACTGAAATTGTCTGCTAAATAAAGCTTATTAGCATGTTTCCTTGTAGATCGACACCTCAATCCTCATGTTCTTTGTATGAAATCCACTTACCACTACTCATGTAAAAAAATGTTGCACCAAACCTTTTACACCCACCTGGCGTTGCCTCAGGTCTGCACTTTCTTCATTGTTCCAATATTTCTAGTCTAGTTCGACCCTGACTTGCTGCTTGGATTTGAATGCTTTATCAATGATGACCAATGTTTTAATTCATAGTATATATTTTCAGACTGTAGTTTTTTTGTTTTCCATATTTTTGTGGGTCATGTGATTAGTCTGTGTGAGTTTGATGTCTGAGTAGAAGTTAAAGATAAAGTGACTTTTTTTTCTCGATATGCACACCTATTGGTTGGCTTGATCATGACTGAAAAACTAATGTTTATGCAAATAGTGAGCATTTAACACAGGCTGGGGTGGGTTTGCTCATGGTTCATTTGCCAGATCTACAAAAAGCAAAACGTTCCATGAATAATCATGAATGTAAGTCTTAAGGTTTTGCAGATGACATGATTGAACTGATCCTGGCCTGCTGTTAGATGATAGATTAGATGTTTGGCATCAAACTGAATCTCAGGTATTGGTTGTTTTGCTGTTTTTAGTCTGATGTTTGATGAGGAAGTAAGGAGTCACGTTTGTGCAAAAAACTGTTTTGCAAAGGAGAAGTATTTTCAGATTTCATCATGTAAGTTACTGTTGTTGTATTTGCAGATTTAAATACTGTACTACTTTGTTTTGTCACTTCCGTTGGATTATGCCAATCCTTACACATTACAATAGTTCATGCACACACTGACATCTAATAAACTTACACTTTAATCAAATTTACTTCTCTATTGTGTGTGCTTTATTTTAAAATTACAACATGTAACATTTTTGAAGATACATTGATGTCTCCTGAAGTTTTACCTGGAACTCAAATATGTCACATGAGTTGCTGGTGTGATTACTGTTATTTTAAAAAGCTTCAGGGCCATCTCCTGAATGCAAAACTAGTTTGATTCATACTGTAAATAACCTGAGAATTCTAAAAGACTATTTATTCATATAAAATAATCATTGTTCCTTGCTGGAGTGATGGTTTTTTTTTTTCGGTAAAAATATCAGGCCATTTTTTCTTTGTGTGTATTATTTAAAACTGACTTCTCTTTATCATATTAAGGGCCATAGAGCTCCATATTGTTCACAAACTATGGAAACAAAAAAACAACCACACTGTGTGACATTCGTGTGAACTGCACTGTAATCTGATTTTCAATCAGTACAGCTGACTCCAATGCTGAATACTCAATTCACTAAGTGTGTATTAATCATCCACAGCTATTTAAAACATCCTTCTTTATGCTCCTGTCTGGGTAAGGCTTATGAAAGAGCCCAGCTGTTTTGGTTACATTCAAAGAAAATAAACCACATATTTGTGTCCGTTTATTAAAGATGTATGTCATCAGCATGTATGAAAAGGAAACAAAGTCAAATAAATGCAAATGCAAAGCGATAACCAAGTAAAAATATAATGTAGTGACAAGAAAATGTAAAAATAAAGACAACAAATTGCATTGGAAAACAGAATACCTAAGGACATTTTTGGCGCAAATTGGCCCCCATATTTGATCTTCCTGTTACAGTTCTACGGTAACACCAATGCTGATATTGTTTAGACAATTATTGCTTTATCATGAAAAAAGCAGAGAAGGTTTACGATGTGTCCTAAATGTTTATATTTCATGTGATAGCCAGGCGGTTCATTGACAATTATTCATGGTCAGTTTCAAATTTCAACACAGGTATTATTTAAACGTAGAAGTGTCTTTGAATCATATAAAGGGTAGAGAGTATTAAAAAGTGAGTAATTGAGCATATCTTTTTATGTAAACACTATACTGTACGGTTGTTCCGTACAGTATGAGGAAATTCCGAACACATCATCCAGCGTAGAATACAATTGTTCATTTCTAAACACATGTGATTTGTTCAAAGGTCAGTTGTTGTTGGTGTTTGGTTAATGTGGAGTATTTTATTTGTGGACCTGGCACAGGTGTGTAAGCTACTTTTGAATGCTTTTTAGGAATGCTTCCAGGTCTGTCATGATCCTAGCGTTTAGTTTAGGTTTTTTTGGTTTTGAAATGTTGTGTGTGATGTCTTGCAGCCTTTGTGTGTTTTTCCACCTGTTATGATTGTCTGTCCTGGCCTAACGAGTTGCACCTGTTCTCCATCTGCCCTGCAACCACCTGACCTCCTGAAAACCTGCACTTCATCCCCTCATTACTTCAGATTCTATTTAAGTCCTGATTTTCCTTCAGTCATTGTTGGCTCCTTGTATGTTGTTTGTCGGGACGTTTTGTTCAGTTTTGCCTTGACTTGCTTTTCACCTTTTGATTTAAGCCTTGTATTAATGTATTTTTAGAGATGACAGACGCTTTTCAATTAAGGGAAAACTTAATCCTCTGGCACACTACAGAACTGTGTGCTTTCAGCTTTATTGTCTGAATTTAAAAGCTTATCCAAATCTGGTATAGGAAAGCGTTTCTGTCCTGCAGGGAGACCTATCCTTGACTGGCCATATCGCCCAACAACCATGATGGACCCCAATAATGCTTTTGAGTATAAATGGGAACAGATCGTTAATCAGACTCTCAAAAAGGTTTCTTTATAGCCTCAAAGTTAGCTACCTAAGGCAACGTTGAACCTAATATTTTGTATCCGAACATACTATTAATGCTTTCAACTAACCCTAACACAGTTGTGGGAAATCTGTTGAAATAATATATGTATTGAAAGTCAATGTTTTAATTTTTTTTCAAAACTTGTTGATTCGACAAGGAAAGCCTGGGGGGTTAGTAAATCAAGTTGAGTGCTCAATGGGAGATTTTAGCTTGTGATGAAACTCTCACATAAGCTCTGTAAGTTTTACCTAACTCCCAAACAAGTTGATTAAACACACTTTCATTATCAATTTACTTGCACAATGTTTTTATCCACAAATTTAAACAGCATTGCATGTATTTGATGGGTAGGGTAATATTTTACATAAAAAAAACCCCTGTATTTATGCATTATCAAAAAGTGAACATTTTTCAAAAAACGAAACGGTTTGGATAACGAAAAGGTGGTATTCCTTTTACAAACACCCTCATGTATGGATTTAGTAAGAACACACACCTGACTCACACTCATTTGTGCTGCTGCTGCTTTATATCTTCTTCAGTTTGGTCAGTGGTTGGTCAGTTGTTGTCCATTATGAAAGGGGGGAAATGCGGCTTCTATCTCATTTTCTCCTTAAATGAACCAGGCTGTCCTACTACTTTCATTTAGTTTACCCCTGCATCTTTAATATTTGTATTACCTACAAAGCAAAGCAAAGCTCATCTCAAACAAACCTTAAAACATTTTGTAATGTTTGGATATGCTGTATGCGTCTACATGGAGTTGGACACTTAGTTGGATTCAAGCCATGTCAAAGCATAAATATCTGCTGCAAAGGCTGAAACCAGAAGGGTGGAGGCTACACTATAAGGTAAGTCACTTGTTCCACAGGGAAAAGCGACGGTGGCCACATACAGTTTAGAGCTGTATGCATCAATGAAGGGAACGTGTTCAGTGATTGTTAAGAGATAACATGATTTTGAGCCACCAAAACACTTAAGGGACTTCTCTTTGTAAGGACTGAAAGCCTCCTGCTTCAGTGACTAATCCATCCAAAACAAGTCTCACTGCTTGAGTAGTTGGTTTTGCAATACCTGATCAATAGACCTCTAAGCCCCTGGAGGCTAAACAGAATGAAAAGGGCTATTAACAAATGTTATTACCCTCAGCCCCATGAAACCAATAGGTCATGCCTTTTAAGAAAATTACAATTCAGTTAAAGCTAAAAATGTACTTCTGAAACCCTGATCTGGGGGATGTTTGGAGCAATATGTGCATTAACAAGTTTTTTTTAAACCAAAGAAACATAAAACGGTTTTGTACCAGGTGGCTCTCTGGAGATGAGAGGGTCAGGGTCGGGGTCAGGGTTAGATCCATTGTTTTAATATAGATGCAGGATCCACTTGCTCTGCTGGTCAGCATTCATCTTATCCTGCTGCAGCACCTAGTGGTGGAATAAAACATCTGAAAAAATAGGATTTTACTTACATAATAACATGGGTGACAATAATTTGATTTGGTAGTATGAACGAGACAACACATATCGTGACAAATAGAAGCATATTTTTACTAATATGGATCAGGATAACACGAACAAACTCATAACACTGCAACAAAAAACTGTCAAAATAGAATAAAAAGTGGTATTAACACACAGCTCGGGAAAAAAGGAAGAGACCACTCCAAATGTTTCTTAAATCTTCATGTATGTATGGCAGCCATTCCAATGTCTGTTGAAGTCCAACACAGAGAAGTGTTGTCAATAGTTTATAGAATACAATAAAAAGATATATATATATATATATATATATATATAATTTAACTCAAACACAAACCTATAAATAGTAAAAACCAGAGAAACTGATATGCTGCAGTGGTCTCTTCATTCTTTCCGGAGCTGTATATATTAAAGTTTGAAAATACAACCAAACCATACAGCAATTAGGTTAAAGATTTAAAGTTAACTATAGAGAGAGCATACATGTGGCCTGGGAACTGGAAGGTCACCAATTCAAATCCCCGAAAGAGTGCTACCGTGGTGTCCCCCTCTGTGGGACCAGTAAGGGTTCCTTCTTCTTCTCTGCTAATGGTGATAAGCATTCCATATATACCTGTGTCTCTGCTATGGGGGACCGAAGGTGTGAAACTAAGCCAGAACCAGATCAAGCTTTAAAAGAAAAAACTCCTGCTGATGTTCAGGTGTATATTAGTATTCATTTTTTACTGGGACATGTCTCCATGCTTTAATGTTTAAAAGGCTCTTTATTTGCAGCACATCATTTCGCCCTCTATCTGAATCCAGAGCCCACTCTGCTCTGATTGGTTAGCTTGTCAAAAGTCATGAAAGTACCTCATGATGACCATTTCTTTAATGCAGATGAAAAACCTGTTTTCCCATTGGTGATCACAAATTCTCATTTCTGTTGTTATCAGAGCAGTTTGGGGTCTGGTGCCATGCTCAAAGGCAATAAAAACACCACCTGGCAGTGCCCCGGAGGTAGAATGGTACATGGTACCAGTTAACACTTGGTACGTTGTCCAGTCTAGGAACCGGCGATCCTCCCATTTCCAATCCATACAGATTGAGCTATTGGCCCCCCCAAAAGAAACACACAAATAAATCAACCTTCCAGTTTCCTGCATCCAGGTGATGTGTCAGTGTCCTAACAAGGGGGTTCAGGCCTCTTCAAGTCTGTCCAGTAATCCACCAGCTGTTTGGGAGACTCCAGGATGTAAGTGATGATCTTGGAATATTGGCAGCGATCATACTTCCGGTTATAGGCCCCGAACTGGGACGGATTGGGTGGAGATCGGGGCGAAAGTCCCAGCTTTTTCATGCAAGATCCAACATAAGCGTCCTCTATGGTAAAGTGATTGATCGATTTTGAAGCCTCCACAATCTTCTTCGGAAGATCGTTGGAGAAGACATATCCCATTCCCAGAGTGTAGGTGGGGTAGAAAGGTTCTGGGTACATCTCCACAGGGACGTACCACTTGGAGCTCTTTGATCGGATGACCGGCCTGTGCCACATGAGCATCCCGGTCAGGTAGTTCAGCTTAGGGATGTCTGGCTTCTGTAGCATCATCACTAAATTGTCAATGTTCAGGAAAATGTCCGAGTCCACCTTCATGGCGTACACTGCTTTGGGGCAGCGAGTGGCCAGCCAGTCCATGATCACCATGGTTTTGATGGTCAGATTGAGGTAAGTGTCCAGGAAGTTGCTCTGGATCAAGTCGTGGTGCAGTAGGTTCTCTTGTTGGAGTTTCTCCTGCACCACATCCACATCGGCTCCTCTATAAAGGCCCAGCATGAACAGGGTGAGCACCACATCCCCCTGAACCTCGCTGTTTTTGCCCCACGTTTGCCGGATGGCGTCCCGAGCCGCCCCGTTCTTAGGTGCCACTGGAACCAACAAGACCAGGAAGGGGGTATTGGTCTTGCAGACTTCTTTGTTATCCATTATGAAGTGGTAGTTACGTGGGTAGGCTTGATGGAACTGAAGACCCTTGGGAGGTAGGGTAGTATACACAGGAGGAAGTACATTAGGAGGTACAGTAATTCTTTCTTTGGTTTTAATTGGTTTAATTATGTTGTTCAATCGGTCATGGTAAGAAGTAGGGCGCTGAACCGTATTTGAAAACCTCTGGTAGGGGTCTTTGAGTGGAAAGCTGTCACACCCGGAGTTGCTGGATAACCATATAAGCAGTGCCAGACAGCACAGGAGCAGGCACCAGAGGCCATGGTTCAACGAAAGCCTCTTCAGTTGTCTATAAAGATAAGAAATGCAAAGTTAAAACATGTGGAACTCATCTGGGGAACAGGAAGTATAAAGAGGCCATGGAGCCAATGGTTGGTCTACATCTGGATGTGTCCAATTATGTATGGGTGACTGAATGGGCCTGCTAGCCAAAAGCGTCCTCCGTCCCCCTGGCCCAAACCTGCAAAATGTCTATTAAGACCCGCATACTGACCAATAACAGACCTGCATACTGACCAATAACAGACCCGCATACTGACCAATAACAGACTTGCATACTGACCAATAACATACCTGCATACTGACCAAGAAAAGACCTGCATACTGACCAATAACAGACCCGCATACTGACCAATAACAGACCTGCATACTGACCAATAACAGACCTGCATACTGACCAATAAAAGACCTGCATACTGACCAATAACAGACCCGCATACTGACCAATAAAAGACCCGCATACTGACCAATAACAGACCCGCATACTGACCAATAACAGACCCGCATACTGACCAATAACAGACCTGCATCCTGACCAATAACAGACCCGCATACTGACCAATAACAGACCCGCATACTGACCAATAACAGACCCGCATACTGACCAATAACATACCTGCATACTGCCCAATAACAGACCTGTTATGTGTTGGTACTTCCGGATAGCGTAATTGCATCGCCGGCTTTACCAACCTTAACTTTCCCAATTAACTGTTTTAACGTTTTGAAAATAACTGTTTCACAAGTTATAGATGTTTTAAAGCGAAAAACTAACCATTTTGATTACAATATGTGATAACTTAATGCAATACGGAAAACTTTCCGATCACCTCAGTGTATCTGTGAATTATCTCTAATAAAACTCATTGTTTACATTGCAGCTTTTTTTTTTTATACTGACTATATTCTCAAAGTCACAACATTTTTTGTTTTTGTGAAAATTCGAACTTTTTCTGAAAACATTTTCTCAACATTTTGACGTTTTTTCCCAAATTCTGATTTTTTGTTGTATAAACAGACAGACTGTAGTTTGTTATTCTAAAGTGTGCACATGAGCTTCAGTCTGCAGTCAGACCGGCTCATATGGTTGTTCTTGTAGCTCCTAGTAGCAGACCATCTACACAACCAGAGTCTAGAGCGTTATTGAACATGTCCTCAGATCAGATTTTGGGCCATTGTTACATGTTACAAAGCTACTACTGATAAACAGGAATAACTAAGACTTAAGAACAGGAAATGGAAAAGGAACAGTTCTACATGAAGTGAAATAGAAGTTTAAATGTTTTTATATAGTGTTATGGATTTATGGAGACATAAAGGGATTACTGAATGAGCTGGCATCAAGTGTAAGGGGAGTCTACAAGACTCACAAAATGACTACAAAGAAAGTCAAAACGACTTCAGAGAGAGTCAACATGACTACAAAGAGAGTCAAAACGACTAAATAGAGAGTCAAAAGGACTACAAAGAGAGTCGAAACGACTTCAGAGAGAGTCAAAAGGACTACAAAGAGAGTCAAAATGACTACAGAGAGAGTCGAAACGACTAAAGACAGAGTCAAAATGACACAAGAGAGAGTCAAAACGACTATAAAGAAAGTCAAAACGGCTTCAGGGAGAGTCAAAATGAATACAGAGAGAGTCAAAACAACTTCAGAGAAAGTCAAAATGACTACAGAGGGATTCAAAAGGACTACAGAGAGAGTCAAAACGACTTCAGAGAGAGTAAAAACAACTGCAAAGAGTAAAAGAGTCAAAACGACTTCAGAGAGAGTCAAATTGACCACAGCGAGAGTCAAAACAACTCCAGAGAAAGTCAAAATGACTACAGAGGGAGTCAAAAGGACTACAGAGAGAGTCAAAATGACTACAGGGAGAGTCAAAATTACTTCAGAGAGAGTCAAAACGACTATGAAGAGTGAGAGAGTCAAAACGACTTCAGAGAGAGTCAAAATGACTACAGCGAGAGTCAAAACAACTTCAGAGAAAGTCAAAATGACTACAGAGGGAGTCAAAAGGACTACAGAGAGAGTCAAAAGGACTACAGAGAAAGTAAAAACAACTACAAAGAGTGAAAAAGTCAAAACGACTTCAGAGAGAATCAAAACGACTACAGAGTCAAAATGACTACAAACAGATTACAAAGAGTCAAAACGAATACAAAGAGAGTCAAAATGACGACAAAGAGAGTCAAAATGACGACAAAGAGATTACAAAGAGAGTCAAAACTAATACAAAGAGAGTCAAAATGACTACAAAGAGAGTCAAAATGACGACAAAGAGAGTCAAAATGACTACAAACAGATTACAAAGACAGTCAAAACGACTACAAAGAGAGACAAAATGACTACAAACAGATTACAAAGACAGTCAAAACGACTTCAGAGAGATTCAAAACGACTACAGAGTCAAAATGACTACAAACAGATTACAAAGAGTCAAAACGAATACAAAGAGAGTCAAAATGACGACAAAGAGAGTCAAAATGACGACAAAGAGATTACAAAGAGAGTCAAAACTAATACAAAGAGAGTCAAAATGACTACAAAGAGAGACAAAATGACTACAAAGAGAGTCAAAATGACGAAAAAGAGATTACAAAGAGAGTCAAAACGAATACAAAGAGAGTCAAAATGACTACAAGGAGAGTACAAAGAGAGTCAAAACGATTTCAGAGAGAGCCAAAATGATTACAAAGTGTCAAAAAGTAAAAACGACTACAGAGAGAGTCAAAATGACTACAAAGAGAGTCAAAACGACTACAAAGAGAATCAAAAGAACTTCAGAGAGAGTCAAAAAGTCAAAACGATTACAGAGAGACTCAACATGACTATAATTTAAGTCAAAACGACTGCAAAAAAGTCAAAGCAATTACAAAGAGAGTCAAAACGACTACAGAGAGAGTCAAAATGACTACAAAGAGAGTCAAAACGACTACAAAGAGAGTCAAAACAACTACAAAGAGAATCAAAACGACTTCAGACTGAGTCAGAAAGAGTACAAAGAGAGTCAAAACGTCAACAAAGTCTTGACTACAAAGAGAGGCAAAACGACTACAAAGAGAGTCAAAATGACTACAGAGATTCAAAACGACTACAAAGAGAGTCAAAATGACTACAGAGATTCAAAATGACTACAGAGAGAGTCAAAATGACTACAGAGAGAGTCAAAATGACTACAAAGAGATTGAAAATGACATCAAAGAGAGTCAAAACGACTACAAAGAGAATCAAAACGACAACAAAGTCTCGACTACAAAGAGAGTCAAAACGACTACAAAGAGAATCAAAACGACTTCAGACTGAGTCAGAAAGAGTACAAAGAGAGTCAAAACGACAACAAAGTCTTGACTACAAAGAGAGGCAAAACGACTACAAAGAGAGTCAAAATGACTACAAAGAGAGTCAAAACGACAACAAAGTCTTGACTACAAAGAGAGTCAAAACGACTACAAAGAGAGTCAAAATGACTACAAAGAGAGTCAAAACGACTACAAAGAGAATCAAAACGACAACAAAGTCTTGACTAAAAAGAGAGGCAAAACGACTGCAAAGAGTCAAAATGACTACAAAGAGAGTCAAAATGACTACAAAGAGAGTCAAAACGACAACAAAGTCTTGACTACAAAGAGAGTCAAAATGACTACAAAGAGAGTCAAAACGACAACAAAGTCTCGACTACAAAGAGAGGCAAAACGACTACAAAGAGAGTCAAAATGACTACAGAGATTCAAAATGACTACAGAGAGAGTCAAAATGACTACAGAGAGAGTCAAAACGACAACAAAGTCTTGACTACAAAGAGAGTCAAAACGACTACAAAGAGAATCAAAACGACAACAAAGTCTTGACTACAAAGAGAGTCAAAACGACTACAAAGAGAGGCAAAACGACTGCAAAGAGTCAAAATGACTACAAAGAGAGTCAAAATGACTACAAAGAGAATCAAAATGACTTCAGACTGAGACAAAATGACTACAAAGAGAGTCAAAACGACAACAAAGTCTCGACTACAAAGAGAGGCAAAACGACTACAAAGACAGTCAAAATGACTACAGAGATTCAAAATGACTACAGAGAGAGTCAAAATGACTACAGAGAGAGTGAAAATGACTTCCAAGAGAGTGAAAATGACTACAAAGAGAGTCAAAACGAGAACAAAGTCTCGACTACAAAGAGAGTGAAAATGACTTCCAAGAGAGTGAAAATGACTACAGAGAGAGTCAAAACGACAACAAAGTCTCGACTACAAAGAGAGTCAAAACGACTACAGAGGGAGTCAAAACGACTACAGAGGGAGTCAAAATGACTACAGAGAGAGTCAAAACGACTTCAGAGAGAGTCAAAATGACTAGAAAGAGAGTCAAAACGACAACAAAGTCTCGACTACAAAGAGAGTCAAAACGACTACAGAGGGAGTCAAAACGACTACAGAGGGATTCAAAACGAATACAGAGGGAGTCAAAATGACTACAGAGAGAGTCAAATGACTTCAGAGAGTATAAACGACTGCAAAGAGAGTCAAAATTACTACAAAAAGAGTCATAACAACTTCATAGAGTCAAAACATCTTCAGACAGAGTCAAAACGACTACAAGGTCTCGACTACAAAGAGAATCAAAACGACTACAAAGAGAGTCAAAACGACAACAAAGTCTTGACTACAAAGAGAGGCAAAACGATTACAAAGAGAGTCAAAATGACTACAGAGAGTCAAAATGACTACAGAGGGAGTCAAAACGACTACAGAGAGAGTCAAAACGACTACAAAGAGAGTCAAAACGACAACAAAGTCTTGACTACAAAGAGAGTCAAAAGGATTACAGACAGAGTCAAAATGACTACAGAGGGAGTCAAAACGACTACAAAGGGAGTCAAAACGACTACAGAGAGAGTCAAAACGACTACAGAGGGAGTCAAACGACTGCAAAGAGAGTCAAAATTACTACAAAGAGTGTCATAACAACCTCATAGAGTCAAAACATCTTCAGACAGAGTCAAAACGACTACAGAGGGAGTCAAAACGACTACAAAGAGAGTCAAAACGACTACAAAGAGAGTCAAAACGACAACAAAGTCTTGACTACAAAGAGAGGCAAAACGATTACAAAGATAGTCAAAATGACTACAGAGGGAGTCAAAACGACTACAGAGAGAGTCAAAATGACTACAAAGAGAGTCAAAACGACTACAAAGTCTCGACTACAAAGAGAGGCAATACGACTACAAAGTCTTGACTACAAAGAGAGGCAAAACGATTACAAAGATAGTCAAAATGACTACAGAGGGAGTCAAAACGACTACAGAGAGTGTCAAAACGACTACAAAAAGAGTCAAAACGACAACAAAGTCTTGACTACAAAGAGAGGCAAAACGATTACAAAGATAGTCAAAATGACTACAGAGGGAGTCAAAACGACTACAGAGAGTGTCAAAACGACTACAAAGAGAGTCAAAACGACAACAAAGTCTTGACTACAAAGAGAGGCAAAACGATTACAAAGAGAGTCAAAATGACTACAGAGGGAGTCAAAACGACTACAGAGAGAGTCAAAATGACTACAAAGAGAGTCAAAACGACTACAAAGTCTCGACTACAAAGAGAGGCAATACGACTACAGAGAGTGTCAAAACGATTACAAAGAGAGTCAAAATGACTACAGAGAGTCAAAATGACTACAGAGGGAGTCAAAACGACTACAGAGAGAGTCAAAACGACTACAAAGAGAGTCAAAACGACAACAAAGTCTTGACTACAAAGAGAGTCAAAACGATTACAAAGAGAGTCAAAATGACTACAGAGGGAGTCAAAACGACTACAGAGAGAGTCAAAATGACTACAAAGAGAGTCAAAACGACTACAAAGTCTCGACTACAAAGAGAGGCAATACGACTACAGAGAGTGTCAAAACGACTACAGAGAGAGTCAAAACGACTACAGAGAGAATCAAAACGACTTCAGAGAGAGTCAGAAAGCGTACAAAGAGAGTAAAAACGACAACAAAGTCTCGACTACAAAGAGAGGCAAAACGATTACAAAGAGAGTCAAAATGAGTACAGAGAGTCAAAATGACTACAGAGAGGCAAAACGACTACAGAGAGAGTCAAAACGACTACAAAGAGAATCAAAACGACAACAAAGTCTCGACTACAAAGACAGTGAAAACGACTACAAAGAGAATCAAAACGACAATAAAGTCTCGACTACAAAGAGAGTCAAAACGACTACAGAGGGAGTCAAAACAACTACAGAGAGAGTCAAAACGACTATAAAGAGAGTCAAAACGACTACAGAGAGAGTCAAATCGACTACAGAGGGAGTCAAAACGACTACAGAGAGATTCAAAACGACTACAGAGAGAGTCAAAACGACTACAGATGGATTCAAAACGACTACAGAGAGAGTCAAAACGACAACAAAGTCTCGACTACAAAGAGAGTCAAAACGACTGCAGAGGGAGTCAAAACGACTACAGAGGGAGTCAAAACGACTACAGAGGGAGTCAAAACGACTACAAAGAGAATCAAAATTACTACAGAGAGAGTGAAAATGACTACAGAGAGATTCTAAATTAATGCCTAAGGAATTTGGATATTGTGTACCATTGTACATGATTATAAAATAAGTCAAAACGACTAAAAAAAAAGTCAAAGCAATTACAAAGAGAGTCAACACGACTACAGAGAGAGTCAAAACGACAACAAAGTCTCGACTACAAAGAGAGGCAAAACGACTACAGAGAGTGTCAAAACGACTACAGAGAGAGTCAAAACGACTACAAAGAGAGTCAAAACGACTACAGAGAGAGTCAAAACGACTACAGAGAGAGTCAAAACGACTACAGAGAGAGTCAAAACGACTACAAAGAGAATCAAAACGACTTCAGACTGAGTCAGAAAGAGTACAAAGAGAGGCAAAACGACTACAAAGAGAGTCAAAATGACTACAGAGAGAATCAAAACGACAACAAAGTCTCGACTACAGAGAGAGGCAAAACGACTACAGAGAGTGTCAAAACGACTACAGAGAGAGTCAAAACGAATACAAAGAGAATCAAAACGACTTCAGACTGAGTCAGAAAGAGTACAAAGAGAGTCAAAACGACAACAAAGTCTCGACTACAAAGAGAGGCAAACTGACTACAAAGAGACTCAAAATGACTACAAAGAGAGGCAAACTGACTACAAAGAGACTCAAAATGACTACAAAGAGAGGCAAACTGACTACAAAGAGACTCAAAATGACTACAAAGAGTCAAAACGACAACAAAGTCTCGACTACAAAGAGAGGCAAAACGACTACAAAGAGAGTCAAAAGGACTACAGAGTGAATCAAAACGACAACAAAGTCTCGACTTCAGAGAGAGTCAAAACGACTTCAGAGAGAGTCAAAACGACTACAGAGAGAGTCAAAATTACTACAGAGAGAGTCAAAACGACTTCAGAGAGAGTCAAAACGACTACAGAGAGAGTCAAAATTACTACAGAGAGAGTCAAAACGACTTCAGAGAGAGTCAAAACGACTACAAAGTCTCGAGCAAGATGGCGCCGAGGATGGCTGCCGTGTCTCGAGCTCCTCAACAACTCCACATCTTAGTGTTTTTATTGTTTTACTTTGTTGGTTGTTTTTAACTTTTTTTTGCAACATGCAAACCGCCCAAGCGAGCCCTATCATCCAATATGATAGAGAACAACTTTTACACATCAGGTCGCTGGTGGACAGCAATAATCCACGACGACCTGCAAACAATGGAGAGTCTCCGTGTTTACCTGCTGGAGCTCTACCTGTGGAGCGCAGGAGGAAGAGACCACGAGGTTCCCGGGCCGGGGTCCTGGTCAGGCTGAGGAAACGTGAAAACAGGCCTCCTCTACCGAGTTTACTTCTGGCAAATGTCCAATCCCTGGATAATAAGCTGGACGAACTCCGTAGCAGGGTGGCATTTCAACGGGACATTAAGACCTGTAATGTTTTGGTTTTCACGGAGACTTGGCTCGACCCCACGATACCGGACGCCGCCATTGCTCCACACGGATTCTCCATTCATCGCCAGGACCGGACAATAAACTCAGGGAAGAGCAAGGGAGGAGGTGTCTGCTTCATGATTAACAACAACTGGTGCTCAGATGTGGAGATCATTTCTTCGGACTGTTCTCCCAGCCTAGAGCACATCATGATCGGATGCCGGCCTTTTTATCTGCCGAGGGAGTTCACATCTGTTGTTCTAACAGCAGTGTATGTTCCGCCGCACGCTGACAACAACACAGCACTGGAGGAGCTGTATGGGATTATCGACAGGACAGAGACTTCTCGGCCAGAGGCCGCATTTATTGTGGCCGGGGATTTTAACAGAGCCAACATGAAGAAAGTCCTGCCGAAATACTATCAGCACGTCAGCTGCCCCACGCGTGGTGGAAATACACTGGACCATGTTTACACTCCTTTCCGGCATGGATATAAAGCCCTCCCCCGCCCCCCCCTTCGGCAAGTCAGACCACATATCTCTTCTTCTGCTCCCCGTTTACCGGCAGAGACTGAAGAGGGACCGACCTGTGACAAGGACAGTGCAGCGTTGGTCCGAGCAGTCTGACTCTGCTCTCCGCCACTGCTTTGGCATCACGGAGTGGTGTGTGTTTGAGGAGGACGATATAAACACACACACTGACGCGGTCATTTGCTACATCGGCAAATGCATCGATGACGTCGTGCCGCGGATTACTGTACGGACATTCCCAAATGAGAAGCCCTGGATAAACGGCGAGGTCCGAGCTAAACTTAAAGCACGGGCCATCGCGCACAGCGGCGGTGATTTGGATGAGTACAGGAATTCCAGGTATGCACTCCGGAGAGCTATTAGCAGTGCGAAAAGACAATACAGGGACAAGGTGGAGTCGAACTACAAGGGCTCCAACGCCAGAAATATGTGGTCTGGACTAAAAACAATAACAGACTACAAAAGGACAACGAGTGGTGCTGAGGAAGTGTCTGAATCTCTCCCAGATGAACTGAACACATTTTATGCACGCTTTGAGAAGCCCCCTGCTGTGGAGGCACAAAAGGCCCAGGATCCCTGCTCACTGGTCTTAACCAGTGCAGATGTGTGTAGATCTCTGAAAAGGATCAACGCACACAGGGCTCCGGGACCTGATGGCATCCCTGGCCGTGCTCTCAAGGTGTGTGCAGTTCAGCTGGCAGATGTGTTCACAGACATTTTCAATAGGTCACTGCTCCAGTCTGTAGTCCCCACATGTTTTAAAGAGTCCATCATTGTCCCTGTCCCCAAAAAGACAAAACCCATCTGCCTCAATGACTACCGCCCAGTTGCACTCACCTCCATCATCATGAAGTGCTTTGAGCGGTTAGTCAAAACTTTTATCACCTCCTCCCTCCCTGACTCACTGGACCCCCTGCAGTTTGCCTACAGAGCAAACAGGTCCACGGATGATGCCATCTCCCTCACCCTCCACACTGCCCTCTCCCACCTGGACCAGAGGAACACTTATGTGAGAATGCTGTTCATTGACTACAGTTCAGCATTCAACACCATTGTGCCCTCCAAGCTCATCATTAAGCTCAGGGACCTTGGGCTCAACAGCACCCTCTGTGACTGGATCATGAGCTTCCTGACGGGCAGATCCCAGGCAGTGCGGATGGGGAACATCACATCCTCCACCTTGACCCTCAACACCGGAGCCCCTCAGGGTTGTGTGCTCAGCCCTCTCCTCTACTCCCTGTTCACGCACGACTGCGTGGCCACACACAGCTCCAACACCATCATCAAGTTTGCTGACGACACGACCGTCATCGGCCTGATCACAGACGGCGACGAGACGGCGTACAGAGAGGAGGTCAGAGCCCTGACATCTTGGTGCCAGGACAACAACCTCCATCTCAACGTCAGCAAAACAAAGGAGCTGATTGTGGACTACAGGAAGAGGCAGAGAGAGGCACACACGACCATCACCATCGACGGGACTCCTGTGGAGAGAGTCAGCAGCTTCAGGTTCCTCGGGGTAAACATCAGTGAGGACCTGACATGGACACCTCACACCAGGGTCATATCCAAGACGGCTCGACAGCGGCTCTTCTTCCTCCGCAGGCTGCGGAAGTTCAACATGGACTCCAGGATACTCTGCAACTTCTACAGGTGCACCATCGAGAGTATCCTGACTGGCTGCATCACCGCCTGGTATGGCAGTTGCACCCCCCTCAACCGTAAGACTCTACAGAGGGTGGTGAAAACTGCTCAGCACATCACCAGGACGGAGCTGCCATCCATGGAAGACCTCTACACCCAGCGGTGTAGGAAGAAGGCCGGTAGGATATTAAAGGACCCCCATCACCCCAGCAACACTCTGTTCTGTCTGCTGCCGTCTGGCAGACGGTACCGCAGCATCCGGACCAAGACCACCAGACTCAGAGACAGTTTTATACCACAGGCTATAAGACTACTGAACTCCTGAGCTGTGTGAATGTCTACTCACATCTTTTTATAGTACACACATACATATATATATATATATATTATACACATCTGCCATACATATCTGTTTATAGTACACATATCTATATATTATACTACATATCTGCCATATACATCTGCTATACATAATATATGCATCTGTCCATACCTCCTCATTCAACAGAGTAAAGTATTTAAATACTCTCAATGTATTCCCCATATGTATATATTTCACATCCTCAAATCTTTATTGTTGATATTGTAAATATTCTTCTCTCTTTTTGCACTATTTTATTTATCTTATTTGCACCATGTATGTTGAGTTGTTGGAGGAGCACGTGACATAAGATTTTCATTGCCAACATATACGCTGTATCTGCTGTGCATATGACAAATAAAACCTTGAAACCTTGAAACCTTGAAACTACAAAGAGAGTCAAAACGACTACAGAGGGAGTCAAAACGACTACAAAGGGAGTCAAAATGACTACAGAGAGAGTCAAACGACTGCAAAGAGAGTCAAAATTACTACAAAGAGAGTCAAAACAACTTCATAGAGTCAAAACATCTTCAGACAGAGTCAAAACGACTACAAAGTCTCTACTAAAAAGAGAGGCAAAACGACTACAGAGAGTGTCAAAACGACTACAGAGAGAATCAAAACGACTAAAGAGAGAGTCAAAACAACTACAGAGAGAGTCAAAACCACTGCAGAGAGAGTCAAAATGACTACAGAGAGAGTCAAAACGACTTCAGAGAGAGTCAAAACGACTTCAGAGAGAGTCAAAACGACTACAGAGAGAGTCAAAACGACAACAGAGACAGTCAAAACGACTTCAGAGAGAGTCAAAACGATTACAAAGTCTCGACTACAAAGAGAGTCAAAACGACTACAGAGGGAGTCAAAATGTCTACAGAGAGAGTCAAAACGACTTCAGAGAGAGTCAAAACGACTTCAGAGAGAGTCAAAACGACAACAGAGACAGTCAAAACGACTTCAGAGAGAGTCAAAACGATTACAAAGTCTCGACTACAAAGAGAGTCAAAACGACTGCAGAGAGAGTCAAAATGACTACAGAGAGAGTCAAAACGACTTCAGAGAGAGTCAAAACGACTACAGAGAGAGTCAAAACGACAACAGAGACAGTCAAAACGACTTCAGAGAGAGTCAAAACGATTACAAAGTCTCGACTACAAAGAGAGTCAAAACGACTACAAAGGGAGTCAAAATGACTACAGAGAGAGTCAAACGACTGCAAAGAGAGTCAAAATTACTACAAAGAGAGTCAAAACAACTTCATAGAGTCAAAACATCTTCAGACAGAGTCAAAACGACTACAAAGTCTCTACTAAAAAGAGAGGCAAAACGACTACAGAGAGTGTCAAAACGACTACAGAGAGAGTCAAAACGACTACAAAGAGAGTCAAAACGACTACAGAGAGAGTCAAAACGACTACAAAGGGAGTCAAAACGACTACAGAGAGAGTCAAAACGACTACAGAGGGAGTCAAACGACTGCAAAGAGAGTCAAAATTACTACAAAGAGAGTCATAACAACTTCATAGAGTCAAAACATCTTCAGACAGAGTCAAAAACGACTACAAAGTCTCTACTAAAAAGAGAGGGCAAAAACGACTACAGAGAGTATTAAAACGACTACAGAGAGAGTCAAAACGACTACAGAGAGAGTCAAAACGACCAGAGAGAGTCAAACGACTACAAAAGGGAGGCAAAAACGACTACAGAGAGTTTTAAAACGACTACAGAGGAGAGTCAAAACGACTACAGAGAGAGTCAAAATTACTACAGAGAGTTTTAAAACGACTTCATATAGAGTCAAAACAGTCTTCAGACAGAGTCAAAACGACTACAGAGTCTCTACTAAAAAGAGAGGCAAAACGACTACAGAGTTACTACTGAGAGAATAAAAACGACTACAGAGAGAGTCAAAACGACTACAGAGAGAGTCAAAACGACTACAGAGTCTCTACTAAAAAGAAAGGCAAAACGACTACAGAGAGTATTTAAAACGACTACAGAGGAAGAGTCAAAAACGACTACAGAGAGAGTCAAAACGACTACAGAGTCTCTACTAAAAAGAAAGGCAAAACGACTACTACAGAGAGAATTAAAACGACTACAAAGAGAGTCAAAACGATTACAGAGAGAGTCAAAATGACTACAGAGGGAGTCAAAACGACTACAAAGGGAGTCAAAACAACTACAGAGAGAGTCAAAACGACTACAAAGAGAGTCAAAATTACTACAAAGAGAGTCATAACAACTTCATAGAGTCAAAACATCTTCAGACAGAGTCAAAACGACTACAAAGTCTCTACTAAAAAGAGAGGTAAAACGACTACAGGGAGTGTCAAAACGACTACAGAGAGAATCAAAACGACTACAGAGAGAGTCAAAACAACTACCTAGAGAGTCAAAACGACTGCAGAGAGAGTCAAAATGACTACAGAGAGAGTCAAAACGACTTCAGAGAGAGTCAAAACGACTACAAAGTCTCGACTACAAAGAGAGTCAAAACGACTACAGAGGGAGTCAAAACGACTACAAAGGGAGTCAAAATGACTACAGAGAGAGTCAAACGACTGCAAAGAGAGTCAGAATTACTACAAAGAGAGTCATAACAACTTCATAGAGTCAAAACATCTTCAGACAGAGTCAAAACGACTACAAAGTCTCTACTAAAAAGAGAGGCAAAACGACTACAGAGTTTTAAAACGACTACAGAGAGAGTCAAAACGACTACAGAGAGAGTCAAAACGACTAGAGAGTCTCTACTAAAAAGAGAGGCAAAACGACTACAAAGAGAGTCAAAACGACTACAAAGTCTTGACTACAAAGAGAGTCAAAACGATTACAGAGAGAGTCAAAATGACTACAGAGGGAGTCAAAACGACTACAAAGGGAGTCAAAACGACTACAGAGAGAGTCAAAATGACTACAGAGGGAGTCAAAACGACTACAAAGGGAGTCAAAACGACTACAGAGAGAGTCAAAACGACTACAAAGAGGAGTCAAAACGACTACAAAGAGAGTCAAAACGACAACAGAGAGAGTGAAAATGACTACAGAGAGATTCTAAATGAATGCCTAAGGAATTTGGATATTGTGTACACTACGATTAATCACTGGCTGTGGCTATCGTGTACACCATTTTATTTTGTACATTGCTGCTAAATGTCCATCTCTGTATGCACCCAGACTTACCCATTGCTTTAACACCATCTTTATTCCACACTGACTGGCTGCTTTAACACCATCTTTATTCCACACTGACTGGCTGCTTTAACACCATCTTTATTCCACACTGACTGGCTGCTTTAACACCATCTTTATTCCACACTGACTGGCTGCTTTAACACCATCATATTCCACACTGACTGGCTGCTTTAACACCATCTTTATTCCACACTGACTGGCAACTTTAACACCATCTTTATTCCACACTGACTGGCAACTTTAACACCATCTTTATTCCACAGATTGTAATCTCAAAGATACAAAACTGACCATGAAAAACAATACGACCAAACAAACAGACACATCTTTTAAATGTCCAAAATAGCCACAAAAACAAACTGGGCTCACACAGAGTTTTAATAAGTTCCATTTGTTCCGTAAAATATTACAATGTGCTATCAGTGTATTTATTCACTGAGTATTTTGTGCCACTGCTGCTGCAGTGGATTACATATGAAACCAATAAAGGCGGGGAACATCTCAACATCAACATTTATCCAACCAAACAGGTTCTGGGTTAATATGACCAGCAATTTGTAATGTTCAGGTGTGCACACACACACACACACACACACGCACACACACACACACACACACACACACACACACACACACACACACACACACACACACACACACACACACACACACACACACACACACACACACACACACCTCAAACTCAAGGATAGATTTAGTTTCCGGGGCTTTCGTTTTGAATCGATTTCTACTTTACTTTTGACTCACAGTGAGAATTAAAATAGTGCCGGATTATAATGCATAGTGACTTTATGTTGCAGAAATAATACATTATAGATATACTAAAGTACTGCACTTAGAAATTGAGGTACTTCTACTACTGCTTCATACCATACTTATTTTATTATTTACTTTGGAGATTTTTATTATTAATATAAAATAACCCCCTTTACCAAGTGCAACACTGAAGAGATGAACACATTGATGCAGCAATAATTTCAAAACCATAATCAAAAAATATCTGTTTCTGATATTTTACTGAATTATTTTGGTACTTAAAGTATTTTTTATGGTAATACTTGTTTTACTTAAGTACAATTTTGAATGCAGTACTTTTACTGAGTACTTGTATAACAATCTGTATTTGTTGAAATGTTCTTTAATGCTTTTCATGTTTTATTAATACCTTTTTTATGGTGATTTATTTTCTTATTATTTATGAATTTTACTTTTCATTCATTTGCATCCTTCAAATGTCTTTGCTCTATAAATACAAATTATTATCGATCTTATTAATGAACTTAATCCATGTCCAGTGATTTTATTTTCGTGGAGTAAACTGTGTATCATAAATATAATATTTAAATCTTCACGGAGACAATTTTACTTTCCAGAGTGTGTACATCTGGGTCTTTTATTGTGAAAGGTCTTACTTTGAACCTGATCATCAGAATCAAGAGAAATAGTTCTTCATTTAGCTGAGACGTGTAACTTAAACCCTCAATAGTAGCAACAGTTTGTGACTTGGAAAAATAAATGATGCTGAACAACAATATGAATCCCCTCAGAGTCCAGGAGCGGGCTTAACTTCTCAGACCGTCCTCACCTGAGCCTCTGTTCTGCATCTCTCTGCCCGCTGTTTAAAAGCTACTCATAAACCTGTTCTACTCAGCAGAGAAGTGAAATCGAGACCCATATGAACTCCCCTGGGCATGGAGATACCGAGAGAGAGGGGGAGAGGGAGTGTCCCCGCTGCTCCACACCTTCCATTGTTTACATTCAGAATAAAGAAAGGAACCAAGAAGTGTCTTTCTGAGGGTGACACACACCCACACACAGACACAAAATGCCCATATGTGTGTATGAACAGGTTTTACCTGACTTTACCACAGTAATTGATGGTGGGAGATGCGTCTCATTCCCTGGAAGATGTGTAATGTGTGTTCAGAGACGGCTAGAACCGAATGCTGCGTGATCAATTTTTAAGCCTGACGACTTAAAACCCCAAAGGTTTAAATCAAATAAATTACCACTCCACAAAGGGGTTGTGAAACTCTTATAGTTAGAACATAAAAAAACCATTTTTTTTGGTATGGCTTTTACCAGTTTAAATTTGGGGTTCATTAAACCCCAACCACAGAAACACCACTTTTTCCACTATTATTTTACTCATTAACCCAAATCCCAAGCAATAAAGGTTTAAAATCTTTGGGGAGTAAAGTAACAGAAATAAAATGCAAATACCAAGTAAAGTAAAATGCCTCAAAATTTTGAAAGGGCAAAAATATTCAGAAAAAACCCCAAACCAAACCCCCCGTGTTTTCCCCCTGTTTATTTTAACTTTTTTCCCTTTTTTAAAATTAAAATACAAATTAAATTCCCCTTTTCTCTTTTAATTAATTCCGACCGACAGGGACAAAGGGGGAAAAACGACACAAAGGATCAAAAAACCACAGAGAAGTCAACAAATAAAAAATTTTAAAATCAAAAAAAAAAGCCAAAATTAAAGAAAACATTTCCCCCAAAAAGGGCAAAAAGATCAAAGGTTTTACCAAAAAAAGGCAAAACACTAAGAAGGGTCAAAACGAACAGAGAGCAAAAGACTACAGGGAAAAACCAAAGAGGAAAACGACCGGGGGGGTAAAAAACACAGGAAGTCAAAAAAAAATCAAAAGGGAAAAAGACTTCAGAAGAGAAAAACCAAACAAAGAAAAAATAAGAGAGAAAAACCCAAGGAGTCAAAAGAAAAATTCCCACTCAAAGAAGCAAAAAACTACAAGGGAGTCAAAACACTCAAGGGGGTCAAAACCCAACAAAAGGGGGAAAATACTAAAAAGAGCAAAAAACCAAAGATTTAAAAAAAAAAGAGAAAAAAACAAATTTTGGCAAAAATCCAACTAAAAAAAAGTCCAAAAAAAGAGGGCAAAACGTACAAAAGGCAAAACAAAAAAAAAGAGAAAACAAAACGACTACGAGGGGAAAAAAGAATCAAGAGTCAAAAAACACAAGAGGTCAAAATACAAAAAACTTCTCAAAAGGTCAAAAAAAATTAAAAAGAAGCAAAAGACTAAAGGGGGGAAAACGACTACAAAAGGGGGTCAAAAGATACAAAAGTCAAAACGACTACGAGGGGAAAAGGAAAAAAAAAATTACTAAAAAAGGGGGCAAAAAACCCGATAAAATCAAAATCAAAACGACTAAAAAGAAAAAAAAAAGAGGCAAAACGAAAACAGAGAGGTCCAAACAACAAACTTGATCAAAAACCCCAAAAATTAAAAGGGGAAAAAAAATGGGAAAAAGGGGTCAAAACGACTAAAAAGGGAGTCAAAAAAACTACAAGAGAGTCAAAAAAGACTTCAAAAAGAGTCAAAAAACTACAAGAGATCAAAAAATTTAAAAGGTTAAAAAAATTTTAGAGAGAAAAAACCCAAAAGTCCACTAAAAAGGGCAAAAGCTACAGAGAGTGTCAAAAAAGATACAAGAGAACAAAAGACTACAAAAGATTAAAAAAAAAAAACCCAAGAGAGTCAAAACGACTCAAGAAGTCAAAAGACCAAGAGAGTAAAACCAAAAAAAAGAGATCAAATGCTAAGAAAAGGGGGTAAAATTCAAAGATAAAACGGCTCAAAGTCCAAAAAAGAAGGAAAAGACTCGAGGGACAAACCCAAACCCCTTAAAAAAGGTTTTAAAAAAGCCCCAAAAGGTAAAAACTAAAAAAGGGCCAAAAAAAAATTAAAACCAATCCAAAAACCCCCCTTTACCCCCCACCTCCCAACCCCCCAACCCGGGTTTTCCCCCAAAAAACCCCCCCCCTTTCCCCCCCGAAAAAACACCAAAAACCCCCAAAAAAAAAAAAAATGTCAAAAGCACAAAACAAAAAACCCCCCCAAAATTTTAATACGGGTCAAAATTCAAGGGGTAAAAACTAAAATCAAAAACTAAAAAGGGGCAAAAACCGGGGGGTTCAAAACCTAAGGGGACCCCCCCAAAAGAACAAAATTTTAAAAGGGGCCCCTAAAATTCAAGGCAAAAACCCCAACAACAAAACGCAAAAACCACAAAAAAAACAAAAAAAACCCCCCTACAAACCCAACAAACAATCCAAAACACAAAACAAAAAACCCAAAACCCCCCAAAGATAAAAGGGGGCCGTAAAGGGGGTCAAAATTAAAAGGTCAAAAAATAAAAGGGTTAAAAATTTAGTAAAAATTTCAGAAATTCAAAAATAAAAAGTCTTTAAAAAAGAGGAAAACAACTACAAATTTTTTAAAAAATGAAGGGAATAAAAATATAAAAAATTTAAAAATTCAAAGGGAAAACACTTCAACAATTTTAAAACCAAAATTCAAAAAAAAGGCAAAAACCCAAATTCAAAAAAAATTTAAAAAATCTCAAAGCAAAAATAAAAAGATTTAAAACATTTAAAGGTCAAAAAGTTTAAAATAAAAATTGAGGGTTTTCCATTAAATAAAAACCCCAAAATTTTTAAAAAGCTTGAAATAAAACATTAAAATTTAAAAACCCCTTTTAAGTTATCAAAAGGTCAAAAATAAAATAAACCCCAAGGGGGCAATAAAAAAAGAGTAAAACCCCCAAAAAGGGAAAAATTATAAAAATCATAAATTTTAAGAGAAAAAATTTTCAAAAAAACGTACAAACCTTATAAAAAAAAGTAAAATAAAAAGATTAAAAAACCCGAGAGCAAAAACCCCAAAAAAGGCAAAAAAACCCGTCTTCTCCCGGGTTTAAAAAATTTCAAAAAAAATAAGAAGTAAAAACACAAAATCAAAAAAAGAAAAAGAAAGTCCGACTTCAAAAAAAAAAAAAAAAAAAAAGGGGAAAAGGGGGAAAAAACCCAAAAAAAAAAAAATCCAAAAAAACCTTAAAGGGGAAAAAAAACTTTCCCGGAAAGTAAAGTTTTAAAAAAAAAAAAAAAAAAACCCCCACAAAAGGTTTTAAAAAAAAAACCCCAAAAAAAAAAAAAAAAAAAACCTTTTTTTAAAAAAAAAAAGGTAAAAAAAAAAAAAAAAAAAAAAACTAAAAAGGGAAAAAAAAAAAAAAAAACCCCCCAAAAAAAAAGGGGAAAAAAGAAAAAAAAATCTTGAAAAAAAGGGTCAAAAGATTCAAAATCAAAAAAGCTGAACCAAAAAAACCCCCCAAAAGGGGAAAAAAAAAAATAAAAAAAAACACCAAGAGGGCAAACATAAAACCAAAAAAAAACGAACGGGGGTCCCAAAAAAAAGGGCAAAACAAACAAACCCTAAAAAAAGGAAAAAAATAAAAAAAAAAAAAAAAAAAAAAAAAAAAACCTACAAAAAGGCCAAAAAAAAAAAAAAAAAAAAAAACCAAAAGGGAAAAAAAAAAGCTACAAGAGAGCCAAAAAGACTCAAAGGGGAAAAAAAGACTTAAAAAAGGGAAAAACGACACGAGGAAAAAACCCAAAAGATTTTACACCCAGGAAGGCAAATAAACCCCAAAACAAGGGGGGAAAGGGGGCTAGAAACAAAAACGGGCTAAAAGGGGATCAAATTTTTTTTTTCGAGCCCCCAGAGCAAATATCAGGGCCTTTTTACTCCAAAGAGTTTAAAATCGTTTTCAACGCAGGACCCCCCACAAAAAAAACCCCAAAAAAAGGGAAATTTTTTGAAAACGAACGAAAACCAAAAGGGGATCAAAACGACTACAGAGAAGTAAAAAAACGACGACAAAGAGAGCAAAACACTACAGAGGGAGCAAAACGACTACAGAGAGAGTCAGAACGACTACAGAGGGAGTCAAAACTTTACAGAGAGATCAAAATGACTACAGAGGGAGTCAAAACGACTACAAAGGGAGTCAAAACGCTACAGAGAGTGTCAAAACCGACTACAAAGAGAGTCAAAACGACTACATAGGGAGTCAAAACGACTATAGAGAGAGTCAGAACGACTACAGAGGGAGTCAAATTGCTCCACACGGATTCTCCATTCATCGCCAGGACCGGACACATAAACTCAGGGAGAGACAAGGGAGGAGGTGTCTGCTTCATGATTAACAACAACTGGTGCTCAGATGTGGAGATCATTTCTTCGGACTGTTCTCCCAGCCTAGACACATCATGATCGAATGCCGGCCTTTTTATCTGCCGAGGGAGTTCACATCTGTTGTTCTAACAGCAGTGTATGTTCCGCCGCACGCTGACAACAACACAGCACTGGAGGAGCTGTATGGGATTATCGACAGGACAGAGACTTCTCGGCCAGAGGCCGCATTTATTGTGGCCGGGGATTTTAACAGAGCCAACATGAAGAAAGTCCTGCCGAAATACTATCAGCACGTCAGCTGCCCACGCGTGGTGGAAATACACTGGACCATGTTTACACTCCTTTCCGGCATGGATATAAAGCCCTCCCCCGCCCCCCCCTTCGGCAAGTCAGACCACATATCTCTTCTTCTGCTCCCCGTTTACCGGCAGAGACTGAAGAGGGACCGACCTGTGACAAGGACAGTGCAGCGTTGGTCCGAGCAGTCTGACTCTGCTCTCCGCCACTGCTTTGGCATCACGGAGTGGTGTGTGTTTGAGGAGGACGATATAAACACACACACTGACGCGGTCATTTGCTACATCGGCAAATGCATCGATGACGTCGTGCCGCGGATTACTGTACGGACATTCCCAAATGAGGAAGCCCTGGATAAACGGCGAGGTCCGAGCTAAACTTAAAGCACGGGCCATCGCGCACTAGCGGCGGTGATTTGGATGAGTACAGGAATTCCAGGTATGCACTCCGGAGAGCTATTAGCAGTGCGAAAAGACAATACAGGGACAAGGTGGAGTCGAACTACAAGGGCTCCAACGCCAGAAATATGTGGTCTGGACTAAAACAATAACAGACTACAAAAGGACAACGAGTGGTGCTGAGGAAGTGTCTGAATCTCTCCCAGATGAACTGAACACATTTTATGCACGCTTTGAGAAGCCCCCTGCTGTGGAGGCACAAAAGGCCCAGGATCCCTGCTCACTGGTCTTAACCAGTGCAGATGTGTGTAGATCTCTGAAAAGGATCAACGCACACAGGGCTCCGGACCTGATGGCATCCCTGGCCGTGCTCTCAAGGTGTGTGCAGTTCAGCTGGCAGATGTGTTCACAGACATTTTCAATAGGTCACTGCTCCAGTCTGTAGTCCCCACATGTTTTAAAGAGTCCATCATTGTCCCTGTCCCCAAAAAGACAAAACCCATCTGCCTCAATGATTACCACCCAGTTGCACTCACCTCCATCATCATGAAGTGCTTTGAGCGGTTAGTCAAAACTTTTATCACCTCCTCCCTCCCTGACTCACTGGACCCCCTGCAGTTTGCCTACAGAGCAAACAGGTCCACGGATGATGCCATCTCCCTCACCCTCCACACTGCCCTCTCCCACCTGGACCAGAGGAACACTTATGTGAGAATGCTGTTCATTGACTACAGTTCAGCATTCAACACCATTGTGCCCTCCAAGCTCATCATTAAGCTCAGGGACCTTGGGCTCAACAGCACCCTCTGTGACTGGATCATGAGCTTCCTGACGGGCAGATCCCAGGCAGTGCGGATGGGGAACATCACATCCTCCACCTTGACCCTCAACACCGGAGCCCCTCAGGGTTGTGTGCTCAGCCCTCTCCTCTACTCCCAGTTCACGCACGACTGCGTGGCCACACACAGCTCCAACACCATCATCAAGTTTGCTGACGACACGACCGTCATCGGCCTGATCACAGACGGCGACGAGACGGCGTACAGAGAGGAGTCAGAGCCCTGACATCTTGGTGCCAGGACAACAACCTCCATCTCAACGTCAGCAAAACAAAGGAGCTGATTGTGACTACAGGAAGAGGCAGAGAGAGGCACACACACCCATCACCATCGACGGACTCCTGTGGAGAGAGTCAGCAGCTTCAGGTTCCTCGGGGTAAACATCAGTGAGGACCTGACATGGACACATCACACCAGGGTCATATCCAAGACGGCTCGACAGCGGCTCTTCTTCCTCCGCAGGCTGCGGAAGTTCAACATGGACTCCAGGATACTCTGCAACTTCTACAGGTGCACCATCGAGAGTATCCTGACTGGCTGCATCACACCGCCTGGTATGGCAGTTGCACCGCCCTCAACCGTAAGACTCTACAGAGGGTGGTGAAAACTGCTCAGCACATCACCAGGACGGAGCTGCCATCCATGGAGGACCTCTACACCCAGCGGTGTAGGAAGAAGGCCGGTAGGATATTAAAGGACCCCATCACCCCAGCAACACTCTGTTCTGTCTGCTGCCGTCTGGCAGACGGTACCGCAGCATCCGGACCAAGACCACCAGACTCAGAGACAGTTTTATACCACAGGCTATAAGACTACTGAACTCCTGAGCTGTGTGAATGTCTACTCACATCTTTTTATAGTACACACATACATATATATTATACACATCTGCCATACATATCTGTTTATAGTACACATATCTATATATTATACTACATATCTGCCATATACATCTGCTATACATAATATATGCATCTGCCCATACCTCCTCATTCAACAGTGTAAAGTATTTAAATACTCTCAATGTATTCCCCATATGTATATATTTCACATCCTCAAATCTTTATTGTTGATATTGTAAATATTCTTCTCTCTTTTTGCACTATTTTATTTATCTTATTTGCACCATGTATGTTGAGTTGTTGGAGGAGCACGTGACATAAGATTTTCATTGCCAACATATACGCTGTATCTGCTGTGCATATGACAAATAAAACCTTGAAACCTTGAAACCTTGAAACTACAAAGAGAGTCAAAACGACTACAGAGGGAGTCAAAACGACTACAAAGGGAGTCAAAATGACTACAGAGAGAGTCAAACGACTGCAAAGAGAGTCAAAAATACTACAAAGAGAGTCAAAACAACTTCATAGAGTCAAAACATCTTCAGACAGAGTCAAAACGACTACAAAGTCTCTACTAAAAAGAGAGGCAAAACGACTACAGAGAGTGTCAAAATGACTACAGAGAGAATCAAAACGACTAAAGAGAGAGTCAAAACAACTACAGAGAGAGTCAAAACGACTGCAGAGAGTCAAAATGACTACAGAGAGAGTCAAAACGACTTCAGAGAGAGTCAAAACGACTTCAGAGAGAGTCAAAACGACAACAGAGAGAGTCAAAATGACTACAGAGAGAGTCAAAACGACTTCAGAGAGAGTCAAAACGATTACAAAGTCTCGACTACAAAGAGAGTCAAAACGACTACAGAGGGAGTCAAAATGTCTAAAGAGAGAGTCAAACGACTGCAAAGAGAGTCAAAATTACTACAAAGAGAGTCATAACAACTTCATAGAGTCAAAACATCTTCAGACAGAGTCAAAACGACTACAAAGTCTCTACTAAAAAGAGAGGCAAAACGACTACAGAGAGTTTTAAAACGACTACAGAGAGAATTAAAACGACTACAGAGAGAGTCAAAACGACTACAGAGAGAGTCAAAACGACTACAGAGTCTCTACTAAAAAGAAAGGCAAAACGACTACAGAGAGTGTCAAAACGACTATAAAGTCTTGACTACAAAGAGAGTCAAAACGATTACAGAGAGAGTCAAAATGACTACAGAGGGAGTCAAAACGACTACAAAGGGAGTCAAAACAACTACAGAGAGAGTCAAAACGACTACAAAGAGAGTCAAAATTACTACAAAGAGAGTCATAACAACTTCATAGAGTCAAAACATCTTCAGACAGAGTCAAAACGACTACAAAGTCTCTACTAAAAAGAGAGGTAAAACGACTACAGGGAGTGTCAAAACGACTACAGAGAGAATCAAAACGACTACAGAGAGAGTCAAAACAACTACAGAGAGAGTCAAAACGACTGCAGAGAGAGTCGAAATGACTACAGAGAGAGTCAAAACGACTTCAGAGAGAGTCAAAACGACAACAGAGAGAGTCAAAATGACTACAAAGTCTTGACTACAAAGATAGTCAAAACCACTACAGAGGGAGTCAAAACGACTACAAAGGGAGTCAAAATGACTACAGAGAGAGTCAAACGACTGCAAAGAGAGTCAGAATTACTACAAAGAGAGTCATAACAACTTCATAGAGTCAAAACATCTTCAGACAGAGTCAAAACGACTACAAAGTCTCTACTAAAAAGAGAGGCAAAACGACTACAGAGTTTTAAAACGACTACAGAGAGAATCAAAATGACTACAGAGAGAGTCAAAACGACTAGAGAGTCTCTACTAAAAAGAGAGGCAAAACGACTACAAAGAGAGTCAAAACGACTACAAAGTCTTGACTACAAAGAGAGTCAAAACGATTACAGAGAGAGTCAAAATGACTACAGAGGGAGTCAAAACGACTACAAAGGGAGTCAAAACGACTACAGAGAGAGTCAAAATGACTACAGAGGGAGTCAAAACGACTACAAAGGGAGTCAAAACGACTACAGAGAGTGTCAAAACGACTACAAAGAGAGTCAAAACGACTACAGAGGGAGTCAAAACGACTATAGAGAGAGTCAGAACGACTACAGAGGGAGTCAAAACGACTACAAAGAGAGTCAAAACGACAACAGAGAGAGTGAAAATGACTACAGAGAGAATCTAAATGAATGCCTAAGGAATTTGGATATTGTGTACACTACGATTAATCACTGGCTGTGGCTATCGTGTACACCATTTTATTTTGTACATTGCTGCTAAATGTCCATCTCTGTATGCACCCAGACTTACCCATTGCTTTAACACCATCTTTATTCCACACTGACTGGCTGCTTTAACACCATCTTTATTCCACACTGACTGGCTGCTTTAACACCATCTTTATTCCACACTGACTGGCAACTTTAACACCATCTTTATTCCACAGATGGTAATCTCAAAGATACAAAACTGACCATGAAAAACAATAGACGCATTTTTTAAATGTCCAAAATAGCCACAAAAACAAACTGGGCTCACACAGAGTTTTAATAAGTTCCATTTGTTCCGTAAAATATTACAATGTGCTATCAGTGTATTTATTCACTGAGTATTTTGTGCCACTGCTGCTGCAGTGGATTACATATGAAACCAATAAAGGCGGGGAACATCTCAACATCAACATTTATCCAACCAAACAGGTTCTGGGTTAATATTACCAGCAATTTGTAATGTTCAGGTGTGCACACACACACACACACACACGCACACACACACACACACACACACACACACACACACACACACACACACACACACACACACACACACACACACACACACACACACACACACACACACACACACACACACCTCAAACTCAAGGATAGATTTAGTTTCCGGGGCTTTCGTTTTGAATCGATTTCTACTTTACTTTTGACTCACAGTGAGAATTAAAATAGTGCCGGATTATAATGCATAGTGACTTTATGTTGCAGAAATAATACATTATAGATATACTAAAGTACTGCACTTAGAAATTGAGGTACTTGTACTTCTACTACTGCTTCATACCATACTTATTTTATTATTTACTTTGGAGATTTGTATTATTAATATAAAATAACCCCCTTTACCAAGTGCAACACTGAAGAGATGAACACATTGATGCAGCAATAATTTCAAAACCATAATCAAAAAATATCTGTTTCTGATATTTTACTGAATCATTTTGGTACTTAAAGTATTTTTTATGGTAATACTTGTTTTACTTAAGTACAATTTTGAATGCAGTACTTTTACTGAGTACTTGTATAACAATCTGTATTTGTTGAAATGTTCTTTAATGCTTTTCATGTTTTATTAATACCTTTTTTATGGTGATTTATTTTCTTATTATTTATGAATTTGACTTTTCATTCATTTGCATCCTTCAAATGTCTTTGCTCTATAAATACAAATTATTATCGATCTTATTAATGAACTTAATCCATGTCCAGTGATTTTTATTTTCGTGGAGTAAACTGTGTATCATAAATATAATATTTAAATCTTCACGGAGACAATTTTACTTTCCAGAGTGTGTACATCTGGGTCTTTTATTGTGAAAGGTCTTACTTTGAACCTGATCATCAGAATCAAGAGAAATATTTCTTCATTTAGCTGAGACGTGTAACTTAAACCCTCAATAGTAGCAACAGTTTGTGACTTGGAAAAATAAATGATGCTGAACAACAATATGAATCCCCTCAGAGTCCAGGAGCGGGCTTAACTTCTCAGACCGTCCTCACCTGAGCCTCTGTTCTGCATCTCTCTGCCCGCTGTTTAAAAGCTACTCATAAACCTGTTCTACTCATCAGAGAAGTGAAATCGAGACCCATATGAACTCCCCTGGGCATGGAGATACCGAGAGAGAGGGGGAGAGGGAGTGTCCCCGCTGCTCCACACCTTCCATTGTTTACATTCAGAATAAAGAAAGGAACCAAGAAGTGTCTTTCTGAGGGTGACACACACCCACACACAGACACAAAATGCCCATATGTGTGTATGAACAGGTTTTACCTGACTTTACCACAGTAATTGATGGTGGGAGATGCGTCTCATTCCCTGGAAGATGTGTAATGTATGTTCAGAGACGGCTATGAAACCGAATGACTGCAGTGACTCAAGTTAAGCCTGACGACTTCACACCACAGGTTTAAACAACGAATCAATGACACACTCTCACAAAGTGTGTGTGAATAGCTCTTATAGGTAGAACATACAAAACACATGTTTATTGTGTATGGACTTTAGCTCAGTGTTAATTGGGTCATTAAATCTCCAACCACAGAAACACCAGCTATTTCCAGCTGATTATATTTCACATCATTAATCCAAATCTGCCAAGCAACTAAAGGGATTAAATACATGTAGTGGAGTAAAGTACACAGTAGAATAAAATGCAAATACTCAAGTAAAGTACAAGTGCCTCAGAATTGAAAGTGCAATAAATAGTTCATGATAAAAGCCCTCGATTTACACATACACTGCCTCTCTGTGAATCCTCTGAACCGCTGTTATATTTATAATACACTGTTTATTCCTCTTATACTATAACAATACACAACATTTATTACGTTATTCTCTATTTAACCTTAAATTCCTGTTTTTATCTCATTCTATCTTTTCATTTCTTAATACATACGTACCTCAGAATTGTACTTTAGTGCAGCACTTGAGTTACTTCACACCACTGGTTGAGAGGGTCACTTCAAAAAGGTAGTTTCACGTAATATAACCAGACCATTTTCTTTTGTATTACCTTTACATCAAATGCAAATAAGTCCAAGAGAAAATAAATACCCATCATCCTGTTTAGATCAGTTTAGTATTAGCCTTTACCTTAAATGAGACATGTCTGCAGTCCGGTGTTGAACTGGTAACATGATCATCACATCGGAACGGAATCTTGTTCTGCAGCATTCAAAAAACAAACTGTTTGAACAAAGCCCTGAGCAGAAGTTGAACCTGTTGACACCTGTAGCATAGTGTAGGTGATGTGAAGTCATGTGACCGTACTGTAGTTCCTTTACAGTCCAACATTAGCTTAGAGGTGGTGACGTGAAGTCATAATAATAAATAATAATTCATCTTATTTAAGGGCGCCTTTCAAAGTTCTCGGGGACACCTTACAGAGCATAATTAAAAACAAGCAACAGCAAAGGTCAAACAGTAATTCTAGACTAAAAAAAAACAAAGACTAAAAAACAACAATCAGTTTATAGAAACTGTTTAGGGAATAATTTGTGTAAGCTTGTAAACCTTTAGCTCATTTGCATCTCTTCTCTCTGTCCTTTTCTGACCTGGCTCAATGGCCTTGCAGGTGCTGTTACCTTCATTAAGGAGGGGCAGCCTGGGCTTTCGAAGCCTTGTTGTTCCCACAGTAGGTACAAGCTCATGCCGACCTAAGATTGGCTTTATTGTTTAAGGACAGCTAGCGCCAGTTTATTTGGACACAGATGCTCTGGTAAACACCTTATTTGTGACCTAGATGACAGTTTAAGTTAAACGTATTGTTAAAACCTCTTCCTATCCCTGAGATCTTCAGAGTCGGTTTGGCTACCGCTGTGGCAACTCGTGTCTACAGTAAATGTCTTGTCAATTCTCCGGCCGTAACTCCGAATAAACCCAACAGTGTTTTGCCATCAAGTTCCTGCTCTCCAGTGTCTCTCTGTTTCGTCTCCATTGCTTCAGAAGTTTCCACCACAGTAACTATGGCACAGAATAGGCCAGATTAAAAAGGTGGGTTTTCAGGCAGGATTTGAAGGTTGAGAGTGAGTCCATATTGCAGATGTCTTGTGGGAGAGAGTTCCAGAGACGGGGGGCATATTGGCTGAAGGCTCTTGACCCCATGGTGGTCAAGCAAGCAGAAGGTACAGTGAGTTGAAAGGCAGAGGAGGATCGGAGAGCACGAGAGGGAGTGTAGGTGTGGAAGTGTTCAGAGAGATATGGAGGTGCAAGAGTGTGAAGGGCTTTGAAGGTGAGGAGCAACATTTTAAAGCGGTATTTAACGGGGAGCCAATGGATTTGTTGAAGAACCGGAGTGATATGATCTATGGAAGGAGTTCTGGTGACGATACGGGCGGCTGAGTTTTGGACCAGTTGGAGTTTACGCAGAGATTTTTGAGGAAGACCGGAGAAGATGGAGTTGCAATAATCAATACGGGATGTAGTTCCTTTATAGCCAAACATTAGCCACCTTTAGCTGAGCGGTGGTGAAGTCATGTGACCGTGCTGTAGTTGAACGATACCAAAGTAAATACAGCACACAACTAAACTCCATAATCACTTTAGTTCCCATTGCACTAGTGTTTCAGCTGCAGTCGTTCTGTTGTTCTGTTTGGACCTCAGAAACTGTGAATGAGAGGAACCACAGGTTACTTTGGCACATTGGAATGCATTTTTATGTAAAGTATAATTCTAATAAAACTGACTTCAAACAAATATTGATCTGAGTGATTATTTTACAAGTAATCCAGTAATCGCAGTGCACTCGCCACAATGAGTGTGTTTGAGTGTATTGTACCTTTTACCATGTGCCATACCCACATAGTGACGACGTCTCCGTCACAAGTACCTAGTAAAAATGAAACAGCATGCAGAGTGCAGAAAATCCTCTAGATAGCGTCATTGCTCCTCCTCTGATGCTCCTACACTGCTCAGGCTCACAGGATGCAGCTTCAGCACCACAAGCAGGGACCGTAGCATTACTGAAATTATTTTTCAAGCTGTGAAAAAGGAATCAATGCCTGTATATTTCTTAACTGGCCTTTAAAATAGCTCACATTTGCTCTCTGTGGGAAATACATGATGTGCTGGTGTTATTTCAGGAGCTCTTGAGCCAAAATATATCATTGCTCTTCTAAGTATGCTCTGCTCTACCCTCCCACCTCCATTCATCTACTCCTTCCTCTTTACAGCTACTTCTTCCTTATCTCCTTCCTCCCTCCCTCCCTCCCTCCCTCCTTTCCATTTCTGTGATATCTGCACCCAAAAGGACTCTTCCTCGTTTTCTTTACATTTCGCCATTTTGCTCTTCTCCTTTTATCCCAGTGTGGGTGTAAGAAGAACAGGTGGGTGATTGGAGCTGGAGATTGCCATGTGTTCTTCAAAGAAGTAGCAGGGTGAACTTGCTGTAGGTGACGGTGGTGATGCAGGCGTCCGTGGTGGCCTCTCTGCTGTCGGCGTAGAGATCACAGTGGTAGCAGCAGAGCAGGAACAGGATGATAAGCAGCAGATAAAATCAGGAGCTCCCATAAATATTTCATTTCTGGAGAGATGCAAGGGAGAGAGTGAGAAGGAGTTTGTAAGAGCTGCTATTTGTCTTCTCTTTTTTCCTGCTCCAATCATCTGCATTTTCCACCTTCCTCCCGTTGTGCCAGATGGGCCTTTTTAATTATTGGATTGGCTTTTGGTAATTAGTACCAACGAGCTTTCCTGAAATGTCATACATTTCACAAGGGTTTGTCATTCCTTTTTCTGCCCAACATATATAAATGAACATAAAAAACAGGTTTCAATCATCCTCCCAGATTCTCCAAGTGCGTCCGACTCAAGTTTTCCTTCACTTTTCTTCTGAAATATATTTCCTAAATTGGTTTTAGGATAATGATATAACTTCCACAGTTCAGTTGGGTTAAAATCTGGTCACTATGAAGGTCATAGAGCATATTTCATATCATTTTCATACCTATCAAACCTTATACCTCCTGAAACTATGGCAGCCTCTGCATTTTTAAATACTCTTACTCGTTTGTTTTGAGTTGTGCTTTTAATCTAGAACCTCATGCTATTGCTTAAACAAAAAAACTGATCAATATCAGTATATGAATATCAATATAAGTGAAAGGTTTATTATGATATTAAGGCAAAACAATATTTTTCCATGTTTCAAAGGTTATTATGTAAGACAAGCTAACCATATCCCTGCCAATACACTATCATCCACTGTGCTGTGAGAAGAATCACCCTATGTCTCAATTTGTATATCAGTCATTTTCCTCAACCTATCCCCTTCTCCATGTTCCTCCTTTACAGTTTTAACATTGTAGGCTTAGTAAAATTATATATTTTACGTTGTTACTTGAAACATTGCACTTTATCACAACATAAACGTATATTAGTAACAAAAATGTTCTTGTTAGAATGCGATATGGATCTTACGTGGGAGCAAAACCCTTCTGTACCATGAAGATGAGACTAAAATTATCTATATTGGTGTGTTCCAAGGTGATAAATACTAGTTATTTGGCTGAACTGACCCTTTGAATTCATCTGATGCTTTTATTAAAGCATGAAACAGCCACCATTTGATCATAAATATCCTACACATCAGACCCAGCTAGTTGAAATGGATTGAAATAAGTTATTGTTGCTTTTTTGATGATTGCACTTACAGACAAAGCTACAAAGGCTCTTAAAATAATTATAAAATAAAAAAAGGTATTATTCCTGCTCTAGGAAGAATCAAGCCCCTTTTAACAAATTCAATAGATAAAAGTTGAGACGTAAAAATGGATTTTTTTCCTGGCAGAAATTGCCTTTCAAACAAAATAAATTGAGTTCAAGAAATCTTTGACAATGACAATGTTGAAATCTTTCTGAATTAAAGAAAATCTCCAACAATCCCTTTCCAAATCCTACATTTACTATGTTTCAGAATCCCACTTAAGGAAAGGCGGTCTCTAATGTTCCTCATATTTAGTTAGTTATTGTGGGAGGGAATCTCGCAATCCTTTTTTACAGTCTATTAATAGCAGAATAACAGTCTAATACTCTTCCAAATATGCGTTAAATTGAACAAATATTTAATGTTTTATGGCTCTGTCGTGTATCATGTTAGCCATCCTTACCCAGGCTGATACTGTGGATGCCTCTAACCTTGTTTTATCCAGGGAAGCTTTGCTGAGTACAAACAACCTGTTTCAGCGTCTTCCAACTTCCCACTTTAATCATCTGACAAGTTCACACATGGAAGCTGCCAAGTGAAACCTGCATGTTCTTCTATTTGTCAAAGAGCAGCACCACTGGAGTAGTGAGTTAATTTGCTAAAGGACATCACTATCATTGATATTGGTTGAATAAAAATGTACAGGTAGCTGCTTATGGTCGTTTTAGTTTTAATTTGATTTATATTTGCCTATCGTTGACAGTAAATATGAAGCGCTGGTCATCATTTCTGTCAAGGATAATCGAATGGAATGCACTGAAGCAATATTTCGCTCAAGAAAACATACAGACAAAGGACTAGACATGGACTTGGTCTGTACCCTCAAAAAAACCAAACATAATCGACATGAAAGGAAAATCCACTCAAAGTTGTTTCTTAGACAAAAGTTATTTTAATGAAAATCATGTATTTTTCTGTCCAGTAAAAAAGATTGATCATATGCATACTATTTATTTATTTAACATAGCAGGCAGTAGAAAAAGGAGTTTACATTTAAAATATCTGGAGCATTCAAAAGCATATTTCTTCTAATAAATTGACACTGAGACATTCCCGTACATCATCATCATCATCGACTAACTATGGTTCTACTTTTGGCTGGTCTCATCATGTGGTGGTTGTTCAGCTCCTCGCTACAAGAGGAGTCGATACAGTGTGCAAGCCCGGGCCAGAATTTGAACGTCCAGGGCCAATGTCAAACCTTGGCTGGTTGGAAGATGGTGTGATGTGCCAGGTGAGCTCAACCAGGAACTGAAAAGCTTTAGAAAAATAATGTGGGATAATATTTGGAACCAGTCGTACAGATCTAAAACTACTTTTTTTTTAGGACGTCCAAAGGGAGATTTCCAGCTAATGGTTATTTTCCAAGTTGTCTGCATTTATGGAAGACTTTGAACAAGTTGTTCATTTGCTGCTGATTTGTGTAGCTGATGCTGACATCTGAGAGCCATGAGAGTGCAACAGGACAACCATCACAAAAACGCACATAAGATTATTATGCTTACATCTAATTGTCACTGGATATAATAAGTGTACTTGTTTGTTTAACTTCTAATACATGGTCGATACATGGTTTTGCAGTAGGGAGTAATTTACGGTTAATATAGTAGAGATATTGGTGTAAACCCATTCGTGACAATCAATGGTTTGACCAATCAGGCCACTCTGACTTCTCATTTAAGACTTGTCACTTTTATAATTCGTCTTTCAAAAACCAGGCTATTAGTCTATCCAATATTGTTGCAAATAGGTTTAAATCATAATAAGAGGAAAGCCTGATGTGTCTGATACGGAGGCCAAATGGTGGTATTAACGTTTGCGCCTAGGCATATGATAAAATATTGGTATTTGGCGCCCCGAGAATGACATAAATCTGGTGAAGATGCGGTATGAGTGGAAATGTTAAGCTGCCTTCACATAATCAGCCGGAAAGAGCTCCACGCTGACGTTGCCAATGTGTTTGGGTGGAAGCGCTACTCTCGATGATGTGCAGCGCTCCAAATTGTCAGCAATTGCTGCACTCAAAGTTCAAATTACACCTTGTTTACTGTTGACCTTTTGTAGAGCAACCAATAAGGTAACAGCTGTATGTAGCAACGCAAGCTAGCAGTAGCGGCACCCATAGAATCGGAACTTTCCTAGCTTTTTTACGGCAAGGCTCTGAGCCCAACCTCATGGTGAGCAAAGAGCAATTCGCATAGCATGTGAAGGCAGCTCTAGGGTTAGGGTTAGGACCAAAACGGAGAGTAAATGATTCACTATAAACATTTTGCTGGCTCAATGTGGACATACTCTATGGTCAGATAGCAGCATTTCTTTTGTCCATACTCCTTAAGAATAACTAAATATACAATTAGAATTCCAATGGTAACAGAAGGGGCCTGCAGAATATTTCCACTCCTTTCTCCCCATCATCATTCCATTATCTGTTGGAAACATTGCACAATGATAGTCACAAACTGTAAAGTAAATAAATTATAAAGGTTCACAGAGCACTCACTCACTCACATTAAGCAAAGGCTGGTGGGCCCTCAGTCCCTAGTGATATACATGAATATACTCTTCGACTCTTCACTGCAAGGACTTCTTTTAGGTTAGGCAAAAGGAAAATAATTATATTGATGTAATTATCACAGCAGTTCTCAGTCCTACTTTAAAATATGTCAAAGAACAGCGATCTAAATTAAACATGGATACATTAAAAGGTAGGTAGTAATGCTGAGAAGATCATTGATTTCCTAACGTTTTTATTTATAGGTTTGAAGGGTATGGGGAAACTGCAGATGTATTACATAACAAAATAAATAATGCATCTATAGAGAACGGATTGGTGCACAGCATGGGAGCACACACTTCAAGGCTAGGGCCATGCATGCACAATGATGATGACACAAACATATAGAGGGGGAGACTCTGGGAAGGAAGCCGCTGAGGAGGAGAGGATGGGGAGGGAGGGAGACGGTGGTGGGGAGGAGAGGAAAAAGGAAGCATGAATAATCCATAGGAGAATCACGACAGGATTAAGACAAGGTGGGAGCCAAAAATATCCCCGGCCAAAAGAGATTGGCGCAATAACGCTGCAACAGAGCACAACACGACAGCAGCCACTCCTGCTGCCAGTCGCGGTCAGCTCAGGAAGTAAAACGTTAGGGGATTAGAAAAAGCCACTATGATGTTGCTGTGTACTGTACAACTTCCAGTGTCATGCAGTTTAAAGCATCTACTTCCTCTACTGCCTGTAAAACCTTTGGTAAATATACCATCAGTGTAGCACAAACTCTTTCACAAAAGGACATTTGCTCAGTTATAAAGATGTTTTTCTCTGAACCCAAACCCTGCTAAAGTCTGACATTCTACAGCAAAAATACAACATAATGTAAAAGCCATTTAATTGGTTGTTTAAGGGGAACTCCAGGAAGTCGAATGTACTTGTCATGGAGAGAACTACTCGAGAAATCCGATGTGTGTCTTGGCTGACTTAAAGATCCCCTACTATACTCATTTCCGACAATATTACAGGTCTCAGATATATACAAAACTTCTCTCTGAAGTGTTTGGCTCCAAACACCAAACAGATCATTGTAGCATGCCATAAACCCCTCTGTTTCAGCCCTGTTCCAAAAGTGCTGATTCTGTGTTTAAATTCTAATGAGCTGCTGCTGGCCACGCCCCTCTGAGAAGCGATTGGTTTAAAAAACGTTATGGTAAGCGAGTGCAGAAAAACACGCAAAACTAAGACCGATCTGATTTCCCCGTTAATATAAATCTATGCAGAGCTGAATGCTGGTCTAACAGCTGAGTGAGCATATAAGGAATGTTAACAGTGACAATCAAACTTCATTCTTTAGGAAAATAGTAAACCAATATTCCTCTGCAGTGACTGTTGCAAGATGAGCAGCTATGAGAAAGGCATTAAGACAGCAATTACAGCTGTAAATTCCACAGTATTGGAACAATATCAATATCAAATGACCATTCAATACATTTCTTACCCTCTCCTGTTCAAACACAACTCAAACCACCAACAGCAATTGACACCCTTGTCATCTCATCACAGTGTATATTTACTGGTTCAAAAGACATACTCAGTCATGTACTTCCCCTTAAACATACCATCCTCTTCATTGACATATTGGAAAACAAATGTAAGGCATAGCCACCAGTAATATAAATAGCACAGACTTATGAAGCTACCAGGCGCTTACTATGCTTAAAAGAGAAATACCACCCATATTGCGAAACCCCTCTATTCATCATGATCATGACAACCTCAAAACCAGAAGTGAAGCAAATGAGAGAACGTTTATCTACACTACAGTTGGTTACGATTAAACTACACCATGTTCATACTGCTCATAATGTCCCAGTGTTTCACAAGACATTCTTGGTGGTATTTTCTGCAGTACATTTCTTTCTTATCACAAAATGCCAATTTTCTGGCTTATGGTATATATATTGGCAAACTTTCGATATACAGAAGCCACGGTAACTAGAATAACTGTTTAGGTAAATCAATCACATATTAATAATCTTTCTAAGGAAATTGGAATCAGTAGGGAACAAAACACTTTGACACAATTGATATACTTTAGATTAGTTGCTCAACCTCTTTTGCTACATCATGGCTAATAGCCTATGGTGTTTCATGCTAGCTTACCTTTAGTAACCTTTAGATAGGTGTTACTAAATAACAGGCATTACAAAGTTAGTTTAACAACTATTAATATGTTCAGCTGTTTTAGCTGTTACATTAAATTGAAGCATCACTGACTTGATGGCTCTCAAATACCTGTCCTACTTTGATCTTTATGTGCTCTTTATTCCATAACTGTCACTTGTAGAGTTGACAGCCTCTGTTAAGCTAATGAAACATGCTAATGTCTTATTTTAAAGAATATTCTAGGAACCAATCTACTATCACATTTAGTAGCTGGTTTAATGTGACATACTTTTCCTACATTTCTAATTCAATTCTGAAAGGTTAGCCTTCCAAAAGATTATGACTTGATAATGACACCTGTTAACAAACAGGTGATATGGACTTAAAAGTCCATATCACCCGACATTGTAACACCATGTGAACATTCTTCAATGCATTTAAAGATTATTTCTTTTGTGGTTTTAGGAAGTACTGATCATGCAACTACTGACTAAACTTATTTAACTGAGTGGTATTCCCTTCTAAGACAAAGTATACTGTGTAAGGCTCAAACTATGGCAAAGTCAAACAGAGACATGGACAACTACAGACATGAATTGTATTATTATTCAAAGTGTTTAAGTCACAAAACACAAAATCGGATGAGTTTTAGACCACCGATTAGACAATGTTGTATTGGCAAGCATAGGGAAACAGAGGCACAAAACTTGCTTTTGACAGCAATAATAACCAAATGGTATTGCTGTACTTTGCAGTATTAAGTATTTCAAATGAAATGGATGGGTGGGTGGCTGGGCGGACGGACGGACGGATAGACGGACGGATGGATTCCCATATTGCAGTGTGTGAAGCAAAAAGTGCATGTTTCATCAACAGGAATTGGACTCAAATGGGACAGAAGTTACGGAAATAGCCTTACTTTGTTTTGACCTAGTTACCTTCTACACACATTGAGACTTTATGAAAAATGTTAAAGTAGGATCCATTAAATAACAGGTTTGACGGATGGGGGCAACTTAGTTTGTTGACATACAAGATAGATGAGTTGCAATAAAACAACAATTCACCCTCGGAGGCTAATGTTGCAATGTAGGTTATTCGACAAGCTAAATAGAAATATTGTGCAGTGATGATCATATATTGCACTTATTAATGAAAAAACAAATAGATTTTGAGGTAACCTTGACTTACATCCAATCTGATAAACATGTGTCATAACAATACTTTAGCTTTAATGTCACAATAACTGTGACAGCACAACATATAGCTTATAAAGTGAGTACAGTGAAACTGATTTGTAAGGTAAAAAAATCTGCAACACTTAAGGAATTAAGGTCACCTTTATAATTTTTTTAAAAGGAATGGTTGGATATATGAAGTTGAGAAGTAAAGTATTCTTAGTGAAAACAAAACATGTGAAAATAGCAAAACCACCAATCCTGTTTATGAGTGCCTGACAGTTTATTTGTTTCATGCTATAGAGCTCTTTTGCTGAGATGTTAAATACGCAACTGAGAAACGACCTACAAATGTACTTTTTAGCTCTTTATAAATGCATTGGTATTCCCTGTTTAGGTGAAATCAGTAAATTACTATAATGTAACCCATTAGAAACAGGGTGATTTTCAGTGGACTGAGTGCTAAAGGTAGGGTAGGTAGTTCAACAAGAATTTCAAGAAAGATGAGATTTGTTCAGGTGTTTTTAGTGGATTTGTTGACAGGAGGAACATTTTTGTAAAATGCCAAACTCATCCTTTAAGTTGTGGGTCAAAAGAAGACAAATCACACGTTGATGATGTGATTTTATATATTGGATATGTTTTAAATATTGGATATTGCATGCCACTTCCATAACCCATTAGTAAGACCCAGTGTTTGGCCTTAGAATAACTATTAGATTCTAATCTTACTATTTAAATACACAGGAGTCCAATCAGACAATATTGATTAGCATTGGCTATAATGCTAATTGTAGGAAATCTGAAACATGGTAAATGTGCAGGTTAAAGCAATAACATGTTGCCTAAGAATTGACCAAGGATATCTTGGAATGATGAGCCTAAAAGTAAGCCTAAATAATAAAACATTTTCGGCCGAGATTGACCTCATGTAATAGCTGTATTTCAGACATAAACGGGAGATTCTATTCAAATTCAGATATTTTTCTAAGCTTGGTTTTAATGTGATTATAACACAGCCTGATAGAACGCTGTTGTTTTAAAAAGGGCTGTTGAGTAAAGAATTACTGTATCTTAAATATGAGGGCGAATAGTAGAGAATATTAAGAAGTCAAGACACACAAACAAACCATAAAGTGATGGCCACAGTTTCCGGTATAAAAACGTGAATCATCAACAGACATTGACACTGCATTGTGCAAGAAATAAGATCTAGTATACTGGTAACATTCCACTGTTTATTACTGGCCTACTGTGTTCAACTTTTTTCCCTTTTTTATTCTTTTTTTAAGAAAATTCTGTCATTAAAAATCTTTCTATAGTATATTCTTTTCTTAAAAAATATAGAAAAGTGTAATTTACAGTTATTTTACACATGAAATAACCTCTGGCTTCTGTCTTGGCACAGATATGACTACATTTGTTCTTTTGCAGCACATAGTGTTACAGAATATGCATCGAAACAACAAACATAAGTCACTACAGCGTAGCAAAAATAAAGAATACGCAGACTTCATACAGGAAAATTAAATGCATGCATACATACATTACAGTGCCATGCAAACACAGTTCATTTTGGGTATTAAATTAGTTAAGATTTGCATTTCTTTCCCGTGTTTCAAACATTTCATGCCTTCTTGCTATACATACATGACATGGCTTTTACATAATGTGACATTTACTGCAGCAGCTGCATGAAGTAGCCTGCCAAAAAACTACTACTTTCCAAGCATGGTTTGGTAAATAAAAATTGTAAGGTTCTTATCATTGACAATTCAGCATTTAAGATTACTTTCTAACTCCACAAAAGCAGCAAATGTGGTGACAGGTAATTCATGACTCTTTTTCACCTCTGCCTCTTATTTTGTGGGTGGGTATAAGTGGGTTTAATAGCCTTTTTCCACTTGATAATGTCAAACTATCCCTCTTCACGCTAAAAAGAAACAAGACAGCAGTGCCCCCTTAGTGATAGCCCCTTAAAACCAGCCAATCCCCTAAAAGCATATTAACTGGTCTGAAATCAGCCACGTCTGCTCTTATACCCGGCCTTTCTATCGCGTGCCACCGGGTAAGATCTGCCTGCAAGAGGTCAGCCTAAGATTTGTAACCATCAGAGCTGCTGACCTTGAGTGTCTTTGTATCGGGACTCCAGCATAGATTCTAATCGCGCCTTCGCACATGTAGATAATACTGTGTACCCTCTGGGGAGGTGGGAGCCATTTTAAGACTGAACATTGAAGAAGGGTATTTGAGGAGTGGACATTTTGAGATGTTATTTGAAGCATTAGGTCAAATTATACTTATTTATTACATGGACTAGACCAGCTCAGGGCCTAAATATTTCATAATTAGTCTTCCAAAATGTTTCTGATAGACAGCCGAAGTCTCAACGTCACTTCCAGGATGGTTCTGTTCCACTGTTTTGCAGCTAAATGTTTTTGAGGTTAACTATCCACAGTCTAGGATCAGTGTTTTTTTTGTAGTATGTGCTATTATTTAACCCTTGATAATTGAACAAAAGTTTAAAGATTGATTTTGTTTAAATAAATAAAAAAAGGTAGAAGCTATAGTTAGCCATTTTTTGTACATCATTGTAACTGTTTATTCCTAAAGTAGTATATGTCAGTCAAGATTAATGTTCAGCCACAATAGTCTTAGGCTTGGGGGAATGGAATTCATTGAAGCAGCACTTTTTGGTCACATGAAGGCGCATGAACATGCTGGACACAACATATTGATGAATTACCAGCATGTATTTGCAAGCAAATATTTAATAACACATACAGCAGTTATTGATAAAGTTGCTCAAAATTGGATTGGTGTCCCAAATTCACCCTAGCTATTCTCCCAAACTCTTTTTTGTGTCAACAAACTTCTGAGGAACATATGTTGGCTCTTTTTCATTCTAAATATACCAACTCTTTCTGTCTGCTGTTTGTACCTGGGAAGAGTTTATCAATAATAAATGTCAAGAAAAAAGGTTGCTGGAAACAAGGTGGCTGAAAGTAGTGAGTGAATCATACCGGCCCAAAAATAATAGGCTTAAAGACACTAAAACGCTCTGCAGAGCTGAGGGGATTTTTGTGGCAATGTCTTTTGAGCCATCTATACATGTAGCTTAAAAGGCTGGAAAGTACTAAATTGACAATGATTTTGCATTGTTTTTAAAACATACCATCCATGTCTACATAAAATATAGCTATAGTTGATAGCAACCAATCCAGGTTTCCCCTCTACATCATGGCCGCGCCCCATTTACGGTGAAAACATTTGCTGTAATTTCACTGGCGATAAATACAGTCTAAGGATTTGACTAATCACATATAAAAATGAAGAATGATGTGCATCTACGAGGGCACAGTTACGATAGACAGTCAGCAAACGGTTACATAATGTTATTGTAGATCGATGATCGGGATCCCGTCAGTCTGCCGGAGGACTACTGGCAGGCAGCTGGTTTAAACTTAAACTGGGATTTCCTTGGCTTGTCAGTGTTTTATATTTGAATGCAGTGACTACAGTCACTACTTTGACTTTTATCATAACTGTGTGCATAGACACTTTGAAGTTATTGTGGTTAGCATCATAATGTCGCTGTGAAGTTTCCTCTTTCTTACCGTCCATTTTTCCAACTAAAAGTAAAACAAATGGTAACTTTGGATGTTTTGTTGTTGTTTGACATGCAATACATGACCCTGCAGCTTTAAGCATTATCAAACCATTATTTTCACCAGAAAGTGGGCGGGCCGTTGCCAGGCTGTGACGCAGCGCTGCTCTTGTCGATATTGTAGGGCTTGATTTATAGTAATTATTTCATTGTAAATGTCAAATTTTGCATGAGGTTTTCTTAGTTCTGGAACAAAACCCGAAGGTGATGGTTTCACTTCGGCTCTCTATCAGTATTGACATCATTCAGATATGGTGTACGTAACAAAATGTGCCTCACTGTTTAATTTAAAGCCTGCATTACAATCTTCTTCACGAATCTGAACGACATTAAATAGCAATCATTTAAATTAGCTTAAATAATTCATGATCCATGTTGACTTATATGAAAGGTTAAACTAACTGAGAATTTTTTGTTGTTATAGAACTCTGTCAAACTAAAATAAATCTATACACTATTTGGCACCACTGCTAGGTTTGGATAACATTCAGAACAATTACCAGTGCCATGCCAGTAAGCTTTTGTAAGTTGATCACAAAGACATTCATTCTCTCACATAGACTTCCCATTGTTTTCAACCTGCCATAAAGTTCAATATTTCATGCCTCGGAAACACTCTTCACTTTTGGTTTTACAGGTCCGGTGCAAAAGCAGTTTAGGATTAACTTAAGTCATACTCAGGCTTACTGCTTATTCAAATACTGCTGCACAACAGTCCCTTATCACTTCCTCGTCGTATGCTGCAGCTCACTGCAGTTGCTTTAGACATTGCATACAACTTTATTTAACCTCTGGAATAGAGCAGACATATCTCCTGCTTATATTAACCGTGGCTGTATTCACACAATGCAATGTGCAAGGTAACTCTTCATAATGGACACAGTGTATGCCATCTGCCCTGTTCAGCTGTTAAGCTATTGTATCTCTCACAGAAAAGCATTTGGTGTGCTTTTCACAGTTCCTCTCTTTCCACAGAATTTGGGGTAGTTTCTTTTTGCTGGGTGTGAGGAGTAAGGTGCGTGCACAGTCGTCTCCTGCACAAGTGGTTAGCAAAGCGTAAGTCCTATAACAACTTCTTTGTATACCAAACAGTTGGGAAAGAGATTTAGAACCATGTTGCAGTTTGTGCAAATGAGATACGCTGTCCAGACTGAAGGACTGAATGCCTAACCAGTGGGTCCGCGCTCTACTCCAGCCAGCTTAGCTGCTATTGTTTGGGAGTTCCCACTCCGAGGGGACATCTCCAACTCCCCTGCACCTTAAGAGGCGCTTTACCATTGGAGAACACCTCATATCCACCAATAACTGACGGATAGCCACAGATACTCAATGCTAAATCTACAAACTACTCAGACATTTGTCACATGATCAGGATTTTCCCTGACTTCAATGCACTCTATCTCTTCTCTTTCTCTTTCCCTCTCCCTCTCCCGCTCCCTCTCCCGCTCTTTGCGCTTGGCCCTTTTCTTTTTCTTGTGTCTCTTTTTGGATGGCGGGAAGAAGGTCAGGAAGACGGGCAGGATGACGAAGCAGTGCAGCACGGTGCAGCCCGCAATGAGAAGGGAGCACTTGAACAGTGTGTAGGTCAGATTGGAAGGCACAAACACCAGGGGCATGATCCCGATCACGAAGCAGGATGTGTTCTGCAGGATTGCCGCCCCGTGCTCCTCCAGTGCCAACTTGATGCATTGCGTCCTAGTGTGCTCAGTGGCTAGCACAAAAGTGTACAGGTGTGGTGCACAGTGATCCATGGCGAAGTTGAGGGTATAAATAAGGCACAGGATTGAGATGCTGTCCATGCCAACGTTCCAGAGGGTCATCAAACCCAAGACGCCCAGCTCCACGGACGTTACTGTGAGAATTAGCCAGAAGTTACCCAAGGGGTTGATGACCAGGAAGAAAGTGAGGATGAGGATTGTGAGTACGCTGAAGCCTGAGGTCAGGATAGGCGAGATGACAGAGGAGCTGTAGCGGTCCATGAACACAAACGTAGGATTGAAGGCAATGAACTTGATGCTGTTGATTAGCATCAACGGACGAAGCTTTTCCAGAAGCTCCACCACCTCCTCTCGCTTCTTCTCCGTCGTCCGGGCCACCAAATACATCCGAGAGGCGATGATGTCGTACTCATCGGTCTCACGGTTCTTGGAGAATATGATGTCCTCAGAGAAGTGCTGGTACTCAGGGCTGCGCAAAAAGGAGCCCTTGAGTATTGTGATGAAGTCACCCTTGGTTGATGCACTCACATTCACCACCCGCAGGTAGTGGAAAAAGTTGTCCATCCAAGAGATCTTGTTGAAGCCGTGACTCAAAGTCTTCAGGTGCTCCTGCACCGTGGAGTTCCAATACTCGATGGGTTCGTAAATGTAAAACCCAATCACGGGACTATAGTTACTGAAGTATTTCTGCTGGGTCTGAGCATACGAAACACTCGGAGAGTTACTAGCTAGCAGGTTCACAATATTGGATCCATCACTGATTTGTAAACATCCCATGAATGAGAAAGATGCGTAGATGAGATATAGAATGACCACAAAGGGTTTGACATAGGTGTTGGTAATCCATTCTGTGTAGTGCTCACGCAGGAAGTGCTGGATGAAGTGATTCTGATAGGGGACGCTGTCATGGTGCGTGGACAAGTCATGGCCATCACTCATCATGGTTTTAAACCACGTGGGCTGGCGGTCCAGGTACTCCACTGAGGGGATTTTACAACAGAAAACGCTGTGGTAGCGGTTCTGCTCCAGTTGTCCGGCAAACACCAGGCAGGAGCCGTAGAAGGAGAAAACATAGAAGTAGTTCACCAGGATGGCAACGCACATGCTCTGGCAGAAGATTTTCACCGACTCGATGTTGGTAAAAGGACTAGCTCCCATGCCGAATGTGATGATGTAGAGTGAGCTGGTCATGGTGTAGCACACCATCACATCAGCAAAAGCGTCTGCCACACGCTCCTTGAAGGGAAGGTTCTCCCTCGTTCTCCTCCAGCCTGCCAGCAACTCAAACACCCCTTTGGTTCCATGGCCTAAGAGAAAGAGAGAACATCAAGTAAGAATTCTGTTTAAAAGTATGTATTAGCAGTATGTATACAATCACAAATTTGCCCATTTGAATAATATACCCCATACCTAACTCTAACCCTAATCCTTATCCTTAACATGGGACCTATTGTCGCATATAATGCTCCAAATGTTCCTTTTCAAGAAGCATTGCTTGATACACAAACCAGGGAAAGCTCTTATAGAGAGGTGCTTTGATTAAGTATTTTTGTTGGCCAACACAACACAACCTTATCCTGCCGAACAAAACAAGTTAACACCAATTGTTTTTGTGTAAATGCGATCGCCAGCAGTAAAGCCAATGTAATGCTATAAACACATCAGGATCACATGGCTGCACATCACCAACGCTAAGCCAAAGGCGCACTTGTGTCAGTCTGATGGCGCTTAGTCATTTACTGAGTGAAACACCGTTTCAATGACAAGGACATTCAAGAGTTAGGTAATAAAATTGTGTTAACCTAACATCTTATTTCAGGCTTCTATCTAAAATCACATTCAAAAAAACATTCACTGCAAGACAAGGGAACCAGAAGTGGTGAAATGTTGTTACCGCACCAATCTTTAGTTGAAAAACAGGAAACCCTAATATTTTAGGCAATTAAATACAGAGAGCAGGTAACCTGTACATTTTCTGCCTAAATATAAAAGCAGTAAATATGTCAGGGTATCTGCTGATGTCAGCTGTTTTATATAACCCACAGAGACCGCCATGAACAATACACCCTTAAATACAATAGTGCCAATGTACTGTAATTTTTGGTGATACAGCATTACCAGTAAGGCACCTAAACAGTTTGAAACTACAGATTGAAAATTAAATTTGAACATCCTTGGATTAACTCCACTAATAGAGCAACTGGGTTAGTGTTTCTCTTCATATCTGAGATGGAGCTGTACACAGTCCTCTCTACCGTGCACCAGTGAGCAGCATCAAAATCTGTCCGCTGCAGGCCCATTCATGTGAGTCAAATCTGTGGGATTTTCACCAGTAAAAAATATAGACATGAATACCCAACGTTCAGTAGTGCAAAATCTCCCACACAGGAACACCCGCCCACCCACGCACACTGTTCATTTATTTGTAAAATGCCGGAGCTGCATTTCTGATGAGGGGGAAAAGTGCTGCGAGGGAATGTGGTATAAATTTCTGAAAGCTAAAATCAATTTTAATGTTTCCTCCACCATTTAAATATTTCAGTACAAGTGAACACCGCATTTGGACCATGCATATATTTTCTCGGCTAACATCAGCTTTTTAAATATTCCTTTCAAAGCTAGCAGGTGGACAGGGACGTGAGAGGACTGCTACCCTTGACAGCATTGTAAATTTCCTCGTCTGTGACAGAGCATAAGTTAATTAGCTATAAAGGATTAGGCCTTTGTAATGAGTTGGCTGGATGGCATTTCCTGCTTTTAGTTTTATTAAGCAGTGCTGCAAGTCAATTAGTTGGTGTCAGTTGGTTTAGAGGGTGTGGAGAGAAAGAAAATTCATGCCCAGGGTTTTTCCAACATTAAACCAAGGGCGTTTCCCTTCACCAGTCACCAAATAGGACGTTATGTACCGTGTCATTTTCTGGCCATCATTCGAAAAGCTCTGTGTTTAATTTACAGTGATTGATGGCTGGCAGGAGGTGGGGGATACAAATAATGAGACCCTCTGGTTAAGTGCTCCTGGTTAGTATCATCGCTAACACGATTGAAGGATTCTTACTAGAATTTATTTAACTTAGCAATAATTAGTGTTAAAATAGGTACCTTAGGAGGTCTTCATTCACTAATGCAACAACACTTTGGATTTGGGCCGCACAATTTGGAAAAATTTAATAATTCAGTTATTTAGACTGATTGTGCAATTGGTATATAATTCGCAATATTAGGAATTTACATTCTCCATTAAATATATATTAAAATGATCATGGTGGGATTTTTTCAAGAGGATCTGTACAAAACATAGACTTTTTATTAAGTCTGCAGATTATGATTTGTATGCCGGGATTTTTCTGCAGCACCACAATACAAAAATACTGCACTGCATTAAGATAACGCACTTCTTCATATTGCGATAGTGTTTATTATAATTATGCATCCCTACTTCATATAAAACACGAACAATCATTGATTTAATCAAATTGTGCTGCAGCACATTATTTATATATCAACAATGACGTTAATTATTTATTTTCTTATCATCTGTTTTGTCCAACCAAAAGGCCATCATACTGTATATTGATTTTTACAATGGCATCCAAGATGAGAAATGCAGGATGTCCTCAAATTGCTGGAACATACACATTTTGAGTGATTTATTAACAGAAAAGCTTTTGGGTGAACCCTCTGCAAATCAAGAAATTGATAACGTTTCATTATTTAAATGGAACCTGAAGCTTTGCAATGTTTTAATGGCTAACATTTAACATCAAAAATAAGAATACACAGGAGATGTTGAATAAGTTAGATTTCACAGTCACTGTAATTATAAGTTTGAAAAAGAAAAACATTATGCCTTAATGTTTAAGGACTTTTCTTTATGTTTTCATGTTCAATTGACCTCTATTTGTTTCACTTCAATATGAATTATTTTTACTTGTCTTTTGTCCATCATATTGATTATCAGCTACCTTTATGTAATGTTACCATATAACCGTAGGGCTGCCAAAAACCATTATATCTATTAGCATTGGGTTTTTACACAATCAGTTGTGAATCTTTGAGTCAAAAAATGTCAGCAAAGAATTCATACCAACACTGCTGACTATTTTTATCATTACCATAAAACAGTGATGCTCTCTCTCATGTCTTAGGGATAGCAGTTGGCTAAGTCCATTTCAGAATTATTTGTGTGTGTGTGTGTGTGTGTCCAATATACAAGAGGAGCAATCTTCATGATGCAGAACAGTTTGCAGATATTAAAAACAGAGCAGTATAGCTTTTTTATTTTTAGATAGAAATTCATTTTATGTGGTTTTCATCATTTTGTCTGCAGTGAAGCGAAACATATATAACTATAAATAATTCCAGAAAAACTCAATTGGACACAATCACATATCTTCTTTAAAATCAACATCTAAAAGCATATGCTGCTAATGTAAAGTGTAAGATGTAGTAGATAAGATAACACATTTTAAAACACGGGTGAGACCTTTGAAACAGATCTGACTTTTGAAAGATCGAGACTATAGTGCTGGAACTCTGTACTGCTTTCTAGTAAGAGTACAACCAATGACAGACACTTGAGATTTAACACCTGCCTTTTCTTTTTCTGTGAAACTGCCTTTGCCTTTATAAGCTCTCTGCCCAAATGTCAGAAGAATACCAATTAGAAGGACGAGAGAGAAGTGAAAAAGTGCAATCAAACATCAGATGCAGCAGACACTGGCTGGGGAGATACATATTTCCACCCATGTCAAACTAAGACAGGCGCTCCACTGGGCTACATGTTTGAAGAAAGCAGCAAGAACAGCAAGGATAATGGAAAAAATCTCTCCGTACAACCCTCAATCTATCGGGACATTCAATTTTAAAGTTATGAATTCATATAACGCTACCAAGGAGATATAATCCAGTGATCATAAAAACAAACACGACACAACTTAAAATGTAGTATCTGCATAAATGGTTTATCTTTTGGGTGATAGCTCTATGCTTTTCTTGACATATTGGAAACGATGTTTGATTGAAACGTCAATTCAAAAAGAGGAAATAACAGATCACTTAATTAAAATAAAAAAACACAAACCAAAAAAAGTCATTAGTTTTTACCTACAGTTGTTAACTAACCCTAACCCTACCTGCTCCTAATACATGGTATGGTGCTGTGCATAAACAGTATGTCAGATATTTAAAGAGGAAATCATTTGAAGCCTCCATTTCCATTTAATATTTACACCCCCAGGAGAAACTGATGCTAATAAATGTCCAATTTAGATGATGTATGAAACATCTGGCCCGAAACAGAAACTGTTTGGTAATGTTTCACTCTAAACCGTTGTGCAAATGACTTACAAAATAAAGCGGCTGGTCAGTGTGGACAGTGCAGGAGCTTCAATCAATGACAAAGTGGAGGGAGCAGGAGGGAGAGGAGCACATGGCTGGAAGCATGACTACCACTCAATGATAATCAGATTTGGAGGGAACCGACAATTTTCTCAATGTCTGAATGCTGATAGATGCAAAACTGAATGTCCAATTTTTTACCCGGGCCTCTGGGACCGTTAGGAATGAATGATGAGAGAAGAGCGGGGTAATGTAACAAGACACATAGGGAGAGACTGCATTCCCCATTATTGCAGAGATAAAACTTCACCAGTGTCACAGTGAACACCCCTGAACAATGGAACACACCTACGCTACACACACACACACACACACACACACACACACACACACACACACACACACACACACACACACACACACACACACACACACACACACACACACACACACACACAATATGACTACCCTCTTAGAACTTTATAGCCACAAATATGGCTCTGCAGGGAAGACCACGCTCTTATAATCTGTTGCTCTCGCCATATTCACCCACACACAGACACTGTGGAACAAACACCCACATGCAGAGAGTAAATGAACTAGTCTGCAGCATTTTACCTCCCCCCTTTTCTCTATATATGAAACTGCTGTTGGTGAAACACATTTTATGGAAGCTGCAGTGAAAGCAAAGGGCACACAGTCCTAAAAAGCTGTGAAAACAGTTATCAGCCTGTGAAAAACCATAAAATGTGCTTTACAAGCTGTGTGGTTTAGCTATTTCCCAGATGATTCTGCTTTTGAGTAAAATTAGATCATTTTGTCAGTATTTTTTCAGTAGCTATACCATTTGAGAGTCTGTATGTAATCTTGAAATGAAAATAAAATCAAGCCGACATTTGAACAAGAGCTTCCTTTTTATTTTAATTGTCCTTAAGTCACTCTTTGAGATATTGGACAATGTTGTTTTAATCAACCCATCTCGAAAAGGTTGTTGGCACCAGAGATGTGGTGTCCCTCAGGGGTCAATCCTGGGTCCTCTGATATTCTATATCTAAATGATCCTATCTTTGGAGACAATATAATAATGTAATGTGATGCACAACCAACCAAACAATCATGGGCTTAGAAAGAAATGCTCAATATCCAAATAATCTACAGTTAGGTGGTGTTTTTTTTTTACAAAAGCAAAAATACAACCACTTATTTTGTGAAGCAATTTAATTAAAGGTGTTAAGACGGCTCTACTGATTAAAGCAGAAGCTTATATGTTCTGTTATATGTATGTACATAATACAACTGCTAAGTAGTTGTATTCAAGGACAATGCTCCAACTTCAGTATGTCATTAAAATACTGACTTTTCATATATGTCTGCAGCTTTGGCCTCAGGTTTTCTCTAACTGTACTTTTACATTTATAAAGAAGAACCATTGAGAAGGGTTGGTAGTTTCATTTGATTCTCCTGGAAATATTAAAAAGTCTCCAAGAGATGGCTTTGTTCAGCCTGCTTTTGTTTACCTAGGTCTGAAATCAAGGTGACATCCAACAATTAACTATCATTATTGAGTAGTAAATCTGCATACTTGTAATGGTCAATTGGAAAGCTTGACAGACTTCAGACATCAAGTACAACACAAACTAAGGGTGAGTTTACCATGGGTCATTTGTATTTCTCAGTGAAGCCTCTTATTGCTATGGATTTGTCCTTCATTTACTCTTAAATGTTTGATATAAGGTACAAAGATCCATTGAATCCTCCTGATCCAAGTACCTGCATTGTTAGTTTATTGGCTATTCTGGGTGCATCTACATGAGTAATTGTGATGTAAGAAGTGATGCCAAGGTCACTAAAGTACTGCAGTGTTGTTTTATTTGATGCATATATCCACTTTAAGGTCATGATTCCCCCTCCTCTCGCAGAGCAAAGAAAGATGCATGCTTGAAACTCTTGAATCCCATGCACTTCTACTCATGACCTCAGAATCTTTAGACTCTTGAATATGACCCTGACTGCTATGAACATTTAATTCCGGTAAATGTGTGGTCATTATTACTGATTTAGTCAGCTTTACCTAATTTTTACCTGATTAACTTTACACGGACAGCAGCTGCGAAGCACAACTTCAGTGCAACCTTTGACTAAATCAATCCCCCTCCTATAATGGGGGACAGCCTTTGCTGACAGCTAGCCACTACAGCAGAGTATCAGAAAGACAAGATGGATAAAGCTACAAAGAAAGATAGGATGCTGTAGCTCAGAATGAAAGGATGAATAGGGAAGAGGTGTTGTATCTCGAGCCTCTCCCTGATGCAGGTCCTTCCCTGAATGGATTGTAAGAGGGCAGTTTGTCACCACCCGACCTAAAGCTTGTATTTCTTGCCGAGAAATCAGGCGGGGGAGTAAAGAAAATCACTCATTGTCTCACAGCCTGACTACTTTGCTCCGATAATGGAGCCCCCAACCTGCATTTTTCTCCTCTCCTCCCCTAGTTGAACGAAAAGCCAAAGTGATTAAACAGCATTACTGCTCTAAAACTGGCATCCAGACCCGTAAAACACATCCATCACACGGAGAGAATGTGTCATTTCCACCCACTCATTATGGACGGGAGAAAAGGAAACAATTTTAACATTCGTATCAATATATGAGTGGCATAACTCCTATAAAATCCACTCTATTTTAGCAACAGGAAAATTGCTATGATCTTGGTTTTTGTGCTCCTGTTTTATTTAAGTATTCACTACCTTGTCCTTTGTGTTTTCCTGCCTTTTGAATGGTCTGCCACTCCCTGATTTTTTCCACCTGCTGCCCCTGTGTTTTGCCTGTGTGTTGTCTGTCATTCTGTCCTCAATGTTCCCAGTCCATGTTTTCCTTCTGAGTTTTCTCCGTGTGGATTTGCTGCTTTGTTTTTCTTGTGTCAACATGTTATGTCCCTGGTTTTTTATTACTTTTCTTTTTATTTCCTTAGCCTGCTACCTTTTTCTTGTTTATTTTTTACCAGCTTTATGTATATCAGCTTCCATCTTGTTTTTCGTATTTGGGTTTAACTGACTTCCACACCTTGGACGAAAATACAACTTTTCCAAACCTAATCTTAATTTTGAATGTACACTTCCGCAGTGTTACCTACATTTGATGGCCTTGCTAATTGCAGCTCATACACCATTTCAGATGGTGGTGAGTTTGACCCTGCTGCAGTAATTACTATTGACGTAATCTCCCAAACTGTGGGATGGGATTCAGCTTTAAAGCCAACCATCAGACTGCAATTAAGAGAAGATAACAAGTTAAGGGAACTCATTTGTCTTTCCTAACTATGAACTTATTCACAAAAGGCATGATGAAGACATGATTTTCTGTAAAGATTTTAACATTTTAGTCATATCTGATGACATATATCTTACCATATAATATTCAAAACATTAACTTTGATTCCTGGAAAATAAGTCTTGCATCTTGATAATGGACAAATGATGAAAACCACATAAAATGAATTCCGATCTAAAAATATACTGTTCTGTTTTTAATATCTGCAAACTGTGCTGCATCACGAAGATTGCTCCTCTTGTATATGGGACACACACACACGCACACGCGCGCGCACACACACACACACACACACACACACACACACACACACACACACACACACACACACACACACACACACACACACACACACACACACACAAAACCCAGTCCTTACTCCATATTTTATTCAATAACGTGTTAAATACAGGAATGCATTTAGGTATTGCTCTACGTATGTAGATACATACAAAGTCAGCAGCAATGCTATCCTGGGTTTTGAGTAGGAGTGTGGTTGGGTTTGCCCCCAGCAAATTTGGTCATTTGCATTTTGAAAGTTTTCTCTCTTCTGGAAGAAAATACATGTGCTACTTCTTTTCTGCAGCAAAACATGGAGTTCATATTAAGGTGTGTTTTTCTTCGCCACAAATCATATAAAGTATATCAGATGTAACCACTTAGAGTCAGATGAAGTAGGTTTCTGTTGATTTCAAGTTTTGTGACTAGGCTGCATTCATTTGTGTATATAAATGCTAGTTTCTGCTTGTGTCAGCCTTTAAATACATCAATTAAAAAGTATCTTTCATGTGACACCACACTTAAATAGCATATAACTATGCAAGCAGTTTAACAGCATATATAATTACCAGGCTTGGGGAGTAATCGAATACATGTAACGGGATTACATAATCAGGATACAAAAAAAGGTCACTGTAATCCCTACATTTAAATAAAGTTTAATCAGATTACTGCTACATTTTCAAAAAACATGGATAACCAGCAGGAGTACAATGGCATAATACATTTTTTGTGAAAGTCACAACTAAACCATTTTTTATCTTCCAGTTCATTCTCATGGACTAAGACAAATAATGTTTCCCCAGGTGGAGATTTCACCATTATTTCGTGAAAATAAAGAGAAAAGGAGAAACAGGAAACGCCATTACTGTTCAGTGCAAGCTGTTCCTTCCAGCTGTTATTACACCGTCATTATCCCAGGAGTCAACATCTAATTTGAGGGAAGCACTTAAGGGTAAATGCTTTGTAAATGATAGCATGTTGTGGTCCAGTGCTTGTATTGGGTAGGCCTTATGCCTGCCTTTCTTTTTGGTTTTTGTTAAGTCTATTTTCAATGTTCGATTTTCAAATATATATGTATTTGTGATGCAGAAGGGGGATACCTGATTTACTAAAAATGAATATGATGTTTGCTATTATTTTATGTATTATACTAAAACAGCTTTTGTAAAATGTGCTGGCATTGCATTTGATATTGAGGGAAGTCAATATCTAACATTACTTTTATATGCTCCGGAGCAGCTTATGTTCCAGATAAGAGTTCAACTCAGTGAAATCATCGCCTGCTGACTAATCAGAGCTCAGTGTGGGGTAATATTACAGGATAAAGGAAACACAGTTTAAAATGCTGTATGCAGGAAAGACGGCCGGCAAAAATCACTGACTGTGTGAACATGAAAATGAATAGAATCCCGGGCCATCTGCAGAGGAATCTGATTATTTTACATTTGTGGCTACCAAGCTCACTTCAATGCCTCTCACAACATCAGCAACCGGAGCAAAATAACTCAGAGCATTGCGTACAGTCCTCAGACGCCGACATGTCACACCTATAATTCATATCACATCATATATTCACCTATCTTTGTCAGCTCCTTGACCGAGCAACACATGGAGTAGTGCACTTAAAGTGTTGCATACTGTATGCAGAAGTGTTATTTAAAACAACACAATAAGTTGATTAAAAACTGAAGTGTGCAGCAATTAAAGTCAGATCCATTTGTGTGATATTATAAACCTGTTCATTTATGCATTCAAACACTCTGGCTATAGTACGTTCTTTAGTGATCTGTATATGTACAGTATGTATGTGACATTTATTTTCTCTTCCTTTCATATTCTGTAACTGTCTTATTGTTTCAGTCGTGATGCATACTTTGTTAAATACTTACCTTGAGAATTGAGAGATATACTTTTTATAACTTTCAAAAGGTATTAATCATTAAGTTTATACTCATTCCGCCATAAGATCTTTGACCTCAAACAACTTAATTGGATAATTCATGAAAGTCTATTTTTTATAAGCCATGCCCTCTCTCCCGCTTGAACTAGTTTGGTTTTCCTCTTTGACTGTATAAAATAATGTTAAATTGAGTGAATAAAAAAATATGGGACAAAATATAGGCCAACATGCGAGACAATAATTCAGCTGTGTCAAAAAGATGTGGTTCTGCAGCTGGTGAAAACTATTATGATGCAGAATCAGAATCCATGTTCACCCTTGGACTGTTCAGAGCCACATCAGAGCCTGAGAGTTAAATCATTACCCAGAGAAGCTGATCTCTAATAATACAGTAAGTGTCTGCCTGCGCTGTATCGCCTATTGTTGAAGTTGTGCTTAGTTATTTTGGCTTTTGAATTAATTTGTAAAAGGAAAATAAAGTGCTTTGAAATGTTCAAATGAAAACTCATTTATTGGATTTTTCTTTTTCCTTCAAGTGTCACCACCAGAAAGCTCTAACAGAGTGGTGATGTGATTATGTAGGCAAATGCAGAGTTTAGCATTGCTCCCTGCACACAAGGCAATGGGATTTTTCCATTAGATTTCACAAAATTCCATAAAATAAGATCTGTGGCACACATATGTTCATGATACTACCTGTTTTATTCAGCAGGATAAACTCCACATATTAACACCACTTTCATGGGTTTTGAAGGGTAAATGAAATTGTTAAAAAGCGTTAGGCTACAAACAAACTACATCACAGTCACAAAGCACCGCTGAGCTAAAGGCGACTAATGTTAATGTTGATGACGTTTAGTGGTCTCTTTTAGACACTTGTTACAAACGCTGTTTGTATTATGAATAGAAGCTTCAGACATTTACATGTAGGGTATTAACTGTGACGTGATGTCATGCATCCAACCACAAATACATTTAGGGAACTGATGACTCCAAGGAGATACTGGAAGTGGTAAAATGCTAATGCTTTGGGTTTTAGGGATTAATTCCTGCACCACTCTATTGTTTAACCCAGGGATACAACCAAAACTGTTTAAATGTTTCTAAAGTGTATCTGTTAGCTAAAGGCAAATCTATCAACTTAAATAGGATGGGAAAAATCATTGCTATTATTCTGTCATTTTCATTTGAAAATGAGTTCACAAGCCAGGGTTTTGTCTAAACTGGTTTTGTCTAAACTGGGCATACCAACATGTTAAAGTGATGCAAGTAAACAATATTTCAGTTCGTCAAAACTGTTCAATTACTCCAAAATATGAAAATCGTAGCAAATGGAGCGTCAGACGGCAGACACAGCTTTGTTTTTATGGAGAATAAATAGGGGATGGATGTCTGGAGGGTCTGCCAGTGGACGAGTGGCAGGCTGCTGCCTGGCTAACAGTGAAACTGTGATTTCTGAATGACATCCTTTCTTTTACTCTCCTTTTTTCTGTAGAGGAAGTAAAGAAACTGGTACTCTGGATTTATTTGTTGTTTGAGGTGAAATATATGACTCAGCAGCTTTGAGACACGAAGAGACAATTATTTTCAGCTTCGCTCTAATGCAGTATTTTCACCGAAAAGTGGGCGGGGTCGTCATTTTGACCAGAAGTAACGTTAGTGCCCTCATATTATATTTTCCTAGAAAAACCCCTGCAAGCCATTTGTGCAAAAAACACCACAAAAGCCCAGCCTACAGTCAAATTAAGTATGATGCACCGTGAACATGGGGTAGACCTTTTCTTCTGTTGATCCATTAAATATTTAAGAGCTCACCACTCGTTAGTGCTATTTTTAGCCCTGTTAAGAGGGGTCCTTTTGAGGCCCCACTTCCTGCTGAATGTTTCATTAAAAATGGATTACCCCCCCAACACCTGTTCATTGGCTCTTATCTTCAGAAGTGGCTCTCATCCTGTTCAATATTCATACACTCACACAAATGGAATATCAGTTTGTTTAACTGATTACTTTTTTTTTCAATAAGGAGGGTAAAAATGGTTTTGGTGGCTTGTGATCTTTTTGCCAAACGGGTGATTAAGATGAATCAGGGAAGTGGTGCCTCCTCTCTTAGAAAGTGTGATTGAGATAAAGATCAAGACTCTCAAGAATTACTGATGACCAAAATATGTTTTAGTTTATCGCAGGATTCAAATGTTTCCTTTTCAAATGATCATTTGCTCACAGCTCTCTTCCTGGTAGAACTGTCAAATATTTTTGGATGTTGTGATTATTTTTCTCATGGGTTTGGCCGATTTTGAGGATTTCATTAGGATACTTAGCATTAGGATTAGTGTCTGAGAAATCACATTGCATATTAATTGTAAACAGTTTTAGATATTCCTAAAATCACAGATTTATCAGACATTACTACACTCACTAAATAACCACTTTCAAGAAGTTCACAACATGAAGAGTGAGGGGTCTTTCATGTTGTGTTGTGAAAATGTAATTTATTCTGTGTAAGAGATTAGTGTGTTGTTGCGTGTGGGTACCAAATTCCAGTTATTGCTACCCAATAATACTTCTCTTCAGTATGGATGTTCCCTGTATCCAACCCCGCTTGCAGACTAAAATATTATTTTCTTAAAGCTCAATCAAAATGGTTTCTCCTGCAACTTGATATATTGCACTCTTTTCAATTGGCTGTAATCAAAAGACCATTGATTGTTCAGCCATCTCAATACCAAATGAAAAGATGTCCTTAATCATTGTATATCATTATCTCTCATCTCCAGGGCTGAACATGAGAGCGCTGTTCTAGCATGATAAAGCCGTCGGCCAAAACAGTGGCCTCAAATCCCCATTAGTGCCCGACACACACGTCAATGAAAAATGACACAGCTTCCCGATTGCTGGTATGTCATTTGTTACACTTGAAGGGATCCGTAATAAGAAGTTTTGCAACATTCCCTGCAGTAATATAGTACTTTACTTGCATTCACACACTCATAAAGAGGTAAAGGCTTTCATATAAGGTGCCACCTCATCAGGAGAAACATTTAGACACATACACTTAGACACCATTGGCGTGCCATTGGGAGCAATTTAAGATTGAGTATCTTGCCCAATGACATTTCGATATGTTGGCTAAACCAATGATCTCCTGATTGGTGGAAGACCATTCTACCGCCCATACAACAGCCACATCTCTCCTATATCTATGAGGGCATACTGCATCCAAATGTAGTCATGCAACACATGTGGCGTCTGTGTGTGTTATAGGCCAACTAAAATACTCTCGTTGGTTTTCCCAGCATGACCAGCCAGGTCAGCCATCTCCTGACAAAGGGACTCTGACAGTAATGTGGGGATCAATACTTTCTGACCTAATGAGGAGGAGTGGCTGCAGTGCTGGAGTACATCGCTCCATGTGACACATGTAATAAATCTACAGGTAACCCAGCTTATTCAGAGTCACAGTTTAGGAAATGATTACATTTCCTAAACTGTGACGTCTACGGTTTCGTACACCACTTTTTCACGAGGCAGCACAGGCGACACGCACCTTCTCTGCATTGGGAACAAAGCCAAAAGAGGCTGCCATTTAAAAAAAAGATTCTATGTGGACACAGGACCTCGCTTACGCTGCTACACATGTATATGGCCTTTCATTCAATCCAGCCAATCAGCACTCACTTCTTCCTGAGCAGCGGGGATTGAATTGTGTTTGATGGCACCTACTGGGAATCCATGTTCCTTTTAAGGCTTTTTTTAAAATGCCAAATTTAGGAATAGCATGCTAAAGAAAACTCTTGGCAGAGAGAACAGCAGTACCTGAGTGCTTTTTCGAGGGCAAAACAAACCAATAACTAGTTCTTGTATAAACATCAGTTTAAACAATAAAATGTATCTGCCTAATACAATAGCATTTTGCTGATGTGTTCATGCAAATTCCAGGCTCACTCAAGAATAAAGAAAAAGAAGAACACCTATCAGATTTGGCTGGACAGTTTTTTGGGGGAAGATGCGGGTATACGTAAAAAGAAAAAGTAAGGAACCATATTTACATTCCAAAAGACGTCAAGGTTGGACAAAAATACATCATTTTGTTTATCCCTTGAATATTTGTTCTAAATAGTTCAATTGTTCATTCGATTTTTGTAAAGGGAAAAAAATAACCCATTGTTGTCTTTAAATGGTCTGTTTTGTGTTAACTGACAGAAATAAATTGAGCTTTCAACCCTTTCAACAGGACGTTAGATTACTTCAGTTAACAGAACAAAAACCTCTTGTTAAAACACAAAGGGTTCCTCTGGCTGTTACTAAAGGCCAGATCATCATGGGATTATAGAGAGATAGTGCAGTCACTAACTGTGTGTTTCTTGTTGTCGGCTTTGATTAAACTGTGAATCCATCTTACTACCACTGCAACCAGTTTTCCATAAAAGATTCACAGAGGTTCATTATGCTGTACATACAGGCACAGTTTTCAGTTTATGATGCCGTGAGGTGGCATACTGAACACTGATTTTATAAACGCGAACAGTACATTTATAGAATCAGTATGACAACACCATACTGGGAATGCTAACAGGAATCAAATATATTTGTCCTGTTGCCCACAACCAAGTAAAATAACTGTTAAAACATTGGAAGTATATTGTATGGCTTTCTCTTCGGGGGATTAATAAAGGTCAATCTTCTTCTTCTTCAGGAATAGTATTGCGTATTTTTCCTTATGGGACCATGTTATCAAAGAGCTATATAACCTGATGTATGGACCTGGTTAATGATTTCTCCCTGCGGTCCTTAATAACGACCCTGAAGCTGTCATACTTCCATCATCCCAGAGCCACTCATGGCAATAACATCCACAGATCGATCATCAGTCATCCAGCCCTACTTATAGAGAAAGGCACAAATTCCCAGAGGGCTTTTCAGCATCAGCAGAGATGGTCACTGTGCGTAGCTGGCTGTGAATGTTGAGGGTCACTATTTATCTTGAACTCACAGGAAAAAAAAGATACAAATTGTGTCCGTAAGGACATGGAGGTCCAGAAAGGGAACATCCATACAGCGTGTTAATCATGCAGCGACACTGAAAGCAACATCACAGGCTCACATATATCCGACAGAAGACACAGAGGGCATGAGGGAGAGCATTTTTCATGAAACCATCTTTATAACCATAGAAGATACGTTTTAGCAGAGGAATGGTCAGTAAAGAAGATTGGCCCAACTAAACAACTATATGGTGGTTTTATATCAACCAAAATATTAAAATCCTGTTGTGTCATCAAACTATACCTTGCTTTAGGGTTAGAGTTTCAGTCGCACGATAGGTGTGGAATTAATTAGAAATATGTTTTCAATAGCATTTATATTGGAATCAATTGAAGGGTACTGTTTTGTTTTTTTTAAGCAGATATTTTGAATTGTCAATGTTAAGTTATAGTTAAGTGTGCAGGCTCATGATGTCAATCGGGGAGCATGTACTATAGCAGCCCTTGAACTGAACTGTTAATGGAATACAGCCATCATTAATGGCATTACACCTTTAAGTGAGTCAGAATTCTACCACTTCTGGTTCCCTGGTGCAAGTCAACAGTTTTCTAGAACTTGTTTTGCGTTTACTTGCCTCAAATATGGTGTGTGGTTAACCCAAGCTTAAGATATGTTCATGTTTTGCTCTAAATATCTCAGTTAATAACCCACAGGAGGATATCCAAAGATGTCATGAAAACAGCATTTGCTAACAAGTGACTAAATGGGGATGTCAGCTATTTACTTCTGGCATTTACGCTTTAAACAGACTTTTCTTATGTGGAGACAGGCCTGCTGAACAAAATGTAGTCAAAGCATTATAGATGTGTGTTCGCCAAAGTATTTTTCTGCATTTTGATGTGAAATCTAATTCCAAAAATCCCATTACTTTTTGTTGAAGGAGTCCTTGCAATGCTAACTTCGGATCAGCCTACAGAAATATGTCATTATACTTATTGACTTTACTTTCTTGACCGAGATTTGTCCACAGCTCATCCCAACAGTTAACTTCACAACCAAAAATTCACTAATGCAACAAAATCCCTTCACACACACATCAGGTTCAATCCGGTATCCTGCACTTGGCCACAAGTCGTTAATCGCATCACATTTAATTTTTTATCCATTCCTGGCAATGTTCCCAAGACATGTCCAACCATTGAGTTTTTGCTACATCCAAGAGGGACATCTGATCATGTGGTAAAAATAAATGTCTTTCGTGTTTTGTGAATCATTGTCAGATTGAGGTGTGATCTCATACAGTCAGCCTATCTGTTTAGTTTCATAATTTGGACCATTTTACATTACATAAGTAGACATTGCCTTAAAAGAACACCATGATTGAAAGGAGATCTCCACCTCAACGATTCTATTGTGGTTTGAACTATACTGTTAATCACAAAAAAACCAAAAACATCGTCCCTACAAAATGCAACCTTTTCTAGACCTGGGACAATGTCTCTGTTAGGATCTCAGTTTTGTATTTATAGTTTACGGTTTTATTTTTGAAGTATATCTTGTTTTGTCACTTCCTGTCTTGTCTTCTTCACTTCCTGTCTTTAGTTTCCCTCCTGTCTGATTGTCTGATCGTGCTCACCTGTTGCCCCTGTGTGTCTCCTCCCCCCTTCCCAGCTGTTTCTTGTCTTGTGATTACCCTCCTCTGTATTTAGTCTGTGCTTTCCTTTGTGTTCTTTGTCGTGTCGTCGTCATTGTTCGTCCTTTCTTGCTGTTTCCCCGTGATGTCTTGGATCGCCCTTTTTCAGCCCTCCTTTTTCCACTGGTTTGTCTGAGTTTTAATTTGATACTTTTCCGTGGTTGTAATTTTTGTCTGCGTTTTTGTCAACAGCTTTTTTTTATAAATAAAAGCTTGCCCTCTGTTACGTTGGAACCCCTGTCTCCTCTATTTGCTTCTGCACCAGGGTCCTTCCCCAAATCCTGACAGTCTCATTGTCATGATCTTCAGTTTTTTACATCTATTACTCTGAAACGTGTTATCCCCCTTTGTCATGTCTGTTTTTACTTCCTGTCTTGATTGACATCCCAATGTCCCTCCTTGACTCGTCTCTCCTCCATGACTTGACCCAGAAATCGATGGAGATACGCCATGTTCAAGGACCACCCAATCACTTAAATGCATACAGAGGAGTTTGGTTGCATGGCTGGTGAAACCCACAGAACATTTAGGATAATATATAAAAACTGGTCAGATTTCCACCATTTATTTTAAGTGATTGTTGTCTCTCTTGGAGAAATTAAATTACAACATCCAATACAAAAGTTCATCTGAAACGAGTTCAAGTAACATAATGAAATTAATCCACCAACTACTATTACTATGATTATTTTTATAACTTAAATGTTATACCTGCTAAAGCAAATACAGGACTGAAAATAATACATTGAAAGCTAAAATAAAAAGAGATGGACAAATTCATTTTAATGTAAATCACAAAATAATCACAGGATTGAATGGATTTATTTTTGGATTTTGGATGTCATTTGAAAGTGACGCCGGAGTGAACAAGGATATCCCAAGTCATACCTGAGGGGACTCCTCTTTCCTCACTCGCGTCTTAGCTCCGCCGTCGTAAGACACGAGCGAGGGAAAGGAGGAGGCGGATAAAGCAATTTGGATGAACCTCCTGCCTTATTAATTTCACCTGTTCCCCATCAGGCCTGCAACCACCTGGACTCCTGCACACCTGCACTTCATCCCCTCATTAATTGCTTGTATTTAAGTCACACAACAGGAAGATCTGTTCTGCCTTCTCATAGAGGTATTGTCTGAGTATGTTAAGGACCGAAATGCATTCTATTTATTTTTAATGTCATTTAATCCACGTTTTGAACGTGGTCGAATCAGTTTGTACAAAAGAAACAGAGCATGTGCAAAATGTTACAAAAAAACCTTCGGACACAGAGACTAAAAACATATAAAATGGCTATCCTGTCTCTACTAAATGTTTACAAATCATCCCGCGAGTGAAATTCACCAATGAACCCATCTTATCCCCAACTATGTCATGGTGCACTCAAATGGTTGCCTGGCAATCTCATTGTGGTGAAAAATGTTTCCTTTTGCAAGCGAACACTTTGTTCAGTAGTGTTATCCCTTCCCTGTGCACCTCCATGAAAATAATACTGCTGAGAGTTCGAATAGGGTTTTTGAATTAGAAATAAGAAAGTTCTTCTCTGAATTTGGTGGTTGTTGGTTGACTCTCCCAAAATAAAACAAATACACCTGCACACAGGTCAGTCAAGGCAGCCATTCGAAACCATTTATGCTCTCACTGTGACCGGGTTGAAAGAGATTGGATTACAGCTCGGAGCCTCAAAGCTCTGTAACGTCCCAGTGGGATGAACAGTGGCTGCATGTTGGGAAGTAAATAAAATACAGTTTGGAAACGATCAATGTACTCAGCTGGTTAAGGTCCATCACTGCCTGCCACAGAAAGTCCAATCTGTCACTTCCTATATCAGGGCATGTATGTTTCATGTGTTCTGCTTCCTTTTCCTGCTCTCCTTCCCTGTTTTTACACTTCTAACAGACCTCACATGTCCGCATAGAGGAAGAAGTGACAAGCTCAGCTCAGCAGTAATTGGGCATCTCGCAGATGACACGGCAGACAGACACAGGGGACAGAAGCGGGAAGAGAAGCTGTTCCATATTAAACACGGGGGGCCGCCCGCATGTGAAGGTACCTGCCCCGTGTAGAGTGTCTTCCTCTACACGATTCAAAGGCCAGAGATGACATTAGCTGGATTGTTCATAGAGAATAATGAATTAGTTTTACTACGGTGTTAAAGTAGGCTTTGATGGACAAGATAAAAGGAAACCATGACACAGCCTTACATTTAACAAGCATTTTTCAGTTTCAGAAACTTTGGACACAGTGTGTTTGTTCTTTGAGTGTTACGTGAGCTTTGTAGTATTGGGTATGGAACATTCTGTGGTTAAGTAAATAGGGTGGCATCAAATTGACAGATATTTTGTCTCTAGGTAATAAAAACTACTTTTTTTTCTTTCAGATAGTCCCTTATTTTAAATAGTGTTCAGTCTCTTTTAAACTGAATTTTCCTTGGGTGGTATTCTGTAACCGAAACAATTGTATTGACATCAAAACTTTTGTAATAAAACTCAGCCCCTATGTTTTACCAGTTGTGAAAGACGATGATAACATGATCATTTTCCAAATGAGGAGTTTTGAATAGTACTTTATGATGCAAGGTGTCATTGTGGTCTCCAAAGAGGAGATGAAGAGAGCCAGAACAAGCTGAAAAGCCAGGGGGACTATACTCAGCTAAAATAATTAGGTCTATAGTGTATATCACCAGCACAGATATTTCACAGGAGTGTGTAGAATGACTGTGTGTACCTCTGAGTCAGCAAAGTCGTTTGTTAGCATTGTGGCCTACAGATATCAGTCGCTGTAGGATAACTCATTAGTACAAAATCTGAATCTCTTTTATGAAAGGTTCTTCCACAAACGTTGTGAAAAGAACCTGTGGATAACTGGACAGATAGCTTATGCTTCACAATGCTGTAGAACCAAAACCATTTCCTTATACTTAGACATATTCTCCATTTAAAAAAAAAAGAATATAGGATGTTGTGAACACAATAAATGTCCATCCAGCCAAATTATGAAAGTTATTAAAGGGACTCTAGTCTGCTCATGTTCATATTTGTGTTTAATTACCCTCCTGTGACATGTCTCCATGCTTTAATGTTCAAAAAGCTCTTTATTTTTATCATACTGCCTGTGCTGCAGCACCTCTTTTCATCCTCTGTCTGAAACCAGAGCCCCTTCTCCTATTATGTACAATCTGTTGGAGCACTAGCCAATAGAAGCGCAGGTGTTAATGTAGTGATGTCACCACGTTATGGAAGTTAACAAAGGTTTTGAAAAAGAAATTTGAGCCTTTACAGACCATTTACTTGCACAGAAACCTATATAACACACTACAGGAAAAGGGAAACCCCAAAAATATAATAGGGCCCCTTTAAATAAATGAATACTTGAAAATCACTATTACTACGACAACATTTGCTGTAGGTACATTAACTTCCTCATATGACGTCATGTAACGTGAACATTTTTTTGTTAATGTCATCGCTGCTTTTCTCTGAATATTTTGAATATGGCTTAAAATGTGGCGCCACACTGCCATTGGGTATCAGTATCCATTTGGGTTATCAGTGTCTGCCCTGATGTGGCGTTGATAAAGTGATAGGGGTGTGCGTCAGGACCTCCCAAGAGGAGGGTGGACATCTGCTGCCTCTGAGGTCCTGTCACATGGAATTACAGACTTAATCAAGTCTTTTGCCCTTCCCCACCTCCTCCCTTTCTCTGTGACTTTCCCTCTCTCTTCTATCTCTTCCCTCTGTCTCGGTTCCCCCTTCATCTGCTTTTCTTCGTCCCTATACATCACATTGGTTTTCCTCCAGCTCGTTTCTCCTTGACATTCCCTTTTTAGCCTCTCGCAACACATCTCCCCCCTCGCGTCCTGTCCCCTGCCTCTAGGTCACAAGAAGCTGATCCAGCCTCCTGTTCATGAGTCTTACTTAAACTTCAGTTATGTCAGCCGGCCTGCAGAGGAGCTGTAGCAAAGCCCCAGGGATCCAGTCACCTTAGAAGTGCAAGAGGAGGAAATGCAATATATACTGTGGTGTAATTGGACAGAGTGTCTCAGGAAAAGTCAGGATGAGGATAAACAAGGAGAGAGGGATAAGGCAGAGAGACAGTGAGTGATAATAAGAGAATGTGATACCGAATATGCATTTGAAATTGTGTACAGGTCATAATATTAATGACTTATTGTAGATGTTTTTATTTTGCCTAGAGCAAATATCACTGGCCTTTATTATGCAGTGCATTTGTTATTATTCTTTTCCTTAAGGGGCATTCAGATATACAATACAATGTGGTTTTTATTCTGTAAATTGATTCACATTTTGCTGTGTAAGACTACATCAGATCATATCAGATTCAAAACCACACATCCAAACCCACATTTTCCAAAAAGTTAGAAAATAATTATATTGATGTGTTCCACCCATCCCTCCACTGATCAAGGGATCTGTTTCCCAAAATTAATAGAAAATCTAAATGAATATCTGCTTTAAATCATCTACAACATCCCCATACTCAAATAAAAAAGGTTCTATATCCACATTCCTTTTTCTGAGGGAGTGTGCAGTGGGTGTTCTTGCCTCCTACAGAAAAGTCATCATTGTTTGGATGTCATTGACTCTGTTATGGGATGACCATGGGATCCTTTCAAAGATCAGGTGTCTTGGTAGTTACCATGCAACCACAACGTCCACAGTGTAATTTTAGCTAGAGAGACCATTGTAAGTCATACCTCCCTGTCTGCACACTGTCACTATGGAAAACAGGTGAAACAGTACATTTTAGTCATCACAAACGTTATAGATTAAAGGCCAATCCAATGTTTGTAATCATCAAGAACACAAGACAATATAGTTTAAGTGCAATGGCATTAAAGGTGAAAATAAACTCACATCAAAATACACACAACAGTTAATCAGATCTGACAACATCCACTATGGGACATTTCTGAATATTTATATTTAACAAAATAACTGCCATTATAGTACGGGTGCCCATAGCGGTCAAATAGATGAGTGTTCTTTTGCTAGAGCACAAATGTATTTAATGGAAAGGTTTTTTAAATCAGTAGTATGACATGGTGTGCAGCAAGTCCCTAAATGGCCTATGTCTGGCATTATTGAGCAAATACCATAGTTTATCTCTGGCCAAATATTGCACCAATGACAAAGACATGGCATTTGTAAATGTCATGTAAATGTCTGTTAAATCATTTAGAGTATTGAATACATGCGTGTTTTAACGTCAGTAACTTCAATTAGTTTGATAACTATTTGACAAACATAGTAACAAAATGTTTGATCTTTATTAAGCTTGACATTGTTATTGTTGTTTTTTTATCAATTAACATAATCTATATTTTGCTGATCAAGCCGCAAACATGACTGTGCTTTTGTAAAACGTTGTTGCATTTGAAATAACTATTTTGATCATACTCTGGTATCCAATTTCCCTGAACCCCAAGGAACCCCAAGAAGCAGCAGCATGGAAAAATCACAAACTAGCACCGCACTAGTTCCTTTAAACTTCAGCCTCACAGGTCATGCTCACCGCTTAAATCCCTACACACAAGGGCTCTGCTACACTGTGCCACCTTCCTGAATTTAGATGATTATAGAGGTTGTGTCAGCTCAAAATTAAAGTCACATTTCTAGCTTATAGTCCAACCTGCTATAATTATAGCACTATTTTCTCAATTTTTTTCAGAACAACCCGTTTGTGTGTGCAAGACTACTGACATTTGAATCCTAATTTGATACATAAAATAATTTTAGGTGGCTTGATAATTAATTTCACCAGTTTATTTCCCCATTCTGTAGTCTAGAATCTGAGAAGTGTAAGCCTTGTGTGGCTCCTTCTGTGCTAACACAGTGGCTACACAGAGGATAACATCCCTTGAAGCTTAGTGAAATAAGAACAACCTTACCTTAATTGTCGAAAGAAACATGCAAAATTGTCTTAACAAAGAATGTGCTGCACAAATGCAGATGCAAGTTCTACAGTAAGTACCACGCACACACGCCACGCGACTAGAAAATATACTGCTGGCATCCCCTCCGAGGGAAAACCGATAACAATTGTGCCAATCCCTTCCCCAATCAACCCGATGTGAATGGCAACCCCTGATAAGCCCCTTAACCAACCACTACCACACACACAGACACCCATGCAAAACACACATCCAGTCTCAGTCACGACCCATGCTTTCACTCACCCATGGCAAAGAACGGGATTCCCAGCAAAGTAGAGTTGAACTTCCCGTCCGATATAAAGAAGATCCCTGCAGCCGTCACGTTGGCGATGCAGATGGTCAGAACTCCCAGCAGCCCCAGGAACGGTTTCCCCCTCAGGCAGTCCCGCATGGAGCTGGAGATGGTGGCGGCCAGGAGCACCAGCACCAGACTGACCAGCACCTCCCCCTTTGCCAGAACACCCGTTTGGTGGAAGTCCCGCCACAGGCTGAAGGAGGTGAGAGACTGGATGTGGAGCTGGTCAGACGTGTGGGGCGCCTCGGCCGTTGATAGCCTGTTGACAAGTGCGCAAAACTCGTTCTCCCAGCGTTCCGCAATGACATCCTGCACCACGGGTCCATGGTTGCGGAGGTAGTAGGTGATCTGGACGGCACGTGCAAATTTGACCTGCTGGTCGCGGCTGTTTGCCGAGAAGGACACACCGCCCAACTGGTGGCCGATGAAGGACACACGGCCATCCTGAAAGGAGTTTACAGATACCTGGTGTTAGCTTTGATTAAAGGTATTACAAATGCATTGTTGAACTGTTTTTAAGGCTCCCCTTCAGTGGAAACCAGTTGTGTTGTCCTTAACAGCAGACAGAAAAACAGCAGTGTTTGGGGAGCAGCCAGCTGTAGTACATATTGGAAAGTTCCAACCCACACAGAGCAGTGCAGCAGCAGCCCTCTGACAGATTTGCTTCAGTGTTTATTTACCATTTAACTTGAACTCACTTTACTGCTGTGGACAAAACTGGGTTGGAAGGTTGATGTGCTGCATCGTTATTATGAATAGTTCCATTTTATCATATCCTCCTGCGAACCAATTGTGTTTTTTGTTTGATTTCCTACCTATTTAAGGTTAAAAAAAAAAACATCTTGCAATTCAGACTTTTAAAAATATATTTAACTCTTTAATTTTACAGAATGTCCACTGTAGAGGACGTCAGGGCCATTTCAGTGTGAAAAGACAGCTAATATTAACAGATAAAGTATGTAAAATATTATGCTGAGAGATATTAATACAAGAATAAATTCACCTTTATTTAAAAAAGAAGAAATTGATCTAAACATTGCTGTATAATTGGCAACTAAAAAACTAGTAAGGTTTTTGGTGAATGCTGCCAAATCTTCAAAGAATTTGCAGTCAATGTACTGGGAAAAGTACTGAACTGGACTCAGTATGCACTGGTTGTAAGGTCATCTTGACTAGTTTTATGGATGGTCTCCATATTGGTCTCCAATTGACCATACTCAAAAGGAGCAAAGTTTGAATTCCTGAGGCAATTTGCATTTTTCATGGCACCACTTAAAATAAAAAAACAACAATGGAACATCTGTGCTCCCCCTGGTCCACAGAGGGCTATGTCTTTCCTGCTTGTCCCTAGCGGTGTCTGTATCTGTCTGTTACTCCTGCATCTTTTCCTCTTGTTCTTCACCCTCTTCTATCCCAGGTGTACAATCTCTCTCATCATCTGAGAGCTCTAAATCTGAATCTCCCTTTAATATCTGGTACAGAATATGTCTGCTTTAGTTCTGTCTCCTGCAACAACGTTGAGTCATTAAGTCTATGAAGATGGTCCTGATGTCCACTAGAATGGACATTTATAAAAGAGCTGTTATTTCCAAATATGTATTATTAATTATTAACTAATAAACTGCTTTCAGAACTAGTTATATAATTCCTAACATGTTAATAAACAAGAAAATTAATGATTTTCATAGTTAAAATAACAATAAATCAACAATATTTGAAATACCCGTCCTCCTCCTATCAAATGTTGCTGTCATGCTTGCCATTTTGGTTGAAAAGAAAGAGAAACTTCCCAGCATGCAATGTTAACCAATGACATATCACTGGAAAGCCCAGGATCTCCTCTGTACGGTACAGCAGGGATTGATAGAGTAGCCCAAATGAATAAAAGGAGATGCATGTAAACAAAATGTCCACTACAGTGGACCAAGACCACCAGACTCAGAGACAGTTTTATACTGAGCTCTGTGAATGTCTACTCACATCTGTTTATAGTACACATATACACATATCTATATATTATACATATCTGTTTATAGTACACATATCTATATATTATACATATCTGCCATATACATCTGTTATACGTAATATATGCATCTGTCCATACCTCCTCATTCAACAGTGTAAAGTATTAAAATGCTTCAATGTATTCCACATAAGTATATATTTCACATCCTCAAATCTTTATTGTTGTTATTGTAAATATTCTTCTCTCTTTTTGCACTATTTTATTTATCTTATTCGCACCATGTATGTTGAGTTGTTGGAGGAGCATGGGATATAAGATTTTCATTGACAACATATGCGTTGTATATGCTGTGCATATGACCAATAAAACCTTAAACCTTGAAATTAGTCAGTGGGTTGGGTCTCAGGAGGATACATAGCACATGCTGGACATTACAGTGACAAGAGTTTGAAGATAATTTGATTTGAATTGAGCAAAGCAGTGAAAAGCTCAGTGAGGCAACTGCATAAAAAAAGAGTCTGTCAGTCTCTCAGTAAGAAATACAGATTTGAGGTAAATGGTTGCACCCCATTTCTAAAATGTAATCCGTAAAGGTTGCTAAGTATATGCATATGATGCCATCATTATGATAACGTGTGTATATTAGGCTACTTCACATGGGCTGGATAATATGGGAATTAACTAATGTTTGTGGCAACCGTATTGTAGGGTTAACAGTTTTTGATACATTACAAACAATAATGTGGATATAATGACATAGCGGGTAAAGGAAAATAACTAAACAGATAGTCTCTTTTTTAAGTTTATCACTTCGCTGTAACCTTTAAAACAAGGAAACGACAACAATTTTGACATACTACGATATTACAATATCCAAAATCAAAGATTATGTATATTTTTATATGACTATCCATATACCGTAGTTTTAATATATTGCCCATCCCTAAATACAATGACCCAAAGGTCTCTGAAGTTTCCAAGTTATGCTAACTATGAGGGTATTTTTTTTACGCAAACCTTTTCTAGTCATTATGTAGCACTCTCATTTAGCTAATTTTGACAATATAAGGTCATCCTTTTGGCAGCTTTAGACACAACAATTGAGGATACACAATTTTCACTCAGAGCGTTCGCATACTCCCTGTGATGATGAAATTAACTTCAAACAGACCAAAGCTTACGACAACTTGCTAACTGATTTCTCTTACAATTTCTTAGAAAATATCCCAGGTACTATGCAAAAGCTAATGGTAAAACACCAAAACCTGTAAACTGTGTTACTGCACTAGCTCACTTGGGCCAACTTTCTGCAAATTTCATATATGCTAGTTTACACCACCCACTGTTGAAGGTAGCTATGGCTAACAGGACTCATGTCATAGGCTTACAAAACGTTAACTGACAAACCACAAACTTGAGCAGCTTCACTTAAACAGACAGTTTGTTGTTAGTGAACCAACATATCTAAACCCGGTGACACTCCCAATATGACAATTACTCTTCGCTTGTTAGCCTCAACACAGCTTTTGACAGGTTAATTGGATTTATTTGTTTACTGAGACAAAAGCAGAGTCAGTAGTAGTCAGTTTTATATAAAAGGCAAGATAAAGAAATTATAAACAGCAGCGACATTCTAAGCAGTTCCAAACAGTATCGTACGTAATAAAACTGCTGTATATCACTGCTGAGCAGACCACCATTTAAGTCACTATTTCAATGATTATATCCTGCTTCAAGCTAAAGCTGGTTAGGTTAACCCTGCACTTCAACATTTTCCTTTGCTTGTACATTGGCTTTAACTTTCAAATATTAAGTGGACTCTGGGTGTATGAACAATTTAAATCTGCAATGCATTTCCTGAATAGTATGATTAATATAATGCACATATTCAGATGTTTTATATATTAATACATACTTTCCTTAATGAAATGGATTGAGTAAATATTTAATCGGCCACACTCCCACTCAACACTGTGATGCATGACACTGCTTTATTGTTGCAAACAAAACAATGTCAACGTTAATTCGCAGCTCATTGTAGATGTGATATATCTTGTTTTGAACGCGATAATCCAGCGGTATCAAACAGCCGTAGTATGCTGTTCCACAGCAGGGAGCATGATATAAATCTCACGCTTCTAGATAAATAAATCCAAGTGATTGTTTGTTTCTAGTTCTGTTAATAATTCACTGCATTGAGAGAAACATTGAAAATGATTTTGCTTTGGCATTTACATGGGCAGTAATATGAATTAGCGGTGATGGAAACTGCACCTTAATGTAACATAATTGACAACATTTATAAATAAAAATCCAGAGTCTAACATTTAATACAAACAGTCACCAGGAAAGTTCTGCCAATTGTGTGTGCTACATTAATATTCTCAAATCACTCGTACTCAGTGTTTAATTTTTCATTTTAGGACATCTTCCAAGTGTGTTTATGTAATGTTATCACTGTAATTGCTAAATGGAACAAAAAAAGCTTTAGCTCTAATTTTGTTGTGTAATTGCATAAAGCTTGAATCAATCTACTGTACCACGATGACCTTACAACTTCACGGAATAATTCCATAATCGTCTGCAAAACCACATTTTCCCAACACATGCTCATGCCAAGTGCAGTGCTAAAGAACATGCATAGTAGCAGCATGTATAATGACACCAACATCTGGGCAACAATGTATTTACAACACCTCCAAACTGTTTGTGTTTGAGCTTTTGAAAAATGCTCTAGCTTTCTTTTCTATTCTTGTTTTTGGCACCTTTTAGCAAAGAGAGGAAAAATAGTTCTCAATGTGTGAGTGTTGTGTGTGTGTGTGAGTGTGTGTAAGGGTAACGAATGAGAGTAGGTGGAGGGATGGAACACCACACAAAAGCAAGTATTTCAGTAAAAAGTGATATGCAAAGGGGAAATTACACTTCTCGAGCTTTCTGAGAAAAAAATCGAAGTGATGGGAGGCCGAGAGAAGCGCCCAAGTTTCAGCGAAACATTTAAACAGACAAAGCATCCAGTTTGTATGCTATTACTGTTTTCTAAGGCAACTTTATATTGATATTTGTGTGTATTTACAGCCTTTGGTAGAAGTATGAGAAAGAAATTGTGCTGCAGTCTTGCAAGCAAAAGATGCTATTGAGTTGCATCATGGGAATTGGACAATGTAGAGTTTTTGTCGCCTGACCGAGCAGAAAACTCCGGATTGGGAAAGTGAAGCCAATGCAAGACTGCCTTAAACCTGCACTTTTTGATGTTTATGAAAAATTGCCCGAGTACTCACTTGATTTATTGTTATTTATCAGTAAAATTATTATTTATGAACCAGGTTGTGGTCTAAATAAGTTGTTTCATGTCTTACTCAATACAGCATGATTGATGTTCCTTTTTTAGCTATTGTGCAATTTATGATAGTAGACATTTATAGGGTATGGTTTAGGGCGGGGCTACATTAAGTCTGCTAGACACATGTTTAATTATTATCTAAAATCTTGTGGGAACACATGTCACACCCTCCCTTGCCTCTTATTGGCCTTGATATTCCTACCCTCACCCAAACCAATTATTATGCCTTAACAAAACGTCCTAACCAATCAAGGGAACAAGACTTGGCAGTCAGTGGCAGTGTATAAGTCATGCATTTAGCATAGTAGGAAAAAAATATTGCTGTCATTCTGCATATTAATTGGACGTATGCATCTCCGTACATTCATAAAAACAGCAACCTTCACTTTTTGATAACATAATGGAATCAAAACATTACTTGTTTCTGGTTGCCATTGAGAAATAATAAAGCATTAATTGCTTTGGCAATAAATGCACCATTTTCTTAGCTGTCCTACTTTCATTCCATTCAATGTTATCCTTTTAACCAATTTATGTATTTAGGCAGAGTTTGGGAATTAATTCAGTATTGATATATCATGCTGAATGGCTAATGCTGCAGATATTTCCGAGTTCTACAGAGTTTTGGGAGACATCTAATGATTGTATTGACCATTTTTGTATTGCCATGTACTCAAACGTACCCTGGGGCGAGCCAATTATTGAGATACATATAGCTAACCCATCAGCAATTTCTGTGCCTTGTCTGTTCTGCCATTCTCCAGATCCCCTCCCCTGCAGCATTTACGTTGTCAGACCTCCTTCTGCATATCAGCTGTGTTCCTGCTGCCTTGTCAGTGCCACTCTCACCTCGGATTTTATGATTTATTATAGGGAAGAGTGGGTGTAAAACAGACATTGACCTTAGCTTGACATTGCCTGGCAGTATACAACCCAAACTACCACATAACTTAAATCAATCAAGCATTCAAGACTCCAGAATGAAACGTGAAGCTTAATCTTGACGAACATGCTATTGTTAGAATGTGTATGTATTATAGAAATAGCACACCTCTGACTGTTTTGTATAAATCTATTTTGACGGTCAGAACTTTTGTCTACAGAAACCAAGAGCCACCAGACCTGATTTTTATAAAGTCCCTTATTATCCTAAAATGACATCTTAAGTATTTCATTATCTTTAAACATCAAACTTGTATCGAGGATAATTGGCTAAAACAATTACTGTAGCAACACAAAATCCAATCAAGACAAGTAACACTTCTTTTGTTCTGACAGCTGAACTGGCGGCGTTGGTGCCACACCGGAGACATTTTATGTTGGGAAACATTTTCCCAGGGAAGCGATTAGAAGTCGGCCGGACTCTCTAAACACTGGATTGTTTTAACTTATCTTGAAAAATTGGCTTCTAGGGGAAAAAATTCTGCAAATGTGGCATATATCGACCGCTACATGTACAGTTAGGTCCATAAATATTTGGACAGAGACAAAGTTTTTCAAATTTTGGTTCTGTACATTACCACAATGAATTTTAAATGAAACAATTCAGATGCAGTTGAGTTGCAGACTTTCAGCTTTAATTCAGTGGGTTGAACAAAAAGATTGCATAACAATGTGAGGAACTAAAGCATTTTTTAAACACAATCCCTTCATTTCAGGGGCTCAAAAGTAATTGGACAAATTAAATAACTGACAGTAAAATGTTCATTTCTAATAATTGGTTGAAAACCCTTTGCCGGCAATGACTGCCTGAGGTCTTGAACTCATGGATACCACCATACGCTGGGTTTCCTCCTTTTTAATTAAGCCGGGAAAGCGTTGCCGCATTTCTACCATTAAAACCGCTGTTGCGTCATTCTACCATTGAAGCCGGGAAAGCGGATATGTCATTTTCTGGTAAAAGAGCTCTGTGGTATTTTTTTCGAGCAATCATTGCAACTTAGTCTACTGCGAAGAGAATTCTGAAGTTAGATATTGACAATCTGCACAGCGCTGATAACATTATTGCTGACGACTTTGAACCTATCGAACCAATCGACCGGGATTTATGGGTAAGATATATGTTTGAAGACGGCGATCCAGGGGTGAAAGTCGATTTACCTACGGGGGCCACACCGCTGCAGGTATTTTATCATATTTTTACTGAGGAACTCTGGGCGCATCTTGTTACCCAGTCGAATATTTACAGTGACCAGGCTCAATGCACTGCATATAGAGCAAATTTGTCAAAGTGGTCACACGTGACTGTGCCGGAGATGAAAACATTTGTTGGTACGAAGAGACTAGAGCTCTTGGAGGAGATGAAGACCCATGGCCTGAACGCTTGCGGCACAATTTGTGCCAATCGGAAGGGACTCCCAAAGAGCGGCAAACTTACCAGGAGAGCCTCATTGGTAAAGCATGAGTTCAGGGTAGCTCAGAAGGGCGACCTCACCATCTGTATTTGGCAGGACATAAAAACCGTCATGGTGCTGTACAACCATCACGATCCAACTGAGACGGGGATAGTGAATCGAAGAAAAGACGGAGCCCACCAAATCCCGGTGGTAGTGCCAGCTTGCCTCGCTGACTACCAGAAGCACATGAAAGGTTTGTTTGACTGATTTATGGACTAAAATGCAAATATATGACCATTTATTATGTATTGTATAAAAAAGCTTTAAAGCTTATTTTCACTGCTGTCTTTTGAGTTCAAATGTGTGAGTGTCATGTGTGGTGTCATGTGTGTGTTCCAGGCGTCGATCTGCTTGATCAAATGGTTGGCTACTAAGGATTCCAGCATCGATAGAAGAAGTGGTGGAGGAGGGTGTTTTTCTTCTTCTTGGCTGTGTCCTGCTACAATGCGTACATTGCTGCAAGTCTGTTGGAGGAACAGCCTTCAGAAGCAAGTACAGAGGCTACAAAAACTGGCTGGAGGACCTGGCAGAGGAGCTCATCACACCACTCACAACAAGGACTGTTCCTGTGACTCCTCCTCCTTCTCCATCTTCTCTTCCTCCTTCTCCATATCTTCCTCCTTCTCCATCTGCAGGACCATCAGGAACCAGAGGAACCATACCTCCTCTTCCTCCTTCTCCATCTGCAGGAAGCAGAGGAGCCACACCTCCTTTTTTATTGAAAATAGTCCTGTTCTTGCACTGACACTTTACTTTAACCTTTTTGATTGCTCTTGGGATTGCCACTTCATCATGCCTACCACTTGTGAACTGTTTGCACTGAAAGAGCAGAGCCTTTACACTTTATTTTACATAAGTTATTTTGTTTGTTTTATTGTTTTTCATTTTGCTGAGTTTGTTACATTTTTTATTGAAGGTGTATATAAATAAACGCAATTTCTCATGAAAGCCACAGATGTAAGCTCTACAGAGGCTGAGAAATCAATTATTTAGTAGGCATTAACACAATTGCTGAATTTCCAGAAAAACTTCAGGTTTTAAGGGGTTATTCTAAAATCGCCCATAGGTTTTACACACATTTTTTCCAGGCGTTTTAGGCCTAAATGGGTTAATGCTCTGCCAGGCCTTTGCTGCAGATGTTTTCAGTTGCTGTTTGGTTGTGGGCCTTTTTGTCTGAAGTTCAGTCTTTAACAAGTGAAATGCATGCTCAATTGAGTTGAGATCAGGTGACTGACTTGGCCTTTCAAGAATATTCCACTTCGTTGCTTTAATAAACTCCTGAGTTGCTTTGGCTGTATGTTTTGGGTCATTGTCCATCTGTATTATGAAATGCCGCCCAATCAATTTGGCTGGATTTGAGCAGACAGTATGTCTCTGAACACCTCAAAATTCATCGGGCTGCTTCTGTCCTGTGTCACATCATCAATAAACACTAGTGACCCAGTGCCACTGGCAGCCATGCATGCCCAAGCCATCACACTGCCTCCGCGGTGTTTTACAGATGATGTGGTATTTTTTGGATCATGAGCTGTACCACGCCTGCTCCATACTTTTTTCTTGCCATCATTCTGGTAGAGGTTGATCTTGGTTTCATCTGTCCAAAGAATGTTCTTCCAGAACTGTGCTGGCTTTTTTAGATGTTTATTAGCAAACTCCAAACTAGCATTTCTATTCTTGAGGCGTATGAGTGGCTTGCACGTGAACCCTCTGTATTTACTTTCATGCAGTCTTCTCTTTATGGTAGACTTGGACATTGATACGCCTACCTCCTGGAGAGTGTTGTTCACCTGGTTGGCTGTTGTGAAGGGGTTTCTCTTCACCATGGAAATGATTCTGCGATCATCCACCGCTGTTGTCTTCCGTGGACCTCCAGGTCTTTTTGCGTTGCTGAGTTCACCAGTGCTGTCTTTCTTTCTCAGGATGTACCAAACTGTAGATTTTGCCACTCCTAATATTGTAGCAATTTCCCGGATGGGTTTTTTTCTGTTTTCGCAGCTTAAGGATGGCTTGTTTCACCAGCATGGAGAGCTCCTTTGACCGCATGTTGTCTTTACAGCAACATCTTCCAAATGCAAGCACCACACCTCAAATTTACTCCAGGGCTTTTATCTGCTTATTTGATAATGGCATAATGAAGGAATTGCCCACACCTGCCCATGAAATAGCCTTTGAGTCAATTGTCCAATTACTTTTGGTCCCTTTTAAAAGAGGGTGGCACATGTTAAGGAGCTGAAACTCCTAAACCCCTTGATCCAATTTGATTGTGGATAGTACCCTCAAATGAAAGCTGAGAGTCTGCACGTTATGTGCATGTCCATTATATAACTATAATTGGAATATGTTTCAGTAAACAGGTAAAAAAACTAAACTTGTGTCAGTGTCCAGATAAATATGGACCTAACTGTATTTCCAAACCATCACCGCATTCCAAAGATGTATATACGATGTGACGAAAATGGACTCTGAAAAAGCAAGTATGGGATTGATCAAGTTATACAAGTTGTTTTCAATTGGCCTGCATAATAATTAAAACTTGATCAGCACATTTTCTTGGATTGGCATTAAAAACACTTACAGTATATGTTGACTGAAATAATATGAATGCAACAGCTTTGTCACTTTCCACTTGGTTAAGATGAAAACTGAATCTCAAAGCTAACAGCTGACATGAACAAAACAATCATACTGAGCCATGTAAAAAAAGCTTTGTCCGACAGAAAATGTCAGGACCATGTTGTTGTTTTCCTGGATTTTTTGTAGAACACTCTCCTTGTGTCTGCTTTCAATTATTGTCTTTATGTTTTCCCACCTTTGTGATTATCTGCCATCCTAATTCTGTGTGTGTGTAATCACCCTTTTCCCCTTTGTTTTTGCCTGCCGTTTTCAGCTGTGTCTTGTCAACATTATCAGTTCTGTCTACATATGACTTTTCCTTTCCAATGTTCTCTGTCAGTTCGTCTTCTATGTTCCCCGGTGTGGTTTGCCCAGTTTCCTGTGTGTGTTTGTTCCATGAGTAATTCCTAGTGATCCCTAGTGGATTTGCTAGTGCTATCCCAGTATAACCTTAGCCTGCTCCCTTAGCTTGTTGTTTTTTTTAACTGTTGTTGTACAGGCTATAGTTAAAATGAATATACCTGTGTGTCAGGATTCGGCACTTTGGTCCTACAGTTTTCCATAAACTGTGGCAGAACAGACCGTATCAGAAAAAGGAACCAGGATTGTTTAGGAGTTTAGCCACACTGAGGTCTAGGCCTGACACAGGCAAAAACTGCTTGGTTATTTTATAACATTGAAAGAACTTGAAGACTTGCTTAAAAACGTTGGGTAGGTATGATAGAAAAACATGGCATTTCAGTCTGAAAGTAAGTTAATGCACTCTTTTATTTGCAATCCATTCATTGGGTCAAGATTAAGACATTGTAACATTGTCTGGATATAGGATGTAATGTACCACAAAAGATGGTTGCAGAATTACCTTTCAAAACAGGGAAATTAACATTTTCTAAGAGGCTGCTTAAGACGGCAGTCTTATGGTGGAGAGAATTTAAAGATCTTGCACTTCTTGCACTTCAAAATTAAATACCATTTTGCTCTGCTACAAAGCTATAAAGTCAGTTTACATTGTCTGAAGCAGCAGTCAATACTCATTGAGGCCTGAATGGTCGTCACTGTATCTATCAAATGTCATGGAAATCAGCCAATAACTAACCCTAAGCCAAAAACATCAACCTGCCGGTGGCGATAGAGTACAATTCACGGGGAAAGTCATAACAATCACACAGTCTTGCGAAGTTTCAATTTGGAACAAAGTGGTGAACTGTTCAACCAACCAAAAAACCAACAAGCCAGCTGACATTCCCATCCCAGGCTGGTAGTGTGGCTGATAAATGAGCGCAAGGATCCTTATTAAAACATGTTTTATTTTCTGTATAGCTGATGCATCATTATTTCTTGGCTCTCAAAATCTGTGAATCATATTATTCCCCTGACAGCTTGCTTGACTGGAAAAGCTGAGCATAGGTCACTGTAACTATGCAACATAGTTACTCCATGTCTTGGGCCTACTGGCTATAAACATACTATTGTTGCTATATATCCAATCCTTTGATGTAACTTTGGCACTTTACTTGGCAATCAACATACTGTAATTACCATCGGACAGCGGCATGATGATGTGATTTCTCTTTGTTTGAAGTACGATTATACCACAGTTCAGTAACTTTGTCACATCTTCATAAAAGGATGCCCGACTGTACATTATCGATTTCCTTTTTCGCATATGTTGGAATTGTCCAATTTGATCTTGAAGCCCCATATGCTGATCTTTCTTTATCATGTTTTTTGTATTTTATTTTCGTATCATCTGACAGTTAAAAAAGATAAAACAGCTAAAAATACAACAGACAGGGCAAAACAAAGCGTACACGTTTCAATCGTTTTCTCCTGGGAACAGAGATAAAGGTCAGCTGAGCAAAAAGTAGGACTTTACGAAGACTCTGTCTGTATAACAAGCACAGAAATAAACCCTGGTTGTGACATCAAAGAGGAGGATGAGGGCAGAAGAAATCAGGCAAATGAATTGGCCCAGACAGCTCGTCAAACAGGCAGACGGAGAGGAGAAGGATTAAGGAACATGGGGAGTGTAGAGCGCCTGATACAGAGAGAGGAGGGAAGTCAAATCTACCTTCAAAACAAGAAAAAAAAAAAACAAACATTTTTTATTTAACATGTTTTCCTTCTCTCTTGTCTTTCCTAGGAAATTGTAGATCTATGAATATTCAAATATGCAGATATCACATGCCACATGTTTGAGCCTTGAATATGAATGACTGACACTCTGTCAGGCCCAGATTCAGATCAGAGGGTTTATTTCTGTATTCAAAGTGTTGTTAGCATATTTTTCCTTCATGTTGTTCGTTAGCTTGTAACATTATTGGTTATGAAACACAATATTATCCAGTGACTGGATTTTTTGGAGGAGGGTTGAAAGAAGCTCCAGGGTGTGGTTCATATCCAAGAACTCTGCCATGCTTGCTGTCGAACTGTCACTATAAGAACCCTTGCGCTCTATAATCACAAGTCTGCTCTGAGCTAGGCGTGTCAGGACAACGATTGACTTTAAAGATTTGCTTGAATCTGGGAAGTAGCTAATCTATCCGGTCAGGAGTACGTTTGAATTTTACATTTGAGGGCTGTACAGAGACTGTTCCCTCACTGAAAAAACTAAAACATTGACTTTAAAGTATTAGGTTAGTTGAAAGCAATAATATTAAGTTGAGCGTTATATTTTTTATTTAAACGTAATATTATTGCTTTCAATTAACCTAACAGTTATGGGACATCTGTTGACATGATACGCTTAATAAAAGACAACATTTCAGTTTTTCAGTGCTCTTCAGTAAAGGAACAGATCTCTTGGGACAAATCTGGCAAGATACATGTCATAATGTTTAAGATCAGACCTTTTAGGGGTCATACAAATGGTAAAAACACATTTTTGGAAGAAATCCAATGTTTATTCACTAAATGATTAATCGAACTTCAAAGAAAACCATCAGTAAGTCAACTGAGAATGAGATAATCATTACCTGCAGCGCTTGTGATTATTTTCCTTAGATGCTAAGCTGATTGTTTTCTCAATTTATAATTTGAACATGTGAAAAATGACCATCACAATTATCCCGAGGTGACATCTTCACATACATTTCTGGATACACATCTGAGACTTCTGCCATCACAAAACCATACAATTATTTAATGACATAGTGTCAGTGAAGATAAGCCTCTCTAAAGACTGTTAATGCTCCCTTGGATATGAAAGTGAGGGGAACAATTTTCTCTTCATAATAAATGTCATGCTGATCATTTATGTAAGAGGATATATTGTGTAGCTTACTGTGTTGTGAAATACACACGATTTCACGAGAGATGATTTAATAGCATAAGGTGTATGATAGGTGTATCAATGAATTGATGATGGCTGCGTTCCAGTGGAGGTCATGTGGCTTGTACTACAAAGCAAGGTTAGCTAGCTCAACTTACCATAACAAACTTGATCTCACTAAGCGGCCCAAACTAGCCTTTTTTGCATTTGTGTAATACAAATTTAGATCCGCAGACCGAGAATGGTAAGCAAGTGGTGCTTTTTCTATATGTGCATAACCTACTCCGGAGGCTCACTGTTAACATTATTGATAACACAGATGCTTTTTTACCTTTGAAAATAAAAAAATGAAAAATCAGTTCAAATTACTGTCTTCTTTACATCTACATGACAGTAAACTTCACAATCTTTTTTAACTGTGCACAAAACAAGACAGACAGTGACATCATCTTGGGATTTGGAAACACAGATCAACCTTTTTTCTGCATTTTCTGCATTTTCTGCAATTTACTAGACTTGACAATTTATCAAGATTTGGAGTAGCAGCCCTAATCGGGTCAAAAACTACAAAAGACAACCAATTTTTGGCTCCCACAAAACAAGAACACGTTTTGCATCCCTTCACATAAATATGATGCAAACATTGTGCAACAGGACGATGAATGGCCTCACACTACACTGCTGCTGCTCGGATAGCTCACACTGCTGAGGCAGATCTCAATGGAAGTTACAACCCACTGTGATACATTAAAGATGTGCCACTGTCAAGTTGAGTCTACAGTATGTGTGTGGCTGATGTACAGTGACGTGTACATCAAACTCGTGTCACCTAGTGTAGAATAAACTAGTTGTTAATGTGTGTGCATATGTCCGTCTAAATCTGTACCATAGACGTACTTTAAATTTACCTTATGGCAACCTAAAAGAGAAAAATTCAAACTAAACCCATATTCTTTGTACGTACGGCTTGCACAATTGTGGAAAAAAAAGTATTTTGATCATTTGTATGGATTTTGACATTGGGATATGGTCAACCATATTTAAGGGATGATCCTTTTGCATCATTATTCACATTATCATTGAAAAATTGTTCAAAATGATCATGGTGAAAGGATCTGTACCAAACAAAAATGTTGTATAACTGTGTAAAATACAATGTGTAGGCCGGGAATATCTCTGCAGCTCCACATTACTTCATTCAAAATGGTATTTTTACCACGTAATTTGTCTTACACGAATAGTGAGCTTTCTGCAATCTCAATACATCACAAGTATATTGTGGTTTCGGGCAAATGTTTATGAATTTTGCAGCACTAATTACATGTGTCTCGTGGTGGGACAACAATGGACATATTTTGAATCTGTTTTAAAAGGAAACTGTTGGCAAAAATATCAAATCATGCATTTGTGCAACAGATTTGGAGTATATAGCCTCGTACATCTAGCAGCAGGCTCCATCTGCAGAGCACATCTGCACTTGATGCATTTGTGGGCCTACTGAGTGTGCACCTGTAGTCAACATACAGCTTCTTCACATGCTCTGTTGTATGCGCTTTAAGTGATCGAAACAGCTGCAGTCATCTCACAGAGAAAATGAGAGGCAGAATCCAGAAATGAATGCAGTAGAATATATTAGCTACATGTGATGCTTCATGTGCAGCCAGCAGAAGGCAAGAGGGAGACACTGCATTAAAAAAAGGCAGGATATCCCTATGTGTGTGTGTGTGTGTGTGGGGGGGGGGGGACTGTGTGAGTGAATGTGTGTAAGGACAGAGAGCAGGCAGTACATGCAGCCAATCAATTCACCTGCACCAACAAGGATGGTGAAAACTGTAAAGCCGGCTGTGTGTTATGGAGAGAGTTCCCTCACCATCTGATATATGTGACAATCTGCAGCCCCCCCATCACAGCCTGAGTTAACTGAAGCCCATTCAGAAAGAGGGCCAGCCTGCCTCAGCTATCACATGCTGCTGCTGCTGCTGCTGCTGCTGCTGCTGCTGCTGCTGCTGCTGCACCGTCACCACGGGTCTGATGGGGAGGTGTTTTTTGGGAGGGGGGTAGTGTGTAGGCCTGGTCTGGCTTGACAGCCATGCAAATGAAATCTCACCTTTAACGTTGTGTTTGGATAGCTCACGGGCACCTTATGGAAAGTGCTGTTGGAGAGCACTGCCTGCCTGATATCTTCGAAGATGGTGATGATATCATCCAAGAGGCAGCGCTTGTCCCGGTGGCTCAGCACGCAGAGGTGCGCGAACGTGTAATTGAATCCCTTGTAATTCACGTGCAAATCCAACACCTGCTTGTGGACCTGCAGGACCTGGTCGGCCAGCTCCAGGATGTTCCCCCCGGACTTGGCCAGCAGGATCAGCCTGCCATATCTGCCCGGGGTGTGCAAATCCGAGTACAGCTTGTGCTTCGACTGGTCGATGGGAAACAGGCTGTTGGCGAGACTCCGCTCGATCTTGGCCAGGCTGTGCGTCGGGGCGACAAGCACCTCCAGGTCCGTCTCCGGCTTGAATCTGCTCAGCACGGTAGATCCGAAAATGATGGTGAGCACGGCGGGGACTGTGAGGAAGAAAACGGGGTGCCTGCTAACGAATAAGCCCAGCCAGTAGAACGAAGCCTTGAGCCCTCTGTGTATCACTTGCCGCAGCATCCTCCACAAAATCCCGCTTGCAGATGCCCCGTCTCCTCCGATGAAGCACATGTGACATCAGACTCCCGGCTTAGTCCATTTCGAGAACCACCATGCACTCACTCACTCACTCACTCAGTCACTCACACACACACACACACACACACACGCGCGCCACAACACCTGGAAAAACAGCACTGCAGCAATCTCGCTGCAAGACGCACGGACGCACATACAGACAGGCAGACAGTCAGAACACCATCGCACATCGGCCGATCGAGACGAGTCCACGGTGTCTGGTCTCACGCCATTCTGCCTCCGTGTGCTGGAGAAAAGCCGCCGGTCTGCTGAGCTGCAGCGGCTGCAGTGGCAGCGACGAGCCGCGGCGGTGTGAAGAGCATGTGTGCCTGCTGTCTGCTGCCAGTCCGCTGCTTCACACCAGCCCCGGCGCCTGATTTATGTACTTAACTGTAACCATGTGGAGGGGATGAAGGAGGGGAGGGAGGAAGAGGAGGAGAAGTAGGAGGAGGGGGGTGATGCCTGGTTATTTTAGGAACAGCGGAGGCAACAGGCAACATGAGAGTTGTAAAATATGTTTCCTGCTGCTGCTGGTGGCCGAAAAGCACTTACAGGGATGAGTCAGTGTTCATGAATGGGGAAAACCCGCCTTGTGTTATTGCTGGGTTCAGTTTACAGGCCAGGCAAGGTGGTGTGATAGAACCAGGCCAAACAGATCCACCTTTATTCTATTTTTTTCAAAATACAATTTTAAAAACCTGTTTTGGTGGCTTGTAACTATGTGCACAACACAGACATAACAAATAATTAACAATTACTATGTAAAACATTCTATTACTGGCTGATTTGTTTTGCACTACCCACAACCTATAATTTAACACTGTGCAATATAGGTGTCTGCATTCCACTTTAATAAATACAGTTTTTATTTTTGTCTCTATCATTATTGTCTCTTTACTTCAAAAATGTACAATTCCTCTCTGTGGGACTAATAAAGCATTTCTGATTCTAATTTGTGCATTGCCTTGCATTGGTTTGGGATGTATTGGTGTTGCTACTTTGGGAAGCAATGCTACAGTCTAAGCATCATGAATACAAAAGCTCCCTTGAAAATGTCATGTCCTCAATAAAGTCAGGGCTCATATGCTCCAGATTTGATGAACATTTTGGAAAATGTCAGAGTAAGGCTAGCCGAAACCATGGACCAGGAAGATTTAGCTCTATTGTTTAGCAGGCTTCATTTTTAGAAAGCTCAAAATTAGAATCAAATGAATTGCCAAGTAGGTTTGCAAATACAAGGAAGAGGCATGAGTGTTAGTGGTGCGTACATACAGTACATACAGTGAGAGGAATTTGATTGTAAAAAAGAAGCAATTAGTTATATTATAAATATTATTATTATTTGATTAATATAATAAATTAAAGATGTAGACATTCTTTGTCGGACAGTACAAATATGAAAAATATAATAATTTAAAGTCGTATCTTTGACCAGAAAAGTGCAAAATAGAAAGAGGGGTGTGCAGGATTAAAAATATTAAAGTGACCTAGGTTTGATCACATGATGTGCATTAATGTTATGCATAGTGTCTTTAGAGGATGTAGGACTCATGTCGGTGGAGTTCCTGGGCCTTCTTGATGAAGGGCCTGGGGCTGGACATTTCCTTGAGCTGTTATTCTCAGGGGGATAAATTGACCTATTCGACCTCTCTAGTGGAGAGGTTAGTTAATGTAGAAATGTGCTGCATTTATACATCAACTAACCTCTGATGTTATATGTTAAAATGTTTGGTTTTGGTAAAAAAAAGCACCCCACCAGCACATCCATAACTGTTAAGGCAGAGAGTTGTACTGCTGCAGCAGGAAGCTTTTGAATCAAAATGTTAAAGGTCCATCAGATGCTAATGAGGGGAAAGTGGCTAAAATGTTAACAGTAACTGTAAAAACCTAAGTGTTCTGTCAAATTTGTGTTTGTGAAAATAATGTCACTATGGGATGTCTCTACATTTTTTCATTCACAAAATAGCACACCTGTTAATGCCATTGCAAAACTGGTGATAGCAAGAAGGACACACACACACACACACACACACACACACACACACACACACACACACACACACACACACACACACACACACACACACAAACACACACATACACACACACAAAACCCAGTCCTTACTCCATATTTTATTCAATAATGTGTTAAATACAGGAATGCATTTAGGTATTGCTCTACGTATGTGCTTTTGTTACATAATGAATGGAGTGAGTGCAGGAATATAAAATGTTATATGATAGTAAATGAATAGCAATATATTTTTGGCGGTTACGACCTTGAGGCATTAGTATTGTTGTAGAAGTGTCAAAGCTTTAGCAGCACTTTATTTGGAATCCATTTCATGCATTTCAGTCAGATTTCAACGCTGAGTGCAGCTGAGCTTGCAGGTCAATGGAAATAGATTCTGCACCGTCTTCACATTTACAGGGTTAGCATTAACTCTAATGTGAGACACTGCACTCGGTTTGAATGAATCATGCTTTGTTACTTTACAATAAGCAAGGCAAACCATTCGGCCCAGACGTTTTATTTACTGTTGACGTTTGGAAAAAGAAAAACCGAAGACAATTTTGTCAAGGCAAATCAATTTCCCAGTATTGCCCCTTACAAAGGCCTAATTAATTAAATAATAATAATGAGAATAATACATTTCTTTTGTATAGCACACTTTAATCTCAACATCATCTCAAGGACCTTCACAAGTCAATGATAGTGGAGTCAAATGATCTACGAAACATATTTGAAATATTAAAGCTGCAAGCAGCGATGAGCGGGTCTGAGACGCTGGCAGGATGTTGTCACAACGTCGACATGTGTCGCGCAGGTGTTTTCCAGAGTCACTCGTTAGAAAAGGCGGGAAGTTTCAGGCCGATCAGACGACTTTCATGGGAGTTACAGCATTAACACAAACATGATCTGTCGCCATGGCAACGGCATATGATGACATCCCATAATACTCCTAGATGTGTTCAGGGCTGCATCAATATCAAACATGTTACGTTTTAGGTCATTTGGAGCATGTTAACCGGAGTTAAGATAAAAACGTGTTGCCATGGCAACGGCATACGATGACAATCCCATAATTAACATAGAGCTGGTCAGCGTGTGGCCAGTAACCATTATCTGCAGTCTGGTGCGATTTGGTTGATTTTCCATTGACTTACAATGACAACGTGTTTTATGGCGAGCATTGCGGTTTCCATGGCAGCGGCCGACCGTGAGATCGTCGATTCTGCTTAGAAATGTTGAGGCATGGACCAGTGACACACAGGCGAAGATTGGAGGTCGATCGGATCGTGTCCATTGGAGTTACAGCGACATCGTGTTTTATGGCGAGGGATGCGTTGCCATGGCAACGCCACATTTTGTAACGTCAATTTTGACGTAGAGCTGTTCAGGGCAGCATTGTGAACCATCATGTGATGTTTGGTGACTTTCTGAGCATGTCAGTTGGAGTTATGACATCATCGTGTTCCACGGTGAGGAGTCGCCGAAAATCGTATGAACGCGAACTTTGGCGCTAAATAACGGCTACGTCGTGCAAAAAAAAGTTAGATTTCGTGATATCGTTTTGTCGCCCATGTCTCAAGACGCTACCCGACGATTTTCGAGCCGATCGGACAAGGCCCCTCGGAGGAGTTCGTTCAAGTACGAGGGCTGAATTTTTTTTTTTAAATGGCCGACTTCCTGTACGGTTTTTCATACAGGCCCAAGAGGCTTTTTTGGACCTGGATATGCGTAGCGATTTTCGTTTGTTTCCGAGAAAGTTAAAGTAGGGGGAGTTAACGTTAAAAATGGAAGTGGGCGTGGCCTGCGCAATTTTTATCGGAAAGTTCCGAAAACGATTTCAGACGTCTATTTTCAGCAGCGCTGGCAAATTTTCGTGAGTTTTCACATATGTTGCGGGGGTCAAATTTGCGTTCAAAGACGCAAAATAAAAAGAAGAATAATAATAATTATACTGTCATGATCTCGGACACTTTTACTGGGCTTTTGCCCCTCGTTTTCCCTGTTTTGTGCGGCCTTTGGTGGCACGTCGTTCGCATCGCGAACGACCAATTTCAATAGGGTCTTCGACGGCCTCTGGACTCAGACCCTAAAAAAGCAGGACGTACAAAACTAGGGAGCTTAGTTTAAAAACAGAGCATACATGGTTAAGAAGAAAACTTGGACATAAAACCAGGACAATCAGTAAAATGAGGTCCAGAACAGGTGGGTCTTAAAAGTGTTAATGTACGTTAGGAAAGACAGGGATGAGTCCAGTTTGACACCAAAGATCGTGACAAGTGGGAAGAGAGGAATGGAGTTGGAATTGATGGTATCAGCTTTGTATATTTAGTGTGGTGTTCCAATGAGAATGGCCTCTGATTTGTTGGTATTTAGTTGGTAGGAGTTATTGCTCATCCAGTTTTGTATGTCGTCCAGGCATCTGGAGACTTTGGAAAGGGCCAGATGTTTATCACGAGCAGTTTGTGTTTAAACCTGTGTGTCATCGGCATATGTGTGGACGTTGATGTTATGGCTCCTCAGTATTTGTCTCAGGGGGAGCATGTCAATTAAAAAGAGCAGTGACCCCAGGACTAACCCTTGGGGGACACCAAAGGTGACACAGTGTGTGTCTGAGGTGCATTTCGCCAGAAGGACATATTCCTGTCTTCCTGAGAGCTATGAGTAGAAAACGTCCAGAGCCTTGCCAGTGATTCCCACTTCCTGGATTCACCGACAGATGATGCAACGATCTACAGTGTTGAATGCTGCAAAAAAATCCAGCAAGATGAGTATGCTTGGGGAGCCAGAGTCAGCAGTCATCAGCAGGTTATTTAAATCATAAGGTGGGTCTATTGACAGTAGTACAATTCACTAATAGCCAATCCAGGGTTACTGCCTTTCATGTAAATAAGCCAAGACTGAACGACTGGGAGGTGAGATTAATTGAAATGCCAGTGTGATGTTGTATGGGCCCCATGGCACACATCACAGGTCAATTGGTAACAAGACAGAACCATACACATTTACAGGTAGGAGCCCCGTTAGAGTCTGAGGCCCTGTGACAATTTTGTTTTCTTTTTCGTAATCCAGCATTGGATAAAATATGTTTTAGAAAATACCTGTAGATTTAAAATCTACAAACTAAGATAGAAAATGTCAACATTTTGTATAACATTAAACACAATAGAGTGTTGCTGACTTGTGTAGCCTGCATGTCGACCAGTTTGAAAGACATTGATTTTCTGGACTAATGTCTTCTAGTGAACATCTCATCACTGAAAAATCAATTAGAGCTCAGGATTAGGATTAACTCATGCTTGTTACACTGTACTAGTTGTATACTCTTGGGTTTACGGTGGTAATCATCATCAAAGCCACTTTACGGTCTGAACACAAAAGGAAGCCACTTAGGAAACCACCAGAACCAAGATCTCATTGTATAAGTGATGGAGACCGATGTTGTTTAACCAGACTTTAATCCTATTTTAGTAGAGTCAGATTTTTCCAAGCGGCACCTCTTATAGTTGGAGCAACGGCGAGTGGAGAAGTAGCATAAAAAGTAGGGCATGTACAGTCACCAGCTCTGCTACTGAATAATTTCTTGGCATGAGTGAAACCTCATTCACCAGCCTGCCAAACAAGCCTCCTGAGCAAAAGATGCAGCAGTGTTTTCTGTTCTTTTTGGTTTGCTTTGAATGTCACAAGCTTTCTGGATGCATTTGCCGATTTAAATGACAAAACTCCAACTCTGTTCATTAGACCGACAGGAACACTGCAGAATTCAAGTGTGTGCACTGTGAATTTCAAGCTCCTAGTGTTCCAAAAAGTCATTATTCAGACCCGCCTTCAATTGCTGTGGACTTCAGATAAACAACCTTTCAGTGTGACACACTGTTAGCTATGCTGAAGAAGCCTTTCCAAATGGTCTTTATAAAAAAAACATTGGTATCAAAGAGTTCTTGGACTGCACATCTTACCAGTCTTGAGCAGCCCACGATTATATCACATTTCAATGCATTACTAAACTTTTTATTTTTTTTGCTCTTGAATTTTACATGCCATTCCAAGTTCACTATTTAATTCAGTCCTCATCGGTACACACAAATTGTGGAAACGTAAATGCTATATGGATTACTGCCCTAAGTGAGTAACAAAATACTATATACTCATCCTTTTCTCCTTCCAAGACCATAAATCATCCCCTCTGTGAAGGGCTTAATTAAAGGTCACAGTGACCACATTCCATTTAGCCTCTAATTGGATGCCAAGTGCCTCCCTCAGAAACCATAGTCCCCGGTCAGAGGGGAAGGTCGCTACCAAACCTGATAGATTTATGACAGTGTTCTGCAGTATTATGTACAGTGTGTACACATCAGCTTTACTGTAGTTGATGCTGGATGTTGTCACTTGGATATTATACATGCAAATGTCATGAGTTTGGTCTTGGGCTGGGGCTGGTTCTTGGGCTAGATCTTGGTTGACATGCAATAAATCTTCCTTGTGACATAGGCACCAATGTAGGGAAAAATAATTGTATGATATGCAGTGTGTCGCTCTATCCTACTTTAACCTGTCGACTCTGTGTAGGTACTAATCAGGTGTGCATTTGAATTCAGTGGAGGGAAGGGGGCGGGGCCTACGGGAATAAAAGGTGTTTGTAGAAGTGAGGAAAAGAAGAAGCCTGGCAGTTTGCTGGGGGGAATTTTGTAGATTTGGGTTGATTTCAGTGAGTTACCTCCGGCTGTTGGAGGACAATAAAAAGAAAAGGAGTCTGATGACCTGGGAGGAAGAAGCAGCAAGAACCCAGCTTAATTATACATTCTTTTCCCTTTTCTGCAGGCAATGAGTCTCTTCCTTTTTGGATTTTTTTTTGTTGTTGAAGTTTTGTTCCCCTTGGATTATATGTTTTGCTTTTGGCTTTCAAATTGATTATACAGCTGTTTTAAGAAAACTGCATTTTGATTTTTGTTGGAGGTATTTGTACGCTTTTTGTAATCTGTTTTTGCTAAGTCTGTCTAGACTTTTAGTTTAGGTGGGACATCTATTATTTAGATGACAAACTAAAATGATCAGCCCCTCTCTTTGCCTGGTTTAAGAACCATAGTAGCTCCTGAATCTTTTAAGTGGTAACTACCCTTAAAGTATGAGCTGATTGTAACAAGTTTAGGTCAATGTTCCCCCATCCACCTATTGTACCACACAGCTCTTTTAAGTGTACACTTCCTGTCCATTACTAACAATAGATGGACAGAGAGGCGAGACTAGTCGGTAAACAAAGTATACAGATTTAACAGCTGGAATGAAGATGTTTCAATGAAAAGTTGGAGACCAAAAACAGATTAAAACAACTGTTAATTGGAATTCCATTCATCAGGTGACCAAAAGCACAGCTTGAAATGAATGTTAAGTGTGCTAGACTTCTTAGAGATTGTGAAAACACACAAACAAACCTGTGTATTTGTGTGTTTGCGTACATGTCTGTTTCTTTGGGTTGGTTTCAGTCATTCTAATAAGGTATGCCTCCGTATGCTATTTGTTTTGGATTGTGCATCTTTTGAGTGTGTGTGTGTGTGTGTGTGTGTGTGTGTGTGTGTGTGTGTGTGTGTGTGTGTGTGTGTGTGTGTGTGTGTGTGTGTGTGTGTGTGTGTGTGTGTGTGTGTGTGTGTGTGTGTGTAGGGTTTGTGTCATTTTATGAAAGTGATTTTCTGCCTCAGTGGTTATCTCCAAATTCTGGAGATGTCCTGTAATCCTGCAGGGTGCTCTTAGGGCTCCATTGTCATCCTCACTGCTAATCAAAGCCATTCATCAGCACCTCCACAGAGACTCTCACACACATATGCTGTAGAAAGTTAATACTGACACTAGGATGCTCAAATGCAATTGTATTCATATAAACACACTAAAAGATGATCATATAAGCACACATAAAAACATTAATACAAATGTATATGACAAAATCACACCAACTCATGTCCTCTGGAGGATAAAATGGTCTCACTGGCTGCGATGATATACCTTACATGTCCTTATAGGAACACAACATGGCTAACTGGCAGGTTAGGTAGCAACTAAATAACTTTTGTCAAATTTAAACAAATAGAATTTAATTTGCCTTGTTCAATTTTGACAAAAGTCAATTTAGTGTACTTTAATAGCTATCTAGCTAAATAGCTGGAGACTAGCTAGAATTGATGGGCTTTTATAGCTAACTGAGCAAGGCTAGAAATGTTTTTTGGTGGTTTCCTTTTGACTGATGTACTCATAGAAAGTGTAGGTGTATGACGTCTAGCCTCAGGAAGAACCCACTTTTTATAGCTCTATTTTTAGCAGCGTTAGCAGCCCTCACGATTGAATGTGTTTTAAATTGCACCACTTTCCTCAGCTCTCAGCTAATCATCAACTATTCAAATGCAACCTAAAAAATATAGTAATTTCCCATGAAAGAAGTAGATTCTTCTCTAATTATGGCAAGAAATATCTTATTGGAAATGTTGTGTGCTGTGTTCGTATTTGTACTTATGCGGTTCGGACTGATAAAAACATATCTAACATATGGCAAACTACTCCCACACATTTTTTCCCATTGTTGAGTAAGAAGCAAAGCAGTTTGAAGCATTTGCACGTTTCCGTAACTTTTGATTTAATCAAAACTAACGGTGAAACTCTATACACTCTATATTGTGCTGCAGTCTCAATACTCAGAAATGAGTAACCCCCCTTCCACTTCAGGTCAAGTCAACCTTTTTGAATGTGTTTTTAGATGCATGACATAAGATCAGTGGTTAAGCTGATGAGATGTTCATGTTTTCTCCTTTGGAAATAATATCATATGTCATATATATAGTGTCAGTAAATACCAAATTGGTGCCTGTCTGAAGCTTCAATAGTGGTTGGTAATTTTGCAACTTAATGACCCTCCTAAACCTCTACACACTGAACGTTAGCTGTCTTTAGCTTAGCTCTTGCATTAATACAAAAATATATGCCTGCCACAGAATCCTATTTTCAAAGATATTCCAAAAAGTCCAAAAGAAAAAACCCACTACTTTTGTCGTAGGAAACCTTGCAATCTTAAGGAACAAGAGGGCAATGATAAGACAACACAGGCCAGTGCTAGTTAATAAGCATGCTAATTTTAGATACACTGCCTAGCCCAAAAAATGGTCACACACTCTAATATTTCTTGGACCGCCTTTAGCTTTGATTACGGCACGCATTCGCTGTGGCATCGTTTTGCCACAGATCAAATTTTTCGCCAAGATCTTGTTTTGATGACGGGAGACCGGACCACTGCGCAAAGTCTTCTCCGGCACATCCCAAAGATTCTCAATCGGGTTCAGGTCTGGACTCTGTGGTGGCCAATCCATGTGTGAAATGAAGTCTCATGCTCCCTGAACCACTCTTTCACAATTTGAGCCCAATGGATCCTGGCATTGTCATCTTGGAACATGCCCGTGCCATCAGGGAAGAAGAAATCCATTGATGGAATAACCTGGTCATTCAGTATATTCAGGTAGTCAGCTGACCTCATTCTTTGGGCACATTGCTGAACCTAGACCAGACCAACTGCAGCAACCCCAGATCATAGCACTGCCCCCACAGGCTTGTGACCGTTTTATTGGCTGGGCAGTGTATCGCTGCAAAATCATACTTGCTCAAATCTCTTCTTATAATGATAGTTCATTTCTTTTTTTAATGTTTTACATGTTGGCAAAGCTTGCATACATTGCACCTAAAAGAGTCACTTTTACAAAAGCAATTGTTTCTGATGCTTCAATCATTATCTAAAAATAGCTCATAGTCAGCACAAGGAACATCAGCAGTGTCATTCGTATAACAAAAATATATGTGCTCAATGGGGTTATGATTCTATTTCTGTCTTTCCTATCCATAGCTTTTTGGGAACAGTGACAGTACATGAATGCCCCCTACTTCCTGCACAACATCACATCTAAACCTGCTGAATCCATCCAATAGAGCACTGCATGTCGTGTGTAGCAGGTGTTGGCTTTATTAGTTGATTGACATTGGTAATAATCCTTAAAATGCAAACAGACTCTATAATGATGTCAAGAACACAAACACAGACCTTTGTCCCTGGATTCATACTCTTATTCACTTCAACTTGGCCTCTAATGACCATCAGTCTAGAGACTTCATCTCTTATAGCTAAATTTAGCAGCCTCGTGGGCTCTTCATTTTCCAGGAATCTTAATAAGATGAACCTTATTCATCTGCCTTTTTATGTTACTCGGTGAAAAATTCTTCGGGCTTTTCTTAATGAGGGTTTGGTATTGGATGTTTCTGACTGATTCTGCTTGTGCTCCACTGTTCTCCGCATACTAGACCCTAATGAGTCCTCTACTGTTCATAGTAAGACCATATAACTCAAAGAGGGTGTCTTTAGCTGGCCTTCACATCCTGGTTTATGAGACTAAAGCAAACATCTATATTCTACCCTCTGTTCTATGCTCTAGGAGGATACTAAATGGGATGCTTGTTGATCTATTTGTGATTTATCATTCACAAATACACTTATTTCCTTTATTTCAGAAACTTAGGTGAAAAATCCCTCTCAATTTCATGTTTTTGTCATGTAGAGTATGAAGCTTAAGTGTGGACGTTTACACTAGGCTGGAGGGGAACTAGCTTGTGGTTGTCATATAAATTAAATGCCCAAAATCTATAAAGCTGACAAAAACAAATCATAACATAACAGTGATCATGCCAAGCTGTACATTACAAATCATTTTCGAAATATTTACTTGTGAAAAACCGGCAGTATGAAAAAAAATAATATATTTTTGAACATAAAAGCATCCAAACATGTCACAGCAGAGGCACAAATATGAACCTGAAAATAAACATAATATGTCTCTTGATTTGGTTATATGCTGTAGTTTTAGGATGCACCATGTGGTTAAAACGTGCGGTACGTTTCTTTCCCACTTGACTTTGTTCCTTATATATTTTTTAAAATAACTGCACACATGCACAGTTAATAATTGATGTAGGAGGCATGTGGAATATGCAGCAGTGTTTACACTTCAGGACGATGCAGAGCATGCTATATCAATCTACAGATGCACTACATAACAACAAGTTTTGCAGCAGAGAGAGGGAGAGCTGGAGATACCTTATGGGTTTCTTCCACCACTTACCCACATGAGAAGAGCTTCTATTCCACAGAGACAGAGAGTGCAGAGTTTGCATCTTTCCGGCTTCCGAGCTTCACTGATGCTCAAACATCACTCTACCAGCAGAGAGAATAGTAGTGCCCTTATGAGAGTGGGATTGCAGGTGTGTGTTTTCATCTTGGTAAAACACAGCTCTGTGTCATTCTTCTCGAGTGAGGATTGCCCTCTCTGTCTTCTCTTTGTAGGCTAGGTGAATTGTTCTGGCAGTCCCTGAATGGAAGGCTTGTCACCTCTCCACCTTGAACTTGCAATGACACGCAAACACACATGCGCAGATGCATGGTGAATCACCTCCAGAACATCCATCCATCAGCGTGTCCATCCTTTTTACACCACACTTCAATCTGTCACTCAGCCATTTTTTAATTGGCAGTGGACTTGCTGGACTGCTGTTCCGTGCAGTCAAGGGCGGGGCGATTTACACAATCTACATTATTTATCTTAATGTGTTATCTTGCATTGTTAAACCACTTTCATTCAGCTGTCTGCTCTTTTTCCGATAGCAGATCATTGTTGAGGAGGCTCTGATCAAGCTACATTACAGACTCAATCAATCAATCCTCAGAAAGAGGTCCGGCCAATTTAACATAAGCTGTGGCCAAAATAGCCCATTCATCAGAAAAATACAAGGGAGTTTTTTTATTTTTTATATTACCTTTTTATTTGTGGAGAGCAGGAAACTTGATTCATGATACCAAAACTGTCTGCATCAAAGAAAAAGAGAACAAGAACAAGTTAAGAAAAAAGGTCAATGGACAGAGGGATGGACCAAAAAAGGAAACAGAAGACATACAGGAAGTAAACATTAAAGGGAACAGCAGAAAAAGGCATACAGAAAGTTAACAATGAAGGGAACAGCAAAAGAAGACAGACAGCAAGCAAACACTAAAGGGAACAGCAGAAAAAGACACACAGGTAGAAACACCTAAGAAAACAGCAGTAGAAGAAGGACATGAAGTAAAAACTAACATGAACAGAACACGACAGACACGAAGTAAACACTAGCAAGAACACGGTATGGGCTCTGGCAGTGTTTAAAGGCAGGTATATTTAAGAAACAGACTTGAACAGACTTGGACAATTACAAAAAAACCCTCCATCAGTGCTGCAGTCATGTTATGCTACATTGCTAATTCCACACTTCAAGCTGTTGGGACGCAGTAGAAGGGACTAGTTTTTCCTAGCAGTAGTACATTTTAAATCAATAAAATTGTATATGCTTCGCTTCACAGTTCCTTTCTCTAGACTGGCTGGCTGCATATTATCCCTGACGTGGACATGGCAATGGGCTTCTTGGTGTTTGCTCTGAGTCATTATTGACTGGAACCTGCCCAGTAGCTTTGTAATTAGTTGCTGCACGACTCACCACTTTCCCGCCTCAGTGATGTTGTCATTAGCTATGGAATTCTGACAACATTAACTGTAGGATTTTAAAAAGGACATATCGAGTGAGTGGGTAGGCACATTCTTATAATTCGCTCCCAGAGTTGCATGTTTAATGTTGGCTCATTATCTTTGCTTTTTGTTCTATTTTCCCACCCTTCAGTCAAACGTAAACTGTTCCTGTTTTGGGGCTGAAGTCAGTCGAGGCTTGTTGCTTATCATGGTGCTGATTTCTTTCATAAGCCTGAAGGACCTTTACATAGCCGACATCTCCAAATCCAGCTCCTCCACATGTCTTAGTTTAGTTTTGATGATTGAAGCCCATATTAATCATCATCATATCATCAAATCATCATCATCATCATCATCATCATCATCATCATCATCATCATCATCATCATCATCATCATATCAATCATCAGAATAATAATACTTTATTCATCCTGGGGTAGCCTATTTTGGTTTTACACCAGCTGCTCCTTTTGAGAAAAAGTAAATAAGTAAAAAATGTGCAGTAAAAAGATAAAGTAATATATACAACTAAATAAATAATGAAGATATCAGATTTAAAATATATATATATATATACAATTAAAATATTAACAAACATAAGGGTTAGGGTTATATATGAATATAAGAAGAAGAATTGGAGGATGAAACCCTCTGTATCTTTTTACAACTGTACAACACACACAGCAAAATTAGACCTCCGCATTCCTAGTGCTATGGGAGCAGTGGGCAGCTATTGTGCAGGGCCCGAGGGATGGTGGTTGGGTTTCAGTGCCTTGCTCAAGGAAACCGCAGCAGTGACCAGGAGATGAACTGGCACCTCCCAGCTACCAGTCCACTTTGGTTCAAAGAACAAGTCCCTACATACTGAGCCAATGCCACCTCTTCTGTTTTTAAACCAGCTGTCTTCTGATTGTTTTTTCAGAACTATGACATTCATCCCATCATTGATTAGCAATAAAAAATACCCACCTAGTGGTAATGAAGGCCTATAATTAAACAGTCAGTGACTGAAACGGACTGAATATTTTTGTTTCAGCCATATTTGGAAAAACTTAGTGGAAATGTACGTACAGTACATTTTGCAAACCAGTTATTTTCTTTATCTGTCATCTGTGTGGTCTGGTTCTCACCCAACATCATAAAAAACAGTTAACTAGATAAGGGAGTTGTTTTTCTACAAGGCAATGTTACAGTTATCAAGCGAAGAGGCAAGTGTAGAGCTACACAGTGACAGATTTGTTTTATTCTGCAATTGAAAGACCTAACCTGGTTCATTCTGAAAGAGCTTCGGTCATCTTTATGGAAGATGCTGATAATAGTTAAATATTAAACTTTATCCACTGAAATAATTATTGTCGAAAGATGTTTATCAGTGAACATTTTTAGGACTTATCATTTGTTATACAGTATGCTTTTATCCAAAGCGACATACATACATCCCCTCATCAGCACATAGCAGCTGGTGTTTTTGCTTTCAATGCTTCCTTCTACCCATCATTCCATGAGTCGCCTATATGTAAGTGTTCTTGCTCCATTACTCCCTACTACTGAAGTACATTGTGTGAATCCTTTGTGCATTAGGAGGCCATTTGAATGTGAGTCCGAATGGATGACTTCACCACAAACAATACAATTGACCAAAGGGATCTAGGCACAGAATGCAATTACATTCCGGGGCAATTTGGTATTGAGAATCAATGTTAGCTGAAAAATGTTGAAGGGATGTCACCGCCCCCGTTGCAGCATTTAACTGTGGTTAAAAAAAACCTTTGATATACCTCGATGTTAGAAAATCGCCCCATTGTCTTGTTATTGCGATTCAAATGAAACAAATTAAAACATACATATTAAAATTATTGAATATATGGAGATTGAACACCAATCCCAGACGATCTGAGCCTTCTACCTGGCACTGCATGCCTGTATGCACAACCCTTGATCTACGACTCAGATTGTCATGAAATATTTCTCCTCCATGAAGTACATAAATATCACTGATGGTAGGGGGTGATTGTGTAAGTCGGAGATGCAGGGGTCCTATGCCTAACCGCTTCTGGAATGCACTGCAAAGCGGTCTTACTCCAAAAATATAGCCACTCGTTAAAGGACGTCCGAGCACTCATTCCCAATCTCATTAATCACTGGCACTTGTTGCAGCTGATACGCATACATGCTGACATGGCTTTTCTGGAAATATATAGCCCTCCATGCTTAAGGGGGTTTCTCTGTGCAACCCTCCTCCATCTTCCATCCATGTCTTCCATCAGTTTCCCCCGCTTCATCAGCTGTTTTTTGATTTAGAAACGTATTTTCACGAGTTGCGCTGATCCCTACTCTCTACAGTACTTTTAGTTTTCAGATTTAGCCTCCTTTCTCCTTCCCTTAATGCACACTGTTAGCCTGGAAATGTCCACATTAATGTACACATAGTATTAATGCAAAAAAACTCAAGTTAAACCTTCTAATTTAAAGACCTACTGTAAAACAATGTCTAAAGCTGCATTTACATGATGCACGATCAGCTCTTTGCTCAACACGAGCTTGGGCGCGATATACAGTACAGCTGTTATTTGATTAGTTGCGTGTTGAAAGGTCAACTGAAATTGAGGTTAAAGTTGAAGAGACATGATCTTTGAGCGTAGTGATCTGTCACAATTTACAGCCATGCACGATGCAGAGGGTAACTTATTTTGGAAAGTGAAACTGATGAAGAATAAGGAGCAGACTTATTCTTACTTACCAGGAAGGAATTGTTCAAGCAGAGGATTGTGAATGGACCACATTTATTTTCAGTGTGTCTTGAAATAAAACAAAATCTGTATGTGCAAGAGTTAGGGAATATGCCACAATCCCACCTCTGAAAGACACCTCCGGGACTTATACTGTTTATATGATCACATATCTATCTCAAACTTTCCAATAATTCACTGTTTTGGGGGATGTACAGTGTCCACCAATCTGAAGGTTTGATCTCCAGCCCCTGCAGTCAAAATGTAGATTGTGTCCTTGGGCAACATGCCTAACCCCAAATTATCATGGCCAACCGTGTGTACTTAGTCTCCCTGAGCAAGTGACTCTTTGTATGGCAGCCTTTGTGTTTGTGTAATAGCACACATGTCAATTTGATCATAAACATTGTGACATAAATATACACTGGGATCTCACATTAGGGTAACTGAGCTATGGGTCTCAATTTCCCTTTACCCTAATTCACTTCCTGTGTCTAATGTACAGTAGGGATTGGTTGCTGTAGCCTGACATATGACGCCAATGGATCAAAAGTGGTGAAAGCTTTTCCAAAAAGAGGTGCAAACATGAAGCTTTCCCTAGCTATGACAGATTATGCCTCATCATCTTTTCCCATTCTACCATCTACCTCTTCTTTCCCTCATTCCCTCCCTTTTTTTCACACTAGCTCTGCTTCATGCTCCCAGGAGCCTAACCAACCTTTCCATTACAACTCTTCTCCTTCCTTACACATCCATCTTCCACTTGTGGGAAGTTGCTAATTAATTGACTGGGGGTTTTCCTGGCGACGTTTTTCTCCCTCCGACTCATAATGTGAATTATGCAGCAGCATAGCATATTTACTGTTCCTTCCCTCCCATATACCTGTCTTCCTAGCATCCTATCCCTCACACTCCCTTTCTCCTCTTTTTTTTGCAGTCCCTTCCTCCCCGTGTCATTAAACAAGGCCCCGCCCCTTTCCTTTCCTTCGTCACTCTGATGATGGTGACTCACCGTGGCTAGTGTTGATCATGTCGCTGAAACAATCTGTCTGGGTGAAGGTCATTGGATTGTCTCGGAGGGGGGGGGGTTGTCCAATGAAGGGGCTGTGGAAGGAGAAGGAGGAGGACAGAGCGATCGCAGAGTTGATAACCTTCACCGGCTCACAGCAGCATAAATCCATAGCTTAGAAGGGGGGAGACACTTAATAAAGGATATATTGTCCCTCATCTGGAGGGGTTTCCTGAGGAAGAGATTAATTGGAAAATACATGAGCTAGCACGCTGTAGCACATCCTACACTATCTAGATTTATGATGGCTGCAAGTTACGAGGTATTCTCCTGATTCTTATTGATGCAACTGAAGAAAAGAAGCTCATCCAAATCTCTCTACTCAGAATTCATTTCAGGGTACTTTCAGCTTGGAAATGGAGGCATTTGAAAGGCTGTGTTTGTTTATACAATCTCCCGCTCTGCACTAAAATGAGAGCCTTTGATTTCTATATGAATTAAGAAAGGTGTAATTTAAATCCATGACAGAAAAACATTCATATTGACATGTAAAATATACAATGTAGTCAGTCAGGATGACAGTGTAACAGATGATGATGAGGCAGTATGCTAGTAACTAGGCTAAAGCTAACTTTAGGCATTGGAGTACATGTTAGTTAGTTAATTAGCTAGCTAAATGTTTTGTTCATATTATTAAATAAAAAGTATGGTTTAATGCACTTTCATACATGTAATGCACTTGGTGTTTTGCCACTCAGAGAGTGAGCTGCTCTGAATATCCGAAAAGTACATTCCAACGGCGATACGGATTTAAAATTTACAAATGCATCCTAAGCATTCAAGCCAACTTAGTATGAGCAGCAGTGGGCTGCTACAGGGAGAAATGTGGGGGTTGTGTGAGTACACACAGGATAACCTAGCAATGCCCACGATGCAAACTACCACCTCAAGGGACCAGTCCACACGGGTACTTGTAAACATTTTCATACTGACATCCTGTACACTGCAACTCTTAAGACAGAAAAACTCTGCACTTGTGCTTTTGTGTGTGTTTGGGGTCTTTATGCACTTCTGAAATACAATACAGTCATGGTCTGCTTATAGACTATATTTGTGTCCTACATTCATACAATTGAAAGCACACGTTTAGTTTATGTATTTCTGTACATACAAAAGTGACCAAATGGGCATGCATCTGTGTCAGTAGGAATTTCCACTTTGCTCCAATTCATCATAATGTCAATGCCACAGTGTGTGAAAATGTGTGTGTTCGTACGTATGTGCAAGGCTGAGCTGCTGACTGCTGTTGATTAACAGTGCAGACCCCATCTCCTCTTTAGCTCCAACAAGAAATAACAGACATGTATGTGTGTGTGTGTGTGTGTGTGTGTGTGTGTGTGTGTGTGTGTGTGTGTGTGTGTGTGTGTGTGTGTGTGTGTGTGTGTGTGTGTGTGTGTTGTGTGTGTGTGTGTGTGTGTGTGTGTGTGTGTGTGTGTGTGTGTGTGTGTGTGTGTGTGCGTGTGTGTGTGTGTGTGTGGTTTGGTGCAAGAAAGACACTAATGTGAACACGCACACACTCACACTCTAGAGGGAAGGAAAATACCGAGATAAGAGAGGAAAGAGGAGTTGGGATGTTGGGATTTGCATTTATAAATTGAACTTGTTTGTCACACTCGATTTCACTCGGTTTCTCTCCTTTGACTACCAGATTGAGTTGGTGAATACTTCCATGTAAAGCTCAAATTTAAATGTTTGAAAAAATTGTAAGAAATATATATATTAAAAACGTCCAAACTGGCGCAACAAGGCTTTTGCTGCACACCTAGAAGAACACTGTTCCATATTCATATGCTGTGTCTCTACTCAGATACTTCCATTAGTACACTGCATTTCACACACTGTGAACACTTACACGGTGTGTGAATTTTGACCGTGCATATTGTTGTATTAAATCGCACATGGTTCCATAGTGCCCTGGATCACCGCTTTTAGCAAGCTAGCTGGCCAGCAATGTTATCGTTAGCGGTACCAAATCATTACACACTGCTCAACTATGCCAATGAAATGGCTTCTTTTTGACACCAGTATAGCATTACATTTATTAAATACTGAAAAAACTTTTGGCTGCAAAGGAGGATGGTCGTGCAATTTCCGCCGCGTAGTCAAGATGGCAATCGTTGAGTGCGAGAAGTGGTCAGCGGTGTTGAGTGATTGGTATTACAACTATTACCAGCAGGGTGTGTGATGACCGGCATTGCATTGGTGATGGCTCAGATCTTTTTGCTGACTCTTCAGGACCTGCTTTACTGGTACTTGCCTCATTTATCTCGTTCGAATAACACCAAGGTCGTTTCTGTAGAGCCTTGTGATGTGAATCAGTGAGTCACTTGCGTTCCTGCCATACTGCTTGATGTCATCCATGTTGAGAATGTGGCAATATTTCCCTGATACTCTTGTTGTTTCCCTCAGTCCGTTCTATTTTCCTGAGTTCTGACACCAGATGTGAAATCAATGACATTCCCAGAGACTCGCATGTCAGCAATCATTTCATTAGAGCTTTTGAAATGCTGCAGACATCAACAGCCGTCTTCCTGTTTCATCCAAGTTTCTCTGTTTGGGTTTTTGTTTCTGTTCTCCACCTCTTCCTGTACTGTCAGTACAGAGGAGGCAGCCATGATTGCATATTTGCACAGAGCATAGATGTGGAAAATGTCCAAAAAACGTTCTGTGGAGGAGAGAGGAAATTTGACCAAATTGAGGGAAGGCTGCTTTGATGAAAAGCCTGGTTGGGGAACAAGTCATATTTAATTTCACTAATGAGGCTCTTCACCAGCAAATTTAAGTGGGGCATATAGCCTGGGAATGCATAAATACTAAAGGAAGAAAGAGAAGGAAAACTGGGTAGGGCAGAAATTACATTCTCTAGTAATACAGAAATGAGGCCAGTGATTTTAATTGCTGTTTTGGGGGCGTTATTTCTTATCTATTTTTGACTTTAAAAAATGCTTGATGCAGAAATCAGCCACATACTTAATATTAGTCATCAAAGTAATGTGAATTGGCTATACCTCCTAGGTGAGGGATGATGGACTACAACACTATCAAACAAACATCTGTTTATCACCATTTACAACAACAAAAAATGCTCATTTAGGATAATTTTAGTACCAATTTCTTAGTTTTGTCGAGATAGAATATGGATTTGCTTCGACATGGGCCTTTCCGCTTTCCTGTTTGTTCATATAAAGTTATGTTAACGTACAAATGTCATCATGATTGTGAACAACACAGATAACCATTCACCTTTTAAATGTGAATGTGAATATTACATCAGTAAATACCCCACAATAGGTCCAAAGCTTCTGTGTCTTAAAAAGGTTGGTTGCTAACAAGTGACTAAATGAGACTACTTATTGTCATCATGCCAACATTAGCCACCTTTAGCTTAGCAGTGGCGAAGTCACACGTGATGTAGTTTGTATATACCCTGACGTTAGCTTTGTACTTTTGCCGATTGCATTAATGACTTCAAATCTTAAAGTTGTGTTAATACCTGGAGATTATCCTTCTGAACAAAACCTGTAAGTATCAGAAACGTGTGTTTGACAAAGTCTTATTTTCTGCAACATTCTGAAAGCCAATAGGAAAATTGTATTGGCTTTTAGTCGAGTTAGCCATTGTGATGCTAACTTCCGTGGCTGTCCTGACAATACGCCATCACTGCACCACTCAATCTGTAAACAGCATTTTACTGGTTTAGCTGGTTGAGATGGTGCTAATATGACATTTTTTATACATCCAAATCTAGGGGTTGGGCTATTACAATTGTGATCGGGTGAGTTCTTTATTTCTGTAATAATTCACTACTCTACAGAAATTGTGATCACCTTTTATTTTTACATGCTAACAATCACCTCATTAAAAGGTGTAGCTACATTTTCAGTCTTTGTCTGTGACTTTAATTAGCTGTCGACTGCAATGTCCATAACACCATTCTCTAAGCTGCTGGTAACAAAGACAAGTCATTGAATCTACACCTGTTTGATGAATCAGTAGATTAACATAGAACTCTTCAGGGGTTTCTGTTATGGAACATCTAGAACTTAACAGGTTTTTCTATGTAATTAGTTGATGCCTATAGCTGGCTTGGAAAGCTACAGGGTGGTCGTTGAGCACCTGTAATGTGGGTTTTTACTGCCTGGCGAAGAAGAAAAATGGAGTAGGAGGAGAGTCAGAGCAAGCTTTTGATTTATATTTTCATAATTGGCATACAGGAGAGAAAAGAGGGAGGGAAAATAAATAAAGGAAACAGAGGCACAAAAGGAAAGTACAAGGATCTGCTGCTTGGATAAAACATCAGTGATAACCAGGGGGGATTATTGAAACTGCACTCTGATGATCACAACCTGAAAAAAACACCGTTGTATTCTTTAGAGCACACCAGAACATTGCAGGCCCCCAGGATGTGAGTGTTAAAGCACATTTTCGTATCGACCAAATGGTGATTCTATAAATTTGGTGTTGGTGATGTGATTGGGCTTAAAGATTAATTTACTTATTAGACACTTCTAACCAAAGCATACTCAATCCTGTGGTCAATCTCCACTGGAGCAATTTGTGGTGAAGTGTCTTGCCTTGGGACACAATGACAGGCTGGCTGCAGTGGGGATGGAACCAGTCCTCCCCTGATCCGAAAATCGGCACATAAATATTTTTCCTTTCACAGAGAAATTTCCTCAATTTCCCTCGGGATAAATAAAGCTTCCTGAATCTTGAATCTTGAAAATCAGAGGATAATTCCCTCTGCAGGGAATACAGGTATTTTAGCCTTTGCAGACCATTTACATGCACACAAACCTATACCACACAACAGGAGATGGAAGCCCACAAAAAAAGCATAATCAGTAGATAAGTATGTTGTCACGATCTGTCTCTGTCTTTCTGTGTTTTGTTTTGTATTGCCAAGATCTGGCTTTGTTTTCCGTTTATTCTGAAAAATGTGCACCCCCCCAGTTACAGTGCCCTCCAGAATTATTGACACCCTTTTAGTAAAAATTAAGCAAAACAAGATGCAAAAACTGCCTTATTGTTTTCCTCATAATATTTCTTTCAAAATATGAACAAAAATCTAACCTTTTCACTGAAGTAAAATTATATTTAAAAAAAAATCTTGACTTTAAATAAATATTTATTGGCACCCCTAGAAAACCATTTGATTAAGATCTGACTGAACTATATTTCCAGTCATAACTTACATTTTTAGGTTCACCTGTTTGAGTAGGAACTCTTAAGAGGTCAACCATGACTTCCTGTTTCACTGGGGTATATATATGAGGTGACACAGGCCAAAATTCTATGGGAAAGACCAGAGAACACAGTGATGATCTGCGAAAAAAAAGTTGTTGAGCTGCTCAAATTAGGAAATGGATATAAGAAAATCTCGAAAGAGTTGAAAATGCCCATTTCCACTATCAGGGCAAAAAATTAAGAAGCATCAAGCAACAGGAGATGTTAAGAATCAGCCTGGAAGAGAATGTGTGTGTACATTGACTCCACACACCGTGAGGAGGATGGTTCGACTGGCAAAAGTATCTCCAAGGATCACAGCTGGAGAATTGCTGTCTCAGTAGTATCCTGTTTGATTACCTGATTGTGTTCACCTGGTGCCCCCCCCACCTGTGTCTTATCTTTGTGATTACTCTTGCTGGTATGTGAGTTCTGTTCGTCTTTCAGTTGTTGTGAGATCCTTCATGAAGTTGAGTGCCAAGTTGAGAGGCAGAGAGTTTTTGGTTTTGGATTTTGTTTTGTTTTGTTGGCCTTGCTTTTGCCTCACAATAAAAGCATTTTTATGCAAAAACCTGTTGCGCTTGGGTCCTAACTGCTCCGCACGCAAGCCGTAACAGATGTCCTCAAAGTTGTGACATTTGCTGAAAGCAGAATCCAGTCAATTTCCCTCTCCATTCATTTGACTGAGCCAAAACTGGGAGTGATGCCTCCATGATGGAGAAAATTGGAGGCGGGGCTTGAAGAAAATTATGAAGAGATTCTTTATATCATGAGAATGTTTGCTCTGATAAATTATTATAACAGCTTTGTTGACGGCTGGAGAACCAAATGGAAAGGAATTCCAATCTATCAGTGTACTCACAGTACAGCTGCCTCACAATATGGTCTGCAATTCATAGATATGATATAACTGCCTTACACACACAAATATACACACCTTGTTTAATGATTGTGTTTTGATAGATGGCATTTTCAGATTCACTGCCTTGACAGAAATTATGATTTATTACTTTATTAAAGCTTGGCAAAAGTAAATAAAATAAAACATTTTGGTGTGTCATGTGTAGAAATGCTGAGGCATGAAATGAATCAACCTTGATTGAATATAGATATGATGCTGCTAGAATATAGGACCATGGACCGACAGTGGCCGGTGTGGTTACACTGAGTTTAAATGCCACTGTATGCTTTCTAACACCTTGTGATTGCTGGGAGGGAGCCGTTCCTAAAAGGAGCAATTGGGAAGGGCAGAGATGTAATAAAATTGTTGTTGGTGCCGGCAGATAAGCTGTCAGCAGCCATTTCTCTGTGCGTGACAAGCATTCGCATCTCTGGTAATCGATTATGACACCGTTACTGGGAAAATATCAAAAAATTGCTTTTTTCACTGTGGGTGGCTGCTCAGCTATTTTGCAACAGCTGCCCCATATGATGCTGACATAGATTCATTCAAAAAGAGGAGGCAAGAAAAGCATCTTTGCTGAAGGTCAGAAAATGTGTATATAGTTCATATTCTTGCCAAGACAGAGACATTATGTATTTAAGGCTTTCTTTTTAATGTGTTGACATCTCTATTTGGAGGCAGTTTATGTTGAATGATGAGGATATTTTAGCCATTTTAGATATGGAAAGGCAATTGCCACTTTGTTCAATAAGTGCAGAGAAATTCAATATTAGGTCATTTAGCTTTAATAGAGCTCATGTTCCCTGGAGGATCAATCAATTACTTAAGTGATCCTCTGACCTTTTTATCCAGCACTACTATCAGTGGGTGAAATTTCCCCATAACTCTGATTTAGTAGTTGGCATAGCACTTATTACCACATTTGTTTATGTACCATGTTTGGTCCAAATTAAATATGTTCATTAATACTAATAATATTATTGTTTACAATTGAATGTTGAAGATACTTGAATTGCACAACGTAGTACCACAATCATATTTAGGTTTTACTCTTTGCTTGAAAAAATGATGAGCCTTCTTTCTTTTTACAACATCAACTCAAACACTGACATAGATGAGGATCTTGAGTAGATCCTAAACATTAATTTCTAAGTTTGTTTACGAGATTTCTTCTGAATTTGATACAGACACTCATGGTTCACAAAGAATAGTAATGACTTCTGGGATCCAACAAAGCAAATCCAGGCCTGTTGGCCTTTATTTTTTTGAAACTAAATTAGAGGCATTGCTATTGGCACAATATTGTGCCAGATTATTTGAAATGTACAACAGTTCTGTATTTTCTGGGGAGGCTATTTTGTCACCAGGGTTTGCAACAAAGTTCCATTTTGACCCCAATTATGCTGACCTCCATAACAGAACTATTAGCTGCTACAAGTAGTCTGTGTCCTGAGCTTGGTGTATGCGTGTCTGTGTTTTCCTGTTTTATTTTGAAAAGTCTTCTCCCCATTTTTACTTCCTAAGTTCCTTTGTGTTCACAAAGCCCCGTTCTGATTCTCTTCACCTGTGTGTAATCTGCCCACATCCATGTGTTTTAACCTCTCTCCAGCAGTGTTTTGCTGTTGTGATGTTAGTATATGCCTGTCCTTCGCAGTGTTCTCTTCCAGTTTGCGGTCATTGTACCCTTTGTTGTTTTCCCTGTTCTGTTCTGCTTGTGGTTCATGTTTCTTGCCATGTATCTGGGTCAATGTGCCATCCAGTGGTCCTTCATTTAGTTTTGATGTTTGTTTATTTAAGCTCACTTTTCTTTACTTATACCTGACACCATTTTGTTCTGCATTTAAATCCTACTGCCTTGTATACCATGTAACAACCAGTGGCGGCTGGTGAACATTTTTTTTGGGGGGGCGCAGTTGGGCGGCACGGTTTAAATAGCACTCCGCAATGAGAAAATAACCCACAAAAGAGATTCAGTAGAATATATTGAAAAACAAAGATTTATTAAACAAAAACGCACTGCTCATTACAAACATTGGAACTAGGTTTAGATTAGTATTCAGACACATATTCATCACATTTGACATTTATGTGCCAGAGTAGGCCCCACTACTTGTAAAGAAATTTAGCCCTCCTCTCTTTCAAGCTGGCAAATTCCTCAATAACTCTCTGGTTAAAGTCAATCATGTCTGTGACCAGCCTTTTTTCCATTGAGAGCATGGCTAAGGCATTCAGTCTCTCCTGACTCATGGTGTTCCTGAGGAAGGTTTTAATCCTTTTCAGAGTTGAAAAACACCTCTCAGCCTCAGCAGTGGTCATGGGAGTTGTGATCATGATTTTCAGCAGTGTAACTGTCTCTGAAAATACCTCAGATAGATTGTTTTCCATGAACAACTGGAAAAGATCCACAGCACTACGGCAGGATCTGAATTCGTCTGTGCTATAGATGAGGCCAAGCTCTGTCTTCAGCTTGCCTCCATCCAGAATTGGATAGGCCTTCAATGTGGTGGCCAAAGCAACTTCAGGGAATACCTTGAGGTAGCATTCAAACTGGTTGCCCTGCAGTAAGGTGGCACTGATGAGGTGGTCTTTGAAGGCAAAGCGTTCCTTGGTGTGTCCAAGTATGGTGTCACATACCTACAGATAAATATAGAGAGAGAGAGAGAGGAGAGACAGATAAGTTGTGGGAAATATCTATATCAGATCACTTAAAGCCAAGTCTTAGTCTTGGTTAAGTTTAGATGATTTATTTAAATCAGACCATAATCTTACACACCAAACTACATCTCAAATAGACCCACACTCTTAGTTTGCATAGCACCAGGTCAGAGCAATCAAGCTTAGCCTTTTGTTTATGTTTAAACCTATCAGACTTGGTTCTTTGCTTTTGTGTGTCTAAGAACCAGAGCTATCAGATTTGGTTCCTGGCTTTTGTTGGTCTAGGTGCCAGAGCAATCAGACCCTGATGGTTGGCCTATGTCTGAAGCCATGACATTAACATTTGTATGGCCATACCCCTATGGTCAAGCACACCCCCTACCACCAAAGAACTCAGTATTTCAGTCTCTAAATATTGAACTCCAGCCATGTTATTAACTCAAATATACTGTATATCAAACCTATTTGCATGGATTTAACTGTAACACAGGCATCTGCTGATTTTGACACTCACCTCAGCAGCAATCCTTCTAAGCTCATCTTCCGACACAGCCCGGCGCTTCCTCGACTGCTGAGAGCCACTGCTTTGCTCCACCACCATTGCATGGAGAGAATCTCTGTAAATAAAAATAACAATAATTTACAAATCATGTTTATCTTATAACTATGGTACAAGTGAAAGAATGCACTGACTACGCTTACAGAATAACAATGAGATTACCTGATTTTTTGTATGTCCTCTTGGAACTGCTGGATGCATCTTTCTATATGGACTGAATCTATGTCTCTCTTCTGGAGCTTGGCATAGAGGACGTCCACGTGTGGCATTATTTTATGAAACAGCTGCAGGAAGAAGTTGAACTGAGGATCCTCCAGTAGCCTGATGTAGCCTCCTGCTTCTTGGCTGGTCTTGTCATCAAAGCCACCTGATGCTCGAATTCTTTCAAAGCATTCAACGAGGTGTTCTCTTTGCTCAAACACAGTATTGACGGCACAGCTGTGAAAGTTCCATCTCACAGTGCTGGCTGTTGGTAGTCTATGGGCCACTACCTCATCAAGCACACTGGTCCGCTTGGGGGATCTTGAAAAAAACGCAGAAAATCCACCCAGGTCGGAAAAAAAGTTTTTGACTTTGACTACGTGGGAGGTAGCCTGTTGCATGATAAGATTGAGCTGATGGGCATAGCAGTGGATATAGTGGGCTGTTGGGTAGTCATCCCGGATTCTCTTCTGAACTCCTGAAGTGGCACCCCTCATTACACTAGCACCGTCATATGCCTGGCAGATGAGTTTACTTTTCTGCTCACCTGGGAGGATGGCAGCAAGGCGTTCTTTTAAAGCATCGGCAATGGTCTCTGCTGTAGCCGACTGCAGAGGGATGAACTCAAAGAATCTTTCCACCAGATTCTTATCGTTGATGTAGCGAAGCACAAGCACAAGTTGGGCTTGTGTGCTAATGTCCGTGGTTTCATCTGCTTGGATCGATAGAAAATCGCTGCTTTGAACTTCACTGATGATCTTTTCCCTCACAACAGACAGCATACAGTCAAGAAGTTCATTCTGGACTGTTTTGGATGTTCCCTTAAAGACAGTTGCGCTCTCCAGATGCTCTTTCAGTACACCGTCCAGTGATGCAACGACGTCCACCAAGCCACGAAAAATCCCTGGGTTCTCCGAGTTTTCGCTCTCGTCATGGCCACGAAGGGCCAACTCAAAGGCACCACAGAACTTCACACAGTCTATTATTCTGGAGAGGATGTGTCGGTTTTTTCTCACCTCTTCATTATGTTTCCGAATGCCAATTCGGTATCCTTCATCCAGCTGCTCGGCAATGCTCAGTCTTCCAAAGAGGTTTAGCTTAAGACAGTTGGTTAGGTGGCTGCGGCGACATTCGTGCTTCTTACATTTTTGTGTGAAGTGCTTTAGATCCTTCATCCCGGTTGTAGTCCAAAGTGTTTCAGTCCCAGGACTTTGAAATAACAGACAAGGGAAACAAAAAAAGGCATTGCTCACTGTACAACCAGCTAACCAATTCCGCTTAGCATACAAGTTTGAGGAGAAAGTCCGAGTGTAGGTTCTCCCGCGATCAGTGGTCGTCTGTTGAATGTTTAAATCCGGACGCTCGGGTTCCAAGTCTTTCAATGTCTTCTTTTCGACATCTGATAGTCGATGAAACGGTGTTTTAAGTAGAGCTTGCACGGAGTTCTCAGCCATCGATGTCGCCATATTCACTCAATCTAAGTTTCAGCTAGCTACGGTGCTGCTCTTTACGCTTGTGGTTAGGGGATGATAACGATGCTGATTCGCCGAAATAGTCCAATCGCGTATCTAAGAATGTCACATTGAACTAAGAAACAATGCCATTGGCTGTGGGCGCAAAGATTAGCGCCCACAGATCTAAGTTTCATCCCCCAATGAAAAGCTATCCTTGCTAAAATGACTGAGAAAAATATAAGCTCTCCTATAGACTCCCATGTTATCGGCGCCCACGGACGGTAGCCGACCTGCCTATTCTCAGAAAAGGCGAATGGCAATATATTATGTCCGGACACATTTTAGCGGTTCTTGACAGTGGTCTCCCATACACATTTAACCCATAAACACGGTACATTTCTTATTTCAATTATGTTGTATATATAACGTTTTTTAACTCAAAAAGTCAGGGTGGGCGGCGCCCAAGCGCCCACTATTGACGCACCGCCACTGGTGACAACTGTATAGATGTATGTTTAGATCTACAAAATTAAAATAATCTTTTAGTTCTTCCTAGATTAATTTGAAGCTAAATCGTAAAGATATTTAACATTGACCTTTTTCAGGAATATACAAATAAGTATGAATAAACTGTACAAGACTTAAATGCATACTACAATATTTGAATTTAATCTCCTACAAATATATTAGCTACAACTCTAAATATACTTTTTAAATCAAGGAATATATTTATTTACCAAACCAAACTCTCCCTTTAAAGCCTTTGGTCAAGCTGACACCATTCTTGCCAAATAATGAGTCCATTGGAGCAGTTAGAGGTTAATTGCCATGCTCCAGGGCACATTTAAAGTTACACAGCAGAAAAGAAGAACCTTCATTCACCTCTCCAACAAATAGAATTCAGGTGGCAAACGCCCAACTGCGTGTCACAACTCCTCTTTACTTTTTAGTGACTGTAATTTCCCCTGAATTCACCGTGGACCTCATCACTCAGCAGTGTGTTTTTTTTTTTTCTGGGACCTGATCCATCCCTGGCAGCACTGACAGATGTTTTCAAGGACACTGGCAGTTGGGGAATAAATCAGCCGAAATCCCCAATCTTAATGGTGCTCTCCACTCAATCATAGGTAGATCAAATGGCAATAGAAAAGCCATCATCACCTACTTATCCAGTGGCAGGGTGAGGCTTTTCGCTCAGTGATCCAAGCCAATTGCTGCTGATTATGGCCCACTCCAATTTAGTCCGATTTATCTTTTAAAATATTTCTTTAGTTTATATTTGAGAGTAGAGCTAGATAGTGTTCCTGGGTCATATATTGAGTAACCTAAATGGAAAATGGCGAGTGAAAGACATAAAGCCAATCATTGAACGCAGAAAGTGCTTCAGCAGAGACACTTTTAAAAAGCAGCCTGTAAATGTAACTCCATATATAAATCAGATTCTAAAACAACACTTTCCGTAAAAAGTAAAGAGTATAAAGGGAACAGATGATTCTGGAATTTAAAAATATATATATTATGAATAAAATTATAAAATCTATCCAGCTTTCATTTGAAGGACAGAGAATGAAAACGTTGCCTTGAGGTACTTTGACATTTCAGTCAAAGATATTTGTCAAAGGATTTTAATTAAAATTACGTAATAACCAGATGGTTGGAAATGCTTTGTGCAAATGTAAAAATGGACACATCAATAGTTCGAATTGTAAATTAACACAAAGAGAGTTCTCGTCCATGAATGTCAGTAGGAAGCTTGTCATTACATCTTTGATTTAACATGCATTCACTTTAATGAAAGAAAAATGTCCTTGCCAGAATGTTGCTTCTTTTCATTGACATGTATACATTATAAAGTATCAGCAGCGTTTTTAAATAGTAAACAACATGCTGGCAATCAAAAGTTATGTCATGAAAAGTTATTTTAATTTATTCTTTAAGCGCAGCCAGGAAGTCATGAATTCAGGAAGCCAATTTTTTGGCTTTATCTCAACTGAAATGCTCCCAATTCATGTTTTAACAGCACTTCAAAGCAAAAGGCATTCAACAGTCAGATGGAGACATGAGCTAATCCAACTTCTAATCAACATCCCATAGAAATCTCTTTTTATCTGGCATCTGCGCCTTTATGCCTATGTAAAAACATCCCAGGATACCATGTTTTCATCATTGAATCAATTAGAATGATTGCGTAGGCCTTGAGCATAATCCAAAACCCCCCTGTGATATCTCTAATGATAAATCAAATATTTAAATACAAGGTACACCTTTTCTTCCAGGTTTTAAATCTTGTTTCCGTCTTCATAGTGATAAGAAACCTTTATACAGCGTATAAGTATTTAGCAGAATGTAACATTACTTTAAAAGATCAGGATTAACTCATTACTGACAGATATATACAGTAGCTTAGATTTGTTTCTATATATACATATATATAAATAGTATATTTTTAAAAGTCTGTTTATTCGTCAAATTTGATTTGAGAATATAGCAGGTGTTTTCAATTTCAGTATTGTCCTTATTTTTTTATACCCAAAAGACAATAATACTGATGTTTATACTGTATATTAACTGTAACTCAAAAAGATTGGCAAAACGCTGCAATGATAGAAGGTAAATGGAAATAACAGCATATTGTACAATTATATACAACCGAAAAATGTATCATTATTGCAATTCCATTAAAAATTCTCTAGGTAAAAGTCCCCAGTATGCATAACGGTTTTTCAGTCTGCTCAGGATCGGTCTTGTCCATTATCTCCTGCTCTCCCGCCAAAGATGCCGTAACTCTTGACTTATATTCAGTGTATGTGTCTGAACATCTGGCAGCACAATACCAGCAACCTTGACATCACAAGAGACCCAAATGGAAATGCTTTCATCAGCAAAATTGAACAGACAACCATGAAACATGAATATTCATCAGGGATGAGTCGAAGCTGTGTGGTGCGATAGGTGATGCACTGACTGTGGAAAGAAGTCATTATTCAAACAAGATGGACAATTATATATATCCAGTTTTAATTTGATATTCTGGTCTATTAGATTTTTGACTGTTTCAGATTGGACTTCCTTCCTCTTTAAAAGTGTGTAACAATACATATAAATTCACAGTTCTGTGAGAAATGCTACATCACAGATCAATGGTGAGTGGAAATATTTCGGGTATACCACATCCACATTTATACGATTGAATCGGTTGGTGTCCTCTTGGTATATACACCCCCCTGTCTGGCACCAAGTCAAAAGCAGCAGCACCTTTTTTACACTTGCTGATACGCCTCCGGCTCATTGGTACGCATCGAGAGCGGCCAGCTGGATATTATTATCGCTAATGAGGACTCACAACTTAAGTGTTGGGTCTCAAGGTTGTGATGAAATTATAATGGAAATAATATCAGGCGGTACTATGATATGAGAAAAAAGACTGCCACAAAGGGATTCTAATCACGGAACACACCAGATGCCCAAACCCAGTCCCTGCAGCTGGAGTTTAGAAAACAAGTGCTAAAAATACCAATTTTTCACCAAAGCAGCTCCAAGGTCGGTTTACAGCGAACACATTTTTTGTTTTTGCACTGCAGCGGTCCCCTATAACCAGTTCCCATTTGGAAACAACAACATGCAGTCGGAACTAAGAATCGCATTTGGCAAGAGCATTATGTTTGTGATATTTATCAGAACAATAACAGTTCAGGAAGAGTAGAACGTTGTTACAGAAGCAGTTGGACTGAAATTGCAAAGATCCTAGATACTAGAACGAGACCACATGCATGCAGTATATGGACCTCACGCAAGATTAACCAAGCATCCATGTGGCATGCTATGTATTTATCACTCCAGTGGTCAGCAAATGCAACTAAAAACATTGCATTTGGTTCGCTAGCGCCAGCACGGCACTACAACGGAACTCATTAAAGTGGAACCGGGAGGAAATATCTCCATTTACAATGTTCCGAATGGTAAAATAGAACATTATAAGGCAAACCTTTTCCTGTCTTCACATTGAATCAGATGAATATTCTGATTTTCCTCTGAATCAAAGAACTCTTGTCTTGTCTTTCCCACCAGGCTGAGAGGATGACAGATTACCAATAGAACACTTTGAATTTGTCAATCTCCCCCATACAACGTGTTGTGAATTGCAGAATGTTTTATTTATGCCAGAACATGTGGCGTGTAACGAATGGCCCCTGGTAAAATTGTAGCAGGAAAGAGCCTCTTTATGCTACATTACAACTGAAGTCCAGTCGTAATCACCAAACATGTATTGGAACACAATTTCACTTGATTAAAAAACATACATTTTTAAAGCTATGAAGGGAGTACACTACTGCCTTAGGGCTGAAACTGATTTGCAGGGTGCCAAAAATGTCATGAAATAATACAAAAACAGCAAGTTATCATTAAATATCTTCAGTATGTAGATACAATTATAGAAAAATTAAGGCAGGACAATAATCATAGGGGAAATTAATGATATGAAAACCTGCATAAATTGCCATAAATAATGCATCATACAATAAGCTATATCAATTTTCCAGCTTGCTCTGAAAACAATGTTCAGATAGTAGTTTGATATTAAAGGAAAATCATCTGATTTCATGTATTGCTTTGAGGTAGTTGAGATCCATCCCATTCTCCCTTTGTCCAGTAAACATGTGGCTTTTGGTTAGCTTAACTTTCTCTATTCTCTACTGTTTGCCTGGCAACCTCACAGTGAGGAAACGGCCGGTTTTGTTATTAAAATATATTTTCTGTCCTTGGTTTTTCATATGAAGTACATTTATTTTGGCTGTTCCATGGTTAAGAACTGGATACAGCATCGGAGGCGGGCCTCGTTCCTCCTATGAGAGCTGTTCATGAAGACAAAATGGCCTGACGTTTGCAAGAGAAAAAAGTGCTGAAAATTACCCATCATGCCGCGGGTCAGTAGAATAAATGAAAGGAGAGAAATCTGGATTTTACCACATTTTACAACTTTTAAAACGATGATGATAATGATTCAAATAAGGGCTATCAAAGTGTTCGTACTGGGTAGTTTTATGTTTTTAGGTGCGTGATGAATATGCCCTTAATCTTTTGGAAAGTTCTATGCGCAAACAACTAAAGAGAACTCCAAGCATTATACAGTGAAGGAAATAACTATTTGATCCCCTGCCGATTTTGTTAGTTTGGCCACTTACAAAGAAATTAAAAGTCTCTGCTTTTAATGCTAAGTTTATTTTAACAGTGAGAGACAGAATATCAAAAAGAAAATCCAGAAATGTACATAAAAAGATATAAATTGATTTGAGTTTCATTGTGGGAAATCAGTATTTGATCCCCTTGCAACCAACACGAATTCTGGCTCCCATGGACCGGTTAAATAATTCCTCTCGCTTTAAGAAAGTACACCTGATATCAACTCTTTACCTGGATAAAAGACACATGTCCACAGTCAACAAATCAGATTACAACCTCTCCACCAAGGGCAAGACCAGAGACAGGTCTTATGATCATGGTGGAGCTAATGTCTAAGGACATCAGGGACCAGACTGTAGACCAGCACAAGGCTGGAATAGAAGACAAGACCACCAGCAAGCAGCTTGGTGAGAAAGAGACAACTGGTTTGATAATTAGAAAATGGAAGAAGCACAAAATGACCATCAATCGCCCTCAATCTGGGGCTCCACCATCTAAGATCTAGCCTCTTGGGGCATCAATGATCATGAGAAAGGTGAGGGGTCAGCCAAGAACTACACAGGAGGGACTCGTTAATGATCTGAAGGCAGCTGGGACCACAGTCACCAAGAAAACTATTGGTAACACACTGTGCCGTAATGGATTAAAATCCTGCGGCCCCCCTGCTCAAGAAGGCACATGTACAGGCTGTCTGAAGTCTGCCAGTGATCCTCTGAATGATCCAGAGAAAGCTCATGAGAAGGTGATGTGGTCAGATGAGACCAGAATCAAGATATTTGGCATCAACTCCACATGTCGTGTTTGGAGGAAGAGAAATGCTGACTGTGACCCCAAGAACACCATCCCCAGCGCCAAGCATGGAGGTGGAAACATGATGCTTTGGGGGGGTTTCTCTGCTCAGGGGACAGGGTGACTCACCGCATCGAGGGGATGATGGAGGGGGCCATGTACCATAAAATATTGGCTGATAACCTCATTCCCTCGGCCAGGATACTGAAGATGGGGCATGGATAGGTCTTCCAGCATGACATTGACCCAAAACATACGGCCAAGGCAACTAAGGAGTGGCTACAGGAGAAGCCCATTAAGGTGATGGAGGGGCCTAGCAGTCTCCGGACCTCCATCCTATAGAAAATCTGTGGAGAGAGCTGATGCATCCTGCTGCCAGGCATCAGCCTCCAAACCTTAAGGATTTTGAGAGGATCTGCAGAGAGGAGAGGACCCAAATCATGTAAAGCTCTGAAAAAAATTAAGAGACCACTCCAAATTGTTCTTAAATCTTTATCTCTACATGTATGGCAGCCATTCCAGTGTCTGTTGAAATCCAACACAGATAACTGTTGTCAGTAGTTTATAGAATAAAAAAAGAAAGAAATCATTTAACTCTTAGACATACCTATAAATAGTAAAACAGGAGAAAATTCTAACGCTGAAGTGGTGTCTTATTTTTTTCCGGGGCTGTATATGCAAACATTTTTGTTAAGGACAACATTTCTATTTCAATCAGGCAGACAGGGAGATGACCAGCAGCTCAGGAAGGGAAGGGATTGGGGGAAATACCCTGTTCAAAACACAATCCCTATTCTAAGACACTATTACCTGCTGTGTTAAAGCACCTAATGTTGTGCCGGACAGCCCGGCAAGGCAAACACTGAGGGATGGCAAAACTCTGTGTTGCATGAAGTGAAAACTCATTTTATGAAGGTCAATTTCAGTGTGAGAAAGTGGACATAAAATCTCTCAGGGAAACTATCAATGAACTAAAGGTACACTTATGCAGCGTTAAGAAGGCTCCTGCAAAAGTGAAAGGTTAGTATGCTTGAAATTGAAAAAGTTACCCTATACAGTGTATATACTTATGACCCAGTGATATATGCTTATAAATAATAATCTTGTCAGCTATACAACTCGTGCTTTATGGATTTGGCATGACTGTTACGCGACTGTACTTGCTCATGAATGAAGGCAGACATTTGTGGCTGACAGCTGCCATTAGAATAGATCGAGCCATCTGTCTCAGGCTGATGATGCGGACTGGGAGCCAGGACTGAGGATGTGTGTCATTGGCAGGCAGGTAATACAGCTGGATTACGTAGCTAATGCAGCTTGTAAAGTACCAGATATATGGATAGCTGCTTTCTGGGCTTCCTTGCCAAGGTTGTTCTTCCTGACCAATGAGCTGTGCAAATGGTCATCAAGCCTTTTAACCCCCCCACCTCTTTTCACTCCTGAATCCTTTGTTCTTTACTTCATTTGCTTTCTTTTAATTTCAATGTTCCTTACTGTATCTAAATGAATGATTCTCCATCTCTGTCTCATCTCTTCTTCATCCATCTAACCCCCCTGTCTAAAAATAGATGGCATCTGGATAAGACTCCTCTTCCGCTCCACTCCTTTTCACTTGCTTTTTGCCAGGATCCAAACTGGCCTGCCAGCACAGAGGCTCAGTAGAATATCAGATCTCACAGTTCGGGACTCAATAATAATTTCATGCTTGGTGAGCTGTCGAATGAAGCATGACGCCACCCTAGGGTTACAGGGTTGCAAAGACAGTCGAAGTTGATTAGCAGCCAGTTAGCAGGGTCACTCACCGAGAGGTCACTGAGCGTGCTCTCATGCAGAAGAGATACCAGCCCTTCAAATAGCAACACTGACATTGGGTCAGCAACAAACATTTTTTTGTTTCTCTCTCCAAAACAAGCAAGGGGCACCGACCTTCGGAATAAGGGAACATGGTTGCCCCACTGCAGGCAGCATGTCGTTGTGTCCCTGTGCAAGACACTTCACCCCAAATTGTTCCTGTGGGGATTGTCCACAGTATTGAGTACGTAAGTTGGTTTGGATAAAAGCATCTATAAAGTGACATGTACGGTAAAAATGTTTAATGGTTTAACCGTCAAGCACTCTGATTAGCCACAGCTCCAATAAGCCAACCGTAAAAAGTTATTAACAGGCTGGGGATTATAGTGGGCCATGAATTTGTCCACGCAGGACCTGTTGGGGAACAAAATAGAGCTAAAAGTATTGTTTGTATTTACCTAAATTCATCAGGTTGAACAAAGAGTTCAGCAATCAAATAGTTTAGATTTGGATTAGATTTACTTCATGTCAATGCATGAGTTTTGAGACAATTCAATTCAGTTAGGACCCAACCAAAAGTGCAATGTCACTTATTATATAAGTTTAAAAACCCTTAATGACGGTCCATATTGTATTTCTTATTTGTGCTTCATATTTACGTTAAATTATTTGAATATATGAGTTTGCTACAGTGAGGCCATATTCTGCTCATGTTCTGTTTCATATTTGTATTTAGTGCCTCTACTGGGACATGTCTCCATGCTTTAATGTTCAAATACCTCTTATTTTTTGCAAGCACCTCTTTCCACCCTCTGTCTGAAACCAGAGCCCAGTCTCCTCTGATTGGTTAGCTTGCCCTCTCTGTTGTGATTGGTCAACCCATTGGACAATGTGTTGGAGCGCTAGCCAATAGAAGCATGAGTGTAACATAATGAGGTCCCTATGTTACGAAGTCCAATAGAGGCATTTTAGGCATACGGGTGAGTGTGTGGGACAGAATTCCTTCTGGAGGGAGCACAGGGATTTTAACCTTTGCAGACCATTGACATGCACTAAAACCTATATAACACACTAAAGGAAAGGGGAAACCCTAACCCTAAACCTAATGCTAATTTATCTCCTACAAGGTTATTAAACTGCCATCATTTCACACATTTTACCACTAGAGTGTTTTTTCAGAATACCCTCTGACTAAATGTAATGCTAATTTCAGGTTATGTAATCCTGAAATGTTCTGGTGTCACAAGAGGGCTTCAAAACCATCATACATTACATCCAACATTAACACACAAGAGGGCCTTTTAAAGCAATTTACGATACATAATAGAATTCACATTTATCAAGGAAGCAATAGAGTAGAAATAGAGAATAGAGTATTTTCTCGTTGAGTACCACCGTTGATGATCTGCCTAATCTGCAGACCCTCTGAATCATTCCTTCTGACAGCTGACAGTCTCTGGGGAGCCGGACAGTGTGAGTGATGTAGCGTTCAGTTATAATCCACTGGTGTGATGAGTCGTGAATACAGGAAGGTGGATTGTTTAGTAATTCATTGACAGGAGGAACACACCAAGTCAATCCTCCTGAGAATAGCACAGGGCAGAATTGAGTTCAGATGTCAAATGAGTGGTAGTGACCTCAAGTTGACATCCATCTAGAGATTGGCACTCCCATTGATAATATTTAGCATTTATGAAGCTCTGCACATCACAACTACTACACTTTAGTGAAAGGTTGTCTCTGGCACCAGCATGGTGAACCTACAAGAGCGCATCTAAGATCTGTGTATGGACAGAAAACCTTGCAGCCCTGTATTGTTCCTCAGCCCTTCTTCAGATCCTGAACCCACTAACAGATTATCAACCTGAATGTTGTGTAAATCTAGAATAATAGGATGCAAAATAAATGTTATTTGTGTCTATTTTTCTTTACTATTACAAACTTGTAGCAGAGAAGAGATGTGTTGTTATGGTTGATAATTGTGTAGATTTGAAGTGACAGCACAAGAATCATAGGGAAAATAATAAAATGTCTTAACTGCATAATTTGTTTTAGTTAATGAAAGAAGATATCTCCACAGGTATTTGTTGTTTTGTTTTTTTACAAGACACTGTTCCAGTACTAGTTTAGCATTCAAGAATATTGTTGTATTTTATTTATTGCTAGGTTTCTTGAACTCCCACATTTTAATTTAGCTTTGAGGATTCTCCACTATTTGCCCAAGATACTTTAGGAGTTTTTCCTTGAACTTATCCAGGACAGATGTTTATATATATATATACATACTGTAATGTAATGTTTTATAGTTCCAACAAAAAAAGATTGTCATTGAAGTATACGAAAAATGTATCAGACACAATGGGTACACCTTTCACTTAACTAAAACATACAAAATAAAAAGGTGTGTAATAATTGTTTTATTTATAAAACATTTTTGTCACCATAACTTTTGTAAAACTATTCAGTAAAACAGTTACAAAGTGCTTTACATTGATTAAAAACAAGCTACAAAAATACAGTGTTTTAACAAAAGCAACAATAGTAGATGGAAAAAATAAAAATGAGTGATTTAAAAGATGTCACTGATTCTGCCAGCCTCTCATTCTCGGGAAGGGAGTTCCAGCGCTCAGAGATCTGATTGAAAAGGCTCGGTCACCCTTTTAATTGTTTGCACAAACTATGCAAGTGAAAGAATTAAATGTATTTGTTTTAAATTGTGTTTTTTTCTAACAAACTATCATCTGTAATTATAATATCCTGGACAAATGACCAGAGCTGGCATACTGTCACGGTCTTGATGCCGCATTTTGAACATGTTGAAAGTGAGATATATTATAAGGAGATACAGTAATCCAGGTGTGAAGGAAATAAAGCGTGGATGACTGTCTCCAACTCAGATCGGAAGATGATGGACTTGATTTTTGAAAAGATACGTATAAAAAAATGATTGAATAGCTTCTGTGATGTGTTGATTAAAGAGAGGTCGCTATCAAACATCAAACAAAGGTTTTATTTTTGAGGACAGAGAGCCGAGATGTATTTGCAGAGATGAGTGTCTGTTCAATTTCTCACCCACAACCACAAACCAGCTTTGGTTCTGTTGTTCTTTACCAAATGAGTCATCCACTTATCCCATGGTCAGTGGTTCCAGCCTCCTCTTTATCCCTGCTCCTGATGCTTTAACCCTTGCATAGCGACTGGCTTTCAATAGTGAGTATGTTTTGGTGAGAGGCAAATTGAAAAATGCTTTCAAAAAGTGCTATATGAATGCAACCCACATACAAAACCAACATTTAATCCACAGTCCATTCCTGTCATCAGTGGAATGTTTTCATAGTCAGCAATTACTTTGACCAAATACTGTATACTGTACATTATGGGTAGAGGGGGGCTGTGGCTCAGTAAAGAAGTGATCAGAATACTGGTACATTAAAAAAAATTAAGATTGCTAGCAAGTTTACGGTGTTACAATACATTTTGAAAATAAACCTCGATATATAAAAGGTAGACCTAACAAATGCATTTCTTTATGGTTTATATTTAATTCTTCTTTACTTTAAAAAACATTAATTTTTTTAATGCATTTATTAAACAACCTTAAACCTTTTTTTATTTGTTGTATTTCTTTCTAAGTTAACATTGTTACACACATTTAGTAAAAACATCTTTGTGTTATTTATTTTTCTTTGCATTGCATTTGATATTAAGATAAACAAAGTAAAACAGACCTAAAACTTCCCCCTGAGATCAGACGGTTAGACCTTAAAAATGTGATTATTTCTAAAATAAATAAATAAATAATAAAAGAAAAGAACGTAATAAGACTAATAATGTCAATCAAGTTTAAAAGATTAAAAGACCAACTTAAAAAGAAATGTCACAAATAAAACTATTGAATAAAATAATACAAGAAATAATCCGTAAAACAAGACAGAAATGTATGAATAATGAAAACTAAAAGACCATTTAAAAGCACAGTGTTGCTAACAAAAATCTTAAGAGATATGTCGTTTTAAAATGTCCACTGAGTTGACCCCTCTTGACCTCTCCTTGACAAAAACAGAAGATTCAAATCAAATCAGTGTGCAATTTAACATTGGTCTTATTGATCCAGAGGCTATAATGGACATGTGAGGCGCAATGACAGCTGTCAATCTTACATTTCTACATTGAAGGTGAAAGGTCTTCTGAAGGACGGGGACCGGTGGCAGTGCAAATCTTGATATGTGCTTCAAGGCAACACTTGAGAACCTGTCTGGATGATAAACCCCAGCGGACGTCTGCTGGTACAGATTTAGGTTGTTTTCCAGACATGTGGGTTGCCCATTAATAAACGCTGTCCTGCTTTTGGAATCCCCAGTTGGGAGGATCCGATCACAACCTCTTAACTGATCTTACCATCCCTGTGATGCCAAAAACTAGGCCAGAAGAGGTGACTATGAAAAGGTGACTCGGCAAAGTTTTAAAATGTCAATCTGGCCAGAAAACACATTGTCTGTACTCTGTGAAGTGACCTGGAAAACTCAGTTACACACCAATATTTATCTAAAGCTGGCAAAGATTAACGAACATAAGCCTGCTCTCAACCCCCGCCCCCCCCCCCCCCCCCCCTTTCTTCTGTAGTCCCCAGGTGATATAATGATAGAGGTTGTCCCTTCCCACCCCATTCTCTATAAGCAGTTTATGAGAAATAAAGGATGCTCTATCATTTAATTAGCTAATTCAAACATTTCAAATGAATCATGCTAATCCGGCTTGACATGATCTACTTTCTACATGTCTCAGAGCACCAACACAATTAAAACAGAGAAGAAGAAATAAAGGATTACTTCATGAACTCAAAGAGCGGCTCGGCTTCACGGGGAGCTCATCTTGGATCTGTGTCGATGCCCTGTGTGTGATACAATAATGTGTTTTAAGGGGCAGCAGGGGGGAAGATTGCCCTAGCCCTTTATCCTGATAGCACCCGAGTGTCCACTTCCATTCCACTCACGCACACTTAAACAGACTCTCATTGATGGTTTTGACAAAATAAAATGATTATAAGCATAATGAAAAGATTTTAATGTATTGAGCCGAGAGAGATCACATCGTTGGTTGAGGGGCAGTTTGCAGAATATTATAACATATGTAGATCCTCACTAGAGTTACAGCACTTCCTTCAAGGGCCCTATTATGCTTTCTGGGGTTTTCCCTTTTCTTTAGCGTGTTCTACAGGTTTTAGTGCATGTAAATGGTTTGCAAAGTCTAAAATCCCTTTTTTCCCTCCAGAGGGAATTTCTCTCCCACACCCCTGCCTATCACGCCTCCATTGGACTCCTTTGTTTACTCAAGTAACATAATGACATCACTATGACACACTTGCATCTATTGGCTAGCGCTCCAACACAAATTTCCCAATTTGGAATAAATAAAGCATACATTCATTTATCCATTGTACGTCATTTGCTAAGGTATGGGACATCTTTAAGTGGTTGACCAACCACAACAGAGTCGGACAGCTATCCAATCAGAGCAAACTGGGTTTCAGACAGAGGGTGAAAAGAGGTGCTGCAGCACAGGCAGTATGAGAAAAATAAAGAGCTATTTAAACATTAAAGCATGGAGACATGTCACAGCAGAGGCACAAAACAAAATTATGAAAAAATTGAACATTTGCATAATAAGGCCACTTAGTTTGGCATGTTCAATTGTAATTTAAATCTCAGAACTGCACAGTGTAATCATATTTTAATGTTCTGTTCAGTTCTCTTTAGTGACTAAGTGATCACAGGCCAAGTGAAGTGTAGAGAGTGTGCATGCATGTCTGTGCTTCTTGTTTTTGATTAGAACAATGGATCTGCGAGATTCAGACTCAGGTTAGGGGTAATACAAGACATTCAAATATCTTTATTGTTCATTAAATGCACACAAAGTGGACATATGTCTTTGGCACCGGTAAATAGAGCAACAATCTCCATATGCAGCACAAAACAATACAATTCAGATGCAATAAGCAATAAATGTGCATCTTAAAGTCTAAAAGTGACCGCAGCAGTCATAAGAAAATGGGTTGCTCTTCCACTGGCATGTAGACAGTAATGCAATATCCATATTTTGTATTTTGTTTATGGGTAAATGGGTAGGGCAAACTGTGTCAGTCCCAGATCATAACCAAAGGGCAAAGCCCAAAATGCATCCATTGCAGTGGTGTGAAAATTCTCCCAAACCAATATGCACAACCTATTAAAAATATGTGTTGACTGTTATCTTTCCCAGACTTGAGTGGAGGCTTATGTGTTGGCGGGCAACCCTGCAGATGCTACAGTCCAGATTTTGAAATATTCATCCATGACATCTCTGCCTCCGCCTTAATACAATAGAGGCGAGTTGCATTCTGTTTGTGCATTAAAGATGAAGCTATTTCTGGCCCTACAGTGAAATAATAAATTTGCAGAGCCTTAACTGTTGCCAATGAATCACTTAGATGTATTGTATGTTTGCCCTGCAGCTATTTTAGTGTGTGTTGAAAGTGTAACATCTGCTGTGGGGAGCAAAAACACTGACGAAAAATGTGTTCCTCTTATATCTGAGTTCAGCTGGTGAGGTTTTTATTGTTCTCCACTGGTTCATGATGAAGTGCTACTGTATGAGTGGTGTAGAGATGATGCAGTAAACTGAAACATGCCACATCAGTCCATCAGGATTCTAAGGATGGAACACAATGCTAAGTTGGTGGTGTACTGCTGAGATTTATTTTAATTTCTTTAATCAGTCTGGAGGCGAGGTTCAGATATATTTAGCAAGCTATTTTTAGATGTATCAGTTCTTGTTACTGCAGTTGTTTTTCTCCTTTCCTATTTTTGGGCCATTCTATTTATTACCGTGACAGGAAAAAGGTGACAGGAAATGAGGATGACACGTAACAAAAGATCATAATGGGATTGAAACAGGTGATGCTATGATTACATGGACAGCCTAGCAATCTCCCAAGCCGCCAGAACACCCTTGCATTTTAAATGAATGCTGTGCATTCATTTTCTTTTTGATTTAGTGTAAAGATTACTTTTGTCGCTACTCCTTCACTGCGAGCTGGGACCCAGTCAACCCTCAACAAAAACAGTAGCTTTCCTGGCTGTACAATGGTTAAACAAGCTCCCTTTTGGTATCAGGACAGCTGAAAGTCAGCATATCTTGCACGTCAATGGGTGTATTTTTGAGTGCAACACAAAAAAGCTAAATGCACTTCATTATGTAGCACTATGAAAGGTTTGGCTAATCTGAAGACAATACTGAAGCACTTACAATGGTGATGCTTATTGCTAATGTACAACAAAAGCCATTTACTCTGAGCCTGCAAAATGGAAGGAGTATTTCTAAATCTGGCAGAGCTGGTGTTGTTTGGATGTATCTTGTCTTGCTCTGTTAAGCATTTCGGGCTGCAATTTGCATGAAAGGTGCTATATTGATAAAGTTTGTTATATTATTTGGCTGCCCCCCTTTCGTTTTGGCCAGGATGGTTGTTATCTCACCGATATCACACTGGTGTTAGTTATTCTCCTTTGGTTTAAAGGATTCCTACTTTTGTTTGTATTTTCATGACTATAAATAGTCAGCTGAATAAAATGTAGTGTATGATAACTTCTTTCATTATTGGTGACATGTTCCCATGCAAAGTAAAGCATAAATACAGCAGACTGTACCAAATACAGTATGTCATGGCCATGTAAACTATTTCAGCGGTCTCCATTGACTCAACTAAATCTACATCTAAAACAGATTTGTTAGAAAATGCGTTACCTTGGCGCAGTTCAACTTTAGAAAAATAGCTATTATAAGAACGTTTAGACTCAAGAGCCCTTCAAAAAAGTGTACACACATCAAGCTTTAATTAACATAGAGCTATATTGAAATACAGGAACACAACTGAACTGTGAACTAAGCCAAACACTAAACAATATGAAAACACATTAAGACAGGAAGTTAAACCATACATGACATGTTAAGAGAATACATTTCAAAATAAAACAGTAAACTGACTGAACAAATACATCCATGAAAATGTGCTATTAAATCCTTTTCCAGGAAATATTGGGGCCCTGAGGATTTTGGGGCCATAAAAACTTCCACTGTTGGTGATCTAGTCATGCTCATTGCATAAGGATAAGAAGAAAATCACCACAGTAGAAGGAATTATACTCAGTCCAAGCAAAGAAATGTTAACAAGAGGGTATTTTAGCAGAAGAAGGTGTCAGAATTATTAATAATAAAGTACAATTTGCTTCTCAATCATGGATCGGAAAAGCTCTTTGGTCTTGATTGTGAAGTGTGTGTGTGTGTGTGTGTGTGTGTGTGTGTGTGTGTGTGTGTGTGTGTGTGTGTGTGTGTGTGTGTGTGTGTGTGTGTGTGTGTGTGTGTGTGTGTGTGTGTGTGTGTGTTCGTGTGTGTGTGTGTGTGTGAACCTAGATCCTACCATCTGTGTGAAGAGGGCACATTTGAATAATGCAGCTCCAGCACTCCAGCAAAATTTGCAGCCAAACAGCATCTCAGGCAAAGCTTAAATTAGCTGTGACTTCGTTAGCCAGCGTGCTAGCTGTTAATTGCTTCCCTCAGAGAAGGTGTGAACGTGAAAGGGAGAGAGAGGACAGAAAGGGAAACCTGGTTTCATGCCAGTAAAATAATCTTTTACCTACTGCTTCTGATTCGATTTAGATTTTCTAATCTCCAGTGGAAGTAGTATTAACAGGTCCATTACTTTAGTAAAACAAGAATTACCACTCACTGAAAATACTGTCAGTATTTTGCTTTAACATGTTATTTTTTTTCATGGCTGTGCTAAATTCAACTCTCTTGTGTAGGTTTGGTAGTTTAAACCAAATGCTACCGTGGTGTCCCTGAGCAAGGCACCGTTCCCTACACGGCTCCCCGGGCGCTGTACATATAGCAGCCCACTGCTCCTAACACTAGGATGGGTCAAATGCAGAAGATCGAATTTCCCCACTGGGATTAATAAAAGTACATCTCTAAAGCAATGCATCATATTCTATTAGATAGGGGAGAGTGGGGTAAGATGAGACACCCCCTTTATCTAAAGAACTGTGCACATTGGTTGAGATGTGACCATACATTCAGGAACCACCATCATTCATATTTGGCTGTGATGGAGAGGAGCACTAGCCTGGCTCCGCCCTCCTACGTATTTTTGCTAAATTTTCATTTCCCTTCAGTACCCTGTCTGGGCTTTCGGTATATTCGCGGGTTTTCTCCGGCCAATCTTTACCGGTCCAATCAGTGAACAGAGGTAGTGGCTGAAAACGATGACGTCGAGGTTGTGCGCGTTGTAGTTCAGCAATGGTGGCGGAGAAAAATGCGAGCGAAGCCTTTCGGTCTGTTGTGGCAACGCTGCCGAATATCCAGAACTTAAAGCCGGAGCAACAACAATCTTTGCTGAGTTTTGTTGGTGGCAATGATATTGTGGCCCTCCTCCCCACGGTCATACGTCACGACGAAACGTTAGCGATTGGTTATGGCAGATCCAGAGAAGCACTGGGCAGATCCAATAGTTTTAAACTTCAACAGAATACCCGCCTTCAAGTAAAATACACTTGTCAATGGGGAGTGGCCAGACTCTCTGTACAAATTAAATGTAGCACGAGAGACCAGGCTTTAGGAGCACATGTTAGTGGTAAATGTGTTTTGTTTGTTTTTTTGCAATAAACCATGTTTTGCTTGTCAAAGTACATTTTCAACATGTCGGGTATAATTTTATTGTTATAAGCGAAATTATCGAGGTCTAAAAATATGTATCTTACATGTTGGTTATTTAGCAAGGTGTAAAACCATGTGAGTCATTAAGCTAAAGATTAGCATGACTACGACTAGTTGTGGGGTAAATTGAGCCAATGGTTCAACACTACCCCCATGAGGCACCCAAATGAAGTCTCTGTAGTATAAAAGGAATTTTCGGTGTAGTTTTACACAACTGATTTGTTTTTCATGTTTTAAACATTGTAGAAACAACAACATTCCTGTACCCAACAACTCGGGAGCAGGTGGGTTGGACACTTCTATCAAATGTTTCCTTGCCTAGAGGACAACAGAAGTAGAAGTAGAAATCAGCTCATCTTACCCCACTCTCCCCTAATCATATGTTTGTAGCTTTGATGTCTTTTAAGGATCACAGATGTCTAAAAAAAAAATGTAACCCATAAAAGTACACGTAATCATTTTATTCATAACAAATATTTTAAATAAATAGGGTCACATTTTCACTTTTTAATGAACAGGAGAACTAAGTACAACATTTGCATTACATCTCTTAGATGAACTGATGTACCTTGTTGAAATCCCCATTCTTTGAAAGAGTCGGCAATATCTGTGCATTTGTTTACTTGTTGAATGTGGTAAGCAGCATCACTCAACCATCAGCAGTCTGAAAGAAACATGCACATCATTGACTTTATAAAATATGGATGTTGTCACCGTGACATCTCCCTAGGTTTCTGAAGGGCCGATGTAAAGCTCAAAGTTCATGGATCTACCACGTCGGCCTGGGTGTTACAGTGAAACCCCCTGTGCATTCAATCATTGCTCTACTTTATAAAGGCATTAATGCCAGATGTGGATCAATAACCTTAGGGAATGAAGTATCATTACAACTGACTCTGCAATATCCATTCTTCTGTAACAGGATATCCAAGACGCCCCATCTCTGCAACCTGCTAAGCTAGTAGGGGGACAGCCAACAGGCTCTGAAACTCCCTCTTCCCGCTTGTCTTTCCTGCTGAACACAAGGTGAGGGGAAGTTTCCTCAACATGCATCCAATAGAGTGCTGCAGTGATGACATACTGCATGTTTGTATGCTGACACAGAGTAAATTGCTAACATTAGGATACCAACAAACTTCATCACAGGCGCATGACTCGACGTAACCACCGCTAAGCTACAGGCGGCTAATGTTTGGCGTGATTACTCATCTTGTTTAGCGACTTTAGTTAGCATTATTTGTTTTTATGACACGTAGAAACTTTGGACATTCACAAGTTGGGTATTTACTGAAGGATGTCGGCAAACAAAATTTGAAAACCTCTTCAGCTTATGTTAACCACAGAGCTTATTTCAGCCATCAAACAAAAACACATTCAAACTGGAAGTGCCAAAATGTTATATTTTATTCCTAGGATTTTGGACTCATTCGTGCACCACTCTATTCAGGTGGACCTTGTAAACGAGCAGACGCCAGGTTTTTCTTGATGGCAACATCAAAAGGGATATAATTATTGTGCTGAGGCATCAGGTATAGTGTGTGTGTATGAGTGACATTACTACTTCATGTAGCCTTGTCAATCCTCTACTGATCCTTTCCCCTTGAGTTATCTTTTCCATCTTGTCAGAGGCTTCATATTCATGCCCTCCAAATGTGTCAGAAGGCAGGTAACTTGAAGTTAGCTCCTTCGCTTCTTTGCCTCTTGTCTTGGTCTTAACCTTTAGATCATCCCCATAGATTGCCTGTCACTCTGTTCCAGTGGTAAGCATCCCCACCCTTGTGACCCTGTAGGAGTGACATATTGAATAGGTGGCTGCTAAACTCAAGCATGGAAATATGAGTGATGATATGTGATATGTGATTGAGTTAGGCATTTATAAGACATACATTCTGAGGTCAAATCAGTTTTGAACTTTGTACATGTTATTTAGATTTGTATATAAAAGGCATAAAACTCAACTATTTTTACTATTAGATAAGTACTGAATCTATGGACTAGATCTAATTGAATTAATCCTTGATTATTATTCTGTCTTTTTTTTTCAAGCATAAGAAATGCTTTCTAGTTGTCTAGCCTCTTGGGAACTATTGCGTTTTTAAAGAGAATAGTGGTACAAGCGCAAACGTGTTTAATAGCACTGCTCAAAAATGACAAAACAAGTTTTATGTTATTCGCTGATAAGGGAAGGTTTGTAAGATTGCATGTATTCTCAATACTGCCATACACTTCCCTCCTGCCTGTGCCATTAAAATAACCAATTTGGCTCGGTTCAGCACACACTGTAATGGCCGCGCTCCTCGTCGAAGGCATTGTGCTTTGATTGCACTGTCAACTCGCTGTTATTCCAGTTTTAGAAAACAAATGGCAATTTAAGTTGCTGCTTGCTTATATAAGATTTTCTTGACATGCTTTCCATTCTTGTCCTATCTTGCTCTCTTCTCCATTTGCTTTATTCACCTTCTACATAATGAGGAGCATTTGACGAGCAAACAAACCCTCTGCTTGCTCTTCTGCTGACATTGCTGTCACTTCACCAGCATCTGTGTGGATACTCGTGTCGTCTTTTGGTCCCTGTGAGTAAATATGCTTTGAGAACACTGTGTAGGTGTCTCGGAAAGTACTTGATGCTGTGATGTTAGAACTAAAAGTACATTCTATTCCATTCCATGAAGACAAAATATGTTGTCCAATGTATAATAATAAACCATTTTAAAATGAAACAAACAAAATACATGTTTTTTCCAGGACAATATCCTCCTTCTGCGCCTTGCATAAGACCTTTAGCCCCGCAGTGAAGGCTTTAAAAACATGCTGCTTTCAGATGCGTGCACCTGCTGTCTGAAAGGCCTGACATGCCATGTTGGGGAGATGGATTCTGGGTAATGGTCCAGGAACAGTCTGGGCTTTAAGCTGTCACACAGAGGAACCCACAGAGAGAATGGTATAAAGAACAGGAGCCAGGAATCCCACAGACCCTTGAACGGTAGGTGGTATTCCCCTCCATGTCATTCTGCTGCTCATCTCATTTGAGGGCTGCTGGGAAACATTCAATAATCCTGTAATGGAGATAGAAGCTTTGTCACGGTGCAGGGTGATGAAACTGAATTTTCAGTCAGCGTTGACTTAAAAAACGTTTTCTCTGGGGAGATACTGAATAGATATGAAATGTTAGTTTTAAATCAATTCACAATGTTTCAGTCATCTCATTTTGAATGTTTGAGTTAGATTCATTCTTGTATACATTGTTCTAAATTAATATTGTTTTTGCCTTACATGTACATTTTCCAAAAAAGCTAAAGACCCAAAAATGGTTTTCCTAAACTATCGAAATACTCACCAGTTTGTTGAAATGACTGCAATGTCTAATGAAAGTCATACTTGTTCAAAATATAAACAAAAGGCCTTTTGATTTTGATTAATATTCAAAGTTTGGCATCAGCTAAACATCCCGTCACATTCCCATGAGAATATATCATAGAAAGTTCTAGTAGACTATGAGCAACATGTTGTATAGTCTATTTCACAATTTCGGACACAAGAAAAAAGGTAATTGCATCACTGAAGTGACATTAGAGCCAAATTGGAAGTATTATACATAAATGTGACAGTGATGGAGCAGCGTGATCAATAACTAAGTAAAAGTCATACTGTTATTGATATTTAATAATGTTGGCCAGCACTCTCCAGTCACAAGCTGTCAGTGTTTCCTGTTTAATTTTGAAAGGGTTTGTCCCCTTCTGTTGTATTTTTTTACTTCCTGTCTCTTCCTGCCTGTTGATTTCCTTATTCTGTTCACCTGGTGCCTCTGTGTTTTTCCTGCCCTGCCAGGATGTCTCTTTTCTTTGTAACCAAGTCAGATCCTTGTTTATGGTTCAGGAGGGAGTTCAGTTTCATTTTGTTTGCCTTGCCCTGCCCGGTTTGGCCTGGATAACCTTCCTTTAAAGGTAATTTTCTGTTAAACCTTTTGTTCGTCTTGCATTTGGTGCCACCCTGCTCTGCTCTCCAACCTGACTTACTCTTTGTACTGTTGCCTATTATTGCCAAGATGTGGCGCTTATCGCCAACATTTAATATGCCTTTATAAATCTGGACCTTTATCAGTTACCGGTTCTTTTAATTTGCATGAATACATTTACATAGCCTTTTTTCTTAACTTACATTAGCCAGTTATATCTCTACTCAGAGCTCTTACTTTTCTTTGACTTCTGTAAAGATCATTGATCTTTTTGGAGACTAACAGCAAAGGAAGATATGTGAGCTTTTTGATAAAAATCAAAGCCTTCTTTAATATATATCCTTGTTGTCAATGTAAATTACATCCTTTACAGGAAGTAAACCTTGACCCAATCTCATACTGAGCATCGCTATTCCAGTGAAACGGTCCATAGGCCTCATTACACAGCAAACAGGCTATCCTAGCAACGTTAGCTATGCTAGTATACATAGTTAATCCAGTCAGTCAACCTCAACCTTCGTTTTTATTTTTACAGTCCCAAGGCTTTTAATACTCAGCACAAAGCAATGCCTTGAAAGAATCTGATAAGACATGAATTGATTTGATCGATTGATATGATGATTCCTTATATTGCACTAAGAAATAAAGAGAGTCTTATCATTTTAAGATTACATTTAGTTTGCTTCTCACATGTCCTATTGTAAGACAAATTAGGCAAAACATGTTTCACTCTTTTAGACACAGTTCTCCCAGGATTATCGGATTACATAATTTATCAAGCATTTTCCGTTTTCTATATTTGAACCTGAGTGCTCTTTAGTCAACATGATACAGATAGAATCAGAGGATGAAACCCTCTTTATTTGTCACATACATGCTCACAGCAGAGCACACACAGTGAAATTGGTCCTCATTGGTCCTCATGCATTTAACCCATCCTAGTACTAGGATCAGTGGGCAGCTATTGTGCAGCGCCCGGGGAGCAATGGGGAGGGGGGATTGGATGTGTCCGGTGCCTTGCTCAAGGGCACCACAGCAGGGCATAGGAAGTGAACTGGGACCTCTCCAAGTAGCAGTCCACTTTCCATATATTTTCAAGTCTGTTCGGGGACTTGAACCGGCGACCCTACGATTCCCAGTCCAAGCCCCTACTAACTGAGCAACTGCTGATGAATGGCTCAGCTCACTTAGACACAGCAATAATGTCAGTATCATCAGTACGATTGCATTTAAATAACAATGTAAACCCATGTTTGTCCAACTGAAATGTGCTAAATTTAATTTAATTGCTCAAGAAGAGCATTAACCAAAAGCCTTAAGCAGGGTATGTCAAGATTTTACAAGGGAGGAAATTTATGTTCATTTTCACGTATATAATTTTATTTAGTGTATCTCTACTGAGACAGGTCTCCATGCTTTAATGTTCAAAAAGCTCTTTATTTTTGTCATACTGCCTGTGCTGTAGCACCTTTTTTCACCCTCTGTCTGAAACCAGAGCCCAGTCTGCTCTGATTGATTGGCTTGCCGGTTCTGTTGTGATTGGTCAACCGCTTAAAGATCTGTCGGAAATGTCCCGCCCCTTAGCCTATCATGTACAATGTTTTGAAGTGCAAGTGGTACATAGTCATTATGTAACAGAAGTAAGCAAAGGAGTCTCCCCCTGTTTCAGGCAGGGGGATTGTGTGGGAGAGAAACTCCTTCAGGAGGGAACTTTGGGATTTTAGTTTTTGTAGACCATTTACATCCACTAAAACCTATATAAGACACTACAGGAACGGGAGAACCCAAAAAATATAATAGGGCCCATTTAATTTGGACAGGTGTTAACACGTTTTTTTTATGACACAGTCTTTATGCTGCATTTATCCTGGTATGTACTGTAAGTGTGGATGTGTGCGCAGCAGCACTTTGGGTCACCAGCTGAGTTTTTGCTTCACACAGAAGCCTGTTTCCCTCCACTGAACTGTGAAGTGCAGCAATTTAATTTTACCGGGGCCTGATGGCTTGTGAATGGGTGTGAAGATAACGGCTGGGCTATGATACATGGGCTTTCCCGTGCTCACCTTGGGGTCTCCTTCTCTGCTCCATATCATTACAAGAGCTCGTACATTACCACAGCTAGAAAAAAAGGAAAATGCTTTGTAACAACATGGTTTGATTTATTGAAGGTATTTTCCATTCACCAAAGTTCTATCCAGTACAAGCTGCTGCATTGGATTTTCTTGTGCAACGTGTTATTTTGGCTTGTTTGCGGCCCTTTTTTTTCTTCAGTGTGCATGTTTTCCTGTGGGACAGTAGCCTTTTAGTCTCTATGAGTTTGTGTTACCATGCCCTGATTTTAGAGCAGAGGGCATGTGGGACCAAGTCTGAAGAAGCAAATATCAATAGCTTAACAAGAAACAACATTTTACCAACCAAGAGTGCATTTATCAAGGGAAAAGCAGTTCTACTCAGCCAGTGAATCTCTCTGTGCATTCCTCTTCAATGATGCAAATGTGTTGTGTTGTAAATGTAGTCCATGGAATCGCCAGGAGAGAAGAATGCTCTCTTTCTCTTAACGCTGTGGAGCCCTCAGGATTCACACTTACCTTCCAATGGGTATTGATGTGCCTGCAACTGTTTTTACATGTGCCCTAGTTTAGAGAAGATGGAAGTTAATGAGTATTGGATTTTCTCTGGTGATGTGAACAGCAGTAAATGTAACAACAGCCAGGAAGTCTGATCTGCAAATGAGTGGTGCAGGACTGAGTCCTAAAACTGGAAATTAGTTAGCATTTTACCACTTTCAGTTCCCTTGAAGCCGTCTTTTCAAATGTGTGTTTAGTTAGACGCCTGAAATAAGGTCTGTGGTTAACACAAGCTTAGGAGATGATGTTCTAGAACATGGGGGCCTCAGTCCAGGGGCTCTGGGTCGGTTCATCCACTGGCAAACAGCTCTCCTCCTCCTCCGCTTTTCCCCCCATCTACACTGATCATCGGCGACTCAATAATCAAGAAAGTGCGCTACTTTAACGCAATCACACACTCTCTCCCTGGGGCTACTATCACTGTTATTATAAAAAAGCTGCTGAACATTCTCCCCTCCCTTCCGATATCTATAAACAGAATCATTGTCCACGTGGGTACCAACGACATAGCTCAATTGCTTTCAGAGCAAGTCAAAGCCCTTTTCACCGAACTTATTAACTTTTTAAAGCGCTGCGGCAGGTCCGTGTTTATCTCCGGACCAACTCCCCCTTTCCGTCGTGGCGACATGAGGTTCAGCCGTGTCTTTGGGCTGTGTACTTGGCTACGATCTACATGTAGGGCCCATGGTGTAGAGTTTATCGACAATTTTGACCTCTTCTGGGAGCGTCCGTCTTTTTACCATCATGATGGAATCCACCCCAGCAGTGTAGGCACGTTCAAACTCGCCGAGAACATTAAGTCCGCCGTAAAACTTGCGGCCCTGGGTACACCACAGCGAGCTGGTGATTCTTCCGCACACGCCTGACTAGATCCCCTCGACCCGTGTTCACCTCAGCCCTCTACACCACTACAGGTGACCTCTCTGCAAGGGGATCATATTACCCCCAATACTGCCCCCAACAGGCCACCTCCCACACTGCATACTGCTTCCTCTTCCCCCGTGTCCTCTCACTCTAATATCTCCTACATACGCAGTAGCTCTCCCTACAGGCCCCAGCCGTCACTGTCCCCTTCTGCTGCTGCTTTCCCAATTCAACCCATCATCTCAGTCAGACCCCTCTGCCCCAACTGGGTCACCTCTGTCAACAAGAATAAACCCCCATCAAAACATTCAAAACGGTCCAAATCCAACCTCCGCCCACTCCCCCACTCCTCACATCCAAACTCACAGCAGCATTCCCTTAAACTGGCTTTACTAAACATCCGTTCACTCAACAACAAGGCACTCATTTTAAACGAATTCATCACCGATAATAACCTGGACTTTCTCTGCATTACCGAAACATGGCACAAACATCTGGACTATTTCACACTCAATCAAGCCACCCCCTCTGGATACACATACATTGATCTCCCCCGTCACACCGGAAGAGGTGGTGGTGTAGCCTCAATCCATAAAAACACATACAAAATCACCACCATACCCACCCCTCCCGTTCTATCTTGCGAAAATATTGCTTTCAAACTCTCTGGTCCCGCCCCCCTGGTCATTGCAGTCATTTATCGCCCCCCCAAGCACAACCCATCCTTTCTCTCTGACTTCTCTGACCTTGTCACACAGCTCACATCCACCTCACCCTCAGTTCTTCTCCTCGGAGACTTCAACTTCCATATTGACAATAAAAACTGCAAACATGCCTCTGAATTTCTGGAACTACTGGACTGCCTCAATTTCACTCAACATGTCAACTTCCCCACACACAATCATGGCCACACCCTGGACTTGGTTTGCTCTACCGGGCTCACATTCCAACAACTCTCCAGCATCAACCTCCACATCTCCGATCACCTGGCTATCACCATGGACATCCATCTCCCCACCCCCCTCCCCAAGATCAAACGCACAATATCCTTCAGAAACCTCAAATCCATCTCCCCCCAAGACTTCTCAGCCTCTCTTTCCACCATTCTGTCCACCTACCCTCCCCCGCTGTCCACTGACCCCGTTGACCTCGTTAACTACTACAACAAATCTCTCTCCTCCTGTCTTGATCAACTGGCTCCCATCAAATCCAAATCTGTCACATTCACACACTCTGCCCCCTGGTACAGCCCTGATCTCCGCCACATGAAAACCCGCAAGCGCCAACTCGAACGTCTCCATAAAAAAACCGGTTTAACAGTCCATCTCCAAGCCTACACAGATCACCTTCTACAGTACAAAGCCGCCCTCAACACTGCCCGCTCCGCATACTACTCAAACCTCATTCACACCGGCTCAAACAACCACAAGGCTCTCTTTTCCACTGTTAACAAACTTCTAAACCCCATCGACAACATCTCGAACTCCTTTACCGTAGATAAATGCAATTCTTTCCTCTCATTCTTCCAAACCAAAATTGATACGATCTACAGTTCACTAACCGCCTCCCCCACCCCTCTACCCTCCGCACTCCCATCCACCCTCTTACCTCCATACCCCTTTCCAAATTCACACTTACCTCCCCGGCCGACCTATCCAGAATCATCTCAACCATGAAAACTTCTACCTGCACATTAGATCCCATCCCATCCTCTCTTGTTAAGTACTGTTTCCCCACCATCGCCCCACTTATTTGCAAAATCATCAACTCCTCCCTCAGCTTTCCCTCCGTTCCCCCTTCACTCAAACTAGCTGCTGTCACCCCCATCATCAAAAAACCCGGTCTAAACCCTGACATCATGAACAATTTCCGGCCCATTTCCAACCTCCCATTTCTGTCAAAAATACTGGAACGCGTCGTTGCCTCTCAAATCAAATCCCACCTCAACAATAATGACCTCTTTGAACAATTTCAATCTGGATTCCGCACCCAACACAGCACCGAAACCGCCCTCCTCAAAATCACAAATGACCTCCTTCTCTCCTCCGACTCCGGCCTACTCTCCATTCTCATCCTCCTTGATCTCTCCGCCGCCTTCGACACCATCAACCATTCTATCCTACTCTCCCGCCTGAAATCCCTTCTCAACATCACCGACACTGCCCTCACCTGGTTACACTCCTACCTCACTGACAGAAAACAGTTCATCTATGTCAACAACTGCTCCTCCACAACTGCTCCCCTGTCCCAAGGCGTCCCCCAGGGTTCTGTGCTTGGTCCTCTCCTCTTCATCGTCTACCTCCTTCCCCTTGGCCAAATCATCCGTCGCCCTGGTATCCATTTCCACTGCTACGCTGACGACATCCAACTATACATTTCAACAAAATCCATCACCCCTGTAACCCACTCCATCCTGTCAAACTGCCTTTCGGAAATTAAAACCTGGATGCAAGAAAACTTTTTACAACTAAACTACGACAAATCTGATATGATCCTCATTGGTCCAAATTCCCTCACCCAAACAGCTCAAGATTTCCACCTCACTGTCAACAACTCCACACTGTCCCCCTCCCCCCTCTGCCGCAACCTTGGTATCATCTTCGACAATAACCTCAGCTTCAACCATCACATCAAACAAGTCACCAAAACAGCCTTCTTTCACCTCAAAAACATCTCCCGCCTCCGCCCGTCACTATCTTTCACTGCCGCCGAAACCCTGATCCACGCCTTCATTACATCCCGCCTCGACTACTGCAACAGCATTTTCTATGGTACAACCTCCAAACTCCTCCATAAACTCCAATACATTCAAAACTCCGCCGCCCGTCTTCTCACCCACACCCGTTCACGCGATCATATCACCCCTGTCCTCCAGAACCTCCACTGGCTCCCCGTCCCTCAGCGTATTCAATTCAAACTCCTCCTTCTCACCCACAAAGCCCTCCACAACCAGGCCCCCTCCTACCTCACTGACCTGCTCCACCACTACACCCCTCCCCGTCACCTCCGCTCCTCTGATGCCAACCTCCTCACTGTCCCTAAAACCAAGCACAGAACCTGGGGAGACAGAGCCTTCTCCGTTGCTGCCCCTACCCTCTGGAATTCCCTCCCCAACCACATCCGTGACTGCAATGACCTCACACTTTTCAAATCACTACTCAAAACACACCTGTTCCACTCTGCCTATAATTCTTAACCACCACTTTTCCTAATTCTGTCTTTGTTCTGTCTGACTGTTGTATTGTGCTGTTCTATTTACAATGTATCTACTTCTCTGCGTTTTCTTGTGTTTCTGTGTTTTTAAATGTATTTTAATTACTTATTTTTCATCTGTAAAGTGTCTTTGAGTGATTGAAAAGCGCTTACAAATAAAATGTATTATTATTATTATTATTATAAATTACCTCAGTAAATACCCAACTGGTTCATGTCTGAAGCTGTCAAAACAGTGGTTGCTAATAAGTGACTAAATGTGACAATTAGCCCCCTTTTGCTTTGCGTTGGTGATGGGCAGTCATGCGACCATTAGAGGCATAACTTTAGCTTGTTACTCAAAAATCATAACATTTGTGGATATTAACCTTCAGAACTAAACCTTTAAGTATCATAAGTGTATTGTGTTTGCTTCATAATTTGTTTTCTGCAAAATTCCAAAATCAAATGCAAAAATGTGCTATCTTTGACCCTCCCTAAATGAAATGTACATTTTGCATTAATGCAAGGATCCATTTGATGTTAGATCTTAGGTAAATTCCCCAAAATATATACCTCAAATACGAGTGTAATTTGTGATTAGCTCACATTTAGACCAACTTTTCAGACCACATCACGCTAGAAAAGTTGTGTCCTTTACACTCTGCCGCCCATTCTGGAGTTTGGATTCTGTAGCCTGTCTATTCTGTTTTAAACATAAAAGATAGACATCAGAAAAAATAGGATCATGCCTTGAGCAGAATATTTCCATTTTAATGAAATCTTTGTGGTGGTTGGTGCGTAATGTGGTGTCGCTCTGTATTGTATAAAGGTGTCTGCTGTTGTGGTCAGCGGTTGGCCAAGTGTCAGCACCGAGCAAAGCTGTTGCTGTCATGTTTTTTGATGTAAACGTCGGCCTTAACACACATGCTCATGCTATGGGGTTTACCAATGTTGTGCTGTCAAATGCATAATGTTTATTTTTGCTTTTTTGCGAGAATGCTGTTGGCCATGCTGTTTTATATTATTTAATCGGTGCCGTTGCGCATAGTGATTTTTGTAGGCCGTTTTATAAAAATCACATCACTGCAGATTTACTACCTGGATGGGAATTTGGAAAAATCCCATAGCTTTGTATCGAAGGAGCTCTTGCAATATTAACTTATCAAAAATATGTCATCAATGCATCACTACAAACCATGTATGTATACTGTATATCATCAGAGTTATTTTCTCAGACTTGGAAAAGTATCGGCAAAAAATATATTCAGCTGTTCTCAAATGATGACAATACTACCATTGACTGGTCGATTGAGCTTGATTGGAATATCCAAGTCCAGTTTCCCTTACCCTTTTTAACAAACAAACTATCTCTAATAGCAGGGCCGGACACTGCTGTCCTGAAAATGAAATGCCTCTGCTGATAACATCATAGACTCCAGATTACTTTATCCTCACATTCAGAAAGGAATCTCCTCAATATTTGCTTTTATGAAAGGGAAAACACTGCTGGTGTAGTTCTGCTCCACAGAACAAATCAGAGCTCTCAGCCAAGGCTTTGATTACTGCTGCTCTATGGAATCTGGATAGATTTTCTACTTAATCTTCCTCCAACACTTGTTTTTAACCAGAGCGATTAGGCTCATTGCTCATTACACACAGTGCTACTCTATGTGAATGGATGGGGCATTTGAGGTAGGCAATTTGCTGAGTGTGTGTGTATGTTTAGTGGCCATGTGTTGGTATGCTCAAGCCAGTGTAGTAGCCTGGTGTCCCAGTTTTGCCCTGTACAGTAAGTGGATGGTTGCAGATTTGATTCTGTGTGTCCTTGAACACAAATGATTTAAATGCTTCTTTACATAAGTGCCACCGAATGTAAATGCCGACACGCGCTTGTACATTGAGACCCAGAAAGTTGCTTGCTGTCATTTTTATTATGCTCAATGACTTTATAGCGGCCGTGTGGAGCGTCAAGGGCAGCCATAATAAATGTTGGGGTTTTACCATCGCTGTTCTCCGCTGGCTCGGCAGTGAATAATGATCAGGCTCTTTGTTATGTGGACCTCCTGTTTGATCCAGCCGCTATATGGCTGACCTTCAGATGAGGCCGGGCTACTGTGATTCATATAAGCAACCACTCTGGTCTAAAGAGCAATATTAAGTAATTCTGAAAAGGACACTTTAGGGGTCCATTTATAATATGAGTAGCTCTCCATACAGTGCATGGTAAAAACTCCGGATACAGGGCCTGTATACACACTGGGCAGAGCCTTTATCCAGCATTTCCTTATTAATGTTTCAAGGACAGATACTGTATCTTATCGACCTTTTACCACTTTTGTAAGACCAACAAGTCTCTCCCCTTGACTTTTGATATATATGTGTGCTCCTTTACATTTTTGTGGCATTGTTTTTTACCTTGAACAATGAGAAGCTTCTTGCTCTTCACCGCTACCTCTCACAGCCAAGGACAATTGCCGTACGGAGAGATAAAGGGTACAACACTCACCGGCTCTAACATTCACGTTCCGCTCGGCTGATCTGCTCACAAATGGGTTTTTGTGGTCTTTATTATGATAGTTCCCATCTACAGCCATCAAAAGCTTCTCCTCCAATTTCTACCTTGACCACATGCAACGCGTGCTTACTCATTGAAAACATTTGAAAAAATGTGCTGGTGCTCAGAATAGCGCTGTGTATAACCTAAGAGCTTTAGCTGGACATTTCATGTAAATGCAGACTTTTCTGTGCCTTCAAATTGACTAATTATATCATACATAGCAGTTCTTCCTTAAAATGCACAGGTGAATGCTACTCCACCCCCCATTCCCCTGGCCCGGGCCTTTATACCTTCTCCTCCTAGCATTTCAAGCTCTTGTGCTGGCAGTGTAACACCAGCACCAGCAAGGCGCTAACAGTGAACCAGCTGACGACAGCTAATGTTATTAGCAGCAGTTGTGATTAGCTTTACATTAGCATCAAATAGTGTTTTCTCTCCATCAGGAAACTCCGTAATTCACAGCGAGCCAATGATGTCATCAGGAGGACATCATCCAACCTGTAACTGCAGCTAAGGTAAAGACAGAGCAACATATGAACCAAATAAAGTAAACAATTGTGTAAGGAGATATTGTTGTTGCATTGACTTTTTTAAAGTATTGCCTTTAAGTCCCATGAGCCAGTTGCAGCCACAGTGGAAATAAACCCTTAAAATGCTCACCACCTGTCCTTCTTCCATTTAAAGTAGAGCATATGTTAATTCAGCCACTCCTGCAGCCTTCATGTGCCGCTGCTAAGTCAAGGACAAAATTGAATTGCTCCAGGAGATTGCATCTTCCCATATGGTTGGTATTTTGTCTACATTGTGTCCGCTCATGTCTGTCTCCTCTCTTTCTCTGCTAAAATATTCCTTGGTGATTGAAAATGCATTTTCACAGCTCTTATTTCCTTATCTTACTTACTTTTCTTAAATCCATAATTACTTTAGGGTCATCTACTCTCAGGACATCCATATTCCTGATACACAGTGACCCTGTTGGTTTGTGGGTGATTTTGCCCGATGCAATGACACGCTTTTCTGAAAGTGTCCTTGTTTTATTTTTGTTGGTCTAAGATTCCACTCCATCTCAGAAAAAAGCTGTGGATGAATGTTCTGGAGGGAGTATCTGAACCAATCACTGAACAGCAGTACTTCCACTGATCAGCACCACGGCCAAGCTGAGTCAGGCCTTCAGTATCTGGGTCAAGCTCCAACACTGAGCTCCATCAGCATTGAAGGGAAGCCCTGAGGGGAATAGAGGTCAAGGTAAGCAACTATTGACCGTTGAACACAAGAACAACAACATGAGATGCTTGTAATAACATCGAGTGTATTAAATTCCTTACATAAGAGGTATGTATGTATTTTTCAATGTCCCTAAAAGCGATGACTGCTTTGGAGTAAGGCTACAAAGCAGTCATCGCAGCCACACTGTTAGATCTAAAGACTTGATGGCTGCTCATGTGGGTCCACCGAGATATGACAGCTCAAGTATCTTCAAAAGAAGTGAAACTGGGCACTGAATATAAGCGATTTACTGCTTATGAGAACACAAAAATAACAACATTAGTCAAGGCCCTTGCTAAATTTACCCGTCAATCTGAGCAGGTTACCAGGAAATTATTATACCACATCATTTTTTCTTTGCGTGCCGGGGTACTTAATTTATGTTTGGAAGAAACACACCCTCTTTTGATTTATGAGAAGGCTTCAAGGGGTATATACTAATTCCCAGGTCCATATTTGTATTTTCTGTCTCTACTGGGACATGTCTCCATGCTTTAATGTTCAAAAAGCTCTTTATTTGTCTCATACTGTCTGTGCTGCCGCACCTGTTTTCACCCTCTGTCTGAAACCAGAGCCCAGTTTGCTCTGATTGGTTAGCTGGCCAGCTCTGCTGTTATTAGTCAACAGCTTAGAGATGTCACGCCCCATGGCCTATTACGTACTATGTGTCCGAGTGCTAGCCAATACAAGCGACACTTCAAGGCTTTATTTTTTGATAAAGCTTATAGTTAGGGCTGGCTCAGGCTCAGCTAGAACCAGTCCCTTTTTCTGTTGTAAGCTAAGACTGTTAGGGTTTTTTCGTCTTGTAGCATCCTGTTTAACCTCTCCTGCACGTGGAAGATTTTTGACATACTCCTGAATCCACTTTTTTAAAAGTCTGTCCTTCCTGGGAGAGGGATCCGTCCTCTATTGCACTTTTTGATGTTCCTTCCATTTCATCCTCGTTAATTGTCAGGTTTCTGTTCAACAGTTTTTTTTGTCCACTGCCAACCAATGTAATGCCCCCTGAGAGAAATGTTAAATGGTGATATTTGGCTATGAAAAATACATCTGATTGAGTAGTTTTACATGGTGAAAGTCACTAAGAAAAAAGTCTACTTTGATGGGTTCTGCTGAGTGCCTGAGAACTGAGAACTGTCTCAGTTATGAAAGCATGTTGATGTGATGTTTTAAAGATTCATGCATTAATCTTGGGTCGATATAATGTTCCTGTCCTCCTAAACATCACTTGTGCCAAGTAGCCCCGGCAGCTAGGCTTTAAAGCTCAGCCAGCCTTTAGATACACACAAAGATAGAGATGTGTGTTTCTATTGATTAATGCACACGCATCTGGGCCAATGATTCAAAGCATTAAAATTCCAGTCACATTACGACTCCACTAACCTGCTGGCTGATCCACAGACTTGCCACCTGATCGGAAAATCAACATCTGTTTACAGTGTTAACAATACATTTAATCCAAACTGAGTCCAACTGAGCAGCAGTACAAAAATCTGTTGTGTGAAACTGATTATTTGTTTTTCACCTACACGGTAATTTTGTACAAATAGGAAACACAGCAGGGGGAGGTGACAGAGCAATTAACCCCTCAATAAGCCCATCTGTGCACGCCCAGTGCTGAAATAATATATTCAGACTGATTAACTTATATCTTGAATGCTAAAAAACATGTCACTGTTTTTCAGTAAAGCTTCAGTAATTTCAAGAACTCTGCAAAAATAGTGATGTATTTGAAACAGGAATAAGAAATGATTAAGTGTCAACTTAATAATGATTTCAAACTCATTCTTGACCTTTAATCAAAAAATAGCTTTTGACCTCTGTGTGAACTGCTGTTGTAAAAAACGAATTTATTTTGTTCTGATTTTTAAGAAGTGCTTTCTATAAAATTATGCAAAAGCTAAACTCTCTTTACAAACAATCTGCCTGTAAATGCAGCTACAATTTTAGTAATAAAGACATGCAGCAAACAACTGCTGTAAGGATTAGCATTATAGCTAAGGTGCAGAGGTGAAAGAAATACACAGTGACCCTAATATGCTTTTTTTGGGGTTATCCTTTCCTGTAGTGTGTTGTATAGGTTTTTGTGCACGTAAATTGTCTGGATGGAGTTTCTCTCCCACATACTTCCCAACATAGCCCCTGTCTGAAACGTCTCTATTGGACTCCTTTGTTTACTTCCATAACATATTGACATCAATATGTAACACCTGTGCTACTTCTATTGGCTAGCATTTCAACACATAGTACGTGATAGGCTAAAGGGCAGGACATCTCTAAGCGGTTGACAAATCAACACAGAGCCAGCCAGCTAACCAATCAGATCAGACTGGGCTCTGGTTTCGGACAGAGGGTGAAAAGAGGTGCTGCAGGACAGGCAGTATGAGAAAAATAAAGAGCTTTTTGAACATTAAAGCATGGAGACATGTCCCAGTAGAGACACTAAATACAATATGAACCTCATAGTGAGCAGAATAGGGCCCCTTTAAGAACTTTGAGTGAAACTGTGAGAGAACATATCTTCTTCTTTAACAATGAGCCCCAAAAGTCTTGAGAATATCTAGGATATAAGAACAAAGGTAAATTAAGTAATCAAAGTTCCTTCGCTTGGAGGTATTCCCTCTCATTTTAACTGCCACTTTGCTGATGAGAAAACAGAGCCAGCAATCGTTTAACTGCAGGAAGCTCAGGAGGACTCTATGAGAAGTACTTCTCTCTTAGAGGCACGGAGAGCAAATACTGTACTTGACATTTGTGCATGTGTGTGTTTGTGAACACACCAGTTAGTAAGTAAGTCCATACTGCAAAACTGACCCTCTAAGTATTATCAGTACAAGGATACTGATCATGGTTTGGTATGTCTCATTGGCCAAAATATTGATTGGAAATGGTATGAATAAAAAAAGTAATAACTACTATTCCAATGTACAGTATACTTTAAGACTCTTTATCACCCTTATACTCAAACTCAAGCATCCTTTTTGCCCTAGAGACTCATCCACCTGTAGTAACTGCAGCACAACATGTGTTCCTAAGATGTTCTTGTAATTACCTTAGCAGGTTGATTACATGTGCTTCCAGAGACACAAGGATCACCCAACTAACGGTCAACAGTATCCGCGTTTGTCTAATGCAATACTCTATAATGTATGCCACTTAACTCCATGACTTCCAAATGACTTGACTATTGATGCAGGTATGAGTCTTACACCTGGGAAATTACTTAGCTTTTAGCATTTCCAGGTTCCATTGTCTTGGAGATAATGGTTTTTACGTGTCTTGAAAAAAGTGGTTGCTAACAAGTGACTAATTAAGACTCTTAAACACCATCACACCATTCAAGAGTTTGCCTTTAGCTTAGCGATGGTGATGTGAGGTAATGTGACCGTGATTAGATTTTTATAGCGTTTGCTTTTTACCTCTGACGATATCCCATTGCTTTTTGTGAAAGCGGGCATGGCGATGCACATTTTTGGGTTGGCCTACAAATTAAGTCATAACTGCACCACTCTATGGCGTTTAGCTTATAGGCTACTATCGAGGGGCTAATCTAGCTTTCATGTTTGACTGACAGACCACAACCGTTTCACTGCCGAACTGACCGTGAATGTTTAAATACATCTGTGACATACAAGGCTTTCTTTGTTTTGATGGCATGAAGTTAAAAGCTGGTTGTAGACTTAGGTTTGCAAGTATGACATTTGGATTTATGTGTGCAATTAAGCCTGCTCTACTTTTAATTTATAAAATATATTCATTATTTGAGGTCTGGAAAAAAGAACATCCTGACCTACTCTGACGTAACATGGACTACAGGATTCTTTAAGGTTTGAACAAATGAGGGTTGACTACAAAATATAATGTGGTGTGATGTGTCAGAATGCTAACAGACTGCAGTCATAGTGAGTAGTCTGTTAGAAGAAGATATACCTCCGCCTGTTTTCCTTAGGCTGCAGCAGAACCAATTGCTTTATTGGCTGCACCAGTGGATGTGTGTCTACTCAGATGCAGAGCAGAGGGAAGCTAGATAAATGAAACCCTCTTGGCTTGCTGCTGATATTAACACGCCTGCTTCCCTGTGTACCAACAGACGAGGGAAACAATAAAGACAGAAAAAGAAAAGGAAATGATCAAGAGTGTGGATGTATTGATGCTGCGAGAAAGGAAGACAAATGGCTGCTGAGGCTTTTCCTTGAGTTGCATACTTTCTGTTTCCTATTCAGTCTGTTTAAAGTAAAACCTTATTGGTAAAGCACATCCCCAACATGAGAAAAATAGCCGAGTATACTTGGACGCTATTAACACACCTGATGGTGATTTGACTGATGAGAGTTTATGTGACGTTTGGGAAAATACTGGTAGTGATGACAGATGATGACCCTGTTTATGTCTTATGTTTAAAGTGAAAAGCGCAACTGAATAATGAGGGTGTCCAACACAACTCAATGGGCAAAAGGTTAGCATTTAGACTCTGAATTATTCATATGTATGTTTGTGAATAGCATGAGTTATACCATCATCTCCTATTCCTCTTTTAAAGCCATGTGCGCATTGCTGTTTAAATGGAACATTCAGCAAATCAGTCAAGGGAGCGATTTTCTGCAGAGGAAACAGATCCGTTCATGTGCAAATTGAAAGCAAGCAAGCACATATGAGGTCATCAGTAGCTGTCTTCCAATGATCTGTCCCATCAACAGCTCCATTTGACTGCATACTGTATGAGCAAATTCAAATAAAGGAATATTCCTTCATAATGACTTTTATTTTTAGATATATACACATAATTGCACAGTGAAATGTGGTCTCTGCATTTAACCCATCATAGTAAAAGCAGCAGTGACCAGCATTTATAAATGCAGTGCCCAGGAAGCAGCGTAGTGGTCCAGTGCCTAGGCAAACTGGGGCCCATCCAAGAACCAGTCTGTACTTGTTCTGTTCAGCGAGGTCAGCTGGCTACCATCCAGTCCCAAAACCAAGACCCTACTGAGCTCTTGTCGCCCATGAAAACATAGTTGTTGTTCCGTTTTTATAAATTGCATTTGTTTGACATGGTAAGGAAAGTAGCATGTAGTGTGTGGTAGCCAGTTAGTCTTACGAGCACTGTTAAGAGACAGACAGCCCCTTGCACAAGGATGAACCAGTCACTTGGCGTCATTTGTTATTTTATTTTTACTTTTCAATCATGGCATTCATGATAAAAAAAAAATTGAAGCATCCAGATTGGGGTTTTTTTTCTGGAAAATGTACATATACATTGCTATTATGTTTTTAACTGTTTACATAATATTGGTCATTCGGGCAGAGAGGACTGTCATCAAGGTATCGGATGATATTTTTAACAATTTTCCATCCCAAAGCAAGTTAGCTACAGTGATGACAAAATATGTGAACTGTGAAATTATACAGGTTCTGCAGGGAGAGTGTAGAGTTTCAGAGTGGGGGTTGGGAAATATCATGCAAATACTAACAGTCTTGGAAGGTTAGCCTGGTGGCTATTTTGTTATCACAGTTAAATGCCAACATCTGCTGCTAGCTTACTTTAGCTAGCAGCTAGCTTAATCTGAAACACTACAGGGTGCAAAACAGAGAACACATCCACCAAATGATAATATGTTTTCTTCCAATCTCAGCCAAACAGTATTTTTTTTTTAAAAAACAATCTCCCAAGTGCTGATGTTGTCCACATTTTCTGCATGCAGTATAGTCTGCTAATTTAAATGCTTGATTGGTCTCAATGTGGTAACAAGGATAGTTAAGTCATTCAGAGAAATAATGTTTTTCAAAATCAAAATCAAATGTTGATTATGAGAGAACATATACCTGTGATTTATATCTTAAATATATAAATGAATCTTGTCTCAAGATACACATGGAAAATGATCTTAACTGCATGCACACTTAATGAGAGTCATTTAAATGCATAGCTGAAAGGCCTGCATTTTTCACACAATGTAAGCCTACTGTATGTATTATGCTAACATGAATAAATGCCTTGCTTCAGGAAAATCAATTGCAACTTAAATGGAATTTAGGCATGCATTCTGTCTTATCCTCCTATCAATAACATAAATCATAATATTCTCTCTCTCCATTCATATCCCTATCTTCTTTCTGTGGCTAAGGCCGTGCCATTAATAGGAATTAAATCATTGACTTACTTGTAAAATACCTGTTATGATGGCTTTTTGTCAGCTGCCTGTATCTGTGGCTTTAGAGAAAAAACATATCAACAGAATAAACTGTTATAATCCTTTAGATTTCAGTCATGGTTGAGGTAGTCTCTGGGCGAATTGGCAATTTAATTTTATCAATACAAGGATTTAGAAATGACTTGATAGTCGAGTGGTTCCCAGAATCAATTCCACCCTTGAAACCTCTTAGAAAAATTAGACAAGAAAGCCGGGCCTTTTAATAAAACAAGTAATTTAAAGAGACCCCTATAATGGGTTTTGGCGTTTTCGCTTTCCTGTAGTGTGCTATATAGGTTTTTGTGCATGTAAATGGTCGGCAAAAGCAAAAATCCCAAAGTTCCCTCAAGGGAGTTTCTCCCTTCCAAAAGGCTAAAGTCACAAGGTACTGTAGGGTTTGAGTCGTCATAAGTTTACAGTAGAGCCCCATCAACAATATTTGAATCACCATCCAAGAGCAGTACATGTCCTCAGAATGGCACAGTCATAAGTGAATATTTGATCAAATAATAAGGCAGCAAGTCAGAGAAACTAGAGTAACAGGCAGCAGGCTGCATGTGATCCTTCTGTGTGATTCGGATCCCCACAGACAGAAAGAAAGACAGATTTGCTTCTCTGTTGGATCAATGGCTGCCTCTCCCATGGCTCTTTCTCCCTCATTCATCTTCTCGACTTTGATTTCACCGTTGGAACAGAACCGAGGTTGTCACCTCATGAATGGTGGAGCTCAGCCGTTCCAGCACTCATCCATCTCTGTTGGATTCTCTGTAAGATGTCTTCTTATTTTCTTAGTGAAAACGTCATGATATTGCAGTTCTTCTGTCACAGTAGCGCCTGTGAATCAACAGTTTTCTTTGGAAGCATTTGGGATCTGGATTCCTACAGTACATGGATAGTGCTTCCCCTCTAAATCTCCTTTATCTAGATATGTTACTTTTCTAGGTTTATACTTGTGATAACTAACACATGGGAATATACTGAAGTGAAGAGAGCCATAAGCAGATGTTCACATTAATACAAAGTCTTAAAAATGAAAGGAAAAACAGTCTGTATTTGCTTTGCATCGTGGGAAATAAAACTACCCTCTACAATGTTATATTGAAATTATATGGTGTTAGTTTGAGGTTATATGATGCTATTTTGTGGATATGGTCTTATATTGAGGCTATACTATGGATATGATGTAAGAATGTGTTATGTTATATTTGGGATATATGTGGTATATACAGGCTATGTTGTGTTATATTTACGATATATGGTGCTTTATTGAGGATATCTGATGCTACATTGAGAATTACTGGGTTTGTCTTCAGCATGTACAGTATGGTGTTGTGCTGAGAAACTTTTAGTTGTATTGAGTATTGAGGATCTATGGCCGAATTAGCCTGCCCTATGCCTGTATTTTTTAAATTTTGCTATGTTTTGGGTGTCAACCTAACAAAGCATAGCGAATGTTGGCACAAAATCCAAGAGCATTCAAGAGAAAGCTATGAAACGGCAGTCGCAGAAATGCAAACAAAACAAAAACCAACAATAAAAGCAAGTTCAAAATCCAACTGGTGAGCACCCTAACTCTTACCAACGGACGGAGGGCGTGTATTTCTGACATTGATGGGTGAGTTTGAGAAGAGGTGTGATGTTTTATGTTTTTATGGTGTTTTGTCATTGTGTAGCGTGTTGAATCTGACAATAAGATCTGTTTGAGCTAGATGGAAGCAGAAAATGCAATCGATTCTCAACCTAAACTACTATGTGTGGGGTGACTGTGGCTGCAAGAAAGTGTCGTCTTCGAGGAAATGCGGTGGTCTTTCAATCAGAAGGTTGAGGGTTTGATCCCAGCCTGTCCAAACAAATGTCGATGTATCCTTGGGCAAGATACTTAACCCAGAGTTCCTATCTCGTGAATGTTTATGAACTACAGTTCCTGGAGCAAGCCAGGCATGAATGGGTTGTAGAATGTAAAGCGCTTCGAGGGTTGGTAAAATCTGGATAAAGCGCTGTATAAGTACAGTCCATTTACCATCTTTCTTTAGCACAAGATTGAGCAATTGTGCCATTGTTGTGTAAGAAAAACCACTGCCATATTTTCCCATTGTTTAAGGACAGGCACATTGTAGAAAAGTAGACATTTGACACTTGCTTCTCAGATTGGCACATCACACTAACCACCTGTTCTTAAGATTTATGACTGTATCAATAGATGTTGATTTTTTTCTTGTTGATATCATGTGCCTGGCCAATCATAAAAATGCAAATCGGCCACTCCAATGTATCTAAATGATGTACAATGCAATAACACGATCCATCAGGAAGTGCCCCCATTATTCATTCTACTTGTAGGAAGCCACTTCCCTGTGTAAGACTCTTTATTTTTTTGCTAATGAGAGCGAGGAATTATTGTAATTACTTGTGGGCTCATCGCTCCATTTTACGAGCGTTACCTACAGACTGTCCCCCGCACAATAAAAGGTCATTACATGTGCAGTAATAACCTTCATACGCAAGAGCATAACATTGCTCATGATAGTGGATCTAATGCGTTCTTGGTATGCCCCATTGGGATCTAGCAGCAATTATAATGTTCGTGGTGTAGTAATACCTGTGATTTCTTTAGTTGCTGTTGGATTATTTGCTCAAAGATTTAGTGTAATGCCTACTCGAGGACAGTCTAACCACAGTTTAGTTTATTCCCAGTTCTCTCATGAAGGATCTCTTCACTGTGGCAAGGACAACGCAGGCTTTGGGCCACGTTATTAAATGGAGGCAAAAAACAAGAGTTTTATCTTAGCACACAGCATGAGGACACCTGTGGCCAAATAGTCACCATCCCTGCCAATTCCATTGCTATTATTTCCAACAAAGGCAGCAAAGCATGGAGCATTCATTCATTTAGAAAAAAGAGGGAACAACCCTCAGAGGTACAGCATAAGTCACTGGAACAGAATCACACAGTGCCAAAAGGTGCTGCCATTTTTCTTCTTTTTGAATGATTCAATGATGTTCTCATTTATTTACATGATGTTACTGTTATTAAAAGCAGGGAAGAAACATCAACGTATGACTTTAGTTTGAATGAAGTAGGAGTATATAGAATAAAGATCTCCTGATTGTGAAAACATGGATGAAGACAATGTATTTATTAAGATACATTAAAACCAGTTATAATGTGGTAGTACATTATTATTGATTTCATTATTTAGTGCATATTTCTTCATTTAAGCTCCAGTATATATTCATATTTTAGGTATAAGATAAGATGTACCTTTATTAATCCCAGTGGGGAAATTTGGGTGTTTATGCAGCAACAAAGAAGAGAAGAACAATACAGGTTCACACAGGGATATGAAACACAAATCTAAATGAAAAATGAACAATTCTAAAAACATATATACGGATAAGTAACGAAAGCATTGTTAAAAATATACACATGTATGTGTGCATAAAGAGAGTGCAGGTCAAAATTAAAGTGCAAAAGTGCACGCTTTATGTGCAGTCCGGGTTATTGTCAGTGAGTCACATGGTTAACCCCTTGTTGTGCAGCCTGATGGCTACAGGCACAAAAGGGGTTCCCAGGCGCGTAGTGCTGTGCCGAGGTGGGATGAGTCTGTGGCTGCACATACTCCTCATCTTCACTAGCTTTACATGGAGGGGGTGGGAGGGGTTATCCAGGATACTGTCCAGTTTCTTCCTCGTCCTCCCCTCAGCACACCTCCTCCTCCGTCTACAGCAGCCTCGTGCACACGTTGGAGGACCTGAGCCTCCTCAGGAGGAACAGCTTGTGCTGTCCCTTCCTGAAGAGAGCATCAGTGTTGTCACTCCAGTCCAGTTTATTGTTCAGGTGCACTCCCAGGAACGTGTAGGTGTTCACCACAGGTATGTTTAAAGTATATTTGTTATTGATAAGTAAGAGTAAGCACTTTTATTTTGAAGGCAGTTGTTAGAGGCATGTACCGTAATGCATGGATATACAGGATATACTCCCTCTGGAGGGAACAGCAGTGATTTTAGCCTTTGCAAACTTATACAACACACTACAGGAAAGGGAAAACCCCAACAAGCATAATAGGGACTCTTTGATGTATGATGCAAATTGATGTTTACATTTTTCAATCAGTGATTTTTGTAGAAGAGAATGAACACTGAAACACCACGCAAAAAATGCATAGAAATCTGCAACATGCCAAATGCATGAAAGGGATTTGTTGTGAAATATTCCGCTGTGATGTTTCTTTGTGAATGCGAAATTAATGTTCACCGCATGATTGGAAGTGTGGAAAGATGGTGTAAATATGTTGAATGCTTGATGAATTTTTAATAGGGAATCAGTGCAGCATGTAATGTTTATTTTTAGTCATGCACATATCTGTTTCAGGGACAGAAGGAGCAATCAGCTGCAAAAGCAATCTTCCAGATACCAAACAGAGAAAAATCACAGTGTACAGCTGAATGATGAATTTCTGTCTGAGAGCAGAAGACCTTTCACAGTTTTTAATTCCCGCCCTACATGGTTTAAGGCAGTTGTCAATCAGAACCACCCAGAGCCTGACACACTGGTTCAATTCCAAACTGATCTTTATACCCTCCCCACTTCCTGTTTCCATGAATGCATGAAGTGTCTACAGTAAGTGTCGAACCAAAGGCCCTGTCCCCCCAGGTCCGGATCTTATCCAAGACGGGCTGTATTGAGTTAGCATCAGCGGACCTGAGGTGATTGGTAGGGGTGTGTTGTTGGAGGAAGTCATAGAGACAGGAGGGGATGAGGTTGTTGATGGTTTTGTAAGTGATGGGTAATATCCTAAAGTCAACATGATATCAGGATAGCTAGCTTTGCAACGTCTTTTGAGTATATTGGGGTATCCCGTGGTTTTTACTCAAATTTCATCAAAATATTCCATGTGTCGTAGTAAAACGGGTCAAAGTTAACAAGATTAAATGATCTGTTATTTTTGTTGATGGCATTGTAAGTGATGGGTAATATCTTGAAGTTAATATATTCTCATTATTGCTAGCTTTGCAACATCTTTTGAGTCTATCGGGGTATCCAATGGTTTTCTACTTGTTTTTCGTAAAAATATTCAATTTGTCAATTAAAACACGTCAAAATAAACAGGATTAAATTAGTTGTTATTGTGGTTGTAGCCATTGCTCCTTTCTCAAATTAGCTGCTGCATGCACTATTTTTCTTCCCTAAAATGGCATCCGTGTTGTAGTGGAAGCTGTTGAGTTATACAGCAGAGGAAGAAGGCTAAGATAAATGGCTGCATAAAAAGAGAAAGACCTGCATTAGTAAATGGGTAATGGATCTGAGCTGCCCACTCAGCGCTGGCTAATACATCACAGAATCACTCTGCCATTACATAAAGAATGGATAAATAAATGAACAAAAGCCATTTAGATGATTTGACTTGCAAATATGCAAATAAGATATCGTTTCTCTGTGGAAGCAGCATCTCTTCCATGATGTGAACCGTGTGTTATTTTTCAAAATGTTATTTTATCAACATGCTATATCCGACATAATAGGCTTTTCATAGTGGCAAAGTGGACCTGATTTATTTAATGGCAGCTACATAAAGGACTGTATTACTTGTTGGATATTGTTGGGTGATTCTTGTAACAGAATAAAGTGTTGACTTACGATGAGCGTCTTTCGGGTTTTATCATACTTCCTGAGAAATTAATAGAGAAAATGTGTTTTATTTTCTTACATTTGTATGTTTACCAGTGTTGTCAATTAATTGAAAACTGTGATTGTGCTATCCACAAAAGTTTTAAATCAAGAATAATCTAACAGAATCTAAATTGAATATACAAACTGGTGAAAGAAATCTGATTTTTCTTTTTAACTTAACATTTTGAAACCGTAGGCCAAGTAGGTTTACAGATACGAGGAATTTGCCTTTGTGTATAAAGTGCACACAAACACAGTTAAAGTAGATCAAAGTAAGAAAAAAAGACCAAAATATTAACTAAAAAGTTTTTCTATTTTTAACTATTACATTTTGAAGATATAGAAAATGATTTACATCTGGATATATAAAAAAACTACATAGAGAATACTATTGCAAAGTATGCTTTGTAGATACTAATAGAGATTTATTATAACATCTTAGTTTAGTTGGAAGCATTGTCAATTATTGGCATTGGAATTCCCGACAGCTTTGACAAAGCTGGTGTGATGGCCCTCTGTGTGATTTGTGCAAAACACGGCATGTTCTTTCTGCCGCCATCATATTGAGAGCATTATATTCTATTGACTCGCTCAACTATATTCTACTCCTGTGCATCTTCTAAACAGGTAGGATTAGCTGTGTGGTCACATTGAGGTAGTCATGGTCCCTATGTAGCTTGTGCCTATTCCTCCTCTTTTTCTGCCTTTTTGCCTCCCATGCAATTCATGCTAAACATCTGCGCCGGAACTACGGGAGGAAGTCGGGGTTAAACTTGGTCATGTGATTCATTTACGTAAACATTTTTTAACATAAACATAGGGGAAAAACATAGGTTTCCAGATGAATCGCAAGTGTTAACATTGACAGCCCTTCTTTTTATACAGTACACTATGTGTGCAACCTCATTAATACCAACATGGTTAAGGAAATGTTAGGTGTAGTGCTCAAATCATTGAAATAATATCAATAGCAACTTGCCTTTACCAAAAGAAAATCTAAAAATCCTCTGCTGTGAACGTTCTTTTACTCCTGTCTACTTAAATTAAAAAACTAAGTGACCCTGTATGAATTAAGTTCCTGTCAAAACAGAGTTGACACATTGATTGGCCAGGTCAAAGATGTTTAATTAAAGTAGTCAGGGTTTTAACTTCTTGCCCTGTTGGGGGGGAAAGATGTCAGAAAAGGAGTGGCAGCCAGGAGGGAGCTGTTTCCGAAATGGAGAAAACACTAATGCTTCTACAACCTATACCTGAACCTTTCCAGATCAGAAAAACAGATGTATGTTTAACTTTTGGATTGTAGGGCTAAACAATTTTGACATGTTCATAAGGCTTCTCAAAACACTAATGTGTGTTGTTGCACACAGCATGTTCTGCTGTTGAGTTTGAATGACTCGTTTGTGATTTGAGTAAAGTAAGCACTTCTTTAAGTGGAGCTGTTAATTCAGATTTGATTGAACTGCCAAAATGCCACTGCAATGTACAAATCACATCAAAGTAACAGTACGGGTCAGTTAAAGGTGTGTGTGTGTGTGTGTGTGTGTGTGTGTGTGTGTGTGTGTGTGTGTGTGTGTGTGTGTGTGTGTGTGTGTGTGTGTGTGTGTGTGTGTGTGTGTGTGTGTGTGTGTGTGAGCAGTATTGTAACTGTGCAATGTCTGTAGTTTGTTTGTCACTGAATATTTTATATAATGTATATATGAATATGTTTGCCAGTTCCTGTTACTTTGTCTCCAAGTCAACATTTTTATGAACATGTTTTTGGTTAGATGATTGACATAAGGTCTGCAGTTAACACAAGCCTGGGAGATTTTCAAAAAATGTTCCACGACATAAAACACGTCAGTTAAAACCTCACTTTTTGAATATCTGAAGCTTTTATGTGTCGTAAAATTGATGGTTGTGTGCATGCGACTAAACAAGACCACTAAACGTCATTGCGCCAAACATTAGCTGCCTTTACCTTAGCGGTAGTGACCTGAAGTCATGTGACCTTGCTATTGTGCCTTATATAGCCTTATGTTTGCGTTTTACTTCTGGTGATTACATGTACACTCCAAAAATAAAATGATGAAGGCATGATAATATGTGGAGATTATGCTGCTTGACAAAACATTTAAGTATCATGTCAACATTTCTGCATTATAACAAAATCCAAAGCAATAATCTCATCGGGGTTTTTTTCGAAGGTGTGCTTTTGCCTACCAAAATATGTCACCACTGCACCTTTCAATAAATGCTTCATCTCTTTAAGAACCCCACTTGACTTGGAAGCTAGCGGCAGAAAAACTACGTCTCAGGCTTAAGGTGGACTGGCTGTTAAGGTGGACCAGCTTGTCTCTTTTTGTGTCTTTGCTGACCTGCCCACCCTCTGAAGTTTGATTTAGAGTCTGATTGTGTTACAGACATAATGTGTATTCTTTCTGATGCTTTTACACTTGTAGCTAAATTACAGGTACCTTAATGCTTGCTTAAGTTTGACCTGCTTTTACAGATGCACAGCTTTCCACTGATATCCACAGTGACAAGAGCTGTTGACATGCCAGCTTAGAGCGGTAAGCTCTGCCTTGTAGAGAGCTGCTTCTCCTTAGTGCCATAAACATCCTGCTTATCTTCACTCTCCCTGCAGCCCCTTTGATCTGTACTTTAACAAACGGCAGGTAAGGGTAAAACATTTTTTACAACTTGATTGTTATTTTTATGTCACGTCATTTAGCTGACGCTTTTGTCCAAAGTGACTTGCACTTCTCGAAGACATGGAAAAATGTGGACTTGGTCTGACTCAAACTCTGATTGGTTGAGGCCCATTTACAACCTTAGTCACTACACCCCTCATCCTTCTCCTGCTTTAAATCTGGTTCAGCATAATATAATACATAAATCATATGTATAAAGCCCAATATTAAAAAAGACGTTTCAAATTTTGAAAAATGAAAGAAACTGTAGGCTACAAGGACATGTGGCATTCCCTCCTTTTCTCTTTCATTGTTATGTCTCATTCCTAACATTCCTATGCTCCCTTTTTTCCCAGAAAGTGCTATTCTGAGTCTCAACATCAGGACATAGTCGGAGAGGACTCAGAAAGATGTGTCACCATGGTAACCCATGCATAGTCTCACAGAAATACACACAAAGTATGCAAACACACACTTGCATGCCATCTGTGCTTGTATGAGTGGGTGTGTGTGGGTCTGCTTACTTGTGTGCTATCTCCATTCTTAGCTACTGTGATTGCATGTGCAGCTACAATATAAATGTTTTACTGTAAAATGAGCATGAATAAAAGAGACGGAGAAAGTGAGGAGGGGAAAAGAGAGTTGAGTCAGAGGCCAAATAAATGTCTGACAGATTCTTTAAGCCTGTGTGTGTCAGTGAGTGCAGACGCTGTGAATGGAAGGAATGAATGAAGCAGCTTTCAATATTACTGCAAGATACTTAAACAAATCTGAACAAAACACTCGCTTTAGAAGCAGGATTTACTTCACCTCACAGCATTTCAATTGAATAGACATTTTTTATCATTTACACAATTTAGAATCTTCACTTAACCCATTTCGGTTAAGGAGCATTCAACTAATCATCCCCAGGGGAAGTGTGGGGCTCTGTGACCTTGCTCAATGGCATCCAGCAGTACCTAGGAGGCGAACTACCAGCACCAGTGCCTAATATGTTTGGGGACTTGAACTGCAACCCTCTTGGTCCAAAGCCAAGTCCCTCAATATTGAACTCAACTTGCCAATCGTTTTCTCTTTAAAAACATGCAGCATGGTGAATCAAATTCCCACGTTTTTGGGGACAGTGGACATTTCTATGTGTAATTTAAACCAATGGGTTTTATCCAAAGCAACTGACTGTACATACACGTCAAAACCGTAGACACACTTACGGGAGCAATTTACGGTTAGGTATCTTGCCCAAATACACTGCAACCACAACTGTACCAAATCCAATCTGACAGAGACACTTGAAGACAAGCCCGTGGAAACAGTGGATCTTTGACAAGCTAGTGTTCTAATCTTAGATTTCTATTCATAATTTACTGTTTTATTTTGAAATGTATCACCTCTTTGTCTCTTGTCTAGTTTCACGTCCTGGCTTTAGTTTCCCTCCTGTCTGATTTTTTTGTGACCAAATTTGTATTAAGCAATTGCACATCAAAATACAATACAATATTGAGTGGCCATGAAAAGTGTAAGTTCGGCCATTTGTCACAAAAATATGCATCCAAATTTTTGTTTACCTGCTGCGACTGTGTTCCACCTCCCCTTCCCAGCTGTGCCTTCTCTGTATTTATTCTTCTCTTCCCTTGTGTTCCTTGTCAGTTCGTCGTCGCTTTCCCCAGGGCCTAGTTCCCTGTGTCATGTCTTGGATGTCAATTGTCTGCCCTCTTTTGTCCACCTGCGTCCTTCTGGTTTGGTATAGTCGTGTTTTGCTACTTTTCCTTTTTGTCAGTTTTTGTATTTTGTACAGCTTTTTAGTTAATAAAAGCTTGCTTTTTGTTCTCCCTCCTCCTTATTCTGCATTTGGGTCCTGTTAACCTCCCTGAAACCTGACAGCTGGGAACAATTATTCTCATAAGGAGTTGGTTTGGACCAAAACGGAGCTAAAAGAAAGTGAATTCACTGAATGGTCCTCTGTGTCGGCCATACTTAGTCAACTTGTTTCAATGAAAATAAGTATTCAAAACATGTCTCAACAATTCTTCTTGTTTTTTCCTAACAAGTATATAAAACCAAAGCTGCTGGGTCCAGATATATTTCTTCCTATTGTGAATTCCAAATAGTTTTCTTTTTCTCGTGATTTTCTCTGGTCGTTCACATCAATATCTCCTTAATAATAATAACAACTACTTAATCGGATATGTAGCACTTTCAGAATACTTTTGTCACAAAACAATACATTATAGTTGCCAAAGTATTCTTCTTGAATGTGAACATGAACTATTTCCAGTCCGGATTAATGAAAGTAATCTGTAGCTTACAATTAATGCCAGCCGGGCACACAGAATATAAAGTGTGGGAGTCAAACTTAAAAACTTGGAAATGGATGTACATACTGTAGGCTTGTACCTTTGCCTATTTTTTTTAATGATTAACCATATATAGTACACTCAATTGCTCATTTTTTGTACTCATAGAAGAACTAGAAGAGTTTCATGCTCATCTAGAAAGGCCCCAACCACCAGTCACCAATTGTCGGTGCAGAACTGTTATGGTTTGATACTGGAACAAAATCCAAAATGACTAAAGGGAAGGACAGTAAGAATCTGGGTTACTCCAGTCAGGTTACTTCTAAATTATGAAAATACATTTTAGTATTAAGTAAATTATTGATTTTACCCAGGCTTTAACAGGACTCCCTCTGACCTCTGACTACTGAAACAATATGTCTGGTCTGCAGCCTGCCTTGGAAAGAACCTCTTGGCTTGCCACTCCGTAATAGAATCATTTTGCATGAACTCATAAAAAAGATGAACGTTAATTGCTGCTTTTAAACCCCAAGCCTGTTTACCTTGACTTAACATTAGCATGTTCTGCTGTCACGTATGATAGTAAATCTCTTTGCTTTACTGCAGTCTAGAAACGCTGACTAAGTGTCATTCTTTGTCCAGGGTCACGTATTTTTAAGTGTCTTGCTCTCTTCCTTTAATGCCTGCACAGAAACAGCACAGGAAGCAAGAGAAGTATCAACAAAAAAAAGAGAGAAAGTGAGCTGGCAGCTGGAGGCAGCCATCTTGGACTGGGTTAAAAGCATAATCCTGGTCACGCTGTATCAGCAGCAGAGGAGAGATAAGAGGGGATGCCTGTGCTGGGAAACCCCTCTGCAGAGAGTTTGTGTGTGTGTGCGTATGTGTGTGTGGATACTGCAGATAATGTTGCAGTCAAATAAAAGCCTATAGGAGCCGGAATAGAGTCTCTGGGGCTACTCTAGGCTACTGTTAAGAGTCTGATTAAATGTGCATTATATTTCCTGTAGTAGAAATGTATGAATAGATTGATACATGACCAGAGGGTGTCACTTTGATGGAGGTAAATGTGACAGATACTTGCATTTGTGTGAAAAATACTGCTGGTTTATCAATGAGTGCAAGTCACTGACATTGAAAGAGTATGTTTTGGTAGAGATATACAAGATTTAAAGAAATTAATTCAGCTCTCTCAATACTGCATTATTGTCTAACCAGGCATTGAAAAGATTTTGCGAATTTCCTCTTCAACACACTGATTTTCATGAACTTGTATTTGTATTCTGCGACCCCCAGACTGGGAATTACTGCCTTATCAAACGTCTCTCTATATTTATCACTTAATTATGAACCGATAAAATACAGAGATTCTTGTGTTGGGCCAATAGCTGCCGCCTCTGACTGGTCAGAAATGGAGATGTCAACGCTGTTGGTAATGGAAGGTTTTAACCAAGCCCCTAGAAAGGGAACTGTGCATTGAACCAAATTAACGTATGGTGTTACTACAACATCCATGTTCGTCATATGAACTAATTTCACCCAAAATACTTACCGTGAAAAATGCATCTGTACTTCAGTCAGGTCATGTTAGCTTCTTGAACCAACGAGCCACTATGATAGAAATAAACACAGGCCCGCCTCCAACGCTGTATCCAGCTCTCTTAATACAGACATGTTATTGACAGAGATAACTGCCTGTGGCCATATTGAACAAGAACATGGCTGGTTAAAATATAGACATTGTTCTATTGCTTGCAATTTATAGCTGTCACCTCAGGGCATTGTGGGACAAGGCAGACGGAGCCTCTGATCATAATTATCTTCAATCCTTCTATTTCAGGAATTTGAGGCACGTCTCTTATATTCTATTTTTACCCACACTTCATCTTCCTGCAGTTATTTTTACATCAGCACAGTGAATAATTGTAGAGCGATGCAATACAAAGGATAATGGTGTAAAGCCGTGGTCACCTAACTTAAAAAAAAGATCCCTGACCTCGGCCTTGGTAAAAGGCGAGATCTAACTATTGCAGAATTGCATGAAAAAGACAGCCCTGATCTGCTCCATGTTCTATGTCAATGAGCTGGACTGGATTTGAAATAAAAGTGGCGATATCTTACATCACATGTAACTCGCCAAAATGCCGACTGTACTTGTTTGCCACTTTTCCAGGTGAGAACAGTACTGCTCAGGGTGAAAAGCACCCTTTACTTCAAATGACCTGTGACAATTTCTCCAGGTTGGGAAAGTGGTGCAGCCTCCTGTTCTCCAGATGTGAAGTCCAGACACCAAGCTTGGCCTTAAACGCATTCACTGCACTTATCATGTGATGCAGGTGTCAGTCTTTTCCATAGAGCTCATTGTTGAGTGCGTTCAGTTTCGCTATTGGGTCTGTCGGAAACCCCCAGGTCCAGTAGCCAAGCATCATCTGAAAGTTCCTTGTGCTCTTCATTCCTTGTCGGAAACATTTTTACCTCCAGTAGCAAGTCAACAAATTGCTGCAGGACTTTGCTGCGACTCAACCACCGCACATCAGCATGGAGGTCACCGTAAGACACATCACGCTCGTCCAATAACGCCTTGAAGCGATGTTATTACATGGCTTAGTTGAATACTCAATTCTGATTGGTCAATGCAGAACATGTGACACGTTGTTAATCCAGCAGTGCGGACTGCTGTCGAGGGCTATATTGACGGTTGCTAAAGACAGAAAAAGTGTGTGTTGAATTGTTGGCACCTCACTTAAACATATAGAGTACGAACACATCGTTTTATGATATTTTTGTGACTAGCAAGTACTGCTAACTGAATAGGTAACAGACTGCCTTCTATTTAAGGCTGCCTTCCACTTAAGATTCTTCTAGGTGACCAGTACTCGTCAATTCAGGCGATTAGTCGATATGTTTTGCCTGTTTATTCTGTTGTGGTAAAGTAAATAACCATGCATTTCATGAGATACTGAGAGATATTTATCACTTTAACGAACTATATGATCTGAGGATTGCATCTATGTTAGCAAAGCTGTGATCCCTCAAAGAACATGAGGAATCGTGAATCTTTCATTACTTTACCGGAACCTCTTGTCCGAATCAGCGTTGTTACGAGTCACTGAGTGACTAACAGGGGTGATTATGAAGCTGAAAATGGCCATATGTCCTTTTCCTGCAATCAGTCTAATTATACAATTTCTTATCTTGTCACACTTTTTTGCAACAATTTTATTATGAGATTTGCATTTCAGTACTTTCATTGTGATGGCGGCAAATAGTGGTGCATATATGTGTTAACTTTGAGATCCATAGATGCAACAGAACATTGGTCTGGATTCATTTTTAACATGAGAATATGTTGTATTCCAGTTGAGACGGTGGACAGATTGAACTTTGATATACATTGTTGTTTGATAACTCACCTCTCTGACCAGTTTTGTCTTGCCTGTTCAATCGGCTTCAAATCCTAAATGGTTGTCCATAGAGGCGAGTTGTATTTGAGTTTAATTTAAAAATCGTGTCCTCTCAGCGAACATTCCATTTAACTGAAACTTGTAGACACAGCAACTCACAAGTGCAGTAAACCATAAAGATACAAACTCAGGACAACAAGAAAAGTACAGGTCTATTCGCTTCAAATAAGCAAAACCATTCAAGTGCTGGTACATTGTTTTTTTCATTGAATGGCCAAGGTAAAGGAAAAACACAGGGGTTTTCAGTTTGCGACAAAAGGGATGTCAATTTTCTGCTGACCTGATGTAAATGAAGATCTTGTTCCACTGGACAGTTTCAGGACATGTGTGAACTCATGAGAATTGACAAGCGCCTCAGCTAGTATCAGCTAAATGAATTATAATGTAACATTCTCCAAGGGGAGTGTGTCCACAAACCCCGGGGTGCAACTAGAAACCACTGGCTGCTACAAAGAAAATAATAAAGATGTTTATTACGACCTTAATCAAGACGTGCCTCATCTCATTTACCCTCTCCATTTTCTTGTAAACGAACACAAACTCTACCTTCCGTAATATGGGCTCCATCATGCTGCCTGTCTCAACTGAAAAAGTGAGTCTTTTAGTCATTATAGTAGCTCAGATTATATACCAAGATAAAATTATGTTTATCTTTTACAGAATCTTTACATTTTATTAAATGTCATCCCTGTTGGCACTAGCATGAGCATTTGGTATTTTCCCTGGTGTTCTCTCATCCCCCTCACCCACCAAACCAGTTCCCATTTTGGCTCCATGCTAGTGCTTTCCTGGTTTCGAACTGGTTCGCCTTTTTTGGCCCCAGTTGTGTTTCCATCGCCCAGAGCCCGACTGGTGCTGTGTCCTGACATACCCGTTTATGACGCTGATTTTTGTCTGCAACGTCTTTCACAACAAAAACAATGGAGGACTGTGTCGGGTCGATGATCATGTTGCTTTTAATAATATGAAGCCAGATTAGTTTAAAGATTGACTTCTCCAACGTTATACTCTTTTCCAAAAGGCTGTGCTTTCTGTTTATTAATGTTGTTCAGCTCATTTATTGCTTGTTTACAGCATGTGTAAAGCATCATCACCTGTCTAGATCGTCTACATTAGCGTTGTTTATCTCTGCCATTTGGAATTGGTCTTTGTACAATTTACAGCTCTTCAATAAGCAGTCTGATAAATATACCTAGTTTTTCTCTTAATTGACACCTTGTCACAGATGCAGAACACTTGTATGGTGAAAGGCACGTTTAGCAGATTTATTTTCCCCATAGCAGTGCTAAATTACAGAAAGCAAGCTGTGCTGAAATGTTTGAGAACAAGGCAATGAATCCCTTTACCTCCAAGGACATTGTTTAATGAAACGTCTTACCTTATAATAAGCTGATCACCTATGTCAGTTTCAAGACTGAAAAAGTTTTAAACAAACACTCAAAAGCGGTAATAGCAATTAGCTGCTTATCATTAGATACATCAGCATGTTAACACGTAATACATTATACTTAATTTAGCTGACACTTTCATCCAAAGCAACTCACAACAAGTGCATATAACCATGAAGAGCCAGACAGTAAAAAGCAAGAATCTTACAAGTTGGTTTTCTACTTCATTGACTTTAACTAGGCCAAACCTATCAAGTGCTACATACAGAAATATGTTCTTCTTTTCTTTTTAATTATTGGCTAAGGTGCATTGGAAACAGCTAGGTTTGCAGTCTGCTACAGAAGTACTGAAGAATATGTACTGTAGACTTTGTAGACTTAATATCAGTCGTAGTTTGTTTCACCACTTTGGAGCCAAGATAGCCAACAGTTTGTTTGAGGGGTACCTGCGTTTTATTCGCAGTGAGGGATGAGGGAGTAGTGAGCCAATAGGCCGTTGCAGAATGAAGTGCACGTGCTGGAGGGTATGGTTTAACCATGTCCTGGATGTAAGAAGGAACAGATCCTTTTACAGCATGGTAGGCCAGTAGCAGTTTCTTTAAGTGGATTCAGGAGCGCTGTATTGTAGTAGGGCATTAGTGGTTTGAAGTCTAACGAAGAACATTTCAAATCTTTACCTTGACTAGTGCTAGTAGCGTAAGAACAATGGATTTCCAATAGTTGAGGTCAATTTCAGTTGAAAAAAAAGGAATGACAGACCAATGGAAACCCTTTACATTGACTCATCTTACCTAGATGAAGTTTTACCATGGTCACCTATTATACAATTTCTAATAGAAAAACAATTCTTACTAAAAACTGGATCAAAAGGATCCAGTTTTTAGTAAGAACTATATTAGGGTTTAACTTTAAGAATTAAAGTAGTTCCAATTACTAACACCAGACAGCTCACAGCCTTGGCAAATGCCCTATAGTGTGTGAGAATGGAGAAGCAGACTATGGCTCTGTTGCTGTCTGCAGCCTACAGTAGCAGTGTTGTGCTGAGGCTACAACAAGGCCTGCAGTGGGAGGTAATGTTTTTGAAAACTGCATGTTAAATAATTGATTGTGTACATAAAGCATGGATGTGGAGGTAAAGGGTGAGGAGAAGGGAAGGGAAGAAAGGAGGCTACATGAATCCACACATTCCCTACAGTAAGAAGCATGCAATACATTTCCTGATTCATCTTTTTATCTCTTTCCAAACCCACTCCTATTCAAAATGAACACATTTTCCATCCCCCACATTGGACAATTATTGTGGCTGTTTTAAAACTGTATTAGCTTCAGCAATGTCATATTCACAAGAATCTTTCTTGGATTGTGTAAATGCAACCCTGTTTGGAGGAGCTATACTCTGGCTGAAATTAAGATTTGGACGCAGCAGAAAAAGCAAGGACATTTTGGTAACACTTTACTTGAATGGCTGTTCATAAGACTGACATAACATTGTCATAACCATGACATGACACCTGTCTTAAACATTAATGAGTACTTATGACAGTTGTCGTTAAGTGTCATTCGGTAAGTTATGTCCCTTTTGATGCAAAGGTGACCTTGTTTGAGATGTCCTTGTTATGACAACTTGAAATAAACCAAGACAACCAAACCTGTCATAAACATGTCATAGCAGACCTAACTGTCAAACTTAAGAAAAATGTTATGTTATGTCAGTCTTATGAACACCCATTCAAGTAAAGTGTTACCATCTTAGCGCGACATTAAACTGTCATATATGGATGTCTGCTATGACATGCTTATGACAGGTGTTGTTGTCTTGGTCTATGTCAAGTTGTCATAACAAGGACATCTCAAACAATGTCACCTTTGCATCAAAAGGGACATAACTTACCGAATGACACTTAACGACAACTGTCATAAGTACTCATTAATGTTTAAGACAGGTGTCATGTCATGGTTATGACAATGTTATGTCAGTCTTATGAACACCCATTCAAGTAAAGTGTTACTGAGATAACAGGGGAGTTGAGAAACTGTTAATGGTGCAGGAAGAATAGTTTCCTCGCATTGGTAGAGAGGAAGTTTGTAGATCCACACGTTTTTGCCGCGGAATTTTAGTGGTCACAGTAAATGACCTTTGTAATATGCTTGTAGAATTGTTCAGCACAAATGGAAAATGCTGAGAGCAATCCATCATTTCCATCACATTCAAGCCCTTCAGAAGGAATAAGATTTTTCACTTTTTCTAAGTCCTGTACAGCAGATGTCTCAGTGCAGGGTTATGCACAGCCATTAAGGGTCGAAGTGGCAAATGTTCCTTTGAGAAAAAGGCATTTGCAAACCCACTGTATTGTCGTCATGCTTTCCCTGAAGTTGGCACACTTTCTAAAACAACATGCTGATGAATCAGAAGATGATATTGCTGACTGACCTATTGGTTTAATGGTCGTCTTCCAATCAGAGGGTTAGTGGTTGAATCCAATCGTACCGATTCAGCCAACATCAAACAACCTTTGGCAAGATACTGAACCCCAAAATTGCTTCCATAGGCATGGCCAATGGTGGAGAGGTGCTTTGTAAGCTGCTTAGAATAGAAACGTCTTCTCAATTAATTGTAATGTGTTTATTTTACCAAACAACGTTGTACAAACCTAACCCATCACATATTTGACGCTTGGTCAGAACCCTCCGACATTTGCAAGGAAACTGTCACAAAGTTAAAAATTCAAGTTGGATTCTTATATCTGCGTAAAGTATGTTACTTTCTTGAAGACAGGAACATGATTGTACGGTCAACCGTCATGTCTGTGCTTGAATATGGCGGTATATCTTATCCTCATGCTGCTTGGTTACCTTAAAACCTCTTCATTAAGTTATTTGCTTCTCATTACAGAAGATATGGTGATTATCACCTAGCCAAGCACTCTGATAAATACTTTGCCTATATGAGACACATATTTTAAGTATAGTGTATACAGCTCCAGAAGAAATTAAAAAGACCACTGCGACATTTATCTGTGTTGGAGTTCAACAGACACTGGAATGGCTGCCAAACATGTAGAAATAAAGATTTAAGAAACATCTGGAGTGGTCTTTTAATTTTTTCCGAGGCTGTATATGCATTTATAGGGCATTTTCATTTAACATACGGCAGGCCAGCGTGGGTAGGGCAGATTGAGTGGTGTGACACGGAACACAGAGGCCTTGCACTGGCGCTGTAACCACTCTGCTAACAAGCCGCTCTGAGAACTATCATTTTTGTTAGAAAGGTCATTTTTCTTGTTGAAGTCAAAACCCCTGCTGCTCATCGGACCAGATTTCAGAACTGTTAGACTTTAGTTTCCCCTCAGGCCACTGCTGAACCTGAGAAGACTACCTTTCAATGTTTCGCTTATAGATGGAATGAATTGAAGGTTTTCCCAAGTTACTTTTATCCCACTTGCAGATTGTAAACCATTAATGTCAATATAAGGAGTGATATCTCAAGGTGTCTGTTGCAGAAAAGACCTCATTTATTAATCTTTGATTGCCACTGATGTCATTAGACCATAAAAGAAAAAAGATCCAAAAAGAGAGACATGGTATGTGAGATAAGGGAAAGCCTGCTTATTTCTAGATAGGTACACACCTACCTTTAGCCTTGATATCTTGAGTGGTCTTGCTCCCCTGCCACCCCAACTGATCTAACAATAACTGTCGGATGTATTGTAACTTCAAGAACTCAATCCTGGAAAGATGGTGCTCAGTCACTTAAATGAAATATGGTCCCAGAGCTCACAAACCAAAATGTTGTGTAGTTTCCATGTTTGCTGCTGCCGTTTGCCCCCACCGCACATGCACATTTATTATTCATTCTTCTAGTGCAGACATTGTTCTCATACCTAATGAGTTGGCATTTAGCACTTTTGGGCTCCCTCGTCTCAAAATCAATGGCTATTTGATGAATTTGGGTTGGATTCCCCAAATAAGGTCTGTGGTTAACACATTTGTTCTTCAACACAAGATATGTCAATATCACCACGCTGGTGAACATCTGAAGCTCTAACGTGTCATAAAAACCACGGTTGCTAACACATTTTATTTTTGGGTATTTGTATTGTTTTTAGTTACATTTATTTTACTGTACTCTCTTTGAATGTTACTTTCTATCTTGTAATTTTATTAAATACTTTCAATTACATTATATATTTTTATATTTTCATTCATGTTTGTTGATCTGTAAAGCCCACTGAGACAAAATGGATTTTGGGCTGTATGAAATGTACAACCCTAACCCTAAACACCATCATATGTAACATTAGCCACCTTTAGCTGAGTGGTGTTGACGTGAAGTCATGGGGCAGTCATTGGATTTGTTTATAACCTAAGGCTATTGACTTCTGGCATTTTTTGCAATTATTGCAATTATCATAAACGTGTGTTTTCCACCAATCTTATTTTCTGCAATATTCCAAAATCCAATATACAGTAAGTGTTAGATTTTTTTGTCTATTGTCCCCTTGCGGTGCTAACTTATACGTTGGCCTACAAAATTACATTATCCCAGACCACTTTATTGGGGTACCATCATGCAAAATAGATTTTCCAGGCTCTGGTTACGTTTTGCAAGTATAAAACCTATATATCACAAACTTAAAACACAAGGAGTAATGATTGACTTTGTTTGCTGCTTTATGTGATATCCATGTGTGTTACAAGCAGAATACAACCGGGACGGAGTGATGCTCTTGTTTTCGCTTTTTCTTTGATGTCTTGTGAGCAACATTTTGGTTGGTTGTACATTGCGGACAGCACTCAGCCAAACAATTCTAAAGTTTAATTTCCCTGAGAGGCCCGGCTAGTGTCTGATAAAAGGAGATGTCACATAAAACAACACTCATCGATTAAGTATAAACATAAACTAAATCCAAACTATATATTACTGAGCTGACACTAAGCAGAGAGCTTCTGTAACTAATGGAGTTCTGTGAGAGGTTTATCCAATACTTCCCCTGAGAGGAAACAGCAGACAACAGTCCATCATTACTCACCGAGCATGGGCCTGGGAATTCAAAGTAAAAGGCACTGTATCACTTCACAATAGAGTACATTAATGGAGTGAGTCACTTCAAATGATGGCTGTGTTTTATTATAGCTTTATAATGCTACCATAGAAATGAAATTGGATCAAATGAAAAATTATAGACTTTTTTCCCTTTTTTTCAGACACTAAATAGCAGGAAATAAAGAAAGGCCAAATCATTTTTCCTGTTTTATTTTCAACGGTTCAAGTTGCACTAAATATTTTTGATTGGAAAGAGATGAATATGGAATATGAAAGGGCTTTGGTCATCATGACAAAGATAAATAATAAATGAAGAATTCTCACCCGACTATTGGTCCATTTTAGCATCTTTAAGCTCACTGTTTTGGTCTTCCAGCTCACACGCACTTACATATCTTCAAGTTCATTTCTAGTACTAGCAAGTAGCCATTTTCAGCTAATTGTCTGAACCTACTTCACATTACCTGCTCAACACAAAAGGACGGACCGAAATTGTTACCAACTGGCTCTAAGGTTAAAGAGGACATATTATTCAAATTTTCTGAATGAAAGTTTGAATAATATGTTCCTATTTTGCGCCTCTACTGTGTCATGTCTCCATGCTTTAATGTTCAAAATGCTTTTTATTTTTCTCATACAGCCTGTGCTGCAACACCTCTTTTCACCCTCTGTCTGAAACCAGAGCCCAGTCTGCTCTGATTGGTTAGCTGGACAGCTCTTTTGTGATTGTCAACTACTTAGAGATGCTCTGCCCCTTAACCTATTTCTAACAATGTGTTGGAGCGCTAGCCAATAGAACCACAGTGTAATTACAGAAGTAAACACAGGAGTCCAATGGAGGCATTTCAGGCAGTCGGTTGGTGAGAAACACCCTCTGAAGGGAACATGGGGATTTTAGCCTCTGCAGACCGTTTACATGCACAAAAGCATGCATAACATGCAAAACCAGATACGTATGTAAATGTGGAGTACATATTGGATATATTCATCAGATTGTAACACACCTTTAAAAGAATGGCTATGTTGCTCCGTCTGCGGAGGTCTAAATAGGCATTACAACTTTGTGAGGTGAAAATATCTCACTGCTGTGTTTGTGGCTTGTTCTGACAAATAGCTAAAAACATAGGAACAAAGCCGAATGTGAAATCTGTCTACTTTCTGAAACCAATAATATATGTATCATTACTGTGAAACAGGTAGGAAAAAGAATACCATTGACAGTGCATACGCAAAATAGGTAGTAACTATTGTTTAAACAGAGACGCTACAGTTATAGTGATAGAGTGATATTGAGTTTATTTTAAAAAGTCATCAAAATCTCACTTTTCTATTGTATAAGAAGTGGCCAAACTCACTGAATAAATGATCGTTCACTTTGGCTTCTGTTTCACATTCATGCTTGAAGCAAAGGCATAATAATTGCTACAGATATTTTATTGAGTCAAGAAGAAAACTTGGTTATGGTATTCCGCAGCAAGGAGTAGATAACAGTTCTGTGACGAGTATTAAAATATAGTTTCACTGTGTGTATCACAATAAGAAATGGTTAAGTCCTTAGGTGCTTCTTCCAGCTATGTGTAAAGCTTCAGTTCTATAGAAACTGTGGACTTTCCAAAATGAGCAGTTCCATGATTTTTTAACTTCCTAGATGAGTAGAGCATTTCTTTTTGGACATGCTTCTCCAAATATTTTTTTCAATCTGTAAACCTCAAACAGCATGTTGGTGTGCGTGACTAACTGACTGCCAAAAAGCAATATCAACAGCTTAGAATCGTAGCCAGGACAGCTGGTACTCTGTGCACAGCTGAGGACTGAGCCTGGTAACCTAGAGGATCTCAAGGAGAAGTACCTTTCAGTTTTACGTGAACAAACTGATATTTTAAATGTAGTGCATTTGTATAGGGCTTTTCCAGTCTTTATGACTATCACTTTTACATTAACAAGTCAGCATTCACCTACACAGAGAAAGGCTGTTCAACAAGGTGTCACCTGCTCAGGGAGAGTCAAATTCACAAACCATTCCCAATGCCATCAGGAACAATTTGAGGTTCAGTATCTTCCCCAAGGACACAACCACATGTTGACTGCAGGGGTCGGGAATGGAGGTGGACGACCATGTGATTTCCTGAGCCACAGCCGTCCGACTGACTGAATTTCCTGACAAAAAAACGTTTGCAACATTGCTTGAATATGTGTAGATTTATATGTGCGAATAAGACCCTATCCCTCTATATAGGGAGCCAACATTGTGTAATAAAATTACGAAAAATAAATTAGAGGGTGCTTTTATTTACAGAAGCTAGTGGAGCAGATGCTAGCTCAGATGTGATGCCTCTTTTTAAATGCTATCGGAAGGAAATGTCAGAATTTAAATTTCAAACATTAAAACGGTCAACAAACATTATCAACAGACTGTAAAGAGATTATCCATCCAGGATCCTTACATGTTTTCATAGTTGGATTTGATTAAATTTATAGCGTCATAAACAACACCCTAGCCTCCTTTACAGTTGGCTTGGGAATTAGCATTTTAACTAATGATAAGGAAGTGTGACAGTATAAAGATTATATGATGTGCAAGATAAGACATGAGGTGGTGTTCAAATGCCTAAAAATGTGAGAAACTAAGAGACAATGAGTGACGTTTCCACACCTCATTGTGCTTTGTTGTGCTTTTATGACCACTTAACACAAGGAAAGAAATGTGTTCAAATGGAAACAAATTTTCAAACTTGACTGTGTTTGGAAGGTAAATTCTGGTTAAGTAAGTTCACTCAGAATGAAATGATAAATTAGCCCAATAATGGTTCCCTGCAGTTTAATATACAATGAGATCAGCAGCTAAAATATGTTTGCCTTTTCCCGTAACAGATTGTTAAATAATACCTACCAACCAATCAAAAAGAAATATATCTGGGGCTCACTACCGACACTAAATATGTAATTTCTGCTGCACTTAATCACAGAGTTGAACACTGTGATTTCTCGTTGCACACACACATACAGTGTAGGCGAATGTATAAGCCACTCACGTTCAATCACACATGAAAAAATGTGTTAATACAACATATTTACTCATGCTTCATTTTCGCACATTGTACACACAATTACACCGTTGACGTGTCACATTTTTCATAGGAATCGATCAGTGTGTGAGAGCAGTGTTGACAAATGTCACACGCCATGTTCTGAACATACACTCGGGCATGTGTTTACCATTGTGATTTGGATATTATTGAAAAAAAGTACTGTTGGAGGGGGCTGGGCAATTGACTTTGACTGCTGCTGGAATTACATATTTGACGTTGACAAATCTTAATATATTGTGTTCCACTTGGACGGACGGATGGGGGTCGCACACTGCGGTATTACGCCATTTAAAGGCATGTGGCTGCAGGATGTAAAGTTAACGGATTCAGACAAAGCACTCCATTTTCTTTGTGCTTACCTGCTTTTGTAAACGAACTGATTCATCAGATAATTTAACCGTGTTTTCACACACATGAGTACATCCATCTCCTGGTAAAGAAGTCTAAGCAAATCCCTCTCCATCACGGTTTATTTAAGGCACACACACATGCATCCAAACCGTAAAACCCCACCCCACCCTCACATAAAAAGTCATTAGTCATCCACCAGAGGAACCACCCCCACAGCACACACATGCACATATACATACCCAAGTGATATGGTATACAAAGACTGTAAGTACAGCGTTTCTTCTTGAATATTTCCCCTGGGCCCAGTGGAGTGTTGGTGGAAGCTAACATTATATATCTATGGCGGTCCCTTTATGGCTTGTTGCTGATAGGTTTTGTGTAAATAACTGAACATGTTAACTTGATTACCTCAGCACGATTTACAGCCAATGGGTGATGCGCGGTCAAAGCTAATATAACACTGTGCTGTGAGAGAGAGCCAAAGAAATGTCCATGCTAACCTGATCAAACTCTTTAATATTTAAAGAGGCCCAGTTGTGCTTTTTTTTTTTAAGGTTTTTCCTTTACCGTAGTGGTTTTTGTGCACGTAAATGGTCTGCAAAGGCTAAAATCCTCTTGTTCCCTCACACTTTCATTAGCTGGCATTTCAACACATTGCACTTGATATGCCTAAGGAAGGGACATCTCTAAGTGATTGACCACTCACAACATAGTCGACCAGCTAACCAATCAGAGCAGACTGGGCCCTGGTTTCAGACAGAGGGTGAAAAGAGGTGCTGCAACACAGGCAGTATGAGAAAAATAAAGATCTTTTTGAACATTAAAACATGGTAACATGTCCCAGTAGAGACACAAAATACTAATATGAACCTGAACATTTGCATATACGAGCCCCTTGTAATTAATCCTTCATATAAATGCAGCAAGAATTCCTGAAATTGTAATTTGAAACTAAAGGGAAGGGAGTGAACCTGCTAGAGGTTCTAAGTAATACAATGCTTGGACCCGGAACTTTTACCCAAAGAATTAACCTAGACACTTGTCTACACAAGACATATTGACATAGGTGAAGCAACGCTGTCATAATCTCATGTCATTATGAGATTTTTGAATAGAACAGAGCCCTTGTTAGTGTTATTATATAATATATAAGACCTGCTCTTGTCATACGTTGAAATGTCTGCTGGGACAAAGATTTGACTGATTTTCTTTCTTCAGGTTTGAATCCTTTTATAAGAGGAGAGTTCACAAGTCTTATCAATATATTATGTTTGTGCCATTCTCAAGGACTCAAAGATATGGATCCAATCTGTCACCAAACAAAATAGATGCACCAGATGAGCAGCTTAAGATTGAGTGCGGCACCGCCTTGGAACACATAATCAATTCTATCACGACCACGAGAAAAGAAAAAAAAAGGATAATTATTATGAAAATAAATAAAAGGCTTCGTAAAAGAAAGCATTACTTTTCAGTCTTAAAAAGTGTGTCAAGTGATATCATGCTCAGATACAGCTGAGTCTTGACTTCTGTAACAAACAAAAATACAGACCATTCGGAATGCTGATACCATACAACTGTTTTGGCTACCGGTATCTTTTAAAATTGATATCAAAGCCCTTCTTTTCATTTTAAGCCTTTTATCTCAAAGACTCTCTATTATTTGATGATCCTCCATGAAATCTCCGATGCCATTTAGCTGCACCTTCAACAGTTCCCAAGCTAACCAAAAAAAAACGTTCAGAGGATGATCTATTAAATTCCCTGCTATGATTGGCAACTAGTTGCTACAGTATCTTTGCATACAGCTGAGTTATCAAAGCTTTTTTGTAGTTTTCCGAAAGGTAACCTGCTGAGTCAATAACACCGTTGGTTAACTTTCAGAGCAAAATCCAATTAAAGGTAACACACAAACTGACAATATTGTAGTTGACTAGGACAATACCTCAGTCAGAAATGTAATTTAACAGAAAGGCAAAAAGGGGCTGATCTTGTTAACAAGATAATAGGTATCTGCTTTGAGGGAACAGAATATAAATAAATTATGAAAATCAAGGTATTGGGAGGAAATAAATTAGTGAGCAGTTCTGCACTGTGAGGCTAACTCATATTTATAGACAGACCAGGGGATGTGAATTATCCCTGATATGAATAAACGGTTGGCCTTGATTTTATTCTACTGCGACTTGTTGTGGATATGTTAAATCAACCTACACTAATGTGACGCTTTGGATATGTTTTTATATTGACAACCAAACTGCAACCTAGAATGTGTACATTTGACTGTGTCGACAAAAGAATAGATGCATCCTGCAAGAGTCAAACGATCTTTACCCAGGGCATTTCAGGCAATTTTATGGTTATCGATTCTGGCTAAGGCAACACCGCCTCCATATTGTCTGTGACCTCACCCGCAGGTCAGGCTAGGTTCAACCCATACAGATTGTTCAACCTGAGGCAACAAACATCTTCCACAGAGGCTCCCATACACACCGCTTCCCAGATGGTGCAGTTTATTAAAGAGAGATCCAATTTAGGTGAATTTGGAAGGATTTGGAGAATATATTTACCCCATCTATGGCTGCAGAGGAGAAGCGCCAAGCTTTCTCGCATGTTGTTATTCAGAGATCAAAGAGAAGTGGGGGGAGCTGAGGATCCCTTTGTGAATATAACGAGAGAAAAAGAGCAGAAGTATAGAGATGTTCTTATTTAACAGGCTGCTGAGATGAGATAGAAACTGGTTTCCTTTGGCAGTTCATCAAAAATAAAATCACAACCTGCTGCCTCACCACTTCCTGAGGTCATCCCGGTAAAGTACACAGCCCCGAGACTGCTATGACTTTTTGTATTTGTGCGGCTAGTGCTGGTTTAGGGACAACAAATAACTACACTGATAATGCACTTTTTTTTCCTAACAGCATTGCTTTAGAATTGGCATGTCTGTCAGTGGTAGGTCGGTATAAGTCCAATTTTTTATGTGCAGACTTAATAAATATTGGATGCACAATCATGACATTTTGTGCTCATCTGTGGTTCCCACTAAAAAAAATCCCCTATCTCTTCAAACGTTGAATAGATGGCCATGAAATGTGTTACATCCAAGTCTCACTCATGTTGCAAAATTACTTTGGCAACCTCCTAAATGTTTATTTAACAACATTTGCCCAACAGTGGTTTATGACAAAATTCAGGCATCATTTATTGTCGTTAATTGGCTGATGAACTGATAAAATGGCCACCAACCACAGCTGTAGCCTCCTATTAACCAGTTATGCAGCATGCGTACATGCTAAACGATGATGACAATGATACATTATTTTTTTAATGCTAAACATAGTGGGGCAGATAACAGCAACACGCTAACATCAGATGCTAGCGTGTTGCCATGCTGATATTGGTGTAGCACGCCTCAGGGGACATGCAATCTGATGCATCAGTAGTTCATGCTATCCAAGATATATTCATTTGAATACTTGTTTTGGCAAGTAAAAATATGTTTAAACCAAAGTGTTTTGTGCGGAAAAATTAACATTCGAACTCCTTGGTGTCTTTTTGCAAAAATCATACACTTCGGCCCAAACTTGGGCCGCCAGCGCCACCTAGAGGGCCCAAACAAACTTTTAGTGTCGGTACAATCCCGATTATATAAAATACGGCTTCGTAAACGGAGGTACCGAGGCAGTGCCGAGAGCCCAGTGTGTGGAGTGTGGGCTAACGCTGTCAAATGAGGCACTAAAGCCCTCAAAACTACAGCGGCATCTACAGACCAAGCACTCGACGCTCGTGGGAAAGCCGGTGGAATTTCTCAAAAGAAAAGAAAATGGGCTGCAGATGCAGAAAAGGTCGGTCGTGTCACTGACTGGCAGCTCCAAATGTGCACTGAAAGCCAGCTACCTCGTAGCCAGACGTGTGGCACAGAGCAAGAAGGCGTTCACCATAGCGGGGGAGTTGGTTCTGCCTGCCGCTGTTGATATGTGCCGTGAGATGATCGGAGAGGCCGCTGCAAAGAAGCTGCTGACCATCCCACTGTCCAACGACACTGTGAGTCACCGTATCGCGGACATGGCCTCAGACATACAACATCAACTTCTTGAAAGAATAAAAAGTAGCCAGTTTTTCTCTTTACAACTAGACGAGTCCACGGATGTCACGAATGCTGCACTGCTGCTGGTTTTTGTTTGCTATCGCTGGGACAGTAGTTTGCACGAAGACATACTGTTTTGAGGAGAGCTACCAACACGTACCACGGCTCAGGAATGTTCCGCTGCATGGATAACTACTTCACTGAGAACGGCCTGGACTGGCAGAACTGTGTTGGGGTGTGCAGTGACGGTGCAGCATCAATGACTGGCAGGCATCAAGGTGTCAGACAGATACTCGATCGTGCACCAGAAGCTAAATGGACACACTGTTTTCTCCACCGTGAAAGCCTTGCAGCAAAAAAGATGTCACCAGATTTCCACCAGGTGATGGATGTAAGTGCGAAAACCATAAACTTTATTAAAAACAATGCTGCGAACTCCAGATGTTTTGCTAAGCTTTGCGAGGACATAGAAGCAGATCACATCCAGCTGCTGTATCACAGTGAAGTGAGATGGCTTTCAAGAGGACTGGTCCTCAAGCGTTTGTTTGAACTGAGGAATGAGGTCTTCTCTTTTCTCACTGAGAAAAACAATCATCTTGCACAGTACTATGCCAACACAATGTTCACAGCAAAACTTGCCTACCTCTGACATTTTTTCACTGCTGAACCAACTGAACATCTCACTTCAAGGAAGAAACAGCAACATATTTTTTGTTGCAGTCAAAGTTCAAGCTTTCAAGAGGAAACTTGCTTTGTGGATCAAGAGGGCCCAGGAAAAGAGGATGGACATGTTTCCACTTTTGTCTGACATTTTGGAAAACTCCCCTCAGGTGAATATCAGTGACTCAGTCTCTCAGCACCTCTCACAACTGGCAGAGAAATTTGATAACTACTTTCCTGAGGATCCCAGAGAGGGAAACATGTGGATTTTGGACCCATTTTCAGTGGATCCCACTAAAAATGATGTTGCTTTGCCCTCACATCTGGAATCCCAGCTTCTGGAAGTTTCCACTGACAGCACTTTAAAGTTGCAATGGGGCAAACTGGACCTGGGCTCCTTCTGTATTGCTGTCTCAAAGGAGTACCCATGTCTTGCACTGAGGGCCGTGAAAGTCCTTCTCCCATTCACGACTACATACCTGTGTGAATCAGGATTTTCCATTGTGGCCACAACCAAGACCAAAGCCTGAAACAGACTCAGAGCAATGCTGGAGGCTACTCTGAGAGTGAACCTTTCCCACATTCCACCAAGACTGGATCTGATAATGTCTCAGAGGCAGGCCCAAATGTCTCATTAAGAGGTGAAGATAAAAAAGGGAGTTGTATTACTGTTGTTCATTGTTGTTATTATTGTTGTTATTGTTGATTTGATTCTTCTGGTTCTGCATGCCTGCTGAAGCAATTGTCAAATGACTTCACAGATTATAAGGCTATAGTTTCAGATTATAGGCTTTATTTCAATTTTATTTACAGTTTATTTCATTTAAAAAAAATATTCATATTATTTGAATGTATTTATTTTGTCACCTTTTTATTGATTGATTGATTGATTGATTGATTTATATATTTGTACTTTTTTTATTATAAGTAAAATCTAAATATTGGACCTTTTTTAATTAAAAAGCCAGACTTGATCCTTTAAAAAAATGTCTTGTCCCGGCTTGATATGTGCCAGGAATTATCAGCCTGTTCAGTGGCTTGATGTGTTTGCAGGTTTACATACACATGTCTAATACAAGTCTTTGTGATGATCCCATTTTATCATGTCATTTTATTTGACAAGGTTTTTGCTTGTTAAACTGTAAGTGGATTTGGTTTATTATTGAATACAAATCAAACCGTGAGTGAGGTCAATTAAACCTATACAGTGTAAATATTTAATGGGCCCCGGGCCACTTTGTGCTATAAAAATTGGGCCTCGAGGTCAAAAAGGTTAAGAACCCCTGCTCTAAATGGTAATAGAAAGTAAAAATTGAGATCATAAACCAATTACTAAAATGTTAACTGAATAACAATCTAACTGAGAAGTTACAAAAGATGTAAAATGCAAAGCCAAAACCGGAGTTACTTTTACTCTCCATTCATTGGACTGAGCCAAGACCGGACATGACACTGCAGTGATGCAACAGCTAGGAGGCGAGGCTTAGGGAAAATGAAAGTACACTTACTCTATTGGGCCCAATATTTGCAGAAGATCCTGGAAATTTTTGGATTTTTTTCTTTGGAGAACTTCCATAAGAAGAAACGGGGCCCAGCCTGCAATGATGTATCCAGTTTACCCCTAAGATTTGCTTACTACTGTCCCGTTCACTATCTGGTTACAACTTCAGAGCAAACCTAATCTAAATAAATCATTCACTTAGAGAAAATGCAAATACTCCAAGGCATTGATCTATCCGTTTACTAGATGTGATCAGACATCATTAATGAACACCACAACGGCAGTTTTGCTCAGAGCCAATCATGGTTGATGTTATCTCTTTTTTACCAACCCTTCCTCTTAAGACTGGCTTTAAAACTACTGGACTCAAGCAAAGAAAAGACAAGATGGATGAATCCCTTTCAAATGTTTTTCTATCTCTTGGCTCATTCCATCTCGCTGTTTCTTCTTTGTTGTTTCTTCCCTGCTGAGCTGATTGTCTCTGGCGTATAGCTGACTGTATGCTGTGGTGCTTAATGTTTTACGACAAAAGGAGAGGATGAAACGGTGACTGAAAAAGGCTCACTGCCATCCATTTGTCATCTGCATATGTCATCTATAATAAAGTACTGTTTGAATGTCTAACTAGAGAGGAGAATGTTGGAAGCGCTTCTCACAAAGCAAACATTGTGTTTGTTTCCTTGTAAGTGAGCAGACTGGATGTGTGTGTTTAGACGATATGTTAATTTACTGCCGGTTTGATAGACATCATAATAATAATGCAGGTGTGTTGACCAAAGGCGAGTTAAGCTGAAGATAAAGCACTGATGTTGTGTTGACTTGGCTACCTAATATAGAACTGATTCTATTTTGTTCATCTACATGGTTGGTTGTCCAAATGATGGATTTATGGCTACGGAGTGATAATTCATCTTTGAATAGCGCGAATGTGGCCCAAGGGGGTAAATACGCTCCTACCTATCAGAGGGTCGGGGTTTGATCTTCAGCCCCAGCAGTAAACATGTCAATTTGTCCTTGGGCCATAAACTGAACCCCAAAATGCTGAAGTAGGCATGTCTACGGTTTTGAAGTGTATGTATTTTTATCGTTTAATATAATCTAAATTGGACTTGAAGGTAGCGATTTGGACCATAAACTCTTTAGGAAAATGTTTACTGTAGTGATGATGAAAGTAAAAGGAGGGATATTTTTTCTCCAGAGCTACACAGAGTGGCTAAGAAAAAAACTGTGTAGTCGCCCCTGTTGGCCATTTAAAGAATGCCGGTAAAAGGCAATTCCGCATTAGCACGACTTTTCAGACCCTTAGGTTAGCCGTTTAAATGTATATATTCATTTCCCAGCTTTATCATAAGTAAATATGCATAGGCCACTGTTAATGCAGATGACGTTGTGTCTTTGCAATGTGAAAATGAATGATGATTGGATTTCCTCCATGTTTCTGATGCCCGGAATACCTCCCTTTTATAAATCGATAGACTAGTTATCAGAGACTCTTTGTCATTATCTGGCATCGTAATCAAAAACATGCTTTCATATGAGCTGAAACAGGAGGAGCTGACCAACACAAGTTATCTTGACATCAAATCCTTTTTTTCAGGTCAGGCAGACAATTTGTATGCCTCAACCCAGGAAATGCAACAGATTAACTTTCTATTTGTTGCCACAAGGGTAAAGCTCACTTTAAAAATCCCTTGATATGGGACTTCAATGATAATTCAAAATAATAACTTCCAGCTTAAATGGAATAATGGTCATCACCATTCAGATGCAAAAATAAAGAATACATATGCCAATTATAAAATGATATTGTAGATCAAGGATCGGTGAAGTTATATGGTGAATAGGGGAGCTATAGGGGATCGACTTACTCAATCTAACTGTGGACGAGTGGCAGGCAGCAAGCTAAATCTTAAACAGGGATTTCCTTCCCTTGTCACTTTTTTAAATTTCAACAGTGCCTATATTCAAAACATTCAATTTAACAGTTTACTCTGACAATTGACGTTAACCTTATTAACTTCATAGTTCAAGTGTTTCCCACAGATGTAGAGTATTGACTGAACGGGTCCCATTGTCTACACTGCTGGTCCTCTCTGTGGGTGTCCCGAAGCACCATATCTCTGCTTTTACGGTCCTTTACTCTAAGTGACAGTAAAGAGTAACATCATTCTGGATCGTTTATGTGTTTAACATGCAATACACTGCATAGCAGCTTTAAGACATGATGAAACTATATTTTTCTGATTCTTTGTTGACACCGGAAAGTGGTCAGGGCTGTCGTTCAGTAACGCAGCGCTGCTCTCATCTTTATTCTGTGATAAGGTTAATGTGATTATTGCAAAAAATGTATTATCCCGAGTGGAAAACAATGCAGTGGTGGGAGACGGACTCAGATCTTTACTTAAAATAGCAATACCACAAGGTGATAATACTAAGTAATAACTAAAAGTCATGTATTTGAAAGGTTACATGGATAGAAGTACAACAGTTTTACCATCAAGATATTCTGAAGTACAACAAAGTGATAATCACAGAGATTCCCATAGGTCAGAATATTTTGTGTTATTTATTGCTGCATTAATATGTGAAATGTTGCAGCTGGTGAAGGTCAGGTTGATTTGGATACGGTAGTTTAATTTTTAAGCATGGTAAAAAATATTTAAATATGGTGTGGAGAAATTGAGAGCAGGTGATTGCCTTCGAATTTCAAAAGAAAAATCACATACTGGCATTTCTTTCTTGCTAACTGACTGGGGTACAGCTAAGCTGCGTAGCTCTAAGCTAACACAACTGATAAAGGAGAACAGACTGCTGCAAAATGGATAAGTTCATATTTTATTCATACTTCCCCTGACATATTTTATGAACGCTGAATGCCTGAAATGGATGGCCTCTGTCAGACAGCAGTAGAGCCATGATATGACAGAGGGTTAGCATTTACCTGGTCTCAAGTTATTGCCCTGCTGCCAGACGTAACGCTAGCACCGTGTCTGTCCAAGATGAGTCATCAAGCATTTATTTGCATGTAGACTGCAGATCTCGGCAACGGATGATGTCTTGTCATTTTTCTCTTGTGTGACATAAATGGAGTACGCTTCCACTGCACTTCGATGTACAACCCTGTTTTTCAAAATACAAATTAATTATCTTTTAATCCTTGACTATAACCATTGACCAACTCATTAAATATGAATACAAATAAAGAAAAATGTTGTCAATCAAAGGTCTATTTTGTTGTGTTGGATGCAAACTACTCCAGACATTAGTAAATGCTCAATTATACTTTAATACAGGGCATAATGTTGGGTCGTTAATTCCTAAAAATATGAGATCTTTGTAGAAAGCATGAGTTGAGAATGGATGAAAATCACAGAGAATATTGCCATCATTTTTAAAGTATTAAAACAATCCTTTTAAGTAGCTTTGTGCAATAAAATCGTACAATATACACAGTACCTGTATTATTATGCACACTGTATATTTTACCATATTGTACCACAGTTTTTAACTTGTTCTTAATTGGTTAATATTAACTTATTAATTAATTGAAATAATATGAATTTTCTAATAAGTGTAAGTGTTACCATATTGACATCACTAGGTAACACTTGCACTTCTATTGGCTGGCACTCCAATGCATTGTACGTGATAGGCTAAGGGGTGGGACTTCTCTAAGTGGTTGACCATCACAGCAGAGCCAACCAATCAGAGCAGACTGGGCTCTGGTTTCAGACATAGGAGGAAAAGAGGTGCTGCAGCACAGGCAGTATGAGAAAAATAAAGAGCTTTGTGAACATTAAATACTAATATGAACGTGAAAATGAGCAGAGTAGGGTGTGATATTTCCGAGTCGGTTTTACTGATGGATGAGTCCGCTTGAATCTGTCTTATTGCCATGTTGCACATGTCCAATGGGGGACAATTACAAATATTGATCATTTAACCTTTAAATCAACTCTTTTCCTTCCTGTGGATGTGAAATTTAAATCTAATTAAAAACAATCCACCATCTCTTCCCTTTTTGCACTAGTGGCTACTTTTTTTTTTTTTTTGCCCTGACCTGTATGAACTTTAAAGCTAACAGACCATTTGCAGATCATTTTGCTAATGTGTACTGTACCGTGTTATGACTATATCAATGTCAAACAGTTCATTTAAAGGGTTATTGTTCAAATTAACAACTTTGAGAGCCTGTAATCACTGCCAGTACTCCAGCACCCGACAAAGAGCCTAAAAGCAGGTGAACATACCACATTAAAAGCAGTTGCACGGCACAGCATGTTCATGAACTGTGAAGGTCGTTTCAGTCTGAGCCTGCCTTTTTATACATGAGTGAGCAGTTACAAAATTATAGTGCTGCAATTACTGTACATTTATATAATTAGTTATTTTATCAGTGAACTTCCCCATAAGAGAATAGTCTGCAGGCCCGGAAATCCCATGTGTGCTTAGAAAAACGCTGGCCCTTGGAAAGTTTGAATGACCCCAGTGATAGTACATTAGCTGTCAAAGATGGTTGGATGTGACACACCGTTAGGAAGCAGAGATGGTCCCATGAGTCTCGATGTCACACAACCCGTGTTCATCCTGTCAACGAGCCTGCCTCCATTCCCACGGCAACCCTGTTACAGTCTCTTCACCTGGGTTTCATTTCAGTGTTCTGTTAAACAGGCAACCGCACATAAGAATATACCACATCTGTCATTACTGTATCACATGACCCCAGGACATCCTTCTGTTGTTTCCTGGAATGACTACTGTCTCATATTGAGTCATGCCCATTTACATGGGTTTGTTTTTATGTTAGAGAGTGAGGACACATTTTCCCTGTCAGCTACTGGCCTCAACAACAAGGCCGGGGCGCCACACTGACACTGACTCTTACCCCCTCCACTGACACTGTGCGTTTCATTAAATGCACATAATTTGAGCAAATCTTGTTCATTTAAATAGTGTGTGTGGAATTTCTGTTTAAAGCTACCTCTTTATAAAATCAGCACAGCTATCCTCTTACATTTCCATTACTGCACAAATGTTATTTAATCTTTCTGAGGATTTTATCACTTTTTACTGTACTTGTTATTCAAATTTTAATGATTCTCTAATGATTTTGTTTCTGAAGGAAAGCAAGGACAATGTGACCAAAGGCAACACAGGTTATTGATTTCTCTCAACACCCTGGGCTTTGGAGTGTCCCCTATCATAGCATCCCGGGAACAGAGAAAAATGCTCAAATAGGCTATATTTCTTTATAACCTCAATCTATCACATCTCATGATGCCTCTGGACGCAGTAGGTACATACACATATTTTGCAGAAATGAGAAATGTTGACATTTTAGAATTGTTTAGAATAACAGTTATTAACTTTTGAGTTTGAGTCTTCAAACAAAATAGGAATACAATATAAGGTTTATACTGTGTAACTTCAAGTATACATGTACCTTGCTAACCTTAACCCTCTTAATCTCTTTAAACCTGCACTTGTTTGCCTATTTTGGGCAGCATAACAAGTGAAAGCACACCATATAGTCCCAGCCTACACAGTTGTTTTGGCTAACATGTTGGCCTGTTTAAACACCCAGCAGACGCAGGCTGACATTATTGTTCGTATGGAGGCTTGGTTGCGGCCACCGGACAAATGTAAACCACATATTCACTCTCCTATTAGCTCTGTTTTGTTTTCCGCCTTTTGGCTGCTTAATTATCCGCTTACTTTGTCTGTCTGCTGTTTTGTGATGAGCAGGAAGTGTGGAGTGGTTTTATTAGAGCTTTTTTGCTAAAATCAGCTTTGCTACCATTGGAAATAAATTGATACGAGAAGATAGTTTTGATGGTAAAACAAAAACAAATCAAAACAAAGAGCTGAAAGAGGCCAAAAGCCCCACAGAGCTGAGGGAAACTGCAGAGTTGGTAGTCCTCTTCGAATGTCCCCATTCAACTGACATTAATCTTTTGTTAATTAAAATGTTGAGTAGTGAGGAGATCAGAGTAAATTAAACGGGTATCTAAATGTCATGGTCCCACTTCTGTTCTTCTTTGTTCTGGGTTGTTGCGGTCAGATATCCTCTTATGAATTACATGGTTAAAAAGTATCTGTTTCTTTTTGGATGTGCACAGGTTATTAGCACTTTTATATCTGGCTTGAGGCAACATTTCCTTAAAATAAAAATGCGTTATAATGAGGTCGGATGAAAGAGAGAAGGGAAGGGAGACCTGGTTAACATATCTTTACAGCATCCTCGAGAAGGAAATTGTTTTTCATTTTCCATCAGAAGTTAAATTATCGCAATGAACTAAAATCATGTCAAAGTTCACTCAAGGATAAGAATTGACAGTATTAAGTTGCTAAATAACTTAGGATAGCAGCATAATACCCCAATGTTTGTCCAATATGTTTCCATATTTGTTTCAAACAGGCAATAAAAGGGAGCTGTGGTGTGTTTGTGGACATTGCTGCTTGACTAATCTGTCTTAATTAGGAAAAAGGTCCTCAGTGACTGGTGTGCTTTTGCCCTTTAGTTCAGTGTTGCGGTTTCAGAAGCTGAATAAACCTGATAACATTTACAAAGAAGCCGTGTCCAATAAGGAAGGTGAGTCAAAGTCAGCAGCTCTCATGTGCATGGAAGACACAGGGCCGAACAAATGAGTCCAAAAGAGATGTTGGTCTGGGATAGGGTGGAGAAAAGGGACACTACAAATACGGGGAAAGAATTCCAAAAACATCTATAACAAGATTAATGCCGGCCTTAGAATACAGGAAATACTAGCTGATTTTGAAATCCTGATTTTACTCAAAAAAGAACTTATTACAACATTTCAAAAACAATGGCGAATACCACGCTACAGGGTATAATTAGGATTATCGTGGACCAGCTCATGTGATCATCTGGGGAAGCAGAAGTTAACAAAATGGAGACTAATGTGATGCAACGAGTTAAAGTAGAAATGTTTCGCAGTGACAAAAAACAAAAGGCTAATTAAGTCGTGACATTTTTTATGGAGATGTGGTGAACACAGGTTGTATATTCTTCATCCAGAACTGTCCGGAGTTTAGAAGTTGACTTTCAGTTTTTGTCAACAGTTGTAGGTACAGTATGCTAGCTATGCTAACGTTATCTTTAAGGGCTGGTAGGTTAACTGTTGTCTCTTTTACTGGCTACCGCGGTCGCACTCTGCTGGATCATCTAGATATTACCTTGTGTATTAAATTGAACCTATCTGAAATTAGTCTGCAAGGAGTTTGGGATGTTTAAAGAGGTTTGTAGTTGAATGTGTGTCTCTATTTAAACATGTCTCCATGCTTTAATGTTCAAAAGCTCTTTATTTTTCTCATACTGCCTGTGCTACGTGCTGAAACCAGAGCCCAGTCTGCTCTGATTGGTTAGCTTGACAGCTCTGTTGTGATTGGTCAACCACTATAAGAGGTGTGTCGGAAACGTCCCTCCTCTTATGCTGGGCATACACTGTGCGATTTTTGGCCCGATATCGACACGATTTTCACTCGTGCGACTATTTTGGAGATCGGGCCGAGTTTTGGCTCAATCGTGCGTCTCGCATCGTGTAGTATACATGGGGTAACGACAAACGATTAAGCCCTCCCGACCACCTCCCGATCGATCGGATGAAAATCAAACTTGTTTGAAATTCTGGTCGCCCCTCGTGAGGCTCTCGCACAGTTGAAGCAGTTTCACGAGCCGATTTGCCTCATCCTGTCACACTACGCATGCGCGAACATAGATACGGAAGAGAAAATTGACAACAGAAGAAGAAGACAACAGAACAGCATGGCAGCACAACGCGTGAACTGGACGCCGGCAACGGAGGGTCGGCTTGTTGAGCTATGGCAGGCACATCCCTGCTTGATGTGGCTTCACAGTCCTACCATGACCGCAACAACAGGGATAAGAGTTGGATGGCAATTGCAACCCAATTGCAGCTGCCTGGTAAGTTTTTGTCCGGACTAGCAATTTAGCAATGTGGATAACAACTGTTATCAATAACTGTTGTTGGTGGTGGTGGTGTGTGTGTGTGTGTGTGACTCAATTTCTTTTAAGTTTATGGGACCATCGAAAATGTATAGATGATTAGCAGATAATAATGTTAGCAGTACATGTAGTAAGCATACATCATACAGTATGTTAGCCTACTTTTGCAGTGAACGAGGTAAAAACGAGGGTGGCATCACTGCGGACGCAGTTTGGGAAATTGATCAAACCCAAGCCCAGTGGCAGTGGGCAAAAAACACTGACCCCCAAACAGCAGTGGATACTGCAGCATTTGGACTTTTTGAGGGTCCATGTCGCGCACAGATCTACAGAGTCCACTCTGAGAGTAAGTTTTAAATAAAGTAAAGTCTAGTCACTTTATTTATATAGCACTTTCACACAACATAATTGATCCAAATCCAAAAGTGCTTCAAATAAAAAGAATACAAAAAAGTAGGCTAAGAATATGTCTGTGAAGATTCTCATTCATCCAGGTCATGGTATTCAGCTGCAGTTGTTTTAAGGTGCTATATAAATGAAGATGAGTTCAGTTCAGTTAGTTAAGGCAACTGGACTTCTTTTTGGAGTTGAAGACGTTTCACCTTTCATCCAAAAGGCTTCTCCAGATCTGGTTTGGAAATTGGAAACCAGGGGAATAAATCTCTGGATCGTGGGTGGTACTGTGACCTGCAGACCACTCCCCTCATCATGTGACAATCATAATCATTTTCCCATGGCAGTGCTATGTCTAAATTAAGTTACTCCTGCTCACATTGTCTAGGTTTAGTGGTAATACAATGAGAAATTGGTATTTGACCTAAACAACACTGTTAAGATCTTAACTTGTGTGTAATCACTTTCCCTGTCTGCTTTCTGCACTGTTTCCTTCAGCCTGGGTCGGAGTCGGAGGACACAAGTATTACAGAGGAGGGAGAGGAAGACCAAACCACAGTTGACATTGACGCAGATGTCGAAGATGTCACTTCGAACATCAGTAGTCCACTGTCAGAGCCCACGGAAAACCCCAGTCCACCAGTCAAAGTGTCAAGTGGTCAGTCTAGCAAAAGACCTCGAGTCCAGAAATCCAACTCAAAATTTGATGAGCACAACCTTGAAATGGCCAAATTGTCCGTGCTTCAGCAGGTCCAGAAAACCTTATCTGGCTCCGATGCTGATTCAGAGGAACGGTTTGGCCAACAAGTAGCATCAGAGCTAAGAAACCTTACCAATCCCGCTGTACAATTAAGGGTAAGGAGGAACATTATGAACTTAATTTATGATGCTCAGGAGACAGCGATCAGCCAGCAGGGCAGCGTTCCTGGAAATCTGTATGGCAGCCAAGCACAATTTCCAGGTACACAGGTTAGGCCACCTTTATACCCCATGCTGCACCCCTATCAGGTCCAGTCAGCCCCCCAAAGCCACCAGGCCACAACCCAGCCAATGTCATTTTTGTCAATGCTGAACACTAGTCAAGACTAGTCCAACAATAACACCCTTCCTGTGTTCTTTCACTAAATTTACATGTTCTTTATAAGTCACTAATGTGAGTTACCAACTACCTCAATGTTGTTCTTTGTGTTACTGGAAATATTTTTGGATTTATTTATAATTGTTAATGAAGAAAATCATTTTGTTTATTTTCCCCACAGAGGTAGATTTATTTTTGTAATAATGAAGGGATGTGTTTAATGTTTCTGTACATAGTTTTTATACATGTTCAATAAACAAAGAGTAATGTTTCTTCAAATACAGAAGTGAACTGTCATTTTATAATAACACAAAAATAATGACTTGGTAACTTTTCTCAGACAATTTGGTTGTCTCATCTCCTACACCATGCCTTCTTGCCAAGACACACTCCCTGCAGGTGTCTGAAAGTAGCTGCAAAGGAGGTCCCGCTGCATTTTCGCTTCCACTGAAGGGTTTCTTGCTCGTCCCATCGCAACTGACTGAAGACCTCCCTCCCGTCTCCATGCTCCTTCAATGAGCCTGTGGTTGGCATCTTCTGTGTCTACATACCCAGGTGGTACATAGGCATCTGATCTGCGTTGCCGCAGGAAATTGTGAAGACACATGCAGGCAAAGACAATCTTCACAACCTTGTCAGGTTCCAGGCAGATTGTGGTTCTGAAAACTCTGAAGCGGTTTGACAGAATTCCGAATGCATTTTCTACCACACGTCGTGCTCTGGACAGGCGGTAGTTGTAGATGCGTTGGTTGGTGTTGAGGTTTCTGTGGGGGAATGGCTTCATGAGGTCAGGGCGGAGAGGATAAGCCTCATCACCAACCAGCACATATGGCATCACAGCGTCAGTGCCTGGCAGGGTTTCCACAGGGGGGAAGTTCAGGGTGCCTTTATCCATCGCCTCCCTCAGGTCCGAATGCGCAAACACTCCTGCGTCTGACACCCTTCCCTGTGTCCCTGCGGACGCGTAGACGAACTTGTAATTAGCATCCACTACAGCCATGAGAATGATGGAAAATCGTGACTTGTAGTTGTAGAACAGGCTTCCGCTCTTGGCAGGGGGTTGGATGAAAATGTGTTTGCCATCTATAGCCCCCAAGCATTGGGGAAACTGCCACTTATGGTAAAAGTCGCTGGCAATGGCCTTCCATTCGGCATCAGTTGATGGTGTCTGAAGGAAGTACAAAGTAATACATGACATTAATCTGGTGAAATAATGTTTTCAAAAACACTTTGAGTTCTTTTTTTTTTAAATTTCACCTTTCATAAAGACAGTATAAATACACAAAGGACTCAGCTGATTTAGGTGAGAAATCATTGTGCAAGTCAACCTTTCAATAGTCTGACCATGGGTAATGTGATGTTCTGTATGATTTTAGATTATTATTCCCAGTTAAATTTACCTTCAAGTAATCTTCACGCAACACAGAGGTAAGGGCTGTGCATGTTTCCATGACGATCCTGCTCAGTGTGGTGCTTCCAATCCTATACTGGAAACTCAACGAGTTGAAGGTCTCGCCTATCAAAATGGAGAAAATGTCTATAGTGTTGTGTGGATTTAAATGTTAAAGGTGGACAATGAGATCTTGCCTGGTTTTTAGTAAATTTTCATTTTTGTCTAAAATCGTAAGCATCTCCCTATGATCAGCTTGCTGCCTGCTCCCAGAATACATTGTGAAAAAGTCCGGTCTTGGGAGACAACATGGGCAATGAGCAAAGTTGGGGGACAATAAGTAAAGTTAATTTAGTAGTGTGAAATTGAAAGTAACATTTTGTTTGGTGTTTACGTGGAATATCAACAGAAGTGACATCATGCAGGATCTCATAGTCCACCTTTTAATGTAAGGGAAGATGAACATCGACAGATTTTAGTATGGATTGAGAATAGAATCTAGTAGGTGGTAATAGTACCTACATGGATAGAAAGAGGTGTAGTTGGAGGTGCCAGCATAACTGATGTAGAAAGGTGAAAGTTGTATGATGTAGTGTGGTTGTATGCAGTTGCATGTGTGAACTTGATTTTTAATATGACAGATAGATGACCTTGCCTCACTTTCAACCTTTGAGTAATAGGGAGCATATGTCAACACACTTGCCTGTTGCCAAAAATCTAAGGGTAACAGAAAGCCTCTCCTTAGGGCTGATGGCCTTCCTGAGGTGAGTATCCTGCTTCACAATGTGAGGAGTAACCCTCTCCAGAAGAAAATAGAACTCCTCTACAGAAATTCTGAGGAGGTCCCGAAAACCCCTCATATCATCAACCTATAAAACAGAACACAGGCGCATTATAGATGTTAGATGTCGTTGTTAATTTAAGAGTCTGATCAAAACATTTAAATGTTGTATAATAAGACAAACTGTCAAAGTAAAACTGATGCCTCCATCACATCAATAAGATTGTTTGCATAGTTCCTCCCCCTAGACAGCTGCAGTCATTGGATAGACCATCACATTTCAACTGTATTGTATCTACTGTAGGCTACCCTAGGCTACTACAAACACAGAACAGTAGAAAGTCAGTTAAAGTTGACAGAACTATAACAAGTAGTCTACTTATGGATTTATTGACTGACCACGTTGGTGTACACGAGCTGAAAGGGTCTGATAGGCCTAATGTGCTATTATAACAATTTACTTACCTCCAGCTCTCGTTGAAGAATTGACAGGCCATACTGCCCACGTCTACCAAGCCATTTCCTCGTCCATACACGTCGCCGTCGTCTTTTTTTTTTGCTGTCTGCACACAGAATGGCACAAATTGCCAGAGCAACGCGCTTTTCTTTGGTGAGTAGCATCATCTCAGGAAAGCATCTGTGAGAATCCAAGCATCTCCCACTTCCGGCTTCTTCTTCTTGCAATTCCGGTCAGTCCGACCGAGTCCGACGTGTCGTGTAGTGTGAGCAGCCAGATCGCATCAGACCATCGGATCGTACAGTGTGAGAACGGGAATCGTGAGCTGCGACGTTTTAACCCTTGCGATTCACTCGTACAGTATGAGCAGCAGCTGAATACCGCGATTCCAAAAATCGCACAGTGTATGCCCAGCATTAGTGTAACAATTGATGTCATTAGAAGAAGAAGAAGAATCGGAGGATGAAACCCTCTTTATTTGTCACATACATGCACACAGCAGAGCACACACAGTGAAATTGGTCCTCTGCATTTAACCCATCCTAGTACTAGGAGCAGTGGGTGGCTATTGTGCAGTTACAGAAGTAAACAAATGAGTCCAATGGAGGCGTTTAAGGCACTCCCTTTGAAGGGAACTTTAGGATGTTAGCCTTTACAGATCATTTAAATGCTCAAAAACTTACAAAACACACTACAGGAAAAGGGAAACCTTTTTAAAAAGCACAAAAAGGCCTCTTTAAGACCCTTTCAGATTGGTAAGACACTTGCATTAACAGTTAATCAGGTTTTAACAACCGTTCTGAATAAGGATTTCTGCTAAAGGAGGGGCGCACAAAGAACTCCTGAGGTCGATTTGAGTGCCTCAACTAGCAACAAAGGAGCTCTTAAATAAATGAACCCAATTCCCCAATGAGCCTTTAAAGGGGCAATTTGCTAAGCTTATTGTTGCAGCCTCCATGTTGTGTATTGATTAGCACTTTCAATGAAGGGGGACTCCTGGAAAGGCTATGTAAAGTGGACCTTACAGTGTCTGCTTTACTTTTCTTTTCTGGCAAAAGTTCTGGCTCCTGGAGGTGTATCTCCCCTCTCACGTAAAAAATGGCAATTAAAGCAAGTATGAAGAGATATAGCTTGTGCCCTGTGCTCCCTGTGGCCCTTTTTCCAGCCTCATAACCCAAGAATAGAGTTTTCTCTCTTGGTCTCTTTGAGCAAAATGCTGATCCAGCAAGCTGTGCCCTACACAGATAGGCCCTGGCACAGTCTGCTTTGCCTTTTCTTTTCTGCTTCATCCCTCAAGGCTCACAATATCACAGCCAACAACACAGGAGCAAAGCTTGATGAGAAATACAGCCAAGATCTGAACAGATTTAGCTAAACTGATAGATATTCCGAATGATGGTGCTGCATGTCTCTGTGACTCTCTCTTTTAAACTCTGCTGGAAAGGAGGGATGGTGTGACTTTGCAGCAAAGCTTACTCAGGCAACACTTGGGCAGATCAGTGCTCTCTCTGCCAGGGCCCTAATCGAGTTCTCTATAGTCTGTCACATTGTGTACAAACGGCAATGCTGCAGGTGCTATAAGTGCCAGGGAAAGGCTCTACGACCACAGGAATTACATGGTGCACGACCGGGACATTGCAGCATGATGTGCATCTGCAGGTGTGACTCACCCTGCTGAATCCACACTGCCTTTATCCTACATGATTTGATTACATGCTGAGTGAGGAACATCTTTCACACTTTACTCCGACAACGGTAATGAGTTATCTTTACAGTATTGCCTGGATAGGAATATGTAATGTTTTTGAGTCAAGTAATCTCCTAATGATATTCAGGTTAATCTAATATAGATAATAGGAAGTGCCCATTAATTTATTTGATTTTCAAAGAGCCTACAAATGGATAGTTTAACTAGTCACAAAAAGAACTATTCAGCCAGTATTCCACAGTAAAAACTGCCATTTATGGTTCTTGATGAGCTTAATAATCCTTAATAATACAAATCATCCTGATGATTGAGTTTAAATGCTCTCTTTTGAACTTGAAAATAGCAGTTTCCATTAATAAACTGATTTCCTGTTGGAGTGTTCACAAATGGCTGTTGGCCTTCATCAATGGGAAAGAATTGCAATTAGTCAAAAATGCTGGTTCCAATAAATAAAAATAGACCGGTTCAAATAGGGTCACCTGATATTGTCCATCTGTATGCAGTCTACTGATGATGGGTTTGTTTCTTACTGTTAAAAATCGTTTAAAACAACACTTGTGATTGATGATTTGTTCCATTTTACCTCAACGGCCATCTGGGTAAATCTCAAAAAGTGTCGATGTGTGAAACTGTTGCAGCAAGCTTGAGGTAAGGGAGGCTGCCTGGCAGGGATCCATTTAAACCATTCTTTTGGAAACTGTATAATAAAATAATATTACGGTTTAAGTGTTTGTGTGCCTGACTGAATAGTTTGACACTAAATGTTGCCAACCTGCTGTGCACTGAGGTTACTTTGGTAAAACCAGTGGTGGGAGAAATACTCTAATTGAGTAGAGGCAGCAAAACTACATTGTGACTGTTACAAGTCCTCCATTCAAAACTGTTGTGTAAAAGTACCAAAATTGAATGTACTCGTATGTGTAATGCCCTTTACGGAATCACAAATACCATTTTATAACTTCTTACTATTATTGATACATGTGACTTTTACATGTGATGAAAGGGGAGGAACGTTTAATTACTCTGTATACTGCTGCTGGATATCTTAACAGTATGTCACTGTTCATTTATTTGTTGGTTATATTTTGTAGTAGCAAATAATCTGTATCTCTAAAGTAACAAAAGCTGTCAAATAAATGCACTGGAATAAAAAATGGATTTCTATAATGGGGTGGAGTAGAAGTTTAAAGCAGCTTTAAAATGAAAATATTCGGTTAATACAGTTCTGCTCGCAGCAGTGTGGGGAATCTTTCAGCATCTGTTTCAAACAGTTAGAGCTAAACAGAATTAGAACTCAGTCAGTAGTATTGATCACTGATTCATCTTAATCGTTAGAAAGGAATCCTGTGTGGACTTTAGTAAAAGTAAGCGTCTATGGGCATCTGTATACAAAAAATGGCTGTTTGTGTCTCTCCATCCTCTATGCTGGACAGCTGAGAAGACAACCCGTTAAGCTAAAACCATGAGAGGAAAACAAGTAAAGACTGCCATCTAGCGGTGTTGGATTAAATGCTTCACTTAAGGATATATACATACAGGTTTGGGAGGGTTACTTTTAAAGTGAATTAAAATGTAATCCGTAACCTAATCAGAGTGTTAAAATACAAAAGTAGTGTAATGCTTACTTTTCTTCCCTTTTGGATTACCTCAAATAATGCAAATGAATACATAAGTGTATTATGTAAGAAGAAACCAAGATATTTAGTATGGCGAATGATTTTATGTAGGAAAAAATGCCTTTCATTAAGCATATTCAGACAACAGCCTATACACCAACAATGAGGCGCATGAGCACGTATTATACTACAGTTTATAAAAGCTGAAATAAAATCTAAACTGATAGAAAATGCTCTGTTTTAGTTTAATACACACAGTTAAGCTCGAACATACAAACTCATACACAAAAGAAAGAACAAATGAACCAAAGAAAGTGAAAAACCATAAAGCAGATTCATGTAGTAGGCGTATAGATGCACACTCCCCGAAAAAGCCTCGTTGTTTGTCCTTTGTGTTATTCCATAGAGTGGTGACATCACTATGTTACTCATTTGCATAACGTCATCCCCCTCGCGCTTCTTTCGGCCTGCTCTCCAGCACAGCTAGTCAGAACCCGACCGAGCAGAACCTGAGTGGTTCCTATACACCGCGACACCATGTCGAGGAGACGCTGTTTTATGCGCTGCGAAAAGAAATTCCCTTTGTTTGGACTACCAAAGGAAGAGGAGTTAAGGAAGAAATGGCTAAATTTCATTTTCATCAGTACTCCCTCGCAGTTCAACCCGAACCTATCATTATGTTCACAACATTTCACCGATGACTGCTTCATGAACCACACACAGTTCGTCAACGGATTCTCGCAACGTTTACATATGAAATATGGGGCAGTTCCCACTTTGTTTGGCGACCCGGAGAATCCGCAGCCACAACCTGTAAGTCATCTTTGTTATTACTTGTGGAGTTGCAAACACAGTGCTAGCCTCAGCTAAGTTGCTAGCTAATGTTATGAAGTTCAAACTGTTGTGCTTATCAGCTATATGCCCAGCAACTTTATCAATATAGCCGTGTATTTTTTCGTTCACAACATGTTGTAATGTGTTCGTGCAGTCTGTTTATGGCTACAAGCTGTTATAATACGGTCACATCATCTGTAGCTTAGCGATCTTGCTAGTGTTAGCTGAGTTAAGAACTCCAGCGCTGTTGTGCCTGCTCAATCTGTTTTCATTGCATAGTTGTGTTATTGCCCACCAAATCCGACATAAAAACCCCTAGATGTCAAACTTCAATAAATGTTGGCTGACGTAAGCTAAATTGATACCATCACCGGTGTGTAAGATACACAGATGTGTGGGGGGGCGTGGACTTTGAGGACCCATTGTCAGGATCATTTTTGATCGCTTCTCCTCCATGGATGTTCACACACACACACACACACACACACACACACACACACACACACACACACACACACACACACACACACACACACACACACACACACACACACACACACACACACACATGTTTTTGTATGTAAGCTCCGTAGGTGACCGTGTGGATGCCTGTTCAAAACATTCCAAAGAAAAACAACGTTTTTTGTATTTGCTTATCACTATTCATGTGATGTCAAGTAGATTTGTGATGGACGTTCGGTTTTAGCCAGTAATATGAGTATGATGCATTTGCTTTGCAATATATTGACTGCCTTTTGTATTTTGCATCAGTTAGTCCCACCTAAAGCAAAATGCACATTTTAACACATCACCTTTGTTGTGTTAAGTGCCAATTTGTTTGACCTTTATATCACACTCTGTACTTTTACATACAAACACACACTACAAGTATATATAGGCTGAACATGCGTTTCTTGATACACACAGTACAAATACAAACAGGTGAACCCATGCACATGCGCATTTTTGGAGAGGTCCAGAGTGGAGAAGCAGCCAGTCGGTGCCGGCAACAGGGAGAAGCTGGGGGTTTGTTGCCTTGCTCAATGGCACTCCAGCTACCAGTCCACTTCGGGACGTGCACTTGCGTCCCAATGCAAAGTTGTTACAGATCTGCCGCCCCCAACACAATGAACAATTTAAGTTCAAATATGCAATGCTGCTAGACATATTCATTACAGGCAGAAGGAAAAGCGACAAAACAAGGTGACCTGCTTGCATAGAATTACACATAACATTTAAGGTCAGGGAATACAAAGCTGAAAGAATAAAAGTAAAAAATAAGGAATATTTTGTGCACAGGAATGTGAAACAAACGATTTATATTTCTATGTTTTACTTATGTGCTGTTAACTCATCTCTGTCGCCGTGGTGGCAAAATTAGAGCATGTTATCTGTATCGTTGTGATGAAAGGCAAAAAAAAGTGTGTAGTATTTAACATAAAACATCATCACATCATCTTGCCACAGATGACTGATATCTGTATTCTGCATTCAAGTGGTGTGTGAATTTGCGTTTCAATTATAGGCTGTATGAAGGCTGACATTGACAACAAGAACACCAAAGAGTTGATGAAGAAATGGTTTGAACAGGCATCCAAATGGTCACACATGTTGTCATTCTGCTGTAACTGTCCTGAGTTATGCATCTCCATCACAGCTTCACACACTCATACTGAATGTGCACCAAAGTGTGTATGGAGGTATATGCCAACAGATGAGCATGAACACGAGGCAAAACATTTTTTAAAATGTCCCGGTTAGTTGGCTAATGGTTAATGGGTCTTAAAGGTCCACGCCTACCACTTATGGGTCAACAACCTAGAAAATCACCAGTTAATCTTGCACACCGGCGCTGTTATAAACAGACTTTATAATTGTTCAAATTTTCAAAGTGTCATTACTTTTCTGACCAAAATCAGGTCAGCAACTTGGATGTGCTTCTTCTTGGCGCTATGATCCTCCACAGTTTTAACGTGCAATCTTTCGTTTATTTGTTTTCCTTACAATGGTGATGACTTTTTTTACTTCCGATGATGTTTTGATGCTCTGGGAATCACGTTTAATCAAAATAAAATAAAACACACACATTCAACAAAGAAAACAGGCCTTTACAATAATCAAACAAATCAAAACAAAAGAGGCAAACACAAATAAATTAATAAACTTTGATTGTCTTTCTTTCTTTTACTTTGTGTTAGCTAATACAACTTAACGGTTAAAAACGGTGTCTCGATGGCATCTTTTGCACAGGTTTCCCATCTCTGTGTGTCGCTTAAGAGCCTTGCACCGTGGGAAATGTAGTCTTTCATAGTCTCTTGACGACAAAGTGCAAAAACAAAAGACTGGCTCCAACAAGCAGTGTAGTTATTATCGATTATGACTGGGCCGTGTTTGTGCATCTCAGGCTGTTTGTCAGATGCTAAATTAATTTGATGTACCTAATTGCCCTGTCTTTTACTTCAGCAGCTCATCGCCCCTTTAGCCAGATTCCATGATGTAGGATGTCAGACAGACCCTCCACAAACCATGTCAGTGGGCACTCGGGTTTTGATACTTCCAAAAAAGATGACAGTCGGCACTCAGCTGGCCTGGGGAACGCTGAAGCACAGGCACGTGAGAAGCAAAGGTATGTCACTTGTGTTTTGTGTTTGAGATGCAGTGCCTGTAAAAAAAGTTAGTTATACATGAGTTATAAGTTGCTATTCGGTGTACTGCGGCCTTATTTTGTGTCTTTTTCCTTTCATCCACAGGCAGCCAGACAGCAGAGTCCTCTCTCAGAGCTGGCAGCGAAACCTCTTCCAGTCACCCAGATTTCCATTTGCCTTCAACATCAATAACCACACCAGGCTTGAGGCCAAGAAAGAGGCCACGACTTGAGCTGGAGTACGATGTGGAGGAGGAAGAAGAGGAGGAGGAAGAGGATGTGTGGGACACTGCCCCAGAGGTCAAAAGTGAGCCCGATGAAGCAATGTACAGCCCCATTGGCTCTGTTGTTACAGAGGGATCTGAAGCGCCGTAAGTTTGAATATTTTTAGCGAAAATATTCTAGGAGGTATTTGCACAGTTGAAAAGCAATATTGTAAATTGTCTTGATTTCTTCTGATTGATGTTAGGCCCACGTACAGGGACTCCAAGTACATCGTATTTGAGAGCTGCCTCAAAGAGCTGTTTGACACCTGTCCGGTGTGCAAGAGGAGCTGTGACGTCCTGCGGCGGCGAATGGGGACGTTCGTGGCATTCACACAGCTTTGCCAAAACTGCACTTACTCCAGACAGTGGCAGAGCCAGCCTGTGGTCGGGAGCACCCCTGTCGGCAACCTCCAGATATCTGCAGCCACATATTTCACCGGGGCATGCTTCTCCCAACTGGAAAAGGTATTGCTATCGCCACCTGTAGCCTGGAAGAATTGCAATCAGTGCGCCTTTTCTACAACTTTTTTTTATCATGTTTCAATAGATATGCAAGGCCATGCAGCTCCAGATTTTCCCATATGACACCTTCAGGAAGCATGCTAGGAGTTTCTTGGAGCCGGCTGTTGTCTACAAGTGGAAGGTGGATCAGCACAACCTCCTGCAGCAGCTGCACCAGGGTGGAAAGGTCGCAGTTGGCGGAGATATGCAAACAACGGGTAAGCAAATACTTTGACAAAAAATACCCTTATTCAGTTACAGGTCTGTTTTTAAAAGCATACAACTTGTACATTTAAAATGGTGTTGAAAGCTGATCTCTATCATGTTATCTGCAGGGAAAAAGTATGGCAGCTACACTCTGATGCACCTGGAGAGCAACCGCATTGTGGACCTTCAGCTCGTTCAGGTGTGTTGCATTGTTCTGCATTTTTTAAGTCTTCTTTCTCCTTTTTGTTGTTTTCCCTTTACTGTAGTGTGTGATATAGGTTGTTGTGCATTTAAATGGTCTGCAAAGGCTAGAATCTATTAAAAGTTTGGGTTTCTCTCCTCCTACACCTGCCTGAAACGCCTCCATCTGACTCCTTTTTTTTTTTTGCTTCTGAGACATACTGTTCTCACTATGTCACACATTCTATTGGCTTGTGCTCTAACACATTGGACGTGACAGGCTTAAAGGGGTGGGACATCTCTGACAGTTGCCCAATCACAACAGAGCCGGCCAGCTAACCAAGAACCAGATTAATTGCGTTTACGTTGACAGCCCTATTTATATCTTTTCACCACCAGACCAATGAAGTGGGAGGTAGAAACCACATGGAGAAAGAGGGGCTGAAACGATGCCTAGATGTTCTGGAGTCTAACTGTTTGCCAGTGGAGTACATCGTGACCGACCGACGTCCACAGATCCAGAAGTTTCTGAGCGAACGCAACATCACTCAGTTCAACGACGTATGGCACTTTGAGAAAGGTGAATGTTCATCACTGTATATTTCATTAAACACACTGTGAGTTTGTCATTGTATATTAATTTAACACACATGTACATTCTTGCAGATTTGTCAGCCAAACTTAAAAAACTGTCGCAGAACAAGGACTGTGGGGTGCTGAAGAACTGGCTGCACAGCATCAAGAACCACGTCTACTGGACCGCAGTGTCCTCAACGTCAGGGCCAGAGAAGGTGGCCAAGTGGACTTCCCTGGTGAACCACGTGCAAAATGTACACGAGCACAACGACCCCATCTTCCCCAAGTGTGAACATCCCGTCAAAGTGTCCCGGGATGAGAGTAAATATGTCCAACCTGGTATGTACACTAAATATGCCTCAAATAAACAGAAAAAGACCACCGGCAAGTAAAATGTCATTTGAAATACTGATTGGTTGGTGTATTGACTGTTATTTTATTGTACTTAAGGTTCAATTGCACTCAACAAATTGGAAAAAGTCCTCGTCAACAAGACCATCGTGGGGGATGTGGAGAAGCTGAGTCATCACAACCAGACTGCATCCCTGGAGGCCTTCCACACACTGATCCAGCGCTTCGTGCCAAAGAATGGGGTTCTCCCATTCATGGAAATGTTGTGCAGGTTATACATTTACACCAAAGTAGTTACATATTAGCGCCGTATGACTCTAACAATGAAATAAATGTCTGTTCTAATTTGCTATTGTGTTGTTGTAGGTTGTATTTGGCGGTCATGCATTTCAATGAAAATGCAAACCGGGAAGTGGTCTACAAGGTGGTGATCCTGGAGGACTTCAAGGGGGAATGCATCACCAAGCCAGTCAAAACCGAGCCAACACACAGTAAGTCCTAAAATAGTTTAACTTTAAGAGGACCCATTACGCTTTTTAGGGGGTTTTCCCTTTCCTGTAGTGTGTTCTATAGGTTTTAGTGCATGTAAATGGTCTGCAAAGGCTCAAATCCCTGTGATCCCTCCAAGGGGAGTTTCTCTCCCACACACTGCTCTACTAACATGTCACAGTAGAGGCACAAATCACAAATATGGACCTGAAAGTGGGCATAATATGTCCTCTTCAAACATAAAACCATAAAATAAGTTTGAATTACACTTAAATAGTATGACCAGCTTTGTCAAAATAAGTTGGATGACACAGCTTCAAAAAGTCGTGTTTTGGTCTTTCCAGGCTTACAGAATTTCAAATCAGAAATCTTTTTACTGGATTTTGACAATGCATAACCAGTGTTTGTCATTTAGGAATTGAAAGAGCAATATATGCCAATACAAATGAGACAAAATACAAATTTATGAAAAATAAACAACAACGAAACAATAGCAACGACTAAAGTAATCCCCTATATTCACTGCCAGTGAGCCACATACTCACAAATATTTGCCAGAAATATATTGTTAAATGAATATATATGCATGTTATACATATCCATGCAACATATACACATACACATTTACTCTATACATACACACATACATACATGTGCTGCAGACAAGCTTAACCAATAGCAGATAGTTTTACCGAGGGCTTACAGAATCTGAAACTCTTATTGCCATATTCAGAAGATAAAAATACTTATTTGAAGCTTGTAAAGACAGGGTGACAACTTTAGCGATCGCAGTCAGCTCTCATTTTGATCAGCTCCGCTCCCCCCCTCCCTACAGCATTGAAGATTGTAAAGGCACAATGTCGAGGGGCAAAAGGAGGAACTTAGCGGCATCAGCATTACAAGAGGACGTGTGTGTTGTGTTTTACCTCACAAAAAAGACACACAAACACAATCATCAAAATTTCTTCCACACTTCCTCCATGTGAAAAAAACCATCCTTGTCCTCGATGCTACTAACATAACAATGATTTAATAGGATACTTGGAGTGCTGTGAACAATAAGCTGCTACTGTTGAACGTTATGAGACGGACTGCCTGCTAACAACCCTTTTCATTGATTTACACAGATTTCAGAATCTTAACTATTCCAGTAGCAGTCCGATGGGGGCGCAAGGGGAATTATGCCTGGATCCCCCTCTTAAAATACCTATAGCTAAAAAATTATTGGCAAACTTTGAAGGCCTTTTCCTCCAAGTCGTGTCTTGGTACCATCATCATGTTATGTGAATTATGTTGCAAGATATTTGGAATACATAAACAATACGTATTTTATTTGAAAGCTTAGACTCTCCTCATTCCAAGGTGTGTGTACACAAATTGTATCACATATATGAACAATGAAAACAGATTCAGAACAGTATAATATAAAGCAACAATGTCACTCATTTGGATTCACTATTTTACAGATTATGTGGATGACCTGATGAGGCTGGTGTTTGATGAGGTGCTGGAGGACCCAACTCCTTTTGTGGAGGAGTTAAAGACAATCCCCATCCCCGGGGACGGCTCACCGCAGCCTGAGAGGTCTTCAAACAAAGAAGAGGTTCCCCACAATGTCTCCAACCAAGTGATGTTAGGCAGCCAGCCCACTAACCTGCTGGTTCAGCAGACTCCCGGAGTGTCCGGAATACAACCGTGGTTTATCATCCTGAACGCCCCCAGCTGACCGGGCTCAGGATCAGACACTATTACAGTACAGATACTACTCTCTCTTCTGTGTTAATATGTATATATAGCTGCTGATTTACACATGTCTAATGTTCAGTTTTTCAACTTTCAAAAAAATAAATTCATTTTGAGGGAAAAGTCATTTATCTTACAGAGTTTCTTTGCTTGGTAATTTGCTTCCGGTTGTATGATGTTAGTACAATGGTATTACAGTACTTTGGTCCATCCAAAATGTTAATAAACCTCAAACCTGAATATTTAAGAAAGTAAAAGTGAGTTTTTGGCTCTCAAGTGCACAACTATTGGGCAACTATTAGTGTAAACAATTATTATGCAACCATCTCACTATAATAATAAACCAACAACTCAAAATGTACAAATAAACATTTCTGACATTTAAAAAACAAGTATAATAATAATCAGTGACCAATATAGCCATCCATCTCTTCAATAATAGTCACAAGCCTTCCATTCATGGGGTCTGTCAGTTTATTGATATGTTTACCATCAACTTTTTATGCAGCAGCAGCCACAGCCTCCCAGACACCGTTCAGAGAGGTGTACTGTCTTCCTTTAACCTAAATCTCCCGTTTAAGGGCCCGCACGTTATCAATAGGGTTAAGGTCAGGTGAAGAAGGGGGCCATGTCATTATTCCTTCATCTTTAAGGCCTTTACTGGCTAGCCACGCAGAGGAGTACTGTTATACATGTGATGGAGCATTGTCCTGAATACAATCCTGGTCTTCTTGAACGATGCTTCCTGTACCAAATATGAAAGAAAGAGTCTCCTAAAAAGCTGTCAGTATGTTCAGGAGTCGATTTTGAGTCCATCTTCATCCCTGAACGGTCGACGTATCTCCTCTTCAATAATACCAGCCCATACCAGAACCCCACCTCCTCCTTGCTGGCATCTGAGTCGAAGTGGAGCTCTGTGTCCGTTACTGATCCAGCCCCGGGCCCATCCTTCTGGTCTGTCAAATCAGTTCAAACCTTTGAAAAAAACATCTTCAGATATATTTCTTGACCTGGACTTGATGTTTTAACTCCTGTGTCTTGTTCAGTGGTGGTCCGGTTTCAGCCTTCCTTACCTTGGCCATGAGCACTGAACACCACTTACTTGTTGGCCCTCTAGGTAGGCTGCAGTTCTGGAATATGGAAGGCACTGGAGGATGATGGGTTAACAATAATAATAATAATTATACGTTTATTCTATAAGCGCTTTTAAAGGTGCTCAAAGTCGCTTTACAGAGGTACATTAAAAAGGACAATGGATAAATAAAGTAAAAGTCTGATTAAAATCGAGCAATATAACAACAATCACACATTAGCTTCACGTTGGATTCTTCTCAAATCTTTGGCACTTAATTAACGTCCTTTGTTCTCAATATGTTTCTTGCGACCTTTTGGACTATTTGCAACCGAATGGTTAAATCAACACCCAAATATCTTAGCAATTTCAAGGGCTGCATTCCTCAGAAAACCATTTGTGACTTTTCAGAACCAGTTAAATCTTTTTTGACCCATTTCTCCTGAGGGAAAGAAGCTGTCTAATAATTTAGACACTTTGATATAGGGTGTTGATCTCCCTAGGCCACACCCTCCCTAATTACACAGATACACATCACCTGAGATACTTAAATCTAATAATAAAATATGCATCAAAATTATGATATGGTCAAAATACTAACTTGTATGTTAGCTAGCCTAAAACGTCAACAGGTGCTCCGGTCCCAGCTGTGTGCATCACTTTTTAGTGTCCCCTGGTTTCCCTTGTGTTTAGAGATTTAATTCACTAGGAATAAGATTGATGTATTTGTTTGGACGTTTTTATTTTTTCAAAGGTTTGGCATTATGGAGTTGTTCCAATGTTTCCCAGTTGATGAGAGAGAATGAACACATTGATATGATGGAAGCTTTAATAAAAACGGTCTTTCCTCTCAGGTTTCACTGCGGCCACGCTCTGAAAACTAGGTCACCACCATGTGTGCAATGCAGCTTTAGAAGACCACATTTGCAATTTTACTGTTATTGGACCCCTACAAAGTCATTATACAAGATGTTTGCGCCGGCATTATACACAACACTATAATCTGCAGATTCATTTCCTCAGTGAGTTAGCCTTTTTATCCAGTCCTCGTATGTGGAAAGTTATTATCTGTGGTAATAGTTCTTGCTTTGGAACAATAGCCATGGGCAGGTTGGGAAAATTGTTTCCACATAAACTGGTCAGTGTGTCTTCACATTCTGCTGGAGTCGATTATTCTCTCTTTGTGCAAATGCTGGCCCTGCTTTTCTCTTTAAATGAAGTGTGAATCAGTGTGTGTGTGTGTGTGTGTGTGTGTGTGTGTGTGTGTGTGTGTGTGTGTGTGTGTGTGTGTGTGTGTGTGTGTGTGTGTGTGTGTGTGTGTGTTTGTGTGTGCATGCGTCAAAAAACCTGCTTCCATCCCTCCTTCTTCTACTGCTTACCCGAGTCAGGTTGCAGAGGTAACAGCTCCAGCAGAGAGCCCCAAACTTCTCTTTCCCTGGCCACATCAGCCAGTTCTGACTGGGGGATTCCAAGGTGCTCCCTGGCCAGCACAGAAGTATAATCCCTCCACCTGGTCACGGGTCTGCCCCTCAGTCTCCTCCCAGCTGGACCTGCCTGGAATACCTCCCTAGGGAGGGGCACAGGTAGAATCCTTACCAGGTGCCCAAACCACCTCTAAAGCCTGCCTACAGTATAAATGTATTAATATGGAAATAAAATAAAATGCATGAATAAATAGTTTGAAATATACTTAATGTATTTCTACTTGACATTTAGACTGCCTTCACCATTAGCATGCAGACACATGTTTTATTTTTGTATTTATGTCCTGTAATCTTTAAAAGGTATTTATACATTTATTGTTTTATTTCCATATTTTCTTCAGCATATATTTATTAATGTGTTTATACTTTTATTTATGCATTTATGTATTTATACTTATGTCATTTCGCCCTCCCTGAAGGTATACCTGCTGTGTCCTGACTGAGTATGCAGGATATCAATATGTGTCACACTTAAGAGTAACAACTACAACAATAGCAGTTGCAATATATATTTTTAATAATTGCAGACTTTCACAGCTTGGTCTTCTTTAAGATCTTTCCCAGCAAGAGTCTTCTGTTTCTGGGATGATCTTTGTCCACAGAGTAAAGCTTTGTGGGAGCCAGCTGATGAAGGATAATTTGCCCTTGGTGCCTGTTTAGAAATATCATTAAGCCTAACGTTCAGATAAATAAAACGAAGATGATGAACACACAGAACAAGAGGCGCACATTACAAGTTCAAGCGAAGTCCTACACTAAATCTATGTAACCTCAAAACGCACCTCACTTCCTGTGACACACATTTTGGAGACGGCACTCAGGAAGCGTTAGGTGAAGCTCCTTCCCGCTGACAAGGCAAGCTGCTCCCAGTCTGTCAGCCAGGAGGGGCAGGTGTTGTGCCGGGCTCCCTCTTACCGCGACACAATTGTGGCTAAGGAGGGACAAATACAAGGAAATCTGAGACAAACTAATCACTAACTGCTTCATGTTCACCTATTTAATTTTAGCTAAAGTGAATGCAGCCAGTGTTGTAAAGGAAGTCATTACATTTACTCAGTGGTGGGCCGTCAGGGCCAGCAAGGCCTTCTCTGCTGGCCTAAACATCATCAGAATATAAATTAAATTTTGATATATTTTTTCCACAAATACGTGTTAAATTATTCCCCATAGTCTATTCTCTTCATTTTATAGCGTTCGTTTTGGCTGCGCTGCTTCCAGCCTCAGAACGAGATTTGGAGGGCTGGCCTTTATGTTAGAGCTTTTATCCAATCATATTTCAGCCATAATGTGTTGCTAGGGTCAAAGAAATCTGCCCTTAGGCCTTCAGAATCAACAGTGCGGGCGCCTGTAGCTTAAAGTGAACGCAAACAAAACTGTGGCGTTAACCAATCAGATTTCGAGGTGGCGACAACGGGCCAGCTAGCAGGCGTATGCTAACGTTAGCACGTGCACATCTTCTGATTGGATACGCACTATTGAGAGGCAGAGCTAGGCAATAGGCAGAGCCATACAGTCTATGGGCAAAGCTAGCAAACAGAACTAGAACTTGAGCGAGCTAATTTGTGTAGATTTCTACAAGCTATTTTTTTCAACCCACAATGGCTGAAGGAGGAGACGAGATCAATTTGGTAGAAGATATAATTACAACGCCATTTTCAAAACGAACTTTTCAAGTAAAGCTACACATCTTGAAAAGGGAACGACCAACTCCGACGCTAGCGAGCCTAGCACAGCAGGGAAACTACGAGCGGTACCCCTGGCTCACAGCCTCCGAGAGGCACTGCAAATTGTACTGCCGGGAATGCCTGGTATTTGCAACTGATCGGTAAACAGGAACTTTCATTTATGGGACACGATGAAAGCGCCGAGTCCAGAAACAGAGGAAACTACGTGGAGCTTCTTTCTTTTCTTGCTGAGAACAACACAGATTTGCATTACCACCTGTACACAAACAACATGTTTACTGGGACGTCAGGCAAAATACAAAACGACCTGATTTATGCTATTGCTGAAGTGATGGGAGGAGAGATCAAAATGAAGATTAAAAAAGCACCCTTTGTCGCTGTTATGGTGGACGAGACGTCAGATGTGGGTAATGTAGCACAGCTGGCACTTGTTCTGCGTTATGTGACAGACACAGGTGTCAAGGTTTGTCAGATAATCTGATTAATTAAGTTAACTGTAAATGCTGATGTATTGATTATAAAAGCTTCGGAAATATTAATATAACTCTGTTGTACTTGACTATGTTAATGTGATGCAACGCCCGGTTATACTGCGTTTCTGTCTAAATGTATAGTTTCTAGAGCCATGGCGTCATAATGATAGTATTAAGAGGTGGAATAATTCAGGTAGGACTGTGTAGGATATCACTGAAGGCCTAGGTGTGAAATGCACGGCCCGCCACTGCATTTACTCAAGTAATGAACTTAAGTACAATTTTGGGGACTTTAATTTAATGTATACTACTGTACTTCTACTGCTTCTACTCCACTAACATTCAGAGGTAAATCGTGTACTTTTACTCCATTAATTGTTTTTAATATCTTTAGTTACTTTGCCTTATAGAAACAATTACCAAACATTTAATTTTGAACTCTAAGGATTGTTTGAAAATTCCGAAAACTGTGGAAAATATTGAACCTTATTTCCTTAGGTATTACATATACCAGAAGGGGGCAGTACAGGCCCATTTCCTACTGAATGGGTGTCACGAATTAACATGATTATACCTCTGTATAAAGTTCACAGCTTGTTGATGTGTATGGATTAATTTACCTGCTTTTTTAGGCCACAGCAACGTCGCAGCTCGAGTCCCCCCTCCCTTAGTCTGGATACCTGTTTGAGGGGTCTTGACCAATGGTGGCCACAAAGGGCTCACGTTGGCAGCCCCTGTAGAGCTCTTTTTGGTAGCCGCTGCAGGGGCCTTCTTGCGAGCCACTGCGGGGGTCTTCTTGGGAGCCTCAGGTGGTTGAGGTGAAGGGACACGGTCGAGCTTAAGGCGATCAATTATTTTCTCAAGAGCCTCAACTTGACTTTTGGACGATTGGAGTAGACATCCACACACCATCACCGTGTCTGCTGAAAATAAGTTCATCTTTAAATCTCTGCTGTAGTATTTTATGCCAAAGGACTCATTTTAATGCAGGTGTTGTATTTAAAGTTTAAAAATAATATCAACGAAAAAAAAGCTGGTGCTTACAGAAGGGGTTTTCACACAAAAAATCCAGATGAAAACTGAAACGTTGACATTAATTAAATGTATTAAGTCAACACATTTCAGACAATTGTATTACCTTAGTTGAAAGTAATAATATTAAGTTGAACCTAAAGTTTTATTTAAATGTCATATTGTTCCTTTCAACTAACCTAATAGAGTTATATGAAAGTAGTTGACATAATACATTTAATTAAAGTACCAGTTCCTTCAGTGATGGACGCCCCCATTCATCGGTACAAAACCAACTGACCTGCTCCTCTGGCAGGTAACACAGGCAGGCGAGATGCTCTCCTCCTGGACGGAGGAGCTGCTGCAGCAGATGGAATTGGTGGGAATGTATCCATCAGAGGAATGGCTCTCAGCTCACCGGGTGTGCGAGTCTCAACAGTGCTGATGTGGTGGAAAGAAGAGGACGAGGGTGGCCCCCTGTCTCTCTCCGCCGCGCATTTCTTGGCAAGAAGCACATTGTGCCAAAAGGAGTCCTCCTCGTCCAGACTTTCAGGACGCCGCTGGTTTCTGCTTTTGTACTCCCATTTCAAACAGGGTACATCTAGAGGGATCATCATCTTTCCTCGCCGAGAGAGGTCTGGGCTTCTGGAAGAAGATGCTGGTAGAGGTCTGACTCTCTCCATGACTTTGGCGTGTCGTGCTTCCTCTGCAGCGCACAGCCTCTCGGTTTGCCGGGTTAAGGCAGCCCTCTGAGACCTCTGTGTGTTCAGAATCCTGGACTCATCTGAGTTCTCCTGTCCACTATTTTTCTATGGAAACAAAATACAGTTGAGTTTATGTCGTTTTACACACTTTCAGTAGAATATTAGAATACTTTTACATAGACTCAAGGCTAGAGATGAGTAGGGTTGGTTACTTACGCCACCGTAATCGACATTCATATGTAAACACTTCTTGAATCGGAAGAGTTTTGATATTTTTTTATTCTCCATCACACAAAAAAAACAAAACTAAACCAAGTTGTCTGCAAGTACTATAAATTGTGACTGCCTTCCCTGCCTAAAAGGACATTATCTTTTCTCCGCCAGAGGGCGCCTTATAACACGCTGGAGATGTCTATCTGTCTGCCTCTTGCTCGTTGGTTCACAGGCCCACCTACTTCCTGTTTACCGTGGTTGTTTCCGCCACACCGGCGCAGGTTTGTTTGACAGCTGTGGAGTTGCTCTACCATGAATACGTCTGCTAAATGCCGTTGTATCGATCCGTTGTCATAGCATGGTTGTACATTCTATTGGAGGTTCCCATGGTGACGTGCTTAAATGAAGCAATTTTCTCTGCAGGGGTGGAAAAAAATACTCAGATCTTGTACTTGAGTAAAGTAGAAGTAGCCTACCAGAGTGTAGGAATACTCTGTCACAGTAAAAGTCCTGCATTCAAAATGTTCCTCCAGTAAAAGTAGAAAGTATTCTCATCAAAATGTACTTAAAGTAGCGACAGAGCATTTCAGAGTAATATCTCTGATATGTTTTATAATTATTGATCATTGAAGTGTTCTCAGAGCTGGTAAAGGTGCAGCTAGTTTGAATGGCTTTGTATACTGCAGGGTAGCTGCTGAATTTACTCCAGGTGAACTAGTCTGATTTAAGGGCTGATGATATTTACCATCATTAATCCAGATCTGTAAAGTAACTAAAGGGATTACTAAAGGTAGTTAGGTAAAAGTACAATATTTGCCTATGAATTGTAGTGGAGTAGAAGTATAGCAAAACAGTTACATACTCAAGTAAAGTACAAGTGCCTAAAAATGGTACTTACAGAACTTGATGTACTCAGTTACTTTACACCTCTGAGCTGGTTGAATATGGACGACTGGTGATGGCTATTATCTGCCAAAATATGTGTGAAAATATGAAATGAAACATTAAGGCAGGTGATTCTTTTAAATAAATTATTCGAAAATGACCTGCCTGTCCCGGGTCCCTGTCACTTGTCTCCAGGAATAAATAAAGTATACAATTCAACAACTCCCGTCCAGTAGAAAGTATACGCCTGAAGCTCTCCTCTGCCGCCCATCGTCACGCAGCCTGATCGGTATGTAGCCTATGCCGTACGGGAATCCATTCAGTCATCAACCCAAAGGTGTCATTTACGCTGGGGACATGCCTCCAGCACTTTTTGAAATGGCCAATTTTGTCCCTATCCCTTTTAAAAATATAACTTGTGTTTAGAAAGAAATGTTATCAACAAGAAAACTGGTTTATAAATCATGAGAACAGTTTGTCCGTTCACACTTGGTGGTGTACTTCTTCGGACCCTCTGCAATTTTGGGTCACAAGAATATAAAATGGAAAAACAAATATTGCTGAAAATAGTACAGTTGCACCATCTGCTGGACAAATGTCTCCAAGTCAGATGCGGCGCAAAATCAGGCATAATGTCTGGATAGTAGAGAACATTTCCACAGGAGAGAACGTTTCCATTTTATTGGATTGTTAGCCAGTTAAAAGAAAGCACAAGGAGGTTATTATATTGTTTTATTTTTGACCATTTGTTTTAGCTGCTTTCGGATAGGATCAGCAAAATAAAAAATGTCCTCTTCTCAAAAGTATTCATATCGTATATCCACCAGGAGCATGACTATAGACTAGTACCATCACAGCAGGGTGTCCCACTCTTTAGTTATGGTTATTTGGATTTTATTAATCACCCCGCACTAGAAACGTGTTGTTACTTGTTGTTTCTTGTAACATAAATGAGCTTTATCAATTTGCTTTCACTCAATGCTAGCCTCCAATCAGAATACTTCTGAATCCAATTTAAATTATACTCAAACTTAAAATCAAGGGGACTGTGAACTGACCGATGAGAGGTGTGCAAATCCCTTTACAGACTGGGAAACTATCGAGTCCTTTGACAAGATGCTGCCATGATGCTGGCCATTGATCCCATCTTTCACTGATCAAGTAAAGTTTAGGAAACTGTAGAAAAGGCTCCTTGATTGGACAAAAAGGATTATTTGTTTCTGTGCAACATTATGGGAATGCCTACTGGGAAATGAGCCCATTATGGTCTTGGCCCCTATCCAAACAGTAAATAGGTGCTAGCTATTTATGCCAATTTCTGCCGTCTCAAAGGAGCTGTAAGCTGCCAGCATGGACACATATAGCAAGTGTTAATCACAAACTGCTGCTGGCACTACCCTGACATCTTATTTTAAAACTAACATTCCATCATTACTCAGCTGAGAAAACTTTCAGTACATACTGCAGGAATTTGGAAATGATCCATGTACTAAGCATAGACAGCCTCACCTCTGATTTAGATCACACCGTAGGGGTCAGTCATGTATCATGTGACAGTGGCATACAGGAACTCACATATGATTTTAAATGCTGCATATCTAATGTTGGGCAGGGAGTATATAAATGTGTTGCTAAAAAGTTGCTTTAGAGAAGAATGCATCTTTTGAGGGCCACGCAATTAATCACATTTTTATCGGAATCACAATATGCACTGGTGCCATATCCACAACGCACCTAATAAAAAAGATTCTTGTTCGGTCCAGATCATCATAATATTCCACACAATTATCATTTTAATATGTTTGTTTAATGATTATAATTGTCTCTTATATTGAAATTCATATCAGACCAATTAATCATGATTATTTATTTTTTTAAACCATGGAAAATACATTTTTCAAAAGAAGATATTTATTTTTCTTGTACGTGTGATGGTCAGTCCAGCTGCAGAAAGAAAATTAAAAATTGAAAATGCTGAGTAATGACACAGCAGAATCCATCTGTGGAATCACTAGTTCCTCGGCAGAATCCTTGGGCACCGTGTCTCTTTTTACCAGAACTTCTTCTCAGTCTCCTGTCTGTCTTTCACTGACAACTTTAACACTTCAACCTCTTGGATCCAGCCATGGTTTTCCAGTAGAATGGAATTGCTTTTCCAACTGGAAGCCATGCGATCATTTTTAAACATAATCATTGTGTGTCAATCATGGATTTCTTTATAAAGAAGCCTTGGTTCCTCAGTTAACCTGTCACGTGGAATGAGCTCTACATTTGGTGTGAATATTTGATGATGTTGTTGGCCAGACTCACTATATTGTGGTTTGTCACTTTTGGTCTTTCCAGGATAGCAGGTCTATCATTACCCCCAAGTATTTATATGAAAGAACCTGCTTGATTTGTTCAGTATGGATTACAATGGGGACGGTATGGGAGGCATATAGGGAGCCAAAAACAATTTCCTTCATGGGAACCGATGAAGCAGAGCAGCAGATCTGAATCCAACCATCTGCAGCTCAATGCCGCCGTGCAACGGATAAGTGGGTTTTAGTATTAGTCGTGTTAAGCCAACACAGGCAAGGCGTTTTAGCAAAGTTAGTACAAAGCTCTATGACACTCACACAATAACATTAAGCACACCCTTCTTACATTATTAAACGCTTACCACATATTCTCACTGTTTAAAAAACACCTTTTGACTCTAAAGCAATGCTTTAAAACACTCTTGATGCCATATTATGCACATTACACTGCTGCAGACTATTAGATTCCAATTTACAGTTTTACTTGTTTATATATAATCATTTTATTTCTTTATTTGTGTTGATATATTTTATTTTATTTGATCTCTTATCTCAAATGCAGAACGACCAAAAACACAGTGGGACCCCTATCAAAGTTAGAGATAAAGAACATCTGGACATCAGCATTTAATAAATGCTCAATGTGATAGTAAAAACATCATATCTAACAAATAATACAGTAAACAGTAAACAGTAACCAGAATGTGATATTAACTCTTTTTTCCAGTCGATTGCTAACAGAAACCATCAGATTTATTAAATCATTCAATGACCATGCCAAAAATGAGCAAAGCTGAAAACATTTGCTTAACTAAAGTAGTTTATTCAAAGACTGTCTTTCCTAAATTTGATCAGATGCAAGAATTTGCCATTTTCTTTTTTTAAAGTAGTTCATGCAGGATACTTTTCATCAGTGTAAAATGGGAATGTAGGGGTCTGCCTTTTTATATTGAGCACTTGTCATGCTATTTAAGCAATCTAAATGCAAACTTTTATCACAATTTTTCACATTTCACATAACCCCTAATGTGTTAATATAATAGTTAGCATAAACTTTGAGATTATGGAAGTTTTCAGTGAATTCGGACTAATAAATAAGAGAAACGTAAGTGAACACATTGACATTTAAGTTTTTAAAAGCCGCAAAGAAACACATTTTGTATTTAAACATACACAATCCCTGACATGTACTGTATTTCCCCAAACAAAATAAAAGTCATTAATAATGTTTTCAAATCATTTGTGCTTGGTTACATTTCACAATCAAAGTTGAATCCATTACAATATAAGGATTTGGGTTGCATATTCATGCTTAATTAGTCATGTTTTTTGTCCGTTGCGAAAAGTAACAAATTCATTTACTTAAGTAAAGTAAAGTACTTGAGTACATTTGTACTTCATGCTACTTTATGCTTTTACGTTTTGTAGGCAGATTTATATTTTTTACAGCTTCACTTTAGAAGCTGTAAAAATGTTACGGATTTAGAATATTAATAGGAATAACAAATACATGTTGATGTTGTTATTATTATTATTATTATTATTATTATTATTATTATTATTATTATTATTATGTGAAACATTATTAAGTGATGTAAACATTAATGAATGAAATTATTATAAATCCTTTAGTTTATGTTATTCTGAAATGAGCCAAAAGAGTAGCCTACTTTTAGTGTTGGAACTTTAAGTGATTCAAATATTTTCTTGCCTTCCATAACTTCCACTCTGCTTACTTTTTATTTCCCTCCTTTATTCAAGAAAATATAATGTACTTCAAACATTATATTTACACTAAAAACGATGACATATATAATACAAAATTAGAAAAATAGTGAACAAACATCAAACAAACAATGTGATCTCATGTTTGCAAATGTGTAACTTCACATTTGTTATATTTCACTGGAAGTTAATTACTCATTACTCAGCGGATTATTTCCCCTTTGTTCCATCAGCCAGTCACAAGTGGTGAAAGCAGGCTGCTGTTGAGTCAAAAGTACCGATTGTACTTGAGCTGCCACGAGCTGTTGCTAAGCGACACGGTGCCCACGTCAAGTTTGGGCAGAGCAGATATTTGAAATCCGGTTTTAACACACATTTCAAAAATAAAAGCCTCACTCAGCTGCCGCAACATGTTCTAAAACGGTATCCAATATTATAAAACCGTGTGCTTACATTCACAACAGTAGTATGATCGACCTTTGCAACAAAAAACAAAACAGGTAGATAACCATATTTGACGTTTATTACCAAGAGCTAAATTAAAGCAAGGACCTTTCAATTGTTTACAATAAAATGCCCTTTACATTCTGTCAATGTGTTCCACATGCCGTAGAAAGGATGCTTTTATTATTGTGCCATATTCCATAGAATGATTACGAAATATAATCATCCGAAGAACTTGTAAAAATGATACGTTGTAAATGTCATACAAAATGGACTTACATTCCGTAGCCTACTAGAAACTCTGTACCCATAAGTCGACAGGGATATGATAAACGTTACGGTTATTATCTATTAATCGTAGCAGGCATATATGTTTCCCAGATGTCTAGAAACAGCATTAAGCCTCTGTGAAATTGTAATTATTCCTCTATGACACTTGCAATTTACAAAAGCGACAGACTGAGGCGCCAGTGTCACAGTTTAAATAAAGGGCAAGCCTCAATCCAAGCAGAGGATTCCGTCTCTTTGAAGTCATCAATGACACTTTAGTTTTTTTAAATGTTTTTTTTTTAACCTAGATTTACCTGCGTTTAAATGATCCTTTAGGTAAATTAATAGATAATTGGTGTTGTTTTAGGACAATTGTTGGTACTTCGGAATATCTCCTTACCCACTGATGTTTATTATATATTTCATTAAGTTGTGAATCTAATAATGTTGCACAGGTGAGCTTTGCAAATGGCGTTGTTTTATTTTTGGATGCAGGCTCAGCAGTCACACAAATAAAAAAAAATAGTACATTTTCCATTTTTTTAAACCATGCGCAAATTCCAGAATAATTTGGTAATATTAAAATGATCCACAATACAGTGGAAACCTTGATATCAATCCCTTTTTGGAATTGAACTCGACATTTAAATACACCAGCTACCCCCATTTTTAAATCCACCTGTTCACGCGCATCCGTTTGCACGCTCTCGCTGATAGGTGTGTGAGGAACAGAATTGTTTAGCGGCTCGTGCAGGGTGACACACATCAGAGCTCCTCCTGCCACCGCTGCTGCTGAATGGATTACCTACAATTCCACCTCTCCCAGATGCTTTTCAGCACACACTACTAACGTCCACTCCTCTGTGTGTGAGGAGCCCTGCCTTCTCATGATTCCATGACCACCTCGTGGACACTGCTCGCGGATCATGTCAGTGATTTGAACCCCGCTTTGACTTCACATCCCCGCTGCTGCTGCTGGCTGGACGCACGGCTCTTCCTCCGGGGAGGTTTTCCTGCAACAATTTGTTTTATGAGGGGCGAAATCATGGTGCCTGTACCGCATCGGCTCCAAATGGCACCGTGAGAACTTTCCTCCCTCCCCCCTTTTCCCCCATTCTTTTTTATTTTAGATGTGTGTCATTGGGAACGTGCTTCTTTGGGAAATTAGCCACCGTGTCCCCTTTCAATTATGTTCACTTTTGCTGCCTTCTGCTACATGCTGTCTCTGGTCCTCTGTGTGTCCCTGATCTTCTTTGCTATATGGCACGTAAGTACCTCAGAATGAGTTTGTTTGATGTTAACCAGCTGATCATAAGGGATGCATGCTTTATTGCACGCGCAGGTGTGACATTTGTGCGTAAGAGTGCCACATAGTGCAGACAGAGCCCTGGGTGTTTATTCATTAATTTCAGATGCATATGCTCCGTAGCTTTCACACTGTTACAAATGAAGGATATTTTTGGCTGATATTTCCTTTAATATGACAGGTACACCTGTATCTTCAGGTCTTGCTCCATCATTCAGACCTGCATCCACCTTTCTCCCCAATTTGACCCGATTCTACCTATTTGCCTGCTGACCCATTTTGATATGCAGAAAGGCTAGTCATAGATTCATCAAATGGCATCCCTTCTATATCAATTACGGAATCTAATACTGTTACCCCCAGCCCCCCCATATCATTTTGCTGTTCCGCTTCCTCTGCCTTTAATCAAGCCTCAGCTCAGCTGTACACCAGTGACAATGTGACTGACTGCATTATTCTATTTGAGTATTCAAATTATTTGCTTGAGGAGCAACATCTCTATCATGCAGAGCCTTATGTAAAGACAGATTTGGGTCAGGTCTTACAGCCTATTGCCCCCAATCTGCCTTTTGCACAGAAACAGACCTGATGCACTTGGGATGAAGGAGGGAATTACAGCTAATAGTCGGTCAGCCAGTCTGTCAGACAGTGGCCCATGTGTTTGTTTACAGAGCAGAAATAAAGAGGCCAAGACAGCGAGAAGGCATGCAACCATGGAAGTACAGATAAAACGGAGAGATCATGCAAAAATATACAACCCCTCAACGATGCTACTTCTAAACTGATAAGGAAAGACCTTGCTGATTTACTACAGATGGACAGAAACCCCCCTCAATTCTGCCTTTGATGTTAAATGCAGCACTGGTGGAAGGATCACAATGAAACACATTATTCTGTAGCTTCAGCAATAATCCATCGCACCAAGCTTCATTTTGCATTCTGCTTAAGACAGCAGAAACGGTTGAGATGCCTCCACAGATGATTCCCAGTTGCCTTGACGTACAGACGTGCAGTATAATAAGCTGGTGCTCCGTACTGCGAGGGGAACATCATTATGTGGAGGTGAGAACGTGTGAAGCTGTGGAAGAACCGAAGCTGCACATTAACACCAGACACCTGCCAACTGCTGGGGAGAGCTTGGCGGTTACTCTTTCACTCCTATCCGCCACTCTGGCAGGTAGCCATCTCCCCATCAGTAATTTTCTTTCTTGGATTTCGCAATCTCACCTAGCATCAAAATCACTGCTGCCTCAGTTGCCGCCTGGACAAAAGGTTAGATTTTAATGCCTTGAGGTGCTGTGCATTGCTTAAAAGAGCAAGTGTGCTGAGTCCAACTAACTAGGGTGAAATCCAAGTACCCAGGGTAAAATCAAGTTATAAATAAAGGGAGTCAGGGTAAGGGAACATAAAAAGACAGAGGCAATGAAACAGGCCACATAGAAAAGACAAAGTGAGTAATGAACTGCAATGACTCAAACATATTACCAGTGTGGTCGGCAGGTAACATGAGCGGCTGATTCATGGAAGTCAGGGAATGACAAATGACTGCACACAGTCAGACTTCTGTCTAATTAGCCACAATAAATCAAACCATATACTGCCAACATAATGAGCTCGTTATCTACTCTGCTCATTTTCAGGTAATGATCAATCTTATGTAAATGTATTTTGAAGTGGGAAAATCTGAGTCCTCTTTCATCCCCCGTATACTATGATGCTAATAAGTAAGACAAATAAAGGATTAGTCAGGATTTGTTTGGCGTATTTCAAGACTGATCGCACTTCAGTGATTTCTGACCCCTTTATAATGTCAGGGTTTTTTGTAGAAAAAAAATACAGTTTGAATGCGGAAGTCACTTCCGGCCAAAATGACAGACCCACTTTTCTGTGTAAATAATGCATTAGAGTGAAGCGGAAAATAATAGTTCATATAGTCATTTATCCCACCTCAAACAAAATCCAGAGTTACAGTTTCTTTACTTCCTCTGCAGAATCTCAATATCGCCTAGGGCAGCCAATGGGCTAGAACCGGCCCTGGTTGTTTGTCCATGCTTGGTTGGAAAATTGTTGGACTTCATGACATAAATTCCAAAAGCAGTTATAATAAATAAACAACTCTGATTTCTCTTACCAGTTTTTAAGGTATTTCCCACGCATGCAATATTTGCTTTATCCCAAAAAACAAGTCAAAACCAGTATTACAATCTTTAGCTCAATAATGATCAATCACAGATTATTATTGTGATTAACGTGATTCGATTATATTTATTGAATGACAGCACCAATACTGTTATATAAATAAAAGGGTGCTGGCATATTAAACATATACTGTATATTTGATGTGGAGTACAGAGCAATTGACTGAAACTAATGAAGATGCAGGAGAACCGGATCTGATGTCTCACAAACTGAAGGTTTTAATTAAAAGGCAAACTAATAAATTAACATACTGTATAAGTGAATACAAGTATGCAGTCACATTGTGAACCAATATATGTTCTTCCAATAGCTTTTCGGGTCTTAATATTTACCAAATTCTTGACCTGGTCATGCACATGTTTGCGCAAAACAGAGGCAACACATAAAGATTAAGACGGACGTCACAACTGAATGATTCCTAATGCGCAAAGGTAAAATCAAAATATGCATACATTTGTTAATATATATACATCTAGGTTTATTTTAGTCGATAGGAATTAGCTATACGATTACGTGGGACTTGAAGGTGACAATAATTAAATACGACATGCCATATGGATAATAACCATGTCACAGTATTCTCACTGTGGGATATAATGATGATCCACTTCAGAAAAGATACAGCAATTGTCAGAATCATCCTGTTCATCACATGAAGTTCAACAGCACCGTCACCCATGGGAGCACTCAAGTAAGCGATTACGAAGCCGTTTTAATTAACATACAAGGTGAACTGTGACCCTGCTGGGCTCTCCGGCTCATCGATAAGACACTCGCTCTCTGCTTGAGTGATTCTCCTCCCCTGTAACCACGGCCCCTAATGTGCTCTAAGTGTCATTAAAGCTGGGAGCGAGCCACACACTCCACCGGCACTCCTCGGATAGATGGGAAAGCCCTGTGGTGCAGATATGATGCAGAGGTTGTTCTGGCAGCTAGACAGAGGGCAGAATGTCAAAGTATCATTTACGCTCCCAGATGGGCTTTCAATAATATTCCAGCAGTGGCATGGAAGGGGCAGTGGGATTTGAAAGCATGCTTTTTATTGATAATGCTGATTCGCTAATGATTCCGCTCTTATCTGCATGCTAACGAAAGCTTTAGCTACGTGACCGTTAGTTTAACTCCTGAGGATATCACAGGTTGGACCGAGATATGGTGCCGCACACAAACCCTGAAATGTTTAATCAAGCTTTAAATATACTAGTAGGCATTTTTCCGTTTTCTATTGTCTTTAAATGTGAATAAAATGATTGTAGAACAAGTTAAGATCTGATTGATCTAACTAAGTCAAGCTAACCTTCCCTGGTTCTAGCTTTGTCATTAGACGTGATGGTGGCAAGAAAGCTGTAGGCTATGTATGGCACACAAAATCAAGCAATTCATTATTAAAGCAACTAGTTATGACTTATACATCTATATTATGTCAGCACAGTAAATACTAGCATTCATTTAATTTCTTATGGGAGAATAAAAACACAGTTGTGGTGTTGTGATAAATAAATACATGACAAACTGTTAAGAGAAACCAAATGGCTGTCATTAACAGGATTTCTGAATTGTTGGCATGAAGTCCCACAATTATCTGACATTTAACTGAAGCATCAACAAAGCCGCTGTCTCTGAGAGATGCTCTGATATATAATTAGTGCTACATGGGACAAATGATCTCTACCACACAAAAGCTTATCCACTTTAAGAAACTGGCTAGCACATGGTTAGCCACACCTAAAGCGAATGCGTGCAGTTTTGCCGTTAAAGCACATTTTTTACTGATGTTGAGTGGTCTCCAGTCAGTGCAATGCATGTGATTTGTAGTGATTCCTCCGCTTTCTTTTCCTTTTCACTGCGTTAAGGTTTCCAGATTAAACGCCAGAATTGACGCGCTAACGTGGACAGCCTTAGATAGTACGCTAATGCTTCAGTTCAAATATTCAAGTTATATAATGTCAGTGAACAATGCTTTACAACTGACGGGGGTCATTCTGACTGAGAATACATTAACTGTTGATACTTGCAGTAGATTTGCTGATCATATTTTGAATTCAGGACATTTTAGTGGTGGAAGAAGTACTCAGATTGTGTACTTAGTCAAATTAGAAGTGCCAGAGTGTGGGAATACTCTGTTACAATAAGTCCTGCATTCAAAATGTTCCTCCAGTTCCAATCTGATATGTTTTATAATTATTGATCATTAAAGTGTTCTCAGAGCTGGTAAAGCTGCAGCTAGTTTTAATGGCTTTGTATACTGCAGGGTAGCTGCTGAATTTACTCCAGATGAACTACAGTCTGATTTAAGGGCTGATTATATTTACCATCATTAATCGAAATCTGTAAAGTAACTGAAGGTACTAAATACATACAGTGAAGCACAATATTCACCTCTGAAATGTAGTGGAGTAGAAGTACAACGTAGCATAAAATGGAAATACTCAAGTTAAGTACAAGTATTTGAGTAAATGTACTTAGTTACTTTAGATAAATAGATGCTTTATTTATCCAAAATTGGGAAATACTTTGCTCACAGTAAGAGCGTGTTTATGCATTAAAATATTTAAAAGGTGGAATAAAGTATAAACATCATTTCATAAAAAACCCACTGTATTTGATTAATTGAGTGCAGTATCACCAACTTTAGTTAAGTGAGTAGGTATAATACTTTTTCTGCAACTGCCAATAGGTATTTAAATACAACAGGATACATACACATTGCATATGCCAAACGCACCCACTTAGGTTAATAGACCCTGGCAATGAGGATGTAATGCTTTTATTCCTGAGCTTTTGTTCTCTTTACCCTCTTCCTTCTGTCCGCTTTCCCTCTCTTCACATAAATCATCTCTGCAAAGTAAATGCTGGTTTAAACACCACACATCATGAATGTATGCACAGTTCAGGGTGGATTAGCAGGCGAGCAGCTCTGCTAGCATCGCACTTGGCATCGCTTCCTCGCCGAGCATGACTCTCCATCAGGCTGAGATATTGATAAGTACGTGGCATTCACAGGTTTAACAGAAGTGCCATGTGAATAACCATTCACATTGAGCCACCATAACTCCCCCTCATCTGTGATTGTCTCTCTGGTGTTCTGATGTACAGGAGAGAGAAGCTAAGGGTGTTGGACAGTGGAGAAGGACTTAGGAGGAAATGCATTCAGATGAAATGTAAAGGATTAGCGCTTCGAATGACAGGAGGTTTATTTAGCTTGAGACACAGTTGTGAAAGTGTGGGAGAAAGATTGAAACTGAGAAGACAACCATGCTTTGTGCTCGTTTTACTCAGCCTGCCAAAGACCTAAGAATGTTCCCTTGATCTGTGATGCTTCAGAAAGCTACACAAGTGATGGTATGATAAGGTAGGAAAGGCCAGAAACACTTTGGATTTGCTTATTGGGAAGATTGGACTGCTGGATAGATCACTGGAGCAAACTGACGATCAGGCATGAAAAAGCAAGAGGAAAGCAGATTTGAAGATGTGAGCGTGCAGCAATGCAGATCAAAGGAAGACAGGAGTGATAAGTAACAAAATTAAACCTCTGTTTGGAGTATGAAGTTTCCTGGTGGGTTGAGATGGATCAAGCTTTTCTAAGAGACAAGGTTGACAGCATGGGATAAAAACGCGAAATAGATGAAGAGAGATAAAGAGCGTAATAATTAACTAGAGACAGAAGAACAGAAGACTTCACAAGTAACGCTTTGTGTTGTGGGGAGGGCACTCTAAGTTCCTGCTGTCTTCATCTGGATTATTCATGTCTTAATAACAGCAATGAAATAAAGATGAAGTACCTCCAGCTTTCCCCTAATGTAATGATTACAACTCTTTTTCGCTCTATCCAAAAATAATGTTCTCATTCAATATTTACTTTACAATACATAGGGATTCAATATAGGAGGAATGGAAGATTTTTGAATCCTCTTTATATTCATGAGCTACTTTATAGGGCCCAGGGAGCAGGGTGGGGGTTTGGTGAGTATCTCAAGGGAACCTTCGACAGTGCCCTGGAGACCAACAGTCTCTCTGGTACCTGACCTCACTCCGTATTTGGTCAATTTTGGTAATTAAACCAATGACCCTTCCTTACTACTACCCCCTAGAATCCATACATTGTGTCATACCAAAATAGAAGAAAGAAACAAGTAGAGGATTTTGAATACTCTACTTTATATACATGTACAGGGTCCAGAGAGCAGTGTGGGGGTCCGGTGTTTAGCTGAAGGGCACCTTTGGAAGTGCCCAGGAGACAAACTGTCAAATGTAAACCTTCTGTTACCTGTGCACACTCAGGACTTGGTCCATTTTGGAAATGAAGGTGATGACCCTTCCTTTCCCAAGCCAAGCCCCCTGCAGACTCAGGTATGACCCCATTAAATGAATACAGTGTGTTAGATGGCATGGTAGCTAGCTGTGAGGCAAAGACCATCAGTTTTTCCAATGAATTGTTGAATAATTTGGGTCCATTTTATTTAGAAAAAGGGAATGCTGATAAATTAGAAACGTAGTCCAGCCAACAGCAATGGAAATAACATAGATTACCTCCAACTTTCTATGCCTAGCTCAAGGACACATTTTTCAGTGACCCTTTGTTTCCCAAGCCAAGTCCCCTACGAAATGAGCCACTAAAGCCCTTAAATTTCATACAGTATCTCAGATAGAAAACTAATAGAAGCTTGCTTTCATTAAAGGTGGTCAGTTGTAATCTTTTTAATGATTTTTGGATAGTCTGGGTCCACTTTATTGACAATAGTCTTTAAAAGATGATGCTGATTTATTAGAAACTCTGTCTTTGTTTAAAGTTCCCCCCACGATTTTTACTGGTTAATAATGTTTTTTATCAAAAGAACACACGCAACATTTTTACTGCATTAATTTCCCATCAGGATCATTTTTGGCATCTTTTTTCGTATGCTCAATTTGTATTTTGTCTACTAACCATCAATGTAACCGGATCCGTGCTTTTTATTTGACTTTGCTGATTCATACATACGGTGCAGCCCTACATAAGGAATTTTCTGGAAGAAAGAGATTTTATGTAATTTGTTCTCGTCACATTAAGAAGGAGGTTACAGAAACTGTGCCAGTAGTGTTGGTTAGTCTTAGATTTAAAGTTCCAACTATCATTTCTTCTGGCTAATCTTGCATTTATCTCAAGAATTTACAGGATTTTGAGACAGCGCTCTAACAAAGCAGCCAGGTTCCAGTGTCAACGACATCTTCGCTTTGTTCTGATTTTCAAACGTGTAACATGGTGCCCATTTAATTTTTTTTCAAAGAAATCTGAGCTTTTCAGGCAAGGTTGACTGATCATTTTCTTGCAGAGCTTGATCTTTTTGCTTTCAAAATCTATGGAAATAGGAACATAAAAATGTTGACAAAGGTAGCCGAGATGGACTTGTTGGTAAGGTTGTGGTAAGCCAACTGTTGCAGTAACAAATCACAAACTCCACAAAGCCTTTGTTTACAAGCTAGGGACTAGAATTCTGAAATAAAAAGTGTTGACATTCCCAGTTTGGCAGTGAATATACTGTATATCATATCAAATGTTATTATTTATTATTTTGACCATGGTAAATATAAACGGTAATGCAGGCTGACTCAATTGCGTACTAACTAACTGCATAAACTTTGTGGAAAATAATCTGAAAATTGACTTTAAATGGTCAAATATTGAACACAAAAAAGCATAGCAGAACTACAATGGTTCATTAGTGTTTTTAGAATAGATTATATCTCTATTACCCATTAGGGTGAAATGTAGTTAGTAGATGACGAAGAGTAGCAGATATGATATTAAGCTGCCCTTTATGTCAGTCAAAACGGAATTGACAAATTGGTAGGCTCTATGGCTTGGGCTTTCTTGTCATTTGAAATATTATTTAATCATATGCTCTTTGTTTAACACACAATCAGAAACGTCTGGAGAAAACATTTGGTCGCCCCAGGCTTAAGCCGAAAATGTTTTGGTATTAATCTCTTGCTGTAAAGGTGGACAAGTGCAGCAGGTCAAAGTTTTACCAGGAAGTCATTTCGTACACTGTTCACAACAGACAGTTTGACTTATAATTGAATGGTTCATCTTGTTTTTTGCTTCTTAGTATGAGTCATTTACAATGTCAACCTGCTATGAGTATCCCTAACCCTAATCTGTATGAACCTGTATAATACTTGTGTTTCCTGCCATGTCAGACTACTCTAAAGCAGTAACACATATTTTTTAGAGTAAAATGTTATTTTTACCAAAACACTACGAAATGTAAGCACTGCTTTTGGAGGATGCACATCTTTGGCTTTGGAAATGCCATGATGTTTATTAAATACAAAGAAGGACAGAATTAATGCAAATAAAAGGGGTAATGACATTCAATAAAGGGCAACGGCTTGATTCTGAAAGCACAGTGAGAAATGAAAGGAAACTGGAGGGAATATAAAGAGGAAGAATGTGCTTTAAAGAAGAGAAAAATGGCAATAAGAGAAGTTGATTCCTGTCCTCTGGGTTACACCTAGCATTTATCATAGTCATTATCCACTGCGCTCCCTTGAACTGTACAAACTAGGAAGTAGCTTTGGCTCAAGGTGCCCTAGTAAGACATCAGGGGGAGAAATGCATAGGTGATACAATTGATCGTAATCTCAATGAAGCAAACAGTCAACAGGGCTTTCTGGCACCTAAGGCTATAACGGAGGTGGCGTTCAGTGTATAGTTGGGTTGGCTCTGCATCGATCCACATGTTCATTAACCCCTGCTGCCTCCTCATCCATCATTATGACTCCACTCTTTCTATTGTTCCAGAGAGGCGCATAGACTGTGGGATTATATCAATGATCCTAGTCCTCACTTTCTATTGCTCCGCACTAGCTCTTAACATTTAAAGAATGACGGATCATTGCCAATTTGGGTTCTGCTTGCTTTCCTTTTTATTCTTATTCATGGCTTTGTCATTGATGATGTTTCAAAAGACTGCTGGCAGTTTAAGAGAAACCACATCTCAGGTCTTATCACATTTTGAATGTTGGAATTAGATAATCAGGTTTCCAAAGCCCTGACTGTTTCCATTAACCAACCTCATCATAGATGCATTGCTTGTATAAATCCCTATTCAATAGTTGGTTTTTTTTGTCATTATATTTAGTCTTTGGGCCATGTGATCACAATTGACAAGGTTAAGCCTGTGAGGATTCACGGATTTAGAGTGAACTGTGTTAGCATTGATTTTCTTCTTTGTATTTATTTTACGTACAGTTGTTGATAACAGTCAGTGCTGACAGAAGGGCAAATTAATAACAGCATTGAAGCAGGTGGATTCAAAAGAACACCTATATATAGATCTTAATGTGAGGTTGCTCAATTAGCTAATTAAATACATAATTATTTCCATCCATACATTTGAAAGTGACGTTTTTTTGTCCATATAGTAGTGACACCAGGATAAGATTCATCACGTAAAAGGTTTAGTGGTCAAATAGTACAGTTAACTATGGTGGCTGACAGCTGCAATCAGGCCACAACAGCCAAAAACACTTCCATAGAGAGAAACGTGCTACCCCTTTGAAAACAATGTGAATATAAGAACACAAATTGGTCAAAAACACATGCACATCATTTATAAAAACATTCACCAAACTGATGAAACATGCCCAGCCGCTGTGACTGTTGGCAGTTAGTTTGTTTCATAATTATAAGTGTTAGGTCAGTATATTTGAAAGGACTAGGCTAGCTACGTCAGCTTGCTAGCTTACAGTACATCTGTGTTTTGTCAATTCATCGCTTTTAGTAAACCTTGCACTTGTTTCATCAAGTTGCTGAATGTTTTCTAAATGCTGCATGTGTTTTGGCAGATTTGTGTGTTTTTATTTGCATTGTTTTTGAAACTGCAGCAAGGTTCTCCTAATGGAAATGTTTTTGTTGCCATAGCGCGTTAGTCGGCCACTATACAAACTGCAATTATCATGTCCTTATGTATCAGATGCAATGGTTCAATCTGGATAGAAACGGATAGAAAGATATTACTTTTTTGGGGAATACTTCCTTCTTTAGATGAATTAACACTTAAACTTACAGCCTGTAAGGACAAAATCAATGTTTCCATGGTAATGTAACCTCCTGTCATTGCTTTTCGGACCCACACCAACGATCCTGCAGTAATGTCAATGCAGGAATATCTCTTGGACAGTAAATGCTCAATTGAAATTCTGTCTAATAACCATCACTGTAGCCGCATATGTGCTTATCATTTGGCTTTGCTGCCTTGCAGAGACAGCGGAATCATGCATACAGAATTTTCTGGAAGCAAGAGATTTCCTTTCATTTGATCTTGTCACAGTAAAGGAAGGGGGTTACAGAAACTGTGCCAGCAGTGTTTATTAGCATCAGGGAAACTGCCTTCTCCAGCTGTCTCCCCCTGCCAAGGTGTTCAGCACAGATACCGGCCGGCACTGACGGAAGCGTGTTAGCGGTTTAAAACACAAGCTAACTCCCAGCCCATGGACAGCCAGTGACCACTGCCAGCCAGAGAAAGCTGGTATTCCCATTGGACATAAAGCACATTTTCCCCTTGCGTTTCTCATGTGAGTTTGACTCGTGTTTACTTACTCTCAAACGAAAGGGCCAAAAAGTAGGCGGGCTAATTTTATGTAGATACCAACAACATTTTGAATCAATCAATCAAAATACTTTAAACATATTATAATTAAATACATACATATGATATAAACATATGAAGTTTAAGTAAACATTAGGCACAGGAACGAGGCAGGACGTCCTTCACAGGACAGGGACCTTCTGAAGACTCGGGCTCATGGGGAAGACACGGTGAAGCTCTTGGTGCGATCCTTGTCAGCCCAAACAGTCCGAGTCATCAATGATACGCTGTGATTGGAAATGTTGTTGATTTAAACGTTACCTGTCATAAAGCCATTGTTGTTGTATATATATATATATATATATATCCTGGTGCTGCCATGTTTCCCTGAAGCACATAATTACACTCCAGATATTCCGTGTGACTTCTAGCTGACGACGTTAGCTCCTTCAATCCGTTAGCTAGTGATCATAGTTGCCAATGGTCAGAGGGGGGGAACACCCCTTATATCTCCTTTTCTCCATAAATCTGTGCCAAGCTCTCTTTCTTCGACTCTTCTGATAACCCCCTTTAAAAAGCTTCATGTCCAGGGTGAACGCACCATAATACATGCAAAATGATGATACATGCTTTTGATATAAACACCATTTTCCTTTTTTCAAAGATTTGATTGATGACTAAATAATTGATCACAAGCCATAAGGACCAACTACGACTTCTTCACTTACAACAGGCGTACTCCCACTCTTGATTACTCTCCACTTGAGATAACATGACAATTTGATGCTTCCCGTGGGGGAATTCTGCAGTCCATGATGTAAATGTTGCATAATGCAAAACAACAGAAAGATTGTATGTATTGAATGGAGTTGAAGAGGAATCGTTGTTAAGAATATTTACTCATATTGAGTAGGCTTCAAATTCCAATGAATAATTGAGACCAGAATTTAAATAATTAAAGTGGACCTTGTAGTGTTTCACACTAGAGTGGAGGTTCCTCTGATTGCTGTTGTTGTTTAATCTTGTCATTTCCATTTTTATGCCTTGAAGGTCAGAAAGAAAAGCTGTCTTTGGTTGGTCATAGCTACAACTGACTAAAAGACAGCAAAAAGGTGCATACATTTACATCATTACAGTAGAAGATAACTAAAGGCAACACTATGTTCCCCTTTATTTCCCTCATAGACCAACACACAGCAAGGGTCCTTAAAAATGTCTCGTATTTAGGCTACTGCTTGTTAGGGAATATTTTGCTTAGGTGTTCAACCTTTGACCTAGTTCATCATTTTCTTCCTTCCCCTGTCTCTATTCCCATGGCATAGTTTTTCGGCATAGTTTTCCATGGAGGTGCTGTTATCTTCATTAAGGAGGGGCAACCTGGGCTTCCTGAGCCTTGTTGTTCCCATACTGGGTACGAGCTCATGCTGACCTAAGATTGGTTGTATTGTTTTGGGACAGCAAGCTCCAGTTTATCTGGCACCAGGTGCTCTTGTAAGCATATTCTGTTGGGCAGGCAGTGGCTTATTCTGTAAGGGCTTGGACTGGGGTCCAAAGGGTCGCCGGTTCACGTCCCGACTGGACCAAAACAAATGGAGTGAGCTGGTTTGTGGAGAGGTGCCAGCTCCCCTCCTGAGCCACTGCCGAGGTGCCCTTGAGCAAGGCACCAAACCCTGAAACTGCTCGCTGGCGCCTCCCTGCTCTGCCACACCTGCGTGTGTATGTGCATTTATATCATCATCCGTGCATGTATCCTCCCTGTGTGTAATGTGTGTGTAGTGCCCTACTAATTTCTGTTTACATTTTCATTTATTCGTTAAGTTGTCATATTTCCTAGGTTTTAGAAGTCCTTGAACTTCACATGTGTATTGGTTGGTAGAGGTGTCAGTTACATAGCGAACAAATCAGAGTTCAGTGTTCCAACCTACCGGGTTTGAGAAGAGGGAGGACTTAGGTAGGAGAAGCGCGAAAAAAAGGAGTGAGAGGCAAAGTACGGAGAAGTTAATACCGGAGGAAAACGTCTTTATTTATTTTGAGTTACTAATGTTCAAATAAGATAGAATTACTGTTGTGTGTTCGAGTGCCTGGTAGAAGAGCGTGGAACCCATTTGGTGACAAATTCACAAGATTATGCAAAACTGCGAGGTTTTATGCTAACTGTAGCAACGGCTAAGTTAGCCTCATGTTTAGCTGCGTTGTCCGGGTTTATTGTTTTAGTAGTTGAACAGTATAGACAAAATCTTAAGAGACTCGTGTGCCTGCCTGCTGCCGGTTGACAGAAGAAGGACATCGAGCCAACAGGAGGACTACGCGGGATTGTTTCATCGAGGAGATACGTCTATGGATCGGCCGTGTGGAGGGAATATGAGCTCCATCTAGCGCACCAACAAGGGTACCATAACTGACTAAAATCCCGGGTACTTTTATTTCTTTTGTTTTGAACCGAGTCGTGGAATATGTGTTGTTTTTATTAAGTTGACATGTTATTAAAGTAAAGTGTATACAGATTGACAATCATTTCAACCCTAGATAGGAGAGCTTATAGTAGATCCCACCACAGCTCCTCCCATGCTCGTAGTACTGTCCTGAGCTAAGTGGTTGGGAGGGCTACATGTGTAAACACTACAGAGTGGGGAAAGAACTTTCCCTGTAAGGGATTAATAAAGTATTTTCTTCTTCTTGTTCTTCGGGTTGATTGTCGATTCCGAACTGGTTAAAATGTCGTATTGTAGTAGAGATCTTGAGAATTGGTAGACTCAACTCGGGGCTGCAGCCAATGTCTTTTCAATTGTCTGTCTGTTAACTTCGGAATAAACCTTCCGTGTTTGCCATCAAAGTTCTAGCTTTCCCCGTGTCTCTCTGAGTTTCGTCTCCATTGCTTCAGAAGTTTCCGTCACACTGCTGTGATACATTATCTTCAGCAACTCCAGAAATCTGCCGGTAATATGAAGCTACGGTTTTCATAGTAACCAAGGGATTTATTAATCAGAAAACTGATAAACGTTGCACTTTCACAGCGCTAACCATGTTTTACATTCAGTGAGATTGAGCAGGAGGCTCGTATAAACTTCAGGAGTATTTCAATGTGGCGCTAACACCTAACATTGCTCTAAACAAACTGCACTAGTTTGGAAACAAAATCCACATTACAATTTTAAAATGGTAGCATATTATCTTAGAATAGTTTCATCTCTAAATTAAATAAATAACAGATAGCATAATAAGCTATCTGTTATTTATCCCTGGTTTTCGTAACATATTAGGCTACATGTAACGGGATTCAATATCAGGATAAAAATAATCAAATTACTGTTACATTTCTTCAAATGGATGTTTGTTGAAAAAAGGATCTGATTTGACTTCTTCCCTGTAAGCTGCACTGTTCTGTAGGCTAATACTTAACTGTGAATCTATACGCCTACAGATTGAATCTGCTTTATTGTTTTTACTTTCTTTGGTTCATTTGTACTGTTTTTAATCCAGCAGGTGAATCTACTATGTATTTTAATAAAGTACATGGTGTTGTCTAAACTGCGTAAAAGGGGCCCTGCGCCCTCGTAGTCGGCATGCGACCTCATACCAAAATTAAGATTTTCCCCATAAAATTTAAAGTGATGCCAGAAAACTTTATTTCTTTTCGTCAGAAACTGTTTGATTACTCAAACAATATGAACATCGGGTCAAATAGAGCGTCAGACAGCAGAGACAGCTTTGTTTTTACGGAGAATAAATATGGATGGAGTTGCAAGCAGCAGGCGTTCAATGAAACTGAGATTTCTGAATGACATCCTATCTTTTACTCTCCTTTTTTTCTGGAGAGGAGGTAAAGAAACCATAACTCTGGATTTATGTGTTGTTTAAGGTGCAATATATGACCCAGCAGCTTTAAGACATGAACACACTATTATTTTCTGAATCCTCTGCATTATCTTCGCCAGAAAGTAGGCGGGGCTGTAATTTTGACCGGAAGTGACATAGTGCACTTAAGTATTTATATAAAAATGTTTTCTTGTATTTATTTGCATTTCAATTGATATTGTGGTAAAGTAACGGACAGTTATCAGGTTACATAACTTTTATATTTTGTTACTCATGTTAGCTTACTGATTACATATTTTATAGGTAACTTAGAATTGTAACGGAATTTATTTTTAAAGTTAGTTTTTTGTTTCATCCTGTGCTGTGCGTAATTGATGGTCAGTAGGTGCATGTTATTGCAGTATGATACTCATATGTTCGAAGTGAGTGCTTTGATAGTCGAGTTGAATGATCCTTTAAACCTGCTCCACTTTACACACCATTTAGCCTATAATGTTCTTTTCACGTAGTGCACATAAGGATATATGGGCATGAGGTTTCCGATGCACTTTTATGTGTGTTTCTATCGGAAGTGCAATAAAACGTAGAGTGCTAGGCTCGGATTTATGCACCCATGAAGACTGTTTGTGTGTGTTGGAGCACTCCCGTCACCCATAAGGAATGGCCCGAGGGAGGCTCACACACTGTAACGGAGCGAGCCAATGAGCCTGGATCACTGCCGGGATCCGTTGGGAAATAACATGTAAAGAGCTGCTTGTCAGTGTGGGGGCGAGCCCAGGGAAATAACCCGGGATTGGTGCGAACCTCTGCCGTCTCTCTGATGTTTATTCTCCATACTGGGCTAATGTTCACATGTACAAACCCACATGCCACTTTCTGTCTCCGTTTCTTCCTCGTATAGCATGGATACCATTTTTATAGCACACACACAACATAATCTATATATCTATTTGTTCTTACTCACACTCACTTTCACATTGTACAGTTCCCATGTGGTGAACACACACACTGGAGACACATTGTGTAGCTCATATGCAGATGCACTGACTGACACACTCATATCTCTCACTGCCATCTCACACACACACAACTACATCCTGGGACCAACTAGTCAAGCAATGACATTTGTGTTTGTAGTGCTATTGCCTTTATTGCAGCACCGGTGGAACTGTTGCGTGTTTGATCTGCTGTTCATCATTACTTGGCCTTGTTATTACTTCCTACAATGCAGACGTGAGTGGGCGGCAGGATCAAATGAAGCCAATTCAAGACGTTTTGATTCCTTGCATGCAAACGTTGTGCATCTGGGCAGATTTGATGCAGCATTTTAACTGAAGCAGATTGTGTTAATGATGACGAGGATGTAAAGCTGATACTGCGTACATGGGAAACTTGGATACAGCTACGTACTGTATGTAAGGCTGTTTGTGCCCTTTTTATTCAGCTGACACGTTCTCATCCAAAGCAACTTACAATAAGGTCAATAAACCATAACGATACAAACTCAGAACAACAAGAAAAGAGCAGATGTACAGGTCCGGAAAAAATTAAAGAGACCACTCCAAATTTTTCTTAAATCTTTATCTCTACATATATCAGCCATTCCAGTGTCTGTTGAATTCCATAACAAATCCATAAAATTAATTAATTTAACTCAAAGACATACCTATAAATAATAAAACAAGAGAAAATGATTATGCTGAGGTGGTCTCTTGATTTTTTCCGCCGCTGTATCTGCTACAGACAAGTGCTGTTGCGTTGGTTTCAGATGGGCTATCTCTTTGGGTGCTTTTTTTGGATGGGGGTTGAGTTTAATAGCCAAGGTAGAAGTAAAAACGATTCAAGTCAAAGTCCACTTTATTGTCAAAGTTTCCACATGTGTTGTACATACAGAAAATTGAAATACCGTTTCTGGCAGTCCCACAGTGCGAACATAAAAGAACATCTAACATAAAAAGATAAGAGCGTAGAAAAAAAAGGGGGGGTAAAAAGGGGTATACAAAACAAAACCTAAGTAATATATACATATGACACAATCAACACAGTTTGACGGTAGTGCAAGTAGTTGTTTAGTGCAGAAAATACTTTGTGCAAAGTACATTTTCAGTAGCAGCGCAGAATAGAAAGTGACTGGTGCTGGATGAGGGACGGGTGTGTGAGGGAGGGGGATTAATGTCCTGGTACATTTCCATTGACGCAGCGGGGAAAGGTGGGTGGGACGGAGGGTGGAGAGGTCAGGGGAGAGATGGGAGCGGGGGTAGAGGGAGATGAGAGAGGGGGAGCGAGAGGAGAGAGGGAGGGAGAGAGGGAGGGAGGGAGAGAGAGGATTGAGGGAGGGACAGAGGATAGAGAGAGAGCGAGAAAGGGAGGGAGTGAGAGGAGAGAGGGAGGGAGAGAGTTCAGCATCCTGACCGCCTGGTGGAAGCTGTTCCTCAGCCTGGTGGAGCTCGAGCGGAGGCTGCGGAACCTTCTCCCTGAAGGCAGGAGGCTGTTGGAGGGGTGGGTGGGGTCCCCCGCAATGCCGAGTGCTTTGCTGGTGAGTCGGGTGTTGTAGATGTCCTGTAGTGTAGGGAGTGAGACCCCGATGATCCTCTGGGCAGAGTTCACGATGCGCTGCAGGCTCTTGCAGTTGGAGCCAGTGCAGCTTCCAAACCACAGCGTGATGCAGCTGCTGAGGATGCTCTCAGTGGCGCCTCGGTAGAATGAGAGCATGACGGGGGGGGGGGGGTCTCCTGCTCGCTTGAGCTTCCTGATGAAGTAGAGGCGTTGCTGGGCCTTCTTTGTCTGTGCAGTGGTGTTGTTGTTCCAGGTGAGGTCATCTGTGATGGCCACACCCAGGAATTTGGTGCTGCTCACCTGCTCCACAGCAGCACCATTGATTGTCAGAGGGAGGGGGGGTTGGGAGTGTGTTCTCCTGAAGTCAACAACTATCTCCTTTGTTTTCCCCACATTGAGGAAGAGATTGTTATTTTGGCACCAACGGGCCAGCTGGTTCACTTCCTTCCTGTAGTTAGTCTCATCGTTGTGGCTGATGAGACCCCCCACAGTGGTGTCGTCAGCGAACTTCACGATGTGGTTGAAGCTGTAGCTGGGTTTGCAGTCATGGGTCAGCAGGGTGAAGAGAAGGGGGCTGAGCACACAGCCTTGGGGTGCCCCCGTGCTCAGTGTTAGTGTGTTCGATGTGTTGTTGTTGACCCGGACAGCTTGTGGTCTCTCTGTGAGGAAGTCCAGCAACCAGTTGGAGAGAGAGGGGCTGAGGCCCAGGTCTGTAAGTTTACACACACACTGCTGGGGGATGATGGTGTTGATTGCTGAGCTGAAGTCTATGAATACCATTCTGACGTAGGAGTTCTTAGTGTCCAGGTGTGTGAGCACTGGGTGTAGAGCGGAGGTGATTGCATCCTCTGTGGACCGTTTAGCTCGGTAGGCAAACTGAAACGGGTCCAGGGAGGGAGGAAGAGTGGATTTGATCTGCTTCATGACCAGTCTTTCGAAGCACTTCATGATGGTCGAGGTCAGTGCGACGGGGCGGTAGTCGTTGAAGCAGGCTGGAGATGACTTCTTTGGCACAGGAATGATGGTGGTTTCCTTGAAGCACGTGGGAACAACAGCCTGGCTCAGGGAGGTGTTAAAGATGTCTTTGAGGACATCCGTGAGCTCCTCTGCGCAGTCCCTCAGCACTCGTCCAGGAATGTTGTCGGGTCCCGCAGCCTTGCGGGTATTAATCCTCAGCAGTGTGCTCTTCACACTGGCTGGGGACACAGACACAGAGCCTGGTCGGGGGCGGCGGCGGGTGGGGGGGGGTTTTCTGCGCAGTTGTGGTGTTCTGTGCTTCGAAGCGTGCAAAGAAGCCGTTGAGGTTGTTGAGCAGGGAGGTGTGACTGTCACAGGTCTGCGGTGTTAGTTTGTAGTCGGTTATGGTCCTAATACCCTGCCACAGGCTCCGTGAGTCCCTGCTGTCTTTGAAATGTGGGTATCCAGATGGAAGATGTGTAGACTTCCTGCTGCCCTGATATCATGGGGAGCTTGTTATTAATTTTGCTTTCTGCAGCAGCCAATTGGATTGAGTGTAGCAATCCAATTGGCTGATGCAGGACACACATGCTGGAGTGTATGGTTAAACCATGTTCTGGATAGGGCATGATCCATTCACAACAAGGTAGGCCAGTGCCATTGTCTTGAAGCGGATTCTGGCAGCCACTGGTAGACTGAATGAGTGTGAAAGAACATAATGAAGTGGAAATGCCAGTCGAGCTGCTGCATTCTGGATGAGCTGCAGAGGTCAGGTGGCAATTGCAGGTAGACCAGCCAGGAGGGAGTTGCAGTAGAGAAGGTGTGACACAAGTTGAACCTGAGGTTAAAGAGCAAACGATTGGAGGAAACAGTTTATAAAGAGAACTGGAGTGTGAATAATGTGAAGATTATGCAAACAAGGCTGTCTTTTTGTCAACAAATCATTACATTACATTTAGCTGACACTTCATCCAAATAAACCTACATACCTTACACATGCCTATGAAGCACATTGGGTTTAGGTTTATTGCCAAAGGACACACGGCATGTTGACTGTAGGGACTAGGGATTAAACCACTGACTCTGATTGGTAGACCTCCAGTCCAGACAAAAACGAGTTGGCTCCTCTCTGTGCTTCTTCTCTTACCTTACGGTAGCAGAAACCCTTATTCCATCCTTTATCACCGCCCGGCTGGACTACTGCAATGGAGTCTTGTTCGGGGTGTTCAACAACGCCCTAGACCAGCGGTTCCCAACCTGTGGTCCGCGGCCCCCTAGTGGGCTGTGAAGGCATTGCAAGTGGGCCGCCAAATAATTAGCAGAACATTAAAAAATATGTATATATATGTATGTGTCAAATAGACCCTCAGACGGCAGAGAGAGCGTTGTTTTTGCCGAGCTCCGTCGTCGCCTTGTTGTTTTGTTTGCGTTGAAACAGTGGAGTGTTATACAAGGGATAATAGGGATAGTTTTACTTTTGGTTGTGTTGTTTTACTTTACCTGCTATTTTAGAAAGTCTATGTAACTAGGGGGATTCTCTATAACACCCTGCATTATGGGTGCTGGATTGCTGGTGACACAAATCAAATTGTATTTATCCAGCCCAATATCACAAATTACAAAGTTGCCTCAGGGGGATTTACAATATTTACAGCATATGACACCCAAGGAGAACCTCCACCCCCAAAAGACCATTACAGTTCGAGAAATGAAAAAACCTCAGGGAGAGTGACTGAGGAGAGATAGATGTGCACGTTTTGAGAATAAACAACCTAATAAAATGATCAATAAAACGTTAAAAAAAAAGAATCATAGGAAAATGATGATAATGTGAGCACCTCCAAAGGAAGATTGATCCATGTGGCGCACACAATACTTACAGTGGCGTAAAGCAGGAAGCATGATGATGTGATCTCGATTTCACGTTGTGTCTTTATTTTTACTGATTATATAGTCCTCACTTCTTTTCTACTCTTCTTTCCAGATAACAGCCTTTGATGAGCTCCAGGCCGACTTCAAGGTGCCGATCGATCAGGGCAATCCACTCCATGCGGTACGTTTGCTCCCTCTATGTATTTCCAACAAACATGTTTTTGATAGTCTTGTCTTTCTATGTGGATGGTAATTGTACGCACATGTTGAAATCTACTTGCTAAGAAACACACACACACACATACACACATTTCTCTGCCTCTGTCTTCCCCGGAGATACATCCCGATGCTTTCTGTTTCTCCATTAATTTTGAATCAAGCAGCTGGCAACATTCTGCTTGTTTACACCTTCCTTTCTTCTCTTCCTGGCTTAAAAGCACACTCCTATTTTAGGACTTTAGGTTACAGCATGAAGTATAAATGATAATCTTTTGCAAACATATTGTTGAATCCAAATATAGATGACAAACCAAATACAAATATGGGATCTACAGTTGGTTTCCGAGCCAAACCGTCTTCACCCTTGCAGCTCGAGACTCAGTTCAGGACACAATGCCCCTAGGCTATCTGCATTGGCAGGGGTTGAATTGGGCCAGGGCTGTCTGGGTCTCAGCTTCATCTTAAATAAAGATTGTGTGCTCCTCTCATAGAAAACACCACGGCTATGAACTCATACCAAGCACCAGCAATTTCTGGTTTTCACTTTCCTGCCCTTTGACCAGCTGTAAAGTTCCCTCCAGATGGAGTCGCCCCACCCACCCCCCCCAGCATGAAATGCCTCCATTGGACTCTTTAGTTTACTTCAGGAACATAGTTTTCTTTCTTTTTTCATTAGACAATTTATTGAACATGTTAACAAAGACTTTACAAGCTATAACAATAAATAGTCAAGAGTTCACTTCATAGTTGTCAGCATTTGTGATATTTGACTCGTTTAAAAAAAAAAAGAAATAAAAATCATCTCTTTGTACAAATCAAAAAAATGAAATAATCTTTACAGGAAAACCGAAATCTTCAAAGACAAGAACAATCCCGGAATCATCGGTCCTGCTCATAACCGTTTAGGATTTGGTTTCTGAATAGATGTTTTACTTTCAATAATGTTTCACAGTGTTTCAGCTCATCATTACAGTTATTCCACAGATGAACACCTCTTGTTGTGATGCAGTGAAGTTTGGAATTTGTTAGTACAGGTGTTTTTTGAATATGCAGTTTCCTCTCAGCATGTGTTTGTTTCCTCTCAGTGTGAACAGTCCCTGGAGCTGTTGATTTGAGGCTTTGAACATCATTTGGATAGTTTTATAGTCTACCAGGTCTTGTAGTTTTAGTATTTTTAGATTGATAAATAATCGATGTGTGGGTTCCATATACGTAGTTTTATGTATGATTCGTAGGGCTCTTCTTTTGCAGGACATCATTAGGTAATGCTCATGCTTCTATTGGATAGCTTTCCAACAGATTGTACATGATTTGCTAAGGGGCGGGACATCTGTAAGTGGTAGACCCATCACAAAATAGCCGACCAGCTAACCAATTACAGCAGAGTGGGCTTTAGTTAGACTTCTGTTTACTGAGTTTTTAAATGTGTTGTATCAGTCTATAATATATTTCTATAGGTTGAGCCATCCAGGAGTATATCAAGTAAAACATAGGCTCAGCAGCGATATTAAATTGATTCCATTAATGCATCAATAATTACCATTTCACTTCATTTTAGTAAACGGTAGAGTCACTGAAATTAACCTCTTTTGGCAAATGCCCAGACTGGGCTCTGGTTTCAGACAGAGGGTGAAAAGAGGTGCTGCAGCACAGGCAGTATGAGAAACATAAAGAGCTTTTATAACAGTAAAGCATAGAGACATGTCCCAGTGAAAAGAACAAAATGAAAATATGAAGCTGAAAATGAGCAGAATAAATCCTCTTTAAATAAACCCTTTGCTGTGTTCTAGCAGGTCTGGATTAAGAGATGTTATAAAGAAATTATGAACAAATTAATATATATGAAGTGTAATGGGAGAGATACTTTGACCAACTGTGAGAGTCTGAAGTATTTCCCCCCCAACACACAACCTCAAAGACAATTTAATAACCTTCAACTACTTTGTCACTCTAAAAGTGTCAAAGTGAGGAAACAGGCGAGTGTGTTCTGCTCCATCAGACCTCAAAATTGCCGCAGCAGCAATCAGGAGAAGTGGTGGAAAATGTACATTAGCTTTGGCCAGCATCGGAAGCTGCCCCGGGTGAAGTTGTTTTAGGATTTGTTCCTTCTAAATCCCTCTCCCTCGAGTCTTTTGGGCTTTTACTAACACAGTTGGTCCGTTAATAATGCATGGCGGTATAGTACAGCACGAGCAGTTACATTGGAGGTGACTTTGACTTAAGAGCTCTGGATCGTGCAGCTTGACTTCCACACAAGCAGAAGAGAGAACAAAGTTGGAGAAGGAAACGAAAAGATTGCAAGAGGAAGGTTAGAGATTGAGACGGACAAGAGGTGAAAATGCAAATAAAGTAATTTTTTGCTTGAAGGGCTTTTGGAAATCAGTGCATTCGATTTCCCCACTTTCATATTTTGTCGTATTTGCATATCATTATGCAATGAAGTACATATCAAAGAATCCTGTGGGGAAAGGGGTGCAAAAGGTTCTATCTCATTTTCTCTCCCTATTTCTTTCTTCTCCTATTATCCCACGTTTCCCAAATCCATCCTTCCCCTTCTGCCTCCTGCTTTTAATATGCAATGCATAACTGCCCAGTTCCAGATGGAAATGTGGACCTACAATGCATGACCTCTCCATGGAAGACATTAATCCAATATATTTGAATACATTTTTTGCTTGGTACCACAAGCCCTGGACAGTTTTTGGAAATGGAATAAAATCTAATCATGAATAATTAAGTTTTTGTGGAGAAACTTAAATAGTTTTGAATTCAGTTTTTTTATGTTAGGGTAAGCAACAATTTAAATGATAGAAATGATGACCTGTTTTACTTACATCTGATATTACGTCATTTAAATTATTCTATGCCAAGATTGATTTTTAAAAGCAGGTATTTAAACAAGAAATCGGGTATAAAGAACTGCTAAATGTTACTCTTCTGTGTTAAGTGATTTCTAACCATAAATATACATAAAGATAGCATATATGTCCTATTCTGCATCATTAAATAACCTTTGTTTAGGTTAGTTTTGAATAAAAACAAAAAATGTGAGAATCCTTTACAATAATCACGTTATAAATCGCAATTCATTATTTGAATTGATCGACACACTCCGTATAAAGCAATTGCATTTTTGTTTGAATACTTTGAAACTTGCTATCTTTCCCACGGGAATATAAGACAATCAATTTAGGCTCCCCAAACACACAAATCCATATTTTTGAATCTGCTTGTGTGTGCATTAAATGACATCATGCGTTGATAGATTTAGAGGTGTGTTTTTTCTTCACTTCTGGTATAGCCCAAGGCCAGCTATAAAGGCAATTCTACCAATGACCGGACCATTTAGCATCTTTGGGCAACAGCTAATATTTCAGGGATTCCTTTAAGTCAGCAAATATCCATACTAAGAACAAATCTCATGTGTGCTGGAGACTCGAAACTGCTCCCCTTGTGCCAAAACATCCGAATCATAATTCCTTTATTTGTCCGCAACGGGGAAATGTGCAGCAGCAGAAGAATAGTGCAGATAAATAAAGAGAATAGACTCTCATATTGAAAACTTTATTTTTACACTTTATTGATAATAAAAATCACAGAAAGTAAAGAAAACTAAACAAATAATATACACTGCCCGGCCAAAAAAAAGGTCACCACCTGGATTTAACTAAGCAAATAGGTAAGAGCCTCCCATCGGATAATTACTGCATGGTTGATTGTGTTTCAGCTGGCAACAAGTTATTTAACCCTAAATGCAGTGAGTAGCTTCTCATTTGTTAAACAGTCATGTGGAAAGACATATCCTGTGGTCGTGGAAAAGATGGCAATCTGTTTCAGAAGGGTCAAATTATTGGCATGCATCAAGCAGAGAAAACATCTAAGGAGATTGCTGAAACTATAAATCGGGAAGAACTGTCCAACGCATTATTAAAAACTGGAAGGACAGTGGGGAAACATCACTTTCCAGGAAGGAATGTGGTCGGAAAAAATTCTTGAATGATCGTGATCGGCGATCACTTAAACGTTTGGTGAAATCAAATGTTAGAGACCACAGTAGAACTCATGGCTATGTTTAATAGTGAAAGTAGCAGCATTTCCAAACGCACAATGCGAAGGGAACTCAAGGGATTGGGACTAAACAGCTGTGTAGCCGTGAGAAAGGCACTTGTCAGTGAGGCTAAAAACGGCTTCAAATTTGCCAGGGAGCGTAAAGATTGGACTCTGGAGCAATGGAAGAAGGTCATGTGGTCTGATGAGTCCAGATTCACCCTGTTCCAGAGTGATGGGCGCATCAGAGTAAGAAGAGAGGCGGCTGAAGTGATGCACCCATCATGCCTAGTGCCTACTGTACAAGCCTGTGGGGGCAGTGCTATGATCTGGGGTTGCTGCAGTTGGACTGGTCTAGGTTCAGCAATATGCCCAAAGAATGAGGTCAGCTGACTGCCTGAATATACTGAATGACCAGGTTATTCCATCAATGGATTTGTTCTTCCCTGATGGCACAGGCATGTTCCAAGAGGACAATGCCAGGATCCATCGGGCTCAAATTGTGAAAGAGTGGTTCAGGGAGCATGAGACATCATTTCACACATGGATTGGCCCCCACAGAGTCCAGACCTGAACCTGATTGAGAATCTTTGGGATGTGCTCCCGTCATCAATACAAGATAAAAAACAAATTAATGCAAGACAGAAATAAATGTTGTGACATTGCAGAAGCTTGTGGAAACGATGCCACAGCGAATGCGTGCCGTAATCAAAGCTAAAGGCGGTCCAACGAATATTAGAGTGTGACCTTTTTTTTGGCCAGGCAGTGTACAAGTACACCATGGTCAAAAAAAGTGGCAGTATATATATTTTTAAAGTAACCATATCAAAGTTAACAGGTAGCTGGTACTGTTTGCCAATTGTAAATAAATTCAGAGAAAAAATAAAGCATGAATTGCACACGAGTGTATATTGCACTAACATGGCAGTGCCATCGCTCTGACACCACTCCATCAATGCATGTGTTTGTGCAGTAAACTGTAACGATATCTTTAATCGAGTGATCTGATTTCCCCTTGGGGATTAAAACAAGTATGTTCCAAGGTCTTCTTCAGTTGGTAGAATTGTCTTCCACCAATTTGGAATTTGATTGTTCGATCCACAGTCAACATGAGTAAAGGTTCTAGGGCGAGCGTGGTTGCATCGACTGATAAATAGCTATTGCATCCATTTACCATACACAAGCTAAATCACATCAGATACACCCACTGGATGATACAGTTTTAGGAGGCAACGTTCTGTTGTGTACTTAGTTTTAAACCATAAGGAATAAATGTGCAAGTTGAGCTTTTATTACATGAAGTAGTTTTTTAGCTAGTTTCTCCCCAGATACCAACCCTTTTGTTTGGAATCTAAAACTCTCATCTTTATCTTCTAATTTTCATCTTCTTCCTGTCTTTTGAATTCAGCAGTATGATTGCTGCGTCCTTCCCTCCCTCTCACATGCACAGTCATACATTTACAGTAATCATCCATATGATCCGCTTCTCACTAGCTCTTGCATAATGTCTCCCACCCAGCATTCGTCTCTTTTCTGTAGCTGTCTCTCTGTCTTGAAACCAGGCAGTCTAATTAGCACTTTCTGTCAGCTTGCCTCCTCGGGAAGGGAACCTCCCATTGAGCGGACCCTTTGCACACACACAAGCTCATAGGGGAAATCGAACTATTAGTCTTTCCACACATTTGCGAAAGATGTGAAAGATGTACAAGTTTCTCTTTTTGTTTCCCCTTTCCATCTTTCTCTGTCTCTCATTCACAATCCATTCTATGTCCAACTTCTGTAGAAAATAGTACAGTACAGTGGGTATGCTCACAGAGGTGTTTTTATCCTAAAACATTAGTCGATTCAAAGAAAAGTAGTTGCTGGAGGAGCTGTGGCTCTGGTTGCTGATGTTTCAAAGGCTCTTTGATTGCTCATGTTCATTCATGTTATGGATATGTTTGAATCTGTGTGCATCTATTACATCCTTGTATGGGATTCTCTGCGTTGCCATCCCTGCCAGATTGTTATGGAATCATTTCCTTACACAGAATTCAATGACCAGTTTGACAATTTATTTTTTGATGTATCCAAAGATGTGTTCAACTTGCTCTATTCCCCTTTGATATTTATTTTAGCTCTTAACCCTAACTAGGGCTGTCACTTTATGTTCGAGAATCGATTGTACAATCGATTGGACTGACCAACACAAGTTTCATAAACGAAAAGAGGGAATCGATTTTTACCACATAACTTATTTTTTGACGAATTAAACAAATAAAAAATATTTTATTTCATTAAGATTATTATTATTAACATAACTCACAAACAAGCAGAAAAGAAAAGAATTCCCAAAGTGCAGTAGGCATTGCGACGGCTAAAAAGTGAATTCCCACCAACTGTACGCACCGGAAACAGCCTGATAGTGTCGGCTGCCGCGGCTTAGTGTTTTGCCAATAAATGGAGGGCAACGGAGATCAACCTGCGCGACATGAGAGAGGAGTGATAACCCCTAATCACATGAGGAGTTCGATATGGAAGCACTTCGGATTTTGGGCAGAAGGCAAAACTATGGAGAAGGACAAAGTGGTATGCAGACTGTGCGATCGTGAGTTCCCATATCACAGCAGCACTACAACCATGAGGGGGCATATGCAGACTCAGTATGTTGTAGTGCACTGTCTGTTGTGGGGACTGTAGCGATCCTGTCTGTTGGCTAAGTGAAATATTTTCAACCTATTTTTATGTTAGCTAGTCCTCAAGTGAATTTTAAGTTTTATTTTGAAACTATTTAACAATTGCCTGCCTATGCCAAATTTGTTTCATATTTATAATGGTAAACAGCCACAAGCCTGCAGTAATGTTTTTCCTCATTGATGTTATGGCAGTCCATACTGCTTATTGCTTTTCGAGAATGCTCCTGTTTGATATACACGAACTTCACGCAATAAATAATCAGAAATGCTGACCTGTACCTCTCTTGGCCCTCTTTACGTTAGTCCTAATGGCAGTATGTTGGCCTTTATTTTGAAAATTGAAACGTAGACGTGGATAATCGATTCTTCAATCGATTCAATGAAAATTTAAGCCTAAAAAATCGATGGTGATTTTTTTTTAAAGTGACAGCCCTAACCCTAACACTAACCAAACACCAACATAAGGATTTTGTTTAAGATGAATTTGCTCACATTCCCAGGTCAAAGGACTCTGAAACAGCAGTTAAAAAACATGGTCATGTGAATATATCATTTTATAATATCAAAAGGAATTCAGACAATTATTCTAATTTATTGTTGAATTAAGAATTATGCTCTCCTTAAAGCCACCAGAAATCATTGACAGAAAAGGTCAATCTTGAATTGAAAACATCTTATCCTGTGCTGTTCCCAGATAAAAAAATCAATTGTCTGAGGACAATTTAACCTATGGGGAAACAGCATATTTCAGGAATCCAAGGATAGTCGGCAGATATCCAGGGCAAGACTTGGATTTAGCAACTTGTGATGCAGACAATGTCTACAACCGGGTTTTATCCATTAGCCGGTCTAGTGGGGCAGCTGTGGGTCAGTAGGAGGAATGGTCGTCCACCAATCAGTGAACTTTCCACTGTTACATTGGTGGATCACTAAGAACACAACATTTAATAAGTAACCCGAGTAATAATTAGTTGATATGTACCAACCCTTTTTTCAGCTCAGCCGTGACATCACGCTTGATACACCAGGAAAAACAAAGAGGCATAATTGTGTAATGGCAAGACGCATATGTTAGGTTTTTTTAATCGGTTTTAAAAACTTGCAGTCAGAAAGCTTGCTAGCTAAGTCAACCTAAGATACCTTCTTGAGCTTTTTACTTCATTGATGAAAATATGAAATGCTGAAGACAAAGTCCTAACGAGGAGTAAACACCAGTGAACAGAGAAAATACTAATGAGCTTGAAGTCTTGTAGTGACATTAAGTGACTAGCATTGTTCAGGGTTAGCCATTGGGTAGTCCACCACTAAGCTGCTAGCACAGCCTATTTCATGAGGATGTGTCCATTAACTTTGAAATGCAAATATCTGGTGTGACAAAATGCCAACAGGGGTATCTGTAAAACAGACAAACACATACATTCTGCATGCTATCTGTATGTCAAGCATGATTTCACACATGCCACTCCCCTAACATATAAACATAGATGTACTGTGATGAAAATACATTTTCAATTTGTCTTTATTCACACAGTTCTACTGTGCTCAGGATTTGTATTTCCCCTCATAATGGCATATTTTGCATGAATACAAACAGATTCCAGTGAGGATGTTCACTCTCACGGTACATTTATCATGAGGGTATAAAGCTATAGCCAGAAGCAATTATTATATCTGAGTTCTAAATCAGAGGGATAACTCAGGGTGGAGATGAAGGAAAAGAGTCTGGTGTTTCTTTGTTTTTATTGACCTTTTTTTTTAGGAGTGTTTTTTATTAGCATCAGTGATTGGTGTTCATATGCATCTATCTGTGGAACTGAGTCCAAGCGTTGACAGTTTCTGTGGCCTTTCACACTGTTTAAATCAACTCCCCATTCACCGTATCACTCCATCTCCCTCGCCGCTCTACGCCTGTCTACCCAGCTTAGGTTCAAGTCTTACATGAGTCGGGGGTGGGGGGGGACATTTATCGCACAGCATTTAAACATACTTGATACGTGGAACATGAGCGTTACGAACACCCTCTTTCACTCCACCGTAAGGGGTCCTCTGCCAAATTAAACTCACCCCGTGCATTTCCTGTTTGAGAATATTCTCTTAATTGCCCTTCATTATTATTCAAAGGTCAATTTAATGCCCCCCATCCTTCAACTTCCCATTTCCATCCCACCTTCCCTTCCTCCAACTCTTGTTTATACTTCCGTGCAGCTCTAGCTTGTCAAGCAAATTCTCGCTAAGCAACATTTCAAAGAGACATCAGCGTAATTGCTTGGTAATGAGTAGACAGTTGCGGGTTCGTGCACACACGTACTGACAAACACAGACACACAATGCTGTCGGAGCGGAATATATTTACGCGTCCTCGTTCAAACCCGGCAGGATATAAAGGAGATGGGGGATGTGAATTGGCCCATCACTTGATAAGGTGCGCGGTCTCAACAGGAAATAGACATTATGAGTGGAGATAATTAGCTGGGCCTTTCATGTGCATGTTTGTAAGTATGGATAAGAGTGTGTGCGGGAAGTGTTGAATGAGGTCATATCAAGGACAGAGGGAGGGTTAAAATTCTGCGCATTGAAGCACTTGATAGAATTCCTGTACGAGCAGCAGCAATTTTTAAAAAGCACGATGAATACACATTTATAACCCAACCACACTGTTCTGCCGTTCCTCCTTCCAACAATGGATTCCCTTCTTTGCCTGTCATGTGCATTGCACTTCAAAGTTAAACTTTTTTCAAATGAATTGGCTTTTTCTTTCACTTTGAAATGATGATAGGCGATGGCATATATTTTCCCTCATTTTTTCCCACGCTTCCTTCCGTTGTTAAATGAGGTAACGTCCCACGAGGCATTTCCAGGAGATGAGAGCCTGAGTCGTGATATTGTAGTTGGCAAGTAATGCAAACAAGTCAAACACACACACACACACACACACACACACACACACACACACACACACACACACACACACACACACACACACACACACACACACACACACACACAGTTAATGCTACAAAGGATACGGCGATCACCCTCCCTTTTTACTCTTTCATTTGTTTTCTCCTCGATTTCTCTTCATTATTACTGTGATAATACTTCAGACTTGTTTGCAGCCTCCTTCATTATTTAGAGCACAGGCATAAATTATATATAATCCACGCAGTCGGTACTTCTTAAACATAGTAATCAAATATGTACAGTATGTGTACATCCATGTTAATGCATATTTTAAGAAATTATATTAATACTTTGAGTGTGTCAAGAAAGTATTGGTGTCTAACCTTCTAATATAGCAACAGGCATCCCACACTTTTAGACCACAGATATGCTCCACTTGGTTTACCAGGCTCCTGCTGACTTTGTCTGCTGTGATGCTAGTGCGCCGTCATTAAGGATCATTGTCACAGAAAACATCAAAACCGCTGCTGAAAAATAGTTCATAAAAGTGACGAGACACACGAAAAAACAAAGTTGGCAAGCTTGCCATGTCAAAACTACATGTATACTGTTTTCCATCTGTTTGTATGATGCTGTTGCCAAGAGAGGGGGCCCCACTGTCCTGACAGTGAGTTAAAAATCATTTATCATGGCAACTGTGTGTTTTAAATATGGCTGCCAGTTGTGGTTGGGCAGAAGCGTGTATTTTATTTCATGCCTCTAGGACCTCTAGTAAGGGTAGTCCCCTCAATTGTTGTCCAGAAAGTTGGTCCCCAATGCAAATAAAAAACAGAATGTGTGTGTCTGTACATTGTCTACATCAAAGCTCTCCCCAAAGTGCCACACACTCGCTTGCACGCACACACTCTTTAACGTTCTGTGTGAGCATACATTTTTTTTATACACTTTGTCGTTCCCTTGCCGCTGTTGTTGACGTTTGCAGCCAGCTTATTAGAAGCAGAAATAAAGTCAAACTGACTGTCCACAAACAGCAGGACGCTCAGATCAATATATGATTTATAAGCAGCCAGAGTTATGCATCGCCCCCTGTGGAGCCAAGTCAAGTCCTGAATGCGGCGCTATAGGAATTAGTTAATATTTGATGATGATGTTAAAAGCTTTGGCTGAAGTGGCGGCTGTTAGAGTCAGCATTGTGGCAAGTGCTGATTTAAGCATTTCACAGCTCTTAACACAAGCTGAGAACACTCGAATATATTATAGTAACTTATATAAACACAATAACTACAGTGACTTGAGGGCATAAATGCACTCTAAATTCTCCAAATTTCTAATGCGTGAACTTCTTGCTGTCAAAGCACATTAGATATGTAGAGTAAAAACTAAATATAATGACCTCTTAAGCTGGTCCAGTGAGGTCTTCACTTGTCAAAACCTTTCACAACACATTCAAGTGCTATGAGGACCGTCGTACATGACCCTTACAAACCAGGGGATAATTACACCTGATCTTAGATGTAATCACCTGGAAGACACCTTGAATGCATCGCAATACCTGCATCTTTTACGCACCATTTATAAAAATGTGCTCACATCAAGCGTTCATCCCATTCACTTGATGAGGAACACAGTGACATACATTTTAGTTCCAGATGTGCATTTACTCCTCCGAGATGTCTTTGTGTTCAATCAATTTCCAGTATGTTTTCACTCTGGCTGAACTTTGAAATAGTGCCTCTAACCTTTTTTTACGACTTGCATAAGTCAAAGATCATGTGACCCTACTCGTAACTTGTTTTCTTACCTCAGTAAACATTGTAAACATATTTCATGCTCTCAATTGTTACTCTCAAGTCTTCCTTAATACACTATGATGTTAGTTAGTTTTACAATGATTTGATGTGGAATAGAATAGGCGGTTAACCAGTGTATTCTTTACGGCGAGGCTACCTTGTTATTTACAGGCTTTTTCTCCAGGGTTGTCCGGTCTGCTTTTTCCCTCTCATTCCAACCCTTTCACAGTATTCCAGTTCATGCATTTTAATGTTTTAGTTGCATCTCTCACCCTATATATTCATAATGAATGAGTAAGAAGATGTTCTGTGAATCCTAGTAAATTATAACTTGTCTTTTCTGTCTCCTCACAGAGGGAGAGACTGCGGAACATTGAGAGGATCTGCAACTTGCTGAGGAAGGTGAGCAGAGTGGGACAATTACCCTTTGTGACATTTTTGGACATTTGGTTTGATTGGTAACTTATAATATTTAATGGTGGAAGAATATGAATTCCCTTGAATCTTTCAGTTCAAAAATGAAAACCATTGGCAGATATTGCTTTTCTTTTGCTTGGTATTGATATTTCCAAAATTATTTGTTTACAGTTTCCTCATCACTTTTAGGAAAGCAAGGGCATTTGCTTGACAATTGAGTTTTGATATCTGAGTTTTGGGATTATAAAGTGGTTCAGAAATGAGTTGTAAAACTCTGAAATGACTTGGCTTTTAACTTCCAATTGTCTTGTCTCGAAGTCAACAGTATTTTGAACAGGTTTGTGGTAACATAGCTGAGATCTTTGGTAAACACAAGAGATTTTTTGGTTTTGTTTTTGTTCCATGACGTGAAGTACATCAGTTGTTAAACTACTCGTTAATGTCTCAAGCTTCTTCGTGTCATAAAGCAACAGTTGCTAACAAGTGTCATGCCGTCATGCCGAACATTAGCCGCCTTTAGCTTAGCGGTGATGATGCTCAGCTATGTGACTATGATGTGGTTCGCTATAGACTAACAATGGCTTTTTACTACCGCCGATTGCATTTAAGCTTCAAAAATCATAAGTGCTGTTAATGTCTTGGGTTATAATGCCAAAACAAACATGCAAGTATCATAAATGTTTGCCACAGAACTTATTTTCTGCAATATTCCAAAATCCAACAGCAAAGTCCTATTGCTTTTTGGCGAGTGGGCTCTTGCAATGCTAACTCCGAGTTGCCCTACAAAAATCTGTCATCACTGCACCACTCTATTTAGAGCTACATATCAGTATTCTACAGGTCTAGCTTCAGTAGTTCAGTTTATAATGAATTTTTGATTTGCACAGTGATGCTATTCGCTTCTGCTCTTGCCTCATGTTGACATCAAAAGGGAGACAGAGATGGAGAGCCTTGCTGTCTGTTTTTTATGTGTGTGTGTGTGTGTGTGTGTGTGTGTGTGTGTGTGTGTGTGTGTGTGTGTGTGTGTGTGTGTGTGTGTGTGTGTGTGTGTTTAGCCAGTTTGCCTTGAGGCTTAAAAGAGGCCTCCTCCCAGCTTCAATGTGACATCTGTTTCTCCCTCCATCTCTATGAAACTCACACTGTGCTTGCACGTCTCATGCATGTGTGCACGCCACTGTGTGTTTGTGTTTGTTTATGCATTTGTTGAGCAGCTGATCTTGGTTATCAGTGTTGTCAACTCCAGCCCTCAGGCCCTCCGCTGGCCCCTGGGGAGGACATCCCCCTGCAGTGCTTTTTCAGGAACAAATACGTGCTCTGATACACTAATACAGACCTACAGTACAGTACACACACAAACACACACATCTAGATGCACTGTCCTTGCAGCTGTGACCTACTGTGCAGGGATCATGAGTGGTAGCTGTACATTTGCTAACACAAACAGCAGTTAGAGAAGTAGAATACCACCCAGTTTATGTTTACTATATGGCTTTCCAATCAATAAGTTGTCCATGAAAAACCATATATCCAAAGCCAGAGATCCTCTCAACCTGTGATGTAATACATATGTCATTGGATTAGGCACCTCTGCCAATTTTGTTTTCTGGCACAATTTCTGCCGTATCAGTTATGGTTTGATGTTCAGTTTAAGGAGTGATCACCATGCCTCATTAATTGCCTGAAAGATCAAAGAATTGGCCCTTGGGCAACCAAATGGATTTCTGGCAGGTCAACGTTTTTGCTGCTGCAGTTTGAGCAGTTCCACTGTCTGATTTCCCACACGGATTCAGTCAATAATCCTGTAGTACCAGTTGGTGGCTAAAAGTGTAGTCTTCACTGAGGCTTTATTTGAAAATACTGCAGAAAAGACTGGTGCATTCTAAGTTTAAATTATTTACCACATATATAATTCGTAGTACCCAGTGAGTTAATATCAGCTGAGAATAAACTAACAAAGTATTCTTGTTTTTGGCCAGTCTAATAAATTCAATATCTTTAGTATTGAGGTACTAAAAGAGGTCTTATTGTACTTTTGGGGTTTTTCCCTTTCCTGTAGTGTGTTAAATAGGTTTCTGTGCATGTAAATGGTCTGCAAAGGCTAAAATCCCTGCGATACGTGATATGCTCGAAGGCGGGACATCTTTAAGCGGTTGACCAATCACAACAGAGCCGGCCAGCTAACCAATCAGAGTAAACTGGACTCTGGTTTCAGACCAGGGTGCTGCAGCACAGGCAGTATGAAAAAAATAAAGAGCTGTTTGAACATTAAAGCATGGAGACATGTCCCAGTGTAAAGTATTTAAATACTCTCAATGTATTCCACATATGTATATATTTCACATCCTCAAATCTTTATTGTTGTTATTGTAAATATTCTTCTCTCTTTTTGCACTATTTTATTTATCTTATTCGCACCATGTATGTTGAGTTGTTGGAGGAGCATGGGACATAAGATTTTCATTGCCAACATGCTGTGCATATGACCAATAAAACCTTGAAACCTTGAAACATGTCACAGGAGAGGCAGTACATACTAATATGAAACTGAAAATGACCACAATAGGACCCCTTTAATGACAAAAATCCTGCTCCCTGATTTGCATTATTGCCTTCAAAGCCCTCATACAACCACAGATATCTACCACAGAAGAAGTCCTAAAGCAATATAAGCTAAAAAAGGGCTCAAAAGTAATCTCACAGTATTTATATATCATCATATTGTCCCATGTTTGGGATGATTGACGAACAGAAGAAGCAAGAAGAGTTGGAAAGAAAGGACATCCCCGCCAAGTGCCTCAAGGGACAATTGACTTTTTTCTTACGTTTAGTCAAACTCGTACGTCTTCTCACAGTTTATAAACTTCATGAACACCATTTATGATCTATAGTTCCAGTCTGCTGACTGTGCTTGTCAGCATGAACGCCTGAGGTCCTGGTGCAGGAGGATCTGCTGCATTGTAAGGGTTTTTTCCTCATTTCTCCAGCGCTGGTTTTTCCTTTGCTAAATGTATTCATATCGCTCCAACTGGCACAGTCTCAGCGCTTTGGTCCTGATTGATTTTGTTAAAAGCTTTGGCTGCTTTTTCTTCTGTTGGCATACCTATTTGATAGTTTTTAGTAAAGAGGCACATACACATGAAGACATATGGACAGGTTCCATTTTTGTTCTCAGTAAAGTGTGTTTTGATGGGTGTTGGACGCCTGCAGCCCTATTGAAGGATACAGCTTGAAGGGAACTGTTTCCTTTACTCTCAACTGTTTGTGTGTACGTGTGTGTTATTCATTGGATATGCACTCGTGTAGCTTGAAGCAATGAGCCGGCACGTTGTCACAGTAACTAAGCAAACCTGAGTGTAGTCATTAGCACTCTTCCTGCCCTTATTTTTGGACCTGTCTTGCCCCTTTCCCTCTCTTTCCTCCTCTATTTTGGCAACTCAATCCATTCCTCTCTTTTTACGCTTCTCTCCATCCATCCATTCCTCTATCTACACCTTTTTAATTCTAGTAATGCGAAGGTTACGGAGGATGGGCTCGGCATGTCATTATTTAGGTTATGTTAAGGTGACCAGGGCATTTTTTTGGTTTGACAATAACTCGGACTGCACATCAAGCCTGCACTTTTGCACAGTAACTTTGACTTGCACTTTCTTTCTGCACACATACATGTGTATATTTTAACAATACTTTCATTACTTATCTGTATATATTTTTTCTAGAATTCATCTTATCTTATAATGTATCTGTAAACCTTGGTGCATTTCATAAAATTAACGTTGCATCACCCTATCTTCCTCCTGCAATTCCAGCGCAGATTTTTACCATTAATTCTATAGTAGCAAGAAAGCGGAGGAACTGGTGCAAGCTGAAATGACATGTAATGTAACGTATTGCACTGACTAGAGACCACATGACATCAGTAACAATCATCACTACGAACCATCACTACCTCACTGTAAGGGCACCGCCTAAACCATGATAAAAGGCAGTCGTTGGATTTAGGTGTGGTGCCGTGCTATCTATAAAACTCAACTAAAGCTCCCTCTCACCTCAGTGGTAAGTGGAGTCAAAATAATTGTTGCATAGCTGGATTTCTTTTTGGGAACCATGGAAGTAGTGAGGATGACAATCCAACACTTTATGGCTTGCCAAAAATATCTTTATTGTACTTTTGTTCACCTTAGGTGCAAATACTTCTTAGATTCTCGTAGATTCTATAGGTGGAGATAAGTCTCTTTAATTACTCCCTCCTCAAAAATGAGGACAAACGCAAAATGTTCTGCATCATTATGTTATTATCTACACACATACAAGTCTTACACTGTCTTACCATCAGTTACGGGGTCAGCTTTTGGTGCACTCATTTCTACATTAAATAACATCATTCCTCTAAATCAGTACTTTGAGAACTATCTTTAAGCAGGTAATGCCCTTTTGATGTCCTTGCTCCCCCTTCACCGTTGATGTCCTTACTTGTTTGTAATAGACTTGCTTTGAATCGAGATTAAACCAGTTGGTGTTCTGAACTTCTACCTGTTCTCCTGACTGCCCAGTAATTAAGACTTGAAATCACCACCTGCAATTGTTCAATGTGTACTATGCTTGGAATGAATATTGTAAGTGTTGTGTTATTAATTATACACATTTTGGCTTTAAACCAATTACATGTAAGATACAAGATAGAACTGCTTCGGTTTTTTGATCGGTCTCCCTCCGCTCTCTTCCTTTTTGCACCCTGCTCTTTTCACTTCTGAGACTTTTCTGACTTCCCACCCCTCTTGCGTTCTCATTCAGTTCATTGGGTTTTATGTTTTTCTGCTCTCTCTGTGGCCCCCACCCTCCCCCTCCCTCTCTTTCTCTCTCTGGCTGTGTGTCTCCTCACATTGGAAAGAGATGAGACAGGAGTCAGAAATTGAGTGGTGCTGTGCTGAGCTGTGATCTCTGCTTCTGTTAGATATGCTGTGTGTGTGTGTGTGTGTGTGTGTGTGTGTGTGTGTGTGTGTGTGTGTGTGTGTGTGTGTGTGTGTGTGTGTGTGTGTGTGTGTGTGTGTGTGTGTGTGTGTGTGTGTGTGTGTGTGTGTGTGTTTTCACATCCCATGTGTTGGTGGTAGTGCACATGTTTGTTCCCATTGTTCCAGGACAGTTGACTCAGTGCAATTGTGTTTGTGTGTGCACACCAGTGATAATGTAGATCCTCGTGAGTAATCAACAGACAGGATGTTTTAGTTTTCAGAGTATTATGTATCGGAGGATTATGCAGATTGACTAAGGGTGGTCACCATGGTAACACCCAACCTATTGTTGGTACAGGAGACTTGCTAACTCCTTAGATTTGTTCCAGTGCCTTTACAGTGACCAGGTATTAAAAAATAACGAAATAAAATGCACAAATAATGGATGGTATTATACGAGTGTTCAGCAGACAAAACGCTCCTTCACTTTTAATGCACAACATAAATGAAGTTAAAAGAAAAGTGTTCGCCTCATATCTGCTTGGTAGAACCCTTTTATTACCGGCCACGACTGTGACACTAGTTTTGTTTTCTCCTTGTGAGTCAGTGTAAGAGTCACCATGGCAAGTGAGTATTTACATCACAATTTAAATAAGCTCACGTGACTTGAATGAAAAAACAAACAATGCATGGAAATGCTTGGAAAACTCACTTATCAGTCATGTGCCTGTGCAGTTGTAAAACTAAAATAATAACTGGATCATGACTCAACATATAACCTACATGCACATTTCAACATACCAACAAACGTCAGGTCGAAAAAATATCAAATCCCTGAAATAAAAGGCAGTGCTGGGTTTCGAGAAGTTCAATCAAATATTTGTTAAACTGTTTATTGCATTTAATGAATACTCAGTGTTGTTGTTCTTTTGATGGGTTTATGGGCACAAAAAAGATATCAGTAGTAAAGTAGTCATTAATGCTTCATTATGTGTTTGCATTGGAGTAAAATGTCAAATATGTCTCTCTGAGATGTTGAGTTGAATAAAAGTATAAAGTAGTTTGAACTGGAAATACATTTGCCATACTTTTATTGTAAAAGTACCTCATAATTGTAAGTATAGTACTTAAAAGTACATGTACTTGGTTGTATTCTTCAGAGTATTTCAATAGGTTTTTATGTTTTTTCGAGGGACATGCTATCGACTAGAAACAAGCAGGAAGCTGGCTGGCAGACGGCTGAGGGGAACTTCTAGATTTTCATTTATAGGCACATTAATGCAACCAACATCCTTCCATGAAGTCTCTTGTCACACTCAGTACACTGCTAAATCATTAATGGTTATCATAGAGAAAGGATTGCTAACAAGGGCTCTGCACGCAACAACAGCACTCCTTGGTCGAGGCCATTTCACAGATACTTTAAAGCAGTGTAGCTGTGCAATGACCTCAGTGTCCCTGTCTTAAGATCCCACAAGCTACATTTCCTTATTAGCATCTTCTGGATTCAATGCCAGAGGCGACTCAGCATCAGAATCAGTCAGTCAGTAGAGTATAGGAGTGATGGCACATTTCACTGCAGTGTGCTCTAAGGTTAAACTTAAGTTGGCTAGGATCCTGTCTGTCTGACCACCACTCCTTAGGCTGTGGCACATAAAAGGTCACACCTATTATGTCTTATTAGGAAAACTGAGCTGGAGAAAGTGTGACTGAATTGACTGTATGCAATTATGAACCTGTTAGAAAGAAAACCTGAATGATTTGTCTCACACACGCTTGATTTGATGGAATCAGAAAAACAATATCATGAAAAATGACTTTTATTTTATAGATTTCATCCCTTCCTCCCTTCATGCCTGTATCCCTTCAACCGCTATCAGTCCCTCCTTACATCCCGCCTTCTGTTCATCCCCTCCTGCCGACAACCCCTCAAACCTTCATCCCTCCGTCCCTTTGACACTACATCCCTCTTTCTCTACACCCCTTCATTGTGGCTGGTGTTAGCTGTTATGATTCAAAGATTTTCCAAAATGGAGCACTGTTGTCTTCAGTATTTGAAACTAAACAGTGCAAGATCATTATAATCCTGCCCTTTCGCCCTTCCTGTCAACCCCCCGTCTCAGATTTACTGACTCTATCTCTCATAAGTGATATCCCACTGAGCATGGCCAGTTCAAAGCAGTGGGTGGAGGGCATAAAGGAAATCAACAAACCACTCGAGAAGATCAAAACATATACCTATCTATGTTCGCTTGAATGAACTGTGACCTGGAAGGTGTGGAAGAGCATGATGAGGTTGGCCTTAACCTGGTGTCTGTGCATCTAATGTGTGCAAGTTGTAAGACTGGTATGCTCGCGATGTATTTGGAAACCAGTTTTGAAATAACGCAAATTAATCATGTTACTGAGTTTGACCAAAACTTCCTCCCGTAATTCAAGCGTGGATGTTTACAATGATTTGCATTGAAGCGAAAAAGGCAAGGAAAGCAAGAAATACATTTGCACAAGCTGTATTGCATTGACTGGTGACCACTGTACATCAATAAGCAGTAAGCTTGATAAATAATCCATGACGAATGGCAATTGCAGTCATTCACTTTAGATGTGGTGAAAACTAAGGGAAAACATTTTGTCGAACCGTGCGCCAGTTTCTTGAAGTTGCACAGGAGTGGGAGATGGCACACAAGCTCATCACTCCAGAAACAGATAATGCTCCCAGTATGATAGCAGCGACAAGAATACCATTACCTGAGCATATGCCCTGTGTATCCCCCATTATACAGGGGGTGATCACAGTGTCTCTTCATGACAGCGGGTTTGTGGATGCTTTAGCTAAGTATCACAAACTCAGACTTCTATTACCACATGTATTTATTTAGTAAAGACAGCAATAGTAAATTGATAAACTAAAGGTTGGTTCAGATGCATCAACAAATGCATTTGAGTCACAACATAACTGAGAAGCAGATTGGTTGTCGCCAAATTTGTGTTTTAGCAGAATATGAAGTTTTGGATTCATTTTTTCTCGTAACACTATGGAGTAATCTTTTTATTTCATGTGCAAATTGATTTTCATGAAGTTATTATCATCACTGAAGTAACAGATGTCAGTTAAATGTGCAAATGCAAAACTATGTATTGTCACGCTGCTGTAAGTCAGTCAGTTTAATGTAATTATTGTTCATTCCACGTAATATATATTTTCATTCAGCAACAAAAACCTCATATACAAATGTATTTCATTTAGCCAAATTATAACGTAGACCCTCAATATAAATTCATAAATGTGTCATCAAAGGTAAAATCTAAGTTAAGGTTACAGTTTATGGTTTACAGAACTAATAACGTAAGTCTTTGGTAGTTAAGTGTTCACAGCCAATACATAATAAGCTTTCAGCAGCTTTGGCTTATTGTTTAGGACAAATTAATTTGACTTTTAACTGAAGTCATGATTCAGATTTACTTGCACAAATGCAATAAGCCCTGAATAAAATAACCGTCTGCTTTATAAACCTTTCGCTCTCCAAACAGGCAACGTACGACAATGAAGAACACGTATATCCACATTTAGTATGGCTTAGCTTTAAAAAGCATGAATACATACCGTGTACAAAACGGAGAAAAACATTTGTACAAGTGCATCAGATTATAAAAGGGAAATGATGCAACCGCCAGACGGTAAGTAAACCAAAACAACAACAATGCCAACCTTTCTGCCGGAGAGAAAAGATTGCATGTGTGTGTGTGTTTTCTTCTGTGCAATCCCTCATGCAGGAACACTGTACATTTCCTGTCAGTCAGAATAATGAGCTTATATGCAAACCACAGTGCTTCCTTGATCCCACACACTGTTACCAGCAGAGGAGGCATAAGAGGTGGAGATAGGGATGGGGAGGAGGTGAGAGATAGCAGTGAGAGAGAGGGGGGAGAAGGACATGAAGGAAAGAGAAATTATGGAGGGAAAATCAGGAGGAGGATAGAAAGAGAGGGGGGATGGGGGAGCTCTTCTTTGACAAGAAAATAGCAACCACTGTTAGGCTCAGCAGGAAATGAATATTAATAGTGCTGCATGACTTACACTGGAAACAACCTAGATTTCCATGGTATGATCACAGCACATACTGTACTCTGAGATTTTGTGCCATTCTGCACAAGAATTGGTCAATGATGTAGGCTGGTATTTCTATCAGATGCTGCATATAATTGCTCGAGGGTAACATTTTGGTGAAGGGATATCAAATTCGCAACAATATTTTGGTTAAAGATTTATTTACTGGAGATATTGTATTTTAAGGAAAGGGGTAAAGAAAGGTGTGGGATGTTTTCTGTCAGGCTGGTCTGGAGGACAAACTGAAGTCTAGGCAGAGTAGCTAGAATTAGACAAAACCAGATAAAGGGAGACAAGAAGAGGGGATGAAGGGGTGTAGAGAATGAGGGATGTAATGATGTAGTGTCAAAGGGAGGGAGGGATGAAGGTTTGAGGGGTTGTCGGCAGGAAGGGGTGGAAAGATGTAAGGAGGAAGGGATGAACAGAAGGCGGGCTGTAAGGAGAGAGTGATGGCTGTTGAAGGGGATGTAGGCATGAAGGGATGAACAGAAGGAGGGATGTAGGGAGGGAGTGATGGCTGTTGAAGGGATGTAGGGAGGAAGGGATGAATGGATAAAGGGATGTAGGGAATGCGGGAGAAATAAATGAATGATGCTACAAAAACAAAACATCTGTAATATAATAAAGAGGGGTGAGGGCGGAAATCAGGGTGTTAAACATTAAGGGATTTTTCTTTAAATACAACCTTTTTGAAACTAGTTTCCATCTTGTGCCACAGAACGCAGTAGTTCCAGCCCGGATCACTCCAGTACCATGGTGTCAATTCTGAATTTAAAGTCAGCCGGTCCGCCTGTCTGGAAGTTACCTCAGTATAGATTCAAGCCACAGGGCAAAACAGCACCCAATGCATTCTGAACACTTCATAAATAACCATGAGGATTGCTAGATTGACATGTTGTGGGGCAGCTTTGACAATTCACATGTCAAGAATAGTTCATTCAGTGTTCCCAACAACTTCCAATGGCAAGTATCTAAAGCCTGCTCCAAAATTGGGTGGCTGTTGATGGGTGATGCATATCTGTGAGTTTAGTTTTTTAAAGCAAGCCAAGCTAAACATAACTGACTCTAACCAGCTTCTTCCTTAGCTATTATTATTATTTTCTAGATGCTATCATGGCATCAACATGGATCTAAAACCACCGCTTACTAAAAAAAAGCTCTTCATAAAGGCTGTTTTAAACTCTGGGGTAATAGATTGTCATAAGTAAGTGTTCCAAACTCGCTTTTTTAGAATACTTGTTATTGTCTATTTTATTGTGAGTTTAGGTGTGCTAAACAAGTGGCTATGTTGTTGCTAAGCTCTTCATTGACACAACGTTGCAAAAAGGGCTTTAAAGACGTCAGAATCTTGGGAGAAAGTTGCTAAGCTGGCAACAATGTTGTTGTTGGGACTATTGCCATGGTTTGTTGGTGATCTACTAGCTAAAAACCATTAGCTAGCAAGCTAAAAGCTAAAAGGCTATTCAGCCAGAAATATGCTAGTGAGTCAGGGCAGCCCCCCATATTACTCTCTTTCCTTTGTATTGGGCTGTTTACTCTCACTTGGCTTTCTGTGCTGATTATTTTACATCATATATTTCAGAACAGCTACTCTAGAGGGAATGAAGTTTAGCTAAAGGGCAATAGTTTAAAATGATTGTCCTGTTGATACCAAGTCTCACGCAGTTTCTCTGTATGATGTGTTTCTTTTGATTTGTCTCATAACTGCCTTCAACATTTTTGTCTTAGCAGTCACTCTGACAAACTGGGTTAAACAAAAGCAGATATCTGAACATATATTACACAGCTTGTTAGCTATGTTAGTTTTTTCGGTCTCAAATCGACAGCTCTTGAAGACCAGCGCTGCCAAGACAGCTTGTGATGGTCAACAGCACAAATTGGCTTGTTAAAGTGTTTTGTTCATATTTGGCTAAACCCGACTTATACTCTATCTACTGACTAATGTGTTGTCATTGGAATCAATTAGTTTCTTCTCAAAATCGAAACAGTTACATGTGTGACCAAGACTTAATGGTGAAAAACAATCGAAAAATGTCCAACACATGCGGTAGGGCAACTTCCAGCATGAAATATATTTGAGATGAGCTGGGCACATCCTCTGACCTGCTTCTCAGAGTCTCAACTCATCACTCTTTCCTTCCCAGCATCGCTTCAGTTCAGTGTCACTGCTACTGTCATTGTAACAAAAATATGACAAGGTTTTGGTTGCATAGAACATCTCCTCACACCTTGGAGACTGGTCCTAAACAAAACAGATACCTAAAACATAAATAATATGCTGTAGGTTTTAAGTCCAATATAATTTAAGCTCAGTTTGAGCTAAAAAATGAAACCTTTTTTTTTTTGTTGTGTCATTTGGAATTGAAACATGGGAAGCTCATTTAGTCCTGCCTCCCTTCTATACAAGTTACTGATGTTAAGGTCAACTTTGCTCAAGGTTCCTGTCCTGGCCAAACAGATATGAGGCTACAGCAGAGTCGGATGGGGAGTGATGGATATGAAGGGGGGTCCCCTGTGGTTACCATGTTGCCTTTGAAGTTTTAGTACAAAGGTTATCTTCACCTCCCTCCCTTCCTCTCCTCTCTATGACTCATTCTAATTTGCTGTGTCCGTCATACAGGTCACATCCATCTCCCGTTCAAACACATTCGGCATCCTCTCTTCATCTTTTATCATCCTATACAGACATGCACATACTATACATACACAATACATGTATAACCCAGCAGCTGGGCATGCAGGTGATGTAGTCTGTGTGAAGTGTTCTGTCTGATGTTGGGCCACTGAGGGTCTGTCCTGCATACTTTGATAAAACTCTTTGAAGTTTGCCAAGGCACAGGACACAAAGGGAAGCTGACTGTATGGGTACTGTTTGAGGGATTATAACCCTGAGTGTGTGGTGCATGAAAAGCAGACTCTCATGACAACACAGAAGGATGCATTTTGACTGTAAATGTTGTCTCTTAGGAGGTGTTAGTGAATCCCAGTCATGTAATCTTCATATTGTTGTTAAACATTTATACATCAACAGAGAATGACAGGTACAGACTTGGACTGGATATATTTCCATGTCGGCAGTCATAACCTCTATGGTAGGTATAAATGTTAATATTAAATGCAGGATTGGTGTCACTCGGTTCAGTAAATGTCGCATTGTCATTGCATGGCACAGCTCTACCCAACTCTAATTCTCAGCGTAGGCGCCGTTATCATCTGTCAAACTCAACGCTTGAAACTTCCATATAAACAAGAACATCAGTTTGTTTTTGTTTGGCGAACAAGCATAGGACCGTGCTCTTTTTCAATTGTCACGAGTACTGTTCTGTGTGGTTTTGCAGGCTGCTGTTTGTTTCCCAGATTTGAAACAAACGGCAGTTAGAACAGCGCCCTATAACTTCTGCTTAGCCCTGTATCATATTACAACCCCAATGGCTTCCATTACACATTCCAAAAATAGGACAGAGTATAATCCAATTTATTGGATGGGCCTCTCAAAGATTGGGGGCTGCATAGGAAATGTTGGATTTAGGCTAACTACAGAAAACCTCACTGAAAGGTATGTACTGTACTTCTGTTAAAAATCATAGTATCCATAGCTCTAAGTTTATTATTCCAATGTAGAAGTAGTGTGCCAGTTAGTGTGCCAGGAAAAAAGTCTGACCTAGCATTTCACTTTTCATTGACTACTACCACAATATCATTTCCTTAACCATGCTGTAGTTTTGTTTTGCTACAATTAATATACCAAACAATCTACTTAAACACTGGAATTGTTAAAACAACAATGTTGTCACTGAACATTATCTGGGGTTTTGTAGGCTCTTGTCGCCCATTTTGGCGATAGGGTGGAAATTATTACAGCAAAATTCCATATACAGTAGTCATTTTGAAGCTATGTAACCCATTTAAGAGAAAAGATGTACCATCAAATAGCATAAGGGGATCGAAATGACCTTTTGTTCTTCTACAATTGACTTCTCTATACAACCCGACCACTTGATTTCAGTAAGATATAGAGCTGTGTGTCTCTGAATGGGTGCTTGTCAATGTCATAAATATATTCTATTTGACAGTCCTCACTTTGACTCTAAGCTGAAGCCTTTCATTAAGAAATGAAACATCCCACATTTGATGTGACGGATAAAATGTGAACTGGAACTGGAACATTTAGTTAGAAGTTATTTCAGATAAAACAATCCCTTTTTTCAGGGGAAATCTCAAACCAAAATACAATGATTTGATTAAGTCAATAATATATATTAGTTATTTATTTCTCCATATAGCGCGTGTCCCAGTGACCATCATTTATCCCAGCTGAAGTCAATATTGCAAATGTCGCAATTCTCAAAACTCACCTCGAATGTATGAGGACTTTTAGAATATACCGAGGCCTAGGGCATATGTCCATAACAACTCATGTGGAAAGAGAATTTCATCAACTCAATTGCAAAAATAAGACATTTCCAATTTCATGCCTATCATTCCTGGCCTCAGGGTGAAAGGGCATCAACCGAGTGCTGCTGAATACTGTAGCGATCTCACTTTATTTAAGATGAACAAGATAGGTATTTGATACTTCAGATCAAGGAAAGTGGCTTTTCAGCAGCTCAGCAATCAAGGAAAGACGTTTTTGACGATGTAATATATTACCGCAGATCCTTACACCATGAACATGTCAATATCTGAGCAATTACGCAACTAGGATTACAACGGTGAACATATTAGATTAGAGGGAAGCTATGTTTTGTTTCTATTTGTATTCCAGGTGATCAGTTCCTCTTGTTGAACTGTTCATTTTAGTGACATCACTATTTTCTGAGATTTCAGTAATGACTTTGGAGATGTTATTAGAACCATCACTTGTGGCTAGAGATAGACATTTTAATACACAGTAGTTTTCTTTAACATGCATTTTCTTTATCTTGTATAGCTTATATGTTTTACTGGTGACCATGTACAATGTTTAATCGTTCTATGACGCAATCTAAAGATGATATATCATTTCTATGTATAATTCAGTTTCATCAAACCTTGATCAAAGTCTATTATCTAATTTTAGAAGTGTAAAGTCTGCGCAAGAAATCAAATGCAAATAACAATGAGCACATATGAGGTTTAAAATGATTCAGTACACTTGAGTCACACCGAAACTGTAAACACACACATTTATATTCGACATGGAGACTCCGGTGTGGTGGTTTCATATTTTACCTTCACAATATCTCACACAACTGGCCTACATATAGGTACACGTTGTAAGAGGAGCACTTCTTCTAGTGGGTCGATGTAAACACCTTCCTAATAATAAACCAAATCTATTCCGATGTACAAAAAAGTCTGGTTTCAAGGGAATCAATCTCTATAGACTCCCATTTTAAAATGGCCAACTTCCCAGCAGAAATAAACATATGTACAGCCTGTTAGAAACAGAGCTACTCTATAGCTAGGTTCCCTTTTGATGGCAACTGAATCAGAGGTACAATTTTACATAACTCAATTGTTTAAATGATAGGGTTAGGGTTAGGCGACTGCAGGAGCCACCAACTCTAACCTTTAAGCATCTCCTCAGAGATCTGGTGACGTCACAGAGACCGATTGTAGTAAACATAGTCTGCGTATCTACTGTTCAAATAGCTTTTAGCAATATCACATAGTTTCATCTAGTGGCCAAAGTGTCTTTATTTAAATCATATTGTAAATATGTAGAATGTGTACCTTTTTGTTTCAGTACTCTCATGTTGGTTGTTTTGTCTATGGAAAAAACTAAATGTGTGGAGTTCCTACTAACTGAAGCTTTAAATGAGTTGGTATGTGTGGCCTGCCAATCGAGTGTTGGTAATTTACTTTTCATAATCTCAAATGTAATTGGTTTGAGTATTTTTAATTTAACTGTAAACTAAACTGCATCAAAGTAATGATTATCTCTTCCACCTAACAGAAGAAGCCTTTGTTTCATCTAAATTCTGTTTGAACAACTAATGAACCGTGTGGGTCCCTACTCCACGGCGTATCTGAGGACTAGTAATCATTTAAACGCCATCAAATATTATAATTATTTTTTGCCAACTTAATTACAGTTGACTGATCTGGAGGGATTTGAGACAGTAGTTGGTGACTGGGTCTTTTTGATCTGAAGCAGGGGAGGAAAAGCTGCTGTAGCTAAAAGAAACATCCAAACTCAATCTAGATTGAAGGCGTGGACCCAGATGAAGTAGGTGTAGAGGAGCATGGTGGTGAAATTAAGTCTGTGGATGTCACAAATATCAAAAACGTCAATAAACACCTCACCTTAGATTGTCTAAAGCTTCGGAGTGTCATATAAACTAGCAGTTGCTAACAAGTGACATTTGGACTGCTAAACGTCATCATGCCAAACATTAGCTGCTGTTAGCTTAGCAGTTGTGATGCGTAGCCATGCGATTGAGAGACATACGTACATTTATGGCTTTACCTTTATTTATTTTTAGGGATGCACTGAAACATCAAAGACATTGGCATGGTCCGTTGTTAGCCCAATTTATCACCATCGGCACATCGGTAAATACTGTCACATGCCCAAAAGGCAGTCGCCGATGTTTACGTTTTTGCACGCTGGGAGAAGGGAGAAGTTGTGTTAGCGCTGTTGTTTTCAAATCTCATGTTCAATTCCCTTGGGAGGCCATAGTTTATATTTGTGACTTTGTTGTTATGCAGTTACTCCAGTTTGCTTCCAGAAACATACTACGCTCATTCACTCATTCTCTCTCGCGCCACACATTAATGTGCCACACACGTATCCTACCCCCTCTCTCTCTTAAAGCGATAGGCTGCCCTACACAGCAATTTCCTACTACATACATACGGCATCGGCCGAAGAATGTAAAATCGGGGTTATATTATGTGGAGACAATCCTGCTTACAATGTGTAAGTATCATAAACGTGTGTTTGCCTCAAATATTATTTGCTGCAATATTCCGAAATCTTTTTATCAACGGACCTGACCCCATCGTAACTTCTGAATCGGCCTCCAAAAGTACGTCATCACTGCAGCACTCTTTTGTATTGATAAAATATGTTTTCAAAAAGGTATGATGACTGAAACGTGTGTGAGAGCAATATAAGAGGATTCAGCTTAACCAGGGTGAGATGAGCAGCATAGAATCAAAGGCTCTGGATTTGGTGTACTTGCTCAGCTGCACACAGAAAACATCACATATTTTCTGTGTCCTGTTCTCGCGTCTTTCATTCTCCATTTATGTCCCTCATTAGATGTGAGTGTTGCTTGGTGTTTTACCCTGTGCCTGTTCAAGCCTGCCTGAAACATCATATTTGAAAAGCTCTCCGGCCTCTTTTTGGCTGTGAGTGAGCACACTCCATGGCAGGCGGCCTCACTAATTGGACCTGGAGAGGTTGAGGCAAAGTTGAGATGGTCCTGTCAGGTTGCACTTGAGCTCAGAAAAGCGTGGGCAGGAGCTCTCATCATTTACCATGTCTGATGGTGATTTGCTATAAGAGGTTCTGGGAGCCTCAACCCGGGGTTATAGAGGAAAATAGAGCAAGTGAAAATAAATAATTAGAGACACTTCCTTCTGGAGAGGGTGGATGAAAATACAGGTTGGATAGAATAAAGCCTTTTATAATGAACACAGAAATGTTCTGAATCTTTACTATTAATTATGTTTTACGAACAATTCACAGGTCAGATCTAATCTTTCAGATCTATTGTTGACTTATTAGCTGCTGTTTTGGAACAATGAGGAACGTTGCTTGTTGTGTGTAGAGGTCATTGTGAAAATAATTTTGGCAGTAATTCCATTTTCTTACTATACAATCCTTTCGTAGCACTGATTTTTATTATGTTCATGCAAACAAAGCTTTTTCAATTTTAATTTAATTTATTGGAGAAAAAAACTAGTGTTCTTTGATTTTGTAGCAGTACCTTATGTTGTTGTTTTTAGTTGATCTGACGCTATTGCCAAGACTGAAGTGTATTTACTCTATTATTAAATGCCGGTTTTTAAGGCTAACTAATCTATATATCATGGTGCATTGTGAGTAGCCAAGCAATTTGATGTAAAAATGTGGCATTCAGTGGCCCTGTGTAAACCAAATGGGATCATACTTAGTTAGAAAAATGTTAACAACATTTTCCAGAAGATTTCACTGTTTATATCTTGTGAAATTACAGCCATTTTTGTTGTTGTGTATAGTCACTTTAAACACAAATGTTTGTGAAGGGTGTATTTCCCTAAATGTAAAATTAATGTTCACAGGCATTGTAATCTTTTATTTATCTACATTATTTGAGAATAGCCCTATTTTTATTGTAAGCTTTGCAACAGTATTTGTGCTAATTATGCAGAAAAAGCCAGGAGGCAATTAGTCAAGTTAGCATAAAGACTGGAGGAAGAGGAAACAGCTAGTCTGGCTCTTTCTGAAGTCTAAAAATATACCAACCAGAACCTCTAAAATCTTTGTTGTCAACAAAAAACATCATGATTGTTTGTTTAATACATACACAAACAAAGCTCTAACAACACCAATTCTGATTTTAGAAAGAGTTTGTTGCTATTACTATATCTCCCTGGGTAACATCCTGGATTGTTGTCCTTACTGTGAGGTTTGTCAAGGTTCCAGAAAGTGCCTGGTCGCTGATCACCAAGAGGAGGCTCAGAAACAGCATGCCGTTCCCCTTAAAGGCTCTTACTCACCAAACAGACATCAAAGAACTGGTTGCAATGAAGCCGACTGTTGTGTTGCCTCAGGTTGCCTGCATCTTGGCCGGTTTGAACACAGAGTAAAGACTCTTTTACCTTGGACTTCGACAGTGCAGACGCTTTTCTGCTTGCTCCTGCTTTTGCTTACTTTTGTTGCTGGTTTTCTTATTTTTCCTTTCTGAAAACCTCGAGCAGCGACTCCTGGACATTAAGCTATCACTGGCACAGTGATTCTTCAAAAATAGACGGAGGGCTTTGGCCATATTTCAGTTTTACGACGACTTCAGTCTGATAGTAACGTGGCCTAGCAACAGCTAAAGCCTAGACTGCTGGTACTGCGTGCTACTGAGCTTAAGCTAGTTAGTAACAAAATGCCTCACCTCTCTACAGATGACTTCCAAAAACTTCTACAGAAGATCGCCGTGTTGGGAAAAAAAATGCACCGATTGGAAGTTAACGTGGAACTGAATGGACTATGTGGGAATGACACCACTTTACCAGTTTTCCAAAAGAATCAACAAGGGCATGCTAACTCACAGCTAGTTAGCAGCTACAAGGATTCAAACGAACAGGAGGGCTTTGTGCTGTGTGATAAATCTACAAGTGGTAGTCCTCCCTGGAACTCTCTGGGTGCAAAGCCCAAGAGTAAATCATCTCCATGGGATTTGGGAGGACGAATAACCAGCAGAGCCCAGCGTTTTGAGGTCTGTGATGCGACCGGCTGGCCTGCATTGATATCACCCAGGCAGAGCGCCTCCTCTACCCCAGTTCGTACTAGGAAACAGCCGTGGACAGCTGCTGAAGGGAGGACTACAAACAAGGGGCCTTTCTCAATATGCGTTCTTGTCTGTACTCGTGTGCTCATGTTCTTGTGAAACGTCATCTCTTGCTGCCCAAGTACTGTCCCAAACCCAAGTTCGCTTTCACCAAGAACGGATAAAGTTCCCGGATGCATTCCCGGAAATGTTCTCGACACGCCCATTTTACCAAGGATGCATCGGATGCTAACTTGTGTTAACTCTGCAGTGAACATCCCAGCATTCATTTCAGCATTCAAGCGAGGAGCGGAAAATTACTCGACGCCATTGAACAAATCAAGGGTTTAGATTTCAAATATTAGCAGTTTTACGAAAATCGATGGCGAATTCTAAATCTGCTTTAACGTTTTCAGAGTTGAGAAGCTCCACAATTGTGTATTGCGCAATACCAGCAAGTACGCGTCGTCTCAAACCGCCAACAGCGCTCTGTGTGCTCGTCAACTTGCAAGTTTATTCTTCCAAGAACAACTCACAAGAACGTTCTCCCCAAGTACACAAGTCCGTTCTTTGCATTCTTGGTATTGAGAAACGCCGAAGATCTTTTTCTGATGACCTGGATAACCTGTCTTCTTCACACAGCAGGGTAAGAACCAAAATTTACTTGGAAAGTAAAAGGCTACAGGGAAAGCTAACGACTAGGCCTGAAACTCTGATTGTGGGTGATTCTGCTGTAAGAGATTTAAAAAGGCTAAACAACACCAAAGTACTCTGTTTTCCCAAGGATATGGTCTCTGACTTGGCTAACAAGATCCTGCATATTGGGACTGAACACCCGACTGTTACATTTAGGGCTGTAGATATACAAAAAAACCCCGCATTTGTTGACCATTGTCACACCACTTTCACTCACCACGTGCATTTATTCCAGATAGCCATGTCCTTATCATATATCAGATATCAAAATATTTATTGGATATCGGATAAGATTAAGACATTGAAAAAAGCCTCTGTGTCCCCTTGACTTGAGTTGGATTGCTTCTCATGTCAGTTTCTGTACTCTTGGACAGATTGTGTCGGTAATATACAGTACATTTTTTAAATGGCTCTGCAAACTACATTTAAATAATTATTTTTTGTGGAATTGAATGGGTTGGTGTCACCTGCGGCACCTGTCAGTCAGTGGTGCATATCAAACATGAAAATCCTGTGAAATGGCAATATTGACTTCCTCGAATCATTATTTGGTTATTTTCATTTCAGTGTTTCCTTACTTTAGATAGCTGTTCAAACCTTCTAAAACCAGCTTTTAACAGTTGCTGATAAGGTACGATTAACTTGTGACTGTGGATCAGTAGGTAGAGTTGTCGTCTGCCAATTAGAATGTTGGTCGGTCGATTGATCCCTAGCCCTTGCAGTCAACATGTTGATTTGTCCTTGGGCAAGATACTCAACCCCACATAGATCCTGATGGCAAAGGGTATGTGCAAATATTAACTTTCCTCTGGGCAGTTGCCACCTTGTATGCTATCCTAACCCCAACACCAACCCTGTTCCTTTAAACACGTTATTGTGAATGGGAGTATATGTCAAAGCAGGTGCATTTTGCAGTAAAGACTTGAAAATATATATAATAATACATATAAATACAGTTAATTTCTCACATTTACATTGGGTATATATTACAGAAGTGTTCATTTATCTTTAAAGCAATTGTCAGCGGTTGTGGTGTTGTGTCTTAGTTGAAAAGTAACATACATCCAATCGTGCAACATAAGTTTGTTTACATCCGTCCGCATTCCAACATCCACAGTGTTGTTAGTTCTGTCAGTTCGGCAGACATCATGCTGCAGCTGTACAAAGTTTTTAAAGTGCACTGATGCAGTGTATCATGGTAGACTTGTAGTTAGGGCAGCCCGCGGGCAACACAGCCAGATAAACAGATCTCCAGTCCCAGCCAGGCACATTCCCAGATGAGTCCTTCTGTCAACACACATACACACACACAGGAAACAAACGCACACACACAAAAATGATAGACAGTATGCGATTGATTGCAGAAAATAACATGGGAAATGAATATACAGTATATGCTCCAACACACCCCAGCAGACACAAAAACTCCTATAGCCCCACACACATAACATAGACACACTTTACTGTACTGTGAGCATGTTTACCGGATGCAAAGGCAGGGTTGACATCAGTGAACAATGTAGTTGTATATCATTTTAATTATGCATGTGTGCTTGCTTTCTTTCCCAGAAACAGGCATTTTCGTCACACTCACTGAGCTGTGAACAAAAAAACAGAAACAGTATGCTCAGGAGGATTGCAAGGTCGGGTATGGGACCTGGCGTGGCTTCGGTTATGATGGACGGAAAAATACAACCAGTTAATTTGTGACAGTAAACAGAGACAAAGCCACTCTGTGTCGAGGGTACATGTAATTAAAAAGTGATAAGTTCTAACAAACACAGCTGTTTATACAAATTGACCCGACTGCTCATCAGACCGTGACTGAAGAGTTGTGGTAACATTAGAATCAAGCTGCAAATAGGGACGTTATGCTGCCTGCCTATATTTTAGAAACAAGATAGGAAATGCTGACTGCCTACAGACGATCTGACCAACCAAGCAGATCTGCCAGAGAAAAGAACATCGATGGCACAGTGGTTGCGAAAGTGGATTGCCATGAAGGAGGCTTAAGTAATCCAGCAACGACCTGAGGCTATATCACTACCCAACCAAATCCTGGTGTGTGACACCAGAAAAATAAGCTAGAAGGTTCATAAACCCAGCAAATGGAGATCAGAGACCTTTGTGCCCACCTCTGTATAGTGACTTTTCTCCATTGTGGCATCCCATATGAAGCTTGGACAGGACATAGCTTGGGAATGATGCTTGGTGCTCAAGTGTAGTCAAGGTTAATAGAAAAGTATTGATATTGTCTTTTTCATGTTTTGATACCGACAGTTTTATCTGCCCAGATGATTCATTGGTGTTTCTGCATTCCTGCGGATGCAGCGGAATGAAAATAAATGTTTCTTGAATACGTGAATTCCTCAACAAATTCCATGTAACAGAAGCAGGCGGCTCTGGCTAAGAAGGTAGATTGTTGTTCTCCAATCAGACGGTCGCTGGTTTAATCCCCACATATTGCAGTCAACATCTCGAAATGCTGTTCGGCAAGATACTCAAACCAAAATGTCTTCTCATGGCAAAGCCAATGGTGTGTAAATGTGTGTGAAGGTAGGTTCCTGGGGCAGGTGCCACCTTGTATTGTTTCCTCTGCTGTGAATATGTGTGAATGATTGACGCTCTGAAGGGTCGCAAAGACATAGAAATTATTATGTAAATGGAGTCCATCTACATTTTACCATAAAAAGGTTTGGAAATTGTGTATATTATCAGAAGACACAACAAGTGCTTGAAGATGCCTTCCAATTAATAAAGGAACAGTTGACTCAGAGACTCCCCACAGTAGACATCTCAGGTCGAGCCACATGGTAATCACTGAGTTACATATTGGTGTTCCGAAAAGGGAAATGCAGGCGGTGACAGCATTTGCTTTAATTGTGACGAGATTGTCATTGCTCCACCTTTGAGAATACCCCTCTGTGAAGCTCTCATTATATGTGTGGATTCTAGCTTTCTGGTCTATATGAATGTGAGAAATGGCTAACTGCATTGTTATCATGTTAGTTTATGTTCAAACATTGTTATTTCATTCAGAACTGGAAACAGTTGGATTTTGTTCTCAGTTTCGCTAATATGGTTCCATGGTGCCCTCATATTATGTTTGACTGAAGATTTATCGGTTACTGTTAGTGTTGTCTGTTCTTTAAAGCCTAAATAAGTCAAATGTATTGCACGTGTGTACATCTATGCATGGAATCGGCCAAATCTTCTCTTAACTGCCATCAAGAAGCTTCACCAGTAAGGTGTAATGTGCAGGAGTTCCCACTATCTTCAAGCATCAATAATCTTTTTTTAAATCCCACCAGCAAACACTTTATATCATGATGTTATGTGTCATTTCCAAGTTGTGTGGGGGTTGACTGAACAATCAATAGCTAAATAAAGTGATGCAGTCATGACATATTTGTGTAGGCCGACCCTTAAGTTAGCTAAGTAAGGGCTCAACAAAAAGCAATGGGATTCTTCCATTGATTTTGGATTATTGCAGAAATTAAGATCTGTGGTAAACAAACGTTTATGATACTGACATTTGGTTGAGCAGATAATCCCCAAATAATTACACCACTTCTATGATTTTTGGAGCATAAACTCAATCACCAGAAGTAAAAAGCTTTCGTAACAAGTGAACAGACTACATCACAGTGGCATGGCTGCGCTTTACCACCGCTAAGCTAAAGGCGGCTAAAATTAAGCGTGATAACGTTTAGTGACCTCCGTTAATTGGACACATAGAGGCTTTCGGAAATTTAGAAGTGGGATATATACTGATGTATTTTATGTTTCGGAACAAACCTGAATGGTATCCACAGGTCTTATTTCAACCATAATACGTTCAAAAAAAGACGTTGACTTCCAGACGAGTGAGCCCAAATTGCTTAAATGTTAACTTCTTTCCAGGTTTTAGGACCCATTCCTGCACCACTCTATATATAATGCTTAAAGACATGTAATGCTGGTGGTTTAAACCCTGTAAATAATTGGAGACTGGCATTTATATCTTAGATGCTTCCGTGCAGAACATGTATGACATTGTTTCAGTTATTTTCCATACTTATAAGCCCACTTAGGAACAAAAGGCTGTTCTCACGGTTTTGTGTTCACATCAGGTTTTCAGTAAAGTTTCATGTTTTCCCTAGTGCTGCGTAGTTGCGTGTCATGCTTGTACCTCCATCTGAGTGCTGCCAGCCAACATGCATTAGGGATTTGAACAAGAAGGGGACAGAAAAGGGAGAATGTAAAGCTCAGTGTGACTATTTGTTTTTAATGAGCTTTTTGTCTGTGTGGGGAGGGGAGAGCATTTGTGTGTGTGTGTGTGCGGCGCGCGTGCGTGCGTGCGAGTGCAGCTACCCTGCTGTACGTGTCAAGGCAAATGGATATATTTAAATGCAGTCTTAGCAGCAGTTTTCCTGTCTCCCGCTGTTAAAGACATATTCAGTGAAAAGGTGTTTCTGTTATTATGAGGCATGTAGCCATCTGAATTATGCATCCTGAACACCGCCTAGTTATGGCAGCGTATACAGTAATGTTCAAGGCCAGGCGGTCCTGAACGGCACCATAATGGGTCGCCCTGTACACTGTTAAATATACATGAGTAGTGCAGTGGCTTTCTTCGTGAATAACATTAACAGCGTCATTGGAAAGCAGATTTCAGAGGACTTAGACATTTTTGGTTATCCAGGTGTTCACAGTAGTTTGCATGGCAAGCAACTTGAAATGCACAGTCTGACTGGCGCAAGATCTCTGCAGGTTGGAAAGTCAGGCTTTATCGGTCGCATGCCAAGTCCTAAAATGGTTGCAATCTGCCATACAGCCAAAAAGGAAAAGTGATGTAGAAGCTGCTGGAGGAGTGGTCCTCTGGGTTGAGTGGAGTAAACACTGCAGAAGCTGCTTAGACATTACAGATATCTGTGATGCACATTCAATGAAAACCAAGTAGAGCAACTTCCCTAAACCTTGGCTGTGGTCCAATTTAAAAGAAAATCAGGTCCTATGACTTCCTGACCACTTTTCCTCAGTGACAAATGTCATGGAGTTAAGGGAAGGAGAATTCATCAAGAATCAGGAAGAGAAAACCGTGTTGGACGACGTTAATGAGACGCCCGTGGATGTTATGGACGTGCGTTTGCTGTTGGAAAATCATTTTCTTTTTTATCTATATGGACTATTAAAAGGACATCTAAAAAAATGTACAGACATGGACAACAGTAAATAATACTACTTTCTTACTATAGTTTGAGTTATACTTACTGTTAACTGTAAATTGCGTAACGTTCATGGTTCATCTTTTGGTTTAACCTTGTCTTAAAGGTTCTAATATCAAAAATGAAACACTTCAGCAAGATCTAGTATACTGTAAGATGGAAAATGCTTAATAAGCACCGTCATTTGGGAAACTCCTTCGTGCCTGTAGCCATCAGGCTGCACAACTAGGGCTTAACCACGTGACTCAATGAATAATATCCCGGACTGCACATAAAGCGTGCACTTTTGAACAATAACTCTGACTGCACTTTCTTTCTGCACACATACATGTGTATATGTTTAACAAACCGACTACAAATGTGTTTATGCTGACATCATTTATTTTACTTTCTGCATAGCAGTTTGTTTGAAACCCGTTATCTGTATGTCATTTTTATGTCTTTACTTTTTATATTTTTATATGTTTGAATCTGTTCTGTTTTTTGTTATCTCTGTCTGTTGCTGCATAAACGCTTTCCCCACAGGCATTAATAAACATACATCTTAATCTGAATCTTAATTCACTTGATGCACATCTGTAGGTCTATATTGGTTGTGAATAGTGCTTCACTTTAAAAGTAGCTGCAGTAAAGACCTGTGGGACATTATCTCCTTTCCTTTCAGAAAGGATGGTCCAGTCTATCCTAAACTAAAAGAGATTATAAAGGAAGCTTTGTAGCTCCTTTCCTATCTCAACAGATTCTTTCAGCTCTTATCATGGAGGTACTTCTGGGTCTTTTCACTTTGTAAGGAACCTTCCTGAGCAGAAAAGACTATTCCACCACGACGCATGTCTCAATCCTGAGACCAGACTCACAGATGTTGTTCAGTTTTGGTCAGACCGTGTATGTGGGAAAATACAGCAGAAAACAGTGCAGAGCATTACTGTTATGATTAAAGGACAGGTAGATTATAGCACGTCATCGTGACTGAGCTTTGCTCTCAGCTGTCTGGTGATATCCATGTTGCCAGATGTACTCCAGCTGCTGCTTCATGTTGACTCACACATCATATACCTGGTTTCCCTTTTTAGTATAATAGGATTACGTTGCTATAGGGGAAACCTATAACTTCAGGTTATCAGCACTCAAATTACACATCATTGCTCTAATCTGTTTTCAACAACATTAAAGGATTAAAATGTCAAATATTTTCCTCATAAAATTATGACTTTAGAGCAAATAATGGTGGATGTACATAATGTAAAGGTTATTTACATTACACATTATTTGCATGTTGTATAATGGTCGTTGTCTGTAAATGCATTAATCATTATAATAAACAGACACAGAAGGGAGAGTTAAAGGGCAGTCATATTGCTATTATATTTGTAACATGACTAAGAAAGGACTTCAAATAAATCCTGATTTTGCTCTTTATATGCTGGCTGTGCTGATGCTAAAAAACCTAATATTACGCTATAATGCTTTACCCTACAATCCTGCATCAGGAGCACCGAGTCCTCCAGTTAGTATAATAATGTGGAGCTATGCCACAAGTGTGTGCTTCCCATTGTGAAGCTCTCCATAAAATAGATGGGGGGCATTAAGCCATTTGGAATACTTGCAGATAGACATATTTTCAGTGGAAAATTCAAGGTAATTAGGTCTTAAATGTCAATGATGATACTTCCTACTTGTTGGTGTTTTCTTACACCTGGAGGCATACAAATGATAATGTGGCATCTGTTCACCATCTGCCCTTTCGCTAAGTGTTGGTTTATTCATGTTGGTCAGTTCATGCAGTTATTGTAATGGCACAAATGTCACTGTTGACAGTTCTAAGGCTTCATCAGTGGATTATTGTACATCTTAATAATCTGTTGTTCTTTGCTCCCCCTTCCTTCTGCTTCTGTCTCTTGCATCCTTGGTCCTAGTTGGTGCTACCAGAGTACTCCATCCATGGACTCTTCTGCATCATGTTCCTGTGTGCCCAGGAGTGGCTGACCGTGGGCCTCAACATCCCCCTCCTCTTCTACAACACATGGAGGTGACTATGCAATTCATACGTGTGTGTTTGATGGATGGATGGATGGATGGATGGATGGATGGATGGAAAGTGTGCTCTCAGGGTTAGGGTTAGGCTTGTCCTTGTTGAATATATCATATATTAGAATAAGCAGAACAATCTATTGTATTTTTAATGACAAGAAGGCTTGCTTTTGCCAATGCTTATGTGTTGCCAAGTGGCTACGATTCTAGTATTCCCAGGAATGATGTTCCTATTCGAAACAAATATAAATTCCTACAGCGAGAAGTGTCAAAACATTGGCATGGAGAGTCATCTGCGTTTTCACTTAACGCAGACTTCTATAGGAACAAATGTTCTTTTGGTTTTTTATTCTGCTGTTTTTAAATCCCATGCCGATCTACCTCTCCACGTGTATTCCTTGAAGATGGCTGGCGTTATTTTCTGAGGATGTACATACAAATGTTCACCAGAAAATGCTTGGTTCAAAGCAAGTAAATCAGTTATCTGACACAAGACTCTCAAAGGCAATTTCCAAAAAACTGTTTCTCCTCTCACTGATCTTAAGATTTCTTCAGTTGCGTCTTCTTTGTCTTTGTTCCTTTTCTTTCCTCAAGTGTTTGTTAGATGTAGTCTGCTGGCAGCGTGATTGGGTTAAGCTCATGTGCTCAGCTGGTTGAAGTTACAGACTGAGTGGAGAGGAGAGCTGAAGAGAGAAAAACATCTTGCTGTCTCATTAATTGGAGGCTTTGCCAGATGCCCACCGGCCACAGATGCAGCTTCCTGCACAGCTGAGAGATGAGAGGAGAAGGATAAGAAGGGAGACATAGATTGAGTAGGGTGCAAAATGACGGAGGGAAGTGGCAGGAGGCAGGAGGGTGGGAGTAGAGTGAATGATAGGGGAGAGATCTGATATTGACAAGGTGATTCAGAGGAGAGGGCGGGACGGAAACACTGCTTAGTATGTATCACACCAACTTATATGGATGGGTTTGTGTGAACGTGTGAATTTAATCTTAGCTTCTCGCTTGTGAGTCAATATGCACATGTGATTCTTTAAATAGTTGGCAGATGTTGCTGGGAGGGCTACTTTAAAACGCCAGCAAAGCTTGATAACTTTGAAACTTGGTTCAAAATACTTATTGTTGCCTGGAAAACCAACACCTTAAGGCCTGCTTCAGTTATGTAGCCAAGCAGATGTTTGGGATGTAGTGCCTATATTAACGTGCCTAAATGCGCCTATTGTGCGACCATATTCGAACTTCATGCATAAACTTGGAATCATGGAAAGTTGGACCCTCCTTATAACTTATAAAATAAAGTAATACAATAAATCGACCAGTTATCTGTGGTTTATTGGGGAGGCGACAAAGGGCAAGTTGTAGCCCAAAGTGTAACTCAATTAATCCATATCAACTTTCTGTTAATGATCCCCCAAAGGCCCAAGTATTAGACATCCACAACCCCTACTCCTGAGCAATTTGTCACAAATTCATTTCAATTAACCTCCTATTGCGTTTCAACCCTCAGAAGCTTATATCTCTGAACCCTGGATATAAAACCAAAACTATTATAGCCTCCCCTAAAACTAAATCAAAACTGTTATTAATCCCTGGGTGTTTGAAGAACAGGACCAGATACTGTAACCAGTGGATTCAAATGAGTTTAAATGCATTAAAACCAAACCCTTCAGATATACACATGCTCCTTATATGCTTACATACATTGCATTAACATGACATCATTTTCCTGTTGTGGTTTTATGGACTTGTTTTTCAGACATGTGTTTCACCACGTCTCCTAGTTGCCCAGAAATTCAGCAATGGTTTTAAAATCGTACAGGAGTTATTTGTAGCTGATGTTTTTTTCATTCCAAGTGAGTCTCTTAATTTCTCAGAAATAAAACCATGGCTCCAAATTAAACATCAGTGTTCATGCTATTTTAACTGAAGTGAAGTTCATACAGAGGGTAATCCGTGCAGACTGAATATGTGCTTAACTCTATTTAGCTGGACCTAAGATGTATATACGTATACTGTATCAACTAAGAGAATATGTTTGTGAACTGCGCCTTTGAGCACAGACCAATCAATTCAAATGGTAAAAGACGTTTTAAATCCAGAACACAGTAACATATTTAGACTCACCAGGATCCAAATTACATATGAACACTATACATTTATGCACTCTCAAATTGACGTTGGCCAAATTCATAGTCTTGTGTATTCCAACTCTTTTCCTTTATATTTGCCAGACCTGTATCAGCTGTCCTGTAGGTGAACAGGCAAACTACAATGACTCCAATGACCCTCCAATCCTCCACATCATCAATGTGCGATCTAAATCCTTCACCAAAACCTTGCTGAAGTCTGTGGTTTCCCATTGCAATTCCAAGATTTTCGAGACTGAAGTCAGTGTCCCTTACCGGGGAATCCGTAAAGATTAGCTTTCCACCCCTCAAAGGATTCCATGGGATAAGATCTCAAATGAGTTCACAATTGGCAAGGAAACACTGGCCAGCAAATCAAGAACCTCATTGGATTAGGAGCTTACCTTATCTGCTGTATTGTTGGGTGATTCTTCCTGGATAGATTTGGTACCCTGTGAAGGAGTTTGGTATAGCACCCTGCGAGACGATGATGGAATCGAGCATTAATTATCCTCAGAGTCATGACGATGGGCTCGATGGTCATCCTGAACAGATACATTTTCATTGTCTTCAGCAAGTTAGCAGATAGAAATATTTTGTCCTGGCTTTTTTGCTTTTCAGATCTGAACATTACATTTGCATAAATAGCAACACGCAGGCAAACAGACGATGTGCCAGACCTCAGTAAAGAAACCTGGCTGGTCCACTCCTGAGGGACATTTCCCTGTTAATTAATAATACTTTTTTGCACGACTAAAAGCTCTCCATATGTGTGTGTGGTTGTGTAAAGGGGAATTCTAAGAGAGGCTGGCCATGCTGTGCTTTCGTTTCTTCAAATGCTTTAGTTGCCAGCTGAATCGGTTTCAAAGTCTGTGTGCGTGTTCTTGTGTGTGTGTGTGTGTGTGTGTGTGTGTGTGTGTGTGTGTGTGTGTGTGTGTGTGTGTGTGTGTGTGTGTGTGTGTGTGTGTGTGTGTGTGTGTGTGTTTATTTTTCATACTCTAGAAGATTGTCCACATAGATTAATGTATATGCTTATGATGTGAGGCAAGAATCTGTTGGGACATGAACATGTTCCCTTCTTGTCTTTCTGTTGGCTTGTCTCAGGGGAATTGTAGTTCCTTGTTTTTGTTAACAATTTACAAGCTAACTGTATACTGTAGTATGTTTTCTGAACGCTAACCTTGTTACCTCGTCATCAGTCATTTATGCATGTATCTTCTGTGCAAATACATGTGGATTATGCTGAATACATCAAGACTCATTTTCAAGTGCATTGTTGAAGATTTCATACATGCATGAGTCATCAATGGACAAATGGAAATGTGAAGTACATTGCAATTCATGAATGACAGTCAAATGTATGTGATCATTTCACGGCTTTGAACAACCAATATACACCTCCGGAAAGACTGGAGAGACCACTGCAGCATTATCAGTTTCTGGTTTTATTATGTGCAGGTTTTTTTTGTTTATATTTGGAGTGGTCTCTTAACTTTTCCAGAGCTGTATGTGAATTCACATACAATATGGACATGCATTAACCATCTGTTAGCTAGTTTTATGACCCAACAGACCACATGCATAATGATGTTAGCTTCCTGGCTGAACTGCATTACCCATAAAACCCTGCAAAGCATCATTTGAATTCTCGGTGATGGGCTGTATGGACAAACTATCTTAATGCAACTGGTCTACAGTTAACTGGTCTTACATTAACATACAATTTTCCTTTGTTAAAGAATCCTGTTCATTTGTGTCAGTTCTGGGTTCAATGAAAGGCAAATCCCCCCCCAAATATAAACTAACGAGGCAATCATGTATAAGGATATAAACAGTTCTCTCTAAAACTAACAGGTAGCAGTTGCAACTCCCTTTCTATGTCTGTATATTCTCATAGCGACTTTCTTTGAGTGCTCATTTTTTGTATGACATATTTCCTGTTTAATTATAACAGCCCCGCAGAAGTAAGTCTCACTGGGATGTAAAAGCTACAGGAAAAGCCCCGCAATTCCCAAACCTGCTCTGCTATTAATCACTGCCAGGTTTTCTCTTTTGGTTATTAAGCACATTTTCAAGTTTCACTGCTCCATGAGAGAGCTGTTTGTGTTTACAAATATTGGTTTTGCTAAGCGCATAGCATCAACACATGTTTATTCTATTATAGGGTTGATTTCCCCTTCAGGTTTTAAATGAGGTGATAAATGTGAGTTAACATGTGAGAATATCTTTAGTTGAACATTTGATAAAGTCGTTTTCTATGCATCACAGTTGTTATTCAATTACTGTGCTTACTGACTTAAAGAACAAACCCAAGCCTTGATACAACAAATTTGACCTGGCTGAAAATATGTTTGAATATGCATTCAAATATTTGAATTTGAACTTGTTGGGAACTTTTAACTTCTTGCACCACAAGATAAGTTAAACCCATCACCCCCTATCGAGATATTCATCATAAATAAGTGGAAGAAAGTTTCACATACGCCCTTATTTACTGTTTACTGTCAAGCTTTGCACTTACATATTTTGTAGACTTAAACAGTTTATGCAAATCCAGTTAGCTATTCCTCATTAACTTGAGTTGATTAAAAACTGTGTCTGTGGAAATATTGTGTTTAACTTTAGTCCCTGCACAGACAAACATGGTTAATGTTGCAGGCACACAGTAGACATCTGTGAAATAACAACAATACCTTTAAACCGATGCTGGATACAATTAAAAGTGAGTATCTTAACTTCAACATAACATTTGTGTAGTAAGTGTTTTGTGACCAAATCATGAACTAGATGGCAAGCTAGAAATAGTGTTGGGATACTCAGTGCACAATAACATTCTGGGGCAGGTAAAGCAGGCTTTGAAGGCTGCTGCTTATCTTATTGTAAACTCTGATATGGGTTTTTATGACATAACCTGTATTCCCACAAATTAGCTCAATTAGCTTATGATAAGCTTTAAAAATAACTGCGTCTCAATTCAGATGCTTTCTTAGTAGGCCTACACTGCCATGTCATACACTGTCAACATATGTGTAGTGTGTACATTTCAACCATGCAGTGTTGTCTTAAAACGCACCCAGCTGCAGTGGTTTCGTCCGATGAGACGATTGCAAACTAGCTAGCTAACAACAATTGTTTGCGGTACCAGATCTTAACAGGTTATAAAATTAACCCTTTTAAAAAATGGTTGCTTCATTACACTTGTTTAGTGGTACATAGCATAGTGAAAACTTGTATTTGTTTAGTAGTTTGTGTACTAGAGTAACCACAATTGCAGCTGGTCCCGTAACTTCCGCTACCTAGCGAAGATGGAGGTTGTTAAGGGCGATACTTGTCCAGCGTTCCACACTCAACTTGTTTACCATTATGACTGAACCATGTGGGTACTCTTAGTGCATTTTGTCATTGGTACACCTAACTTAACTACACACAGCGAATGTATTTAAAATTATGCGAAACAGACATCAATAGTCTACTAAAGGAGATTCCAAGCTAGCAAGCATGCTAAAATGAAAAGCCAATGTTAGGACAGATTAAGACACTTCTTAATTTTACTCAGAAACCTGCTTCAGAATGTGGAGGGGTCAAGAGCTTGACAGTTGCTAAACCATGGACTATTTGAAGTGTTCTGGAAACGGGGTTACGAACATATTCAACTTCCATTTTCGCTCACGTCTGCTGCATGATGGTGAATCCATAACTCATCATGCCATCTTTTTCCATACTATCTCCTTCCCCATTTCCTCCCATCATCTCCCCCACCTACCTCCAACCCCCTATCTTCCCCCGTTCGCCCCTCTTTGGGGTCTGGAACGGGTCAACTACCCGCGATGTGGTCTTTGCCCTCTGTGGTAGGTACTTCCATTCCCCAACGGACACTAAGGAGCTGCTCTACGACCCAGCGTCCGTCATGAACGGAGACACGCTCAAGTTCTGCCTAAAGGAGGCGTGGTGCAAGCTGTCCTTCTTCGTCCTGTCCTTCTTCTACTATCTTTACTGGTGAGCATGTGGTGGGCGGTGTTGGATGATAATTGGATTACATGTAAAGAGATTACATTAATCTGAATTATTACAGAGTAAAAAAGCTATTCAACTGTAATAAAGAGCACTCAAATGTTTTCTTTTTCAAACCCAATTTCTATTTCACTTGGTTTTATTTCCGATAAAGCAAAGTGAGTGCAAATCATTGAATAAAGCAACCATTTCTCTGGCAATCACATGCAAGTTTATTAACATACCATAGATCTATCAGACTAACTCGGTTTACTTTAATGCCCACTCCTGCTAATGCATGTGATGTTACGAGGATTTGATTCTTTACTTCATTGAGAAACACTACCAGAGGGAGAGATTTACTATACATTGGTAAAAAATGGTCTCACTTAAGTTTTTGATGACATGTTTGATGATAATAGTGCATAATGTTCCTGTTTCCTGTCTTATAATGCTGTTATTAATCACTCCGGATTCTTGTTCCTTGTGTCATGTGGGTGCTGCAGTGTGTGGAACCTGGATATATCCCTCTAATAGAACTTTTCAATGGAAACACTTAAAGGTACAATCCTTTTTTTGTTTTACCTTTTATTCTGTGGTAGTAAATCTAGACAGAATAGCTTCATTCTCAAAACAAATATTAAACCAAATGATCTTCCATATGGACACAGTTGATCTTGATCTGTATAGGGGATGAGTTTACATGTCATGAAAGGCTGCTGTGACTATATGGATTTAAGATTCAAATGGATTTTTGTGGAGCTGTGTTGGTTACAGATTTTAGCTTTTAGTGGCAGCATCAGCACAGAATTCTTGATGAAAAATGATTCCAAAAAGGATTGCAACTTTAACATGGAGTTGTTCTTTTAGATGCGTGATAAGGCTGTGAGTAAACACTTGAAACATGCTGGCCAGTCCTATCCTTGCACAGAAACGGTGTGCTGTTGCTATGTCTTTTTTATGAAGGTAGGTACTTTGTTAAGAGTGATGTCAATATGTTTATCACAGCTTTAACACGCAGGTAGAAAAGCAACATCATGAGCAATGGAGCCAGAATTTGGTTTTAAAAACAAGTAGCATTTGGACTAATTGCAATGTTCTTTTATTGCGATATACCTGACCCTCATTCCCCTGGTGAAAGCACCTTCTTCTCACAGCTATATTAAAGTTTTCAGGTTTTGAATATTTTCGAAAATCTCTTCTCTATCACATGGCATATTTTTCTTTAACATTTCTTTAAGGATTCATAAAAGTCAAGACATGGAGTTTATAATATGCTTACTCCTGGTATGGTGTAGTCATGGATATAAGAGTGGAATAGAATAAAGTATCTCATCCATTGTCATACCTATCCCTACATCGATCAGGTGATAGTCACCTGTTAAGTAGGTTCAAAACACAAAACACTTGTAAGGTGGATTTCTATAAAACTACTAATTTTAGATTGCCAACTTAACATACCTTTCTTATAAGCATTTCAGAAAATTTTGAAAATATTGAATTTGTATGTAGTTGTAAACCATACTGTTTAACTTGTGCCATCTTGCTTCTCCATCTCACTCCATCCTGTCTGCTCTAGCTTATGCTGCGCTAGAGAACCCTGGCGACAGCAGCAGCAGCAGCGAGGTACAGTACTCTACGGAGCAGGGCGATGGTTAATTTACTTTCATGTCACTATCAGAGCAAAATATATTATAACTATGAAATCATTCATATATCACATGAAAATATTGGTTTGTTTAACAAAGGATTCCTGGCCTTCATATAAGTGATGATGCTTTTAAATGTACCTCTTTACTTTATATATTTCTAGTATGTATTTTCAACTGAGGTGTCACCAAATAAAAATGCAATGGTGTAGTACGCATAATTATTTTTCTAATTTTAGCCAGCTCTAAGTTATGATGCAACTTAATTAAATATCAGATGGGGTTTTAGTTGTGTTGCCATAAATCCAGATCTTTTTTTAGGAATTGCATTGGTGATTTAAGTTATCATAACAAAAAGAAAATGTACACAACCACATCTCAGGTTGTAGAAAATCCTTAAACAGTGAAATGATCATGTGTGCTAAATTAGGCTCTTAATGATCTTATGTGTGATCCTAACGTGGTCATTCTATTGATGTGTAATGGCTGCAGAGCAACATCAAGTGGTCAGTACAAACAGTAAACCAATATTAAATTGTGGATAAGTACAGTAGGGTTTTAGAACTGGTTGTATTGAAAGTGAATTGGCCTGAAACCTGCTCATTGGGGCTTTTTTCTGTGTTATTGCCTTGCTACACTGACCCTTCAACACTCCTCTAACCTGCATCTGTGTTCTAAAGATCCTTCACACATCCAATTGTGCACACCAAATGGACACAGACCCACACAGGCAAAAATCCTCATGTATGCACATAATGAAAGTGTGCATGCCCTCTCAGGCAGTGTCAACACACCTGAGCACTCCCGTCCCCACCCGGGTGACTGAAAATCATTTTTAGTCGCTTAGTGGAGCAGATTTACACTGGAATCTAAAGCGGTTGTGTTTTGGGCAAAGCAGAAGGAAAGCCGTAAAGAGCACTGAGCTGACCTGGGCTTAATCCTTTTTTTTTAGATTGGTTCGAATACTGGACTACGTTTGTGGAATGATAAGAAACCTGTGTACAAAAGAGTGGTGCAGGAAAAAATCCTAAAACCCTGAAATGTGTCAGGATTTTGCCACTTCCAGTTTCTTGAACATATTTTTGGGTCAGATGCCTGAAATAAGGTCTAAGATTACCAAAACCTAAAGTTATTTTCACCTTTTGTTCAAGGACGTAAATCATGTCAATAAATAGCTAACTGGTGAATATCCGAAGCTTTTATGTTTCACAAAAAACATCCGTTGCTAATTAGTGACTAAATTAGACTACAAAATGTCATCACGCCGGCCATTAGCTTTGCGGTGGTGAGGCATAGCAATGCGACCGTTATATAGTTTGTTTGTAGTGCGACATTAGCTTTTTACTTTAAAGTGGTGTGAATTATCCCTTACCAGAGATCCTCCCTGCAACAATCCGTAATCCATTAAAAAAAATCTCATTGCTTTTTATCTACACCAACTTTCAGTCGGCCTACAAAAATACTGCATCACTGCACCACTCTGTGTCATATTGTGTCAAATAAAAATACTAGAAGAGAAGTTATCAATTCTACCTCTGCCCCAGGTGAGCTCTCTGCTGGCTCCTCCTAAATTGAAGCTCCTCTGATACCAGATAAAAATAATGAAGACCGGCCTGACTCAGGATGTCTTCCTAGAATGTGACCTTTTAACCTCTCAACATTTTACCTTTCTTATCCTAAACTTTCTGTCACAGGGATGCTGTGTCAAACTTGATGTGTAGTTTTCCCTTGCAATATGTGTACAGGATTCCTGTTTTATCCCCTGTCGTCAAAAATGTTGGTAGCATGTTGTCTAACCTTTGTATAGTACTTTTTGTTCTTTACATCTTTCCAGGCATGAATATTTGGCCTTTCTATTTGCTTACACAAGCACACTCACAAGGGTAGGGCAGGGACTTTGATATAAATCCTTAATTTAGGTCTAATTTAGTTATGCATATTGTGTTCTTCACCAGTACACTTACTGTACTGTGGACCAATATGTGGTCAGTCATCGGAAAAATATATACAGTACTACAAGTGAATCAGAAGCAAATGTGTTCATTTTCACTTGTATAACAATGTGCAACAAAGTGTATGTGTTTGCCGATGGACCAGAGGAAAAAGGACCAGATTAAATATAAATGTATGCCACGGTTGGTATTTCTAGGTTGGTAGGAAAAACCCATTTGGTTTGGCTGATTAAAACCATTGGCAGTCCAGGACCCTTTTTTTATGTCCATATTGTTGGACCCCCACATTGGCTGACTAACTCCTGGCTGCAGATTATTTCAGATTTCACATCGATGAAGCAATAAACTTACCAAAGACACCATAAAACACCACCATTAGGAATTGGTTGTTTTTGTAGTTCAATCATGAGCACTAGTGTAGCGAGACTTTTCTTGACAAATATTCAGGAGTGATCAATCTCTCAATGATTGGAATAACTCTTAACTTGCATATGTATCAATAGTTTGAGTCTATCAACTCTTTGGTTCTGAATGGGGATCTTCACAGAGGTTTAGGTTATGGCTAAAAATTCTTGAATCTTTACCATTACAAATGTTATGTGCATCCATATTCACCTAAGGATGAATTGATAATTTGATTAAAATGAACTTTTCCTCTAGCCCATTCATCAGGGTTTCACTCCGTACAATACTTTGTTTTGTGACCTGAAGAACTAAGGACATTGCAATTAGCCTTAGCTGTGCTTTATGTGTTCTGCTAAATTACAAATGTTAGCATGTTAACAGACTAAACTAAGACGGTAAACACAGTAACAAGATCAGTGTCAGCATGTTATTGTGATGAGTTAGCTCAACGTCAGCATTGTGAAGATAGTGCACAACTGTTGTAAGTATAAGGCATACAGTATTAACACTGATGCAACACAATAATGAGAACAACTATTGAGTATGTGTATGTAACCATGGAAAGCAATATGAAGCCATAGAATTCCAGAAAGAAAAATGATATTTTTAAGCACATTTTGTACACATTAACCATCCAGAGCAGCACTATGCAATAAAGTAAAACGCTATAACCAGTAAATTGTTATCAGAATGTTCGAAAATATGTGAAATGGTATTATCACACTTTCAAATTGGCTTACTGTTCAACAACAATTGAATGGAATGGAAGATAAAGCCTACATACATAATTACACTGATTTTTCTTCTTTAGCCTTTGCTCTACGGAAAAAATGTTAATTTAACATAAGCCTTTGAAAAGGAATAATATATGTTTTGGTTGAATGTTATAGCTATTAATAAAATAAAAATGTGCAATATGTGCAAAAGCGAAAACAAATAATCATGAATATTTAGCAAATTAAACAGCTTTATTTTTCCCCTTAAGTGTCAGTTTTCCTCTTTGATGCAGGATCTCATATGAAAATTCTTATCTTAGCATACATTATGTTTAGTTAATGTGTAATTAGGCTGCGGAAGTCAAAGAGCTGTAATTTAAAGAGCTACAAGTCCATCTACTAATGATGAAGCCGGTTCTCGGAGGAGGTCAGGTCTCTGAGGAGCCGTTCACTCTTGATCTCTCTCTCCCTCTCCTCACATATATCCTCTACCCCTTTCCTCTCCGTGCATGGATATGCGTGAGTCAACAGAATATATTTACAGGCTTCTCAGCAGCAGAGATTATCAGAGGTGTTAAGAGCGCGGAAAGACCTCAGGGATGAATACAAATGTTTGGAATCATCAGTTACTGTCAGCGAAGTGCTGATCTGTTCTCGTCAAGTCTCAGCTCCGTGACACAAGTGTTGGATCCCCAATCTGTGCTTTGGGCTATGGTTATTGTTTCATGCAGTCCTGCAATCAATCTCTTTTTCAGCTTAACCTCACAGTCTCTGTTACTAGTATAAAAAAAAGTAAACAGTTTTATATTCACCTTATGAGAACCTGAGCTCATCTCTGCCAAAGGTTTACCCTAAAAGAAAACGAGTGTTTTTGTCACTTTGCAGCAATTTGTGCTTCACAGCTTGCTATGAACTTGCTCATTGCATTACATGATGCTTATCAACTTTTTCTTTGCATTCAGTGTCAACGTTTCCACAGTCTTTTGGGGTTTTCCCTGTCCTGTTGTCTGTTATATATGTGTTTTATATAGGAACATGCTATGTCCTCTTTAAATAAACATTGACATTCAATTAAAGGTTAAGATATGCAGCAGCAGTATATAAAGTTATTAAAACCACCTTCATCAGCTGTGATAGACACGTTAATACTCATAATTCAGTCATTTAATATTCGATTCTGTAACGGGCCATAATGAGTAGCACTTTAAGTATATTTTGTCGCTAATCCTTTTGTGATTTTACGTGAGTAAGATGTGGATGCAAGGCTTTTACTTGCATTTTTACAATTTAGTACAGCTACTTTTAAAGTTTAAAATCGGAGTACTGCTACCACTGCTGAATTGGATGTCATTGTCTCATTGGTACTCTTAAACTAACCCAACAAACACAGCAGCCCCTTGCCTCGTTGTAATGCAGGGCTGATCTAAATGGAGAAGTAGCCTTACCCTGAAAATGCAGATCATGACAGAAAAGCTTCAAAGAGAAATCACATATAAAAGTTTGCTGTCAGCAGCTAAGATAAATAAGTCCGCTCCGGAGCCTCGAACTTCTAAGGACATAAACAGACAAGTGTAGAGATGAATCAGCAGGAATACTAACTATGGATCAATGAAATGTTTGAACACACACACACACACACACACACACACAGTCATGTGTTTATATCTTAATTCAGGTTGTGAGATTATTTGAATTGTTAATTACCACTTTGTCACCTTCTGTCTGCCTGGGTGTTTATTTACTTGGCATTTCCTGTTTCTTCTTCTTCTTGTGTTTCAGTATGATCTACTCCTTGGTTACCTCAACATAACAACTGATTTATCAGCAACTGGAGAGAAGGAAAAACGCCTCTGGAAATACAGACCACCACTGTTTCGGTCTAGAATTGAAAGACAGGAAATAGAAGAAATAAAAATGTTGGGTTTTTTTTGCTGCAAAGCCAAACAATGAGCTCAACAGGGGCTAATATTTTTTTACCTGCTCTGTCCCCTTAAGAAGGAAGGTTTCTTGCTTGTCTGTAAATAAAAACTGAAGTCTTGTTTACAGTTAGACCGGTCATAGCTAGACCCAAGTAAATCACTGCCTGGCCAACATTTGAACCAAACACACACACACACACACACACACACACATATATCCACAGCCTCCTCTGAAGTGGTACCGTACATACTGTAAAGTTGCAGCGCTGGTAGCCCCAGAGGATAAAGAGCACAGTAGCGTTTGCACAGTTTGTCTCAGGCACAGCATGGTGAAGCACTGTCCGGCCCAGCACGGCTCACCGACCCTCAGTCATCCTTTCTCGATGCCTCGCCAACCGTAGCTTCACTGGTGAGTCAGACACGAGGGATACATGGACGACTGCATGGACAGATAACACTGTACATAAAGGAGAACGCTTTGGTTGGAAACACCCGAGGAGACGATATTTTCCACTGAAAGGCACACACTGTCCATGGCCTGTGGGATTTTCTTTCTAACATTACGTGAATGGCTTTTGTGACGTGTGCATTTTGGTGTATTCTTTAACAAAAGGCATTTCTAATTGAAGTACAGCAAAAGGTATCCTATACAGCAAATGCCTTCTTAGTGTCGTCCTAGTGTTGTTCTATTGTGGGAAAACTTTTCTCAAACTTAAAAGCTAAAACCTGTCCAATTTTTTGATAGTAGAGGAGCACATATTCTTTGCACAAATAGAGTCTTGCACAATATCTGCAATATTTGGCTATATTAGAGATAAATTATGATAGTCTAGCCACACAGGTGAAGGTCTTCCAATATGTAAAGAACTATCCAGCCCAGTTTGAATATGGGGAGACAATGTGAATCTTTTTTAGCTCGATTTACACCATGAACCAAAAGATTTATCTTTCAGTATTGAAATTAATTTATTATTGTCTATTTGTGAGATATTGATAGTTTGCCTCCTTTATCTACCTTAAATTAAATATGATATTCTAATATAACCACACCATGATAAGGGCCTGTGTCCACATAGCGCTTTTTCTGGCAGAGCCGCCACCCAGCATTTTATCAGACAAACGTTCTTAGCGTTGTTCTATGACGTATCACCGCCGTTGGACTAGCATCGTCCATTTGTATTTTATAATCTGAAAGTGCTAATACATATTTGTTTCATATTGTTTTTTCACCTAAGAGTCATACAGTGAGGACCTATTTTAGTAGGTGGACCTGCGAGTAAGTATAGCAAAGGCTCCCTCTGCTAAAAGCAATTGGATTTCCCCATTTCATATCAGTATATTGCAGGAAGTAAATATTGTGACTGACACATTTATAATACTTAACAACGTTCACCAGGATCATTTTTCTATATATTAACTCGACATGGTGATTTTTGAAGAGTAAAAACAGTCGTCAGAAGTAAAGTGCTAGCATTAGGCTATAATCAAACTACATCCTGGTCGCATGGCATCACCACCGCTGAGTATAAGGCTGATCATTTTTGGCTAAATGACATTTAGAAGTTCTGTTAAGTCACTTGTTAGCAACCGTCGTTTTTAGACATCTAACCACAAACACGTTCACAGAAAAAAATGGAACATTTTTCACAGAAACATGCTAAGTCTTTCACGGTGAAAAGTCGTAACACTTTCAACTTGAAGCGCTCGTAGCAGCCTCACAAACAATCAGGAAAAACTCCAACGTTTCTTTATGGCGGTTGCATGCAACGGCATACTCTCACTACCTTAATATACACATTTGAAAAAGATGATGGCGGTCAGAAAAGTACGCTCTGTGGACACAGGCCCTAAGACAGCATGTGTAGTAAAGATGAAGTTGCGTAAGGTACCGAGCATTGATCCGTCTTTCTGTGTGATTTGAATAAAAGCAACTGTAGCAGGTGATACATGAGATCTGTCTGAGTAGATTGAGGTTTAACTGTATAATGATTACCAGAAAGAAAGTACCTCACAGGACAAACTCACCTACAGATCACCATCCCCGAAGCTGGAACAAATTAAGCATCTTGCTCAGAGACACAGGGGCTTGAACCTGAATCTTCCATGTGTAGCACAGTTTTCTAACTACCAGGCCACCCTGTAGATCTTCACCATCATCTTCACACAATGAGCTCACTTTGTAAGCTGCCCTTCAAAAAGCAGATAGGAATGCCCAGTTCTTGTTGTTTTCTCTTCTTCTAATTCAAGCATTTTCTATCCTTATTGTGTATGTGACCGACCAAGTTGAATTTAGATATTGTTTATGAAATAAAGTATTTTAAAATCGTATGGTGTTTTTATTTTTCAACGTAGCTACTGTGTACCCACTTATCACACTATTTCATATAGCCTATTGTGTTCGAACATGTTCCTTGAGAAGGAAATGCATAAAACAGCACGTGGAATCAACAAAGGAAGAAGTTGGTGGTAGATTTGACTAATAATGTGTATTGACTATCTGTCAATGTTAAAAAGTATTAACGCAAATTAACCACATCACCAGATTTCACTGCAACTTCCTCTCGTAATTCCAGCGTGGTTGTCTACCAAGAATCGCATGGCAGTGAAAAGGCAAAGAAGGCCATCACTGGCAGGAAACCATGGACATCAGTAAGAACTATCACTACCTCAGTGTATCGGCATTTGGCACGCCTAATCCATGACATATGACAACTGCACCAAGACAGCAGGTTTGTCAGACTTAATGTCAATATTTTAGAAATTACTTTAGTTTTTTATGCAGTTATTTATTGCAACGTGCATTTATTTTAATCCTGCCGAGAACAAGTAAATACAAGCATTTTAAACGTTTGATTTATCATGAGTAATCACATTAATGCCTTATGTAGCTAGAAATGACATTGATAAGAGAATAGAAAAAGAACCCAAATTGTAAAGTGGTGGGCCAGAAATCAGAATAATGAACTCAAAGGTAGAAAAAGACCTATGTACGAAAAACAACTCAAGTAATTGCATCCTTTGGACAATCAGCAACCCCTTTAGCATCACACATACATTAAGACCACTGTTAATATAAAACTATTGATTTGCAGCTTTAATTTAAAGTAGTAATGCAGAATGTAAAATGACTCCATCAAAAGTAAATTCAAGTAAAGCTGTATCCATGAAAAAAAGTACTAAAATAGTTATTAATCACAATGGTTTCTCATTGTTGTTATTCTTGTCATTCTAGTGAAGTTAGCATTCCAAGGGCTCCTTCGACAAAAGGAAATGGGATAAACCCGTAGGATTTTTGAAATATTTCAGAAAAATAAGATCTGTGGCAAACATACATGATACTTTTCCACATTTTCTTCAGCAGAATTGTTCCCTTTGTTATCACAACTATTATGATTTTTTAGGCAGAAGTATAAATTGTTACAACAGCTATAAACACGCATGCATGTCATCAAGCTAAAGGAGGCGTGTTCGGTGTTTTGACGTTTAGCAGTCTCAATTCATTTGCTAACAACCACTGTTTTTATGACACTTAGAAACTTTGTACATATTAAAACCACGACTACAATGGTTGAAGCATTAATGCAATTGCCAAAAGTAAATGGCTCTCTGAGGGCCTAAGATATTCAAAAAACTATTTAAAACATTTAGTTTTACCTACTTGATTTAATTGTATTTGAAATAACTGTCAAGCTAAGGGGGAAAGCAGTTATAGTAGTTAGCATTAGTTAATGAGGATGGCTAATGTCAGTTATATGAAAAAACATGCGTCACATCCGGGCCAAATTACGACTCCGTCCACTTTTTAAATACACACCTCTCATCAGACGTGTGAAACCCACTGTAAGGACAGTTCAAGTGTGGCCAGAGGGAGCAGACTCTGCACTACAGCTCCGGTTTGAAGACACAGACTGGAGTGGGTTTGCCACCCGGGCCACACAGGACTCCCACACAGACATCAACACCTATGCCTCCTCTGTTCTGGACTACATCAACACTAGTGTAAACAGCATCACCACTCTCAAAAGGATCACCACTTTCCCAAATCAGAAGCCGTGGATGAACAGTGAGGTTCGCCTGCTGCTGAAGGCACGTGACACTGCTTTCAGATCAGGTGACTCTCAGGCCTACAGTTCGTCCAGGGCTGACCTGAAGAGGGGCATCAAAAAGGCCAAGCACAGCCACAAGCTTCGGATCGAGGAGCACTTCAAGAGCGGCTCCGACCCCCGACGCATGTGGCAAGGCATCCAGGCCATCACAGACTACAAACCAATCAACCCTTCCCCCCAAAGCAGTGACACCTCCTTCCCTGATGAGCTGAACAGCTTCTATGCCCGCTTTGACAGGGACAATCAGGAGGTGGCCATCAAGGCTGTGCTCACAACAGACCATCAGCCCCTCACACTCTCCCCCACCGATGTGTGTGCTGCACTGAGCCGGATAAATGCACGTAAGGCTGCTGGCCCTGATGGCATCCCCGGACGCGCGCTCAGGGCCTGTGCTGGGCAGCTGACTGAGGTCCTGACGGACATCTTCAACCTGTCACTGGCCCAGGCAGTGGTCCCCACGTGCTTCAAGACCACCTCCATCGTGCCGGTGCCCAAACACTCCAAGGCAGTGAGCCTTAATGACTTCCGCCCCGTTGCACTCACCCCCACCATCATGAAGTGCTTCGAGAGGCTGGTCCTGGCTCACCTCAAATCCTGTTTACCACCCACACTGGACCCCCTACAGTTTGCCTACCGCAAGAATAGGAGTACAGAGGATGCCATCTCCACGGCACTTCACTCCGCCCTCTCTCACCTGGACAATAAAAACACTTATGTGAGAATGCTGTTCATAGACTTCAGTTCAGCATTTAACACCATCATCCCCTCCAAACTGATCACTAAACTGAGGGATCTGGGCATCAGCCCTTCCCTCAGTAACTGGATACTGGACTTCCTAACCAACAGACCCCAATCTGTCAGGTTAGAGAACTACACCTCCTCAACCCTCACATTGAACACTGGTGTCCCACAGGGCTGTGTGCTGAGCCCTCTCCTCTACTCCCTTTTCACCTACGACTGCATACCTGTACATGGTTCTAATACCATCATCAAGTTTGCAGACGACACTACAGTGATTGGCCTCATCAGCAACAACGATGAGTCGGCCTACAGGGATGAGGTCCAGCGCCTGGCTGAGTGGTGCGCCAACAACAACCTGGCTCTCAACACAAAGAAGACCAAGGAGCTCATTGTGGACTTCAGGAGAACCAAAGGTGGCACACACACCCCCATCCATATCAACGGGACGGAGGTTGAGCGTGTCGCCAGCTTTAAGTTCCTGGGTGTCCACATCTCCGAGGACCTCTCTTGGACACTCAACACCTCAACTCTAGTCAAGAAGGCTGACCAGCGCCTCTTCTTCCTGAGGAGACTGAAGAAGGCTCATCTGTCCCCTCAGATCCTGGAGAACTTCTACCGCTGCACCATCGAGAGCATCCTCACCAACTGCATGCTCTTCTGCGGACCGGAAATCGATTCAGAGGGTGGTGAAAACTGCCCAGCGCATCACTGCTTCTTCACTTCCCACCATTGAGACTGTACAGCACAAGAGGTGTCTGCGGAGGGCACGCAGTGTTGTCAAGGACATCTCTCACCCCAACCACAGACTGTTTGCCCTCCTCCCCTCTGGGAGGCGCTACAGGGCCCTCCGATCCCGGACCAGCAGGTTCAGGAACAGCTTCTTCCCTTCGGCTGTCACCCTGCTGAACTCCGCACCACGGTGATGGCCCCCCTGGTTACCCCACCCTGGCCTGTACAGCCATGCACCTTCCCCCAGCCACTGAACTTTTTGCACTACTTACAAATGTTACTGTACATACTTTATATTTATTCCGTTTATACACTGTACCTACCTCAGCACCTCACTACCTACCTCATTCTGCAATTTTTACCTCTACCATCACTTTAATTCACCTGCACTTTACATACATTATGCCATTTGCACTACCTTGCTGCTGTTTACTTATACGTATACCTTAAACTCATCTCTGTTTACTTTTTACCATTCTACTGCACATACCTTATTCGAGCTGTTCATATCCTTTATTATTTATATATCACTACCTTCATATGTATATACATTCTCTGCACTTTTACTGCTTTACTTGCACTTCTGGTTGGATACTAAACTGCATTTCGTTGTCCTAGTACTTGTACTCTGTGCAATGACAATAAAGTTGAATCTAATCTTTTGAGGTAAAACAACGCTGACATCGGAATAGCGGTAAATACAAATTCTGAAGTTTCACAAACTTAAGAAAACTGTGGATGTTTGTATCATCAAGGAGATTTGAGAGGAATTTTAATATCGTCAGTTAATCCGATACAACTGGATGACAGGATCAACAAGGGTAGGCGAGAGTTAAATGTAGGCCGCCGTGCCGACTTAATTCCTTCTGCCTATAACCATTATGCCTAAATTAATTAATATATATTTGAATTAGCTGCTCCAAAATGCAAGGATCGCTGTCCATTGTAACCTGGCTGTGGGTGCCTTGTTATGATAGGTGTTCATATGAATGTTGTTGTTTTGTGTGGTAGAGGGTGGCTGTCATTCATGCGTTTTGCACCCCAGGCCGTTGTTTCAATGTATCGCTGAAGTACACGCAGCGAGTGTTATGAACTGATTATTTGTATGTGTAAATACAACGTTTTGCTTATTTGATAATTTTTTTTTTGTTGTAATAACTCTTTCTCTCTCTGTTGCATTGATAAAGCTTGACTAGCGTCTTAAGGCCAGAGTTTTGTTCTTTTTTCGACGAGGGAAGGGGGGTCAGAGGGCCTGATATAACGTCATGCTATAAACAACCGCTAAGCTAAAGGTGGCTAAGGGTTGGCATAATGATGTTTAGCAGTTTCATTTCATCACTTGCAAGCAACCACTGCTTTAATCACAAATGAAATAGCTTCAGATATTCACCATTTGGGTATTCACTGACATGTTTTGTTCTATTACAAAACGTACACATATTGTAAGCTTGTGTTAACCACAGACCTAATATCCCTGTGTGCAGGTGAGTAACTGTTTGTCCAAACTGTTGTAGACAGGCACTGACAGATTGGTGTCGGCCTGTCTTCCCAGTATGCACCAGGGGGCTGTCCACATCACTGCTGTATATTAATCATAATTAAACCAGGCACACATTGCTGACCTCTTGGCCCCTCATCATGTGTGTGTGTGCTTGTGCAGACTGGCAGGGATATATTTTGATCCCTACATCCACCTCAGAGCTCTCTCTCTTTCTGTTCTCTTCCCGAGATCCCTGCCAGGATCCAGCCCTCCTCTTAAAGCTGTGAAATGACATTGAGCTCTTTGCCCGTGGCTGTGGCACACTGTGCTCAGCCGTCTGGAACCCGAAGTTTGTCTGTGAGACTCTTCTTCTTCAATTTTAAACAGCAAGGGAGCTAATTCTAATCTGGCTCTACATGGCAGTGAACCTCACTGATGGATATTGGAATGCTTCTCTTTGAAGGCCCTAGTAGAAAGTGGGACTGAGACTAGTATAGGGGTTGTAATGAGATCTATTTTGTGTCAATGTATCTGATAATATTACAAAATACACACCTTTTTAAATATCCATTCTTTTCTATGGCAAAAACAACTACATGTTTTGGCTCACGGTGTATGCATGTGTATGAAAGTGGCACTGCTCAGTAAGAATGGGTGTGAATGGCTGAAGGACTTGTAATATACTCTATATGAAATGCTTTGAGGTGACACGATCTGTCTGTGTTTTATTTTGTATTGCCAAAATCTGTCTTTGTTTTCTGTTTTAATCTGAAAAGTGTGTGTCTGCTTTTACTTCCTGTCTTGGTATTTCCCTCCTGTTTGATGACCTGGTTGTGTTCACCTGGTGCTCCTGTGTTTTTACTCCCTCCCCACTTCTGTCTCTTTTCTTTGTGATTACTTTTGCTGGTGTTTAAGTTCTGTTTGTCTTTCAGTTGTTGTGAGATCCTTGTTGAAGTTGTTTGTGGTCTAGAGGGAGATTCTGGATGAATCTTGTTAGCCTTGAAATAAAGGTATTTTTGGTTTAACCCTGTATCTGTCCTGCACTTGGATCCTACCTGCTTTCCTCACCCTGACATGAGGGGTCGTAAAGACTGCATAAAGCGCTATGTAAGTATAGTCCTTTTTACCATTTACTCACTGAATACACATTGCCCTGACTACGCTATGTTTCTCCTGGTAGGTCCCAATATCCGTTGATGGTGCTCGTTTTAAATCTGGGGTGACCAAATAACATTATGATTGCTATTCAAGGCAGTTGGCTTTTTTTAAAACAACGGGTTTGTGCAGAATGTCCTGCTGCATGCTAGAAATGATTCTCCCTGACAAATCTGTGCTCTGTAGTGTTTTTATGCACCATTTAGTACATCAGCTCACTTGGGACTCTAAAAAAATGACCAGGTACCAGGCACTATTCCTAGAGGAAAACCAAAACAGAGTGAGCAGGCCACATGGTGCAGTACTATTGAGTGGAAATGTGCCACAAGTTAGTCAGTTCAGGATTGTTGGTAGCATAAGATTTTCTATTTTTTCTCCCTCAGAAGTGAATCACTAAGCTTTGTGTTTATAGCCCTTTTCTCAGGTACAGTTTGACGCCTATCAAATCCAATACCACCTGAACACTTTCTAGGGTGCATTTTTACCTCATCGTAAAAACTTCTCTTTGTCTCTTTCACTTTTTTCTTTCTTTACACATCCCTTCCCTTCTTTCACTGTGATCCTTTTATCCTCAGACACAGAGACGAAGAGAAAGCGAGGTGTGAGGGGTGGCAGATGCAGCTTGGCATTAAGGCCTTGACACATGTGGTTGTGCTGTCCTGCTGAGCTGGATGGGCAGTGTGTCAGTATCCTGTGTGCTTCGTATGGCTGTCTTGTCAAACTGCATTACACAAAACACCAATGGTGAGAGGTGGAGGATTTCACCATCTGGTCGTCTGTTTCTAGATCAAACAGTAGAAGTATAACTGTACAGATAGGTCAAAAGTCCACTGACTGTATTGTCAAACAAAATACTCCTTTGGTCTGTTGTATTTTAAAGTTGTAAACATACTTAATTATTTTAGAGAAACTCTAGACAGTAAACCAACATTCAAAGGAAAAATCCCATTGCTTTTTTTCGAGGGATTCCTTACTATGCTAACTTCTGGGTAAGCCTACAAAATACATCATGCACCACTATCCCTTCCTACTGTCTATAGTGTCACAATATTAAATGTACCATCATGTGGTTTATTCTGAAAATGTTGGTTTTGTTACTTCAACCATGTTGGGTTTACAGTCTCAAGATCATTACATAGTCGGGATGCACCAATACATCGGTGAGACATCTGCATTGGCCGTTGTTAGCCGTATTTACCACCATTGGCACATCTGTAAATAAGGTGACATGCGCCGCTGGCAGTCGCCGATGTTTATGTTTTGCTCGGTGACCGGGAGAAGTCGCATTAGCGTCGTTGTTTTTAAATCGAGATGGGTTAAGGGGCGGGAACCTCCCGAGAAATTTCTAAACGTTTGACCAATCACAACAGAGCCAGCCAGCTAACCAATCAGAGCAAACTGGGCTCTGGTTTCAGACAGAGGGTGAAAAGAGGTGATGCATGTATGAGAAAAATAAAGAGCTTTTTAGAAATGTAAAGCCCGGTAGCATGCATGTCACAGTAGAAGAACAGAATACAAATACTGAAATGAGCATAATATATCCTCCTTATATTGTAATTCAAATGTGTAATTGATGGCGCAGTTTGCAGTCACAGCTCTTATACTTAGAATGAGCTAATATGCTAAGAGATCAAGGCTCTGACTTGTTTATTTTGTCAACAACTTTTTAATATTGCCTTTTAGTTATTTCAATAAAGTTAAGTTTATTCTTTGCAATGTTAGATGCTAAAAAAAAAGTATTATATTATTAATAACTGTTTTGATCAAACTTGAAAGATCCTCTTTGTAATTAGAGGATGTCTTCGAGATGCATGGTAATAAAAGAGTGTAGGTTTGATTAAAAGAAGGAGAGATAATTAATTATTAATCCTTTCACCACACCATTCATCTACCTGCCAAAAATAATGAGCATCCTGGGATCCTGCAGCAAGTGTTTGCTATTATCATCTGGACCTCCTGGAAAGCACCCAACACTAAATTCACTTGTGTTTTACTGCCAGCATGCCTGCTATAATTGCAGCCAAATAAATCTCAATGAATGTTGTCAAGATGATCTTTCAGAAATACTTAAATCTCATTATCTTATGCTACTAAAGGTAATTAGCAATCATCCATTTCAATTCAATCATGAATAATAACCACACGGGCACATTGTTCCTCTGAGACGCCAGGAGGCCCTTTTTCACAATAATAAATTGTGCTGGTTTTATTGTCGTCTCACTTTTAAGATTGGAGTCTTTGATTAATCACAAGAGACATGTTTGATTGGCAGTGTCTCAAGCCGCAATGGTTAACTTAAGTAAAACATTAATTATTTATTGAGATGAAGAGGCATCTGCATACTCGTTAGCTTGTTAGCCCTTTAGCAAATCGTTTTTCGTTGTGGCTTTAAAAAAAACCCATTTTAAAGTTAACACAGCTTCAATCAATATTAATGTTGCTTAACAGGCTACTGATTGCTTACTCATTTGCTGTAAATATGTGTTGCTGTGTTCACAGCTTGTTGCAATGCCCCCAAGTGGCCAACAAATACAAACAATTACAGCTTTAGGGGTAGAAATAAGTCTGGTTAATGTTTGATGAACATCACTGTAAGTTGTGCACTTAATAAACCTTATCCAGAAAGTAACACCCAGCTTAACTCACTATAATACATCAAAAAGAGGAGCTGTATTTTTTTATGTTGAACAGGACTGCACATTAACCCACTTCTGAAGAGCACTGTACATGCGCAGCCTCTGGCCCAGACTCCAGTGATACAGAAAAAATAGCCATTTATTTGAATTCTCTGTCTCTTTTATGGAACAGAAGAGGGTTTTTAAGTGCGTCTCTCTCGTGAGTTTCTTGGTACTCGATGATAGTGAGCACTGTTTTATGCCACTGATGTGTGTGTGGATCTGGGACAGCGCATTGCTGGCTGAACAGTCAGACACTGCTACTAGTCAGAAAACCGAATCAAAATGTCTGTATTGTTTCCACAGCAAGAGCATTTACATTGTTACAGCAAAGACACAGTGAAGATATAAAGACAAATACAATAAAAAGCTTATATATAAAACATAAAAAGGTAAACACATTAATAAAATCATAAAAAAATAGTGTGCTATAGGTTTTTGTGCATGTAAATGGTCTAGAATCAGAATCAGAATACCTTTATTCCTCCCACAGAGGGGACATTTTCCTTAGTTACAGCAGAAAGAGCCAAAGACAGCTTAATATCACAAGATACAAAAAATATATACAACAATTACACAATTTACAAAATACACAAAAATAGATGGAAAGGCTAAAATCCCAAAGTTTTCTTTCCCACACACTAACCCATTTGTTCTGACACCACCACCAATTTTACTTCAAAGTTTGACTCACAGTTTACAGTAAATGAAGGACCTATTTTGAAAGTGTGTAAGTTCCAATGGTAGTGTGTGTAGCTTGGTTAGACACAGATGCTGGGCTCTCTGTTGGAGTGCTAATTACCAAAGATATGTTCCTCGCCTTTACACTGAGCTGACCTTCAACACTGCTGACAACAAGGCTGGCCGAGCTCCCACAGGCTCCCACACACTCTTTGACACACACATGCTGCTGAGAAATACTGTTACTCTCCTGCAATGCTGAAGGAGTGGTTGGCCTTTAACTAATTTAAACAGCTTTCGAGAAGAAGCCCTTCTTCTCCATCTGCTCAAGGCTAAGCGATGAAGGTTCAGTAGAGAAAATAATGGGTGAACTCCACACTCAAGATGTTATATATCACAGAATAGCAAAAACTGTGCTGAAATGTTTCTTAAAAGATTTGCTAATCCATTTTTTACATCGTAATCCAACCCAATTTCTCTCTGCTTTATCTTGCGTCTATGTTTTGTTACAGACTACAATTTGTCTCATTACTGTTAATGTTTACAACAAAAATAGGAGACAAGAGGAGTTTACATGTAGATCAAAAGCCTATTTATTTACAATATAACAATTCTTGTCCGAACCTTTAATTAATGTGAAAGTCAGTAATCGGTATGGTATTGGTGTGTGAAAATGTGCACCAATCAAAACAGCAGCTGTGTCCTAAAAGAGTCAGAGACAGTGTGGGATGGGGTTGGACTTTATCTAAACCACCCAGGTGTGGCTCATCAGGCTGACCTGGATCACCTGATACAAACAAAGAGCCAGCAAGCAAGACCACTGACAGAGACCCGTAGTGCAGTGGAGGGGGTCGTACCACTAGTTTCATTAACCTCATCTTTACATGCAGCAGGCAGCCTTTGTGAAATTAGTGAAAAGGCTCTGCGGCCCAAAAGTCGATCAATACCACAGGTATGTTTCCATTGGCTTTCAAGACTTTGTATATAACACGTTTGGGTTTTTTTTAGTACTGTTTTCTGCTCTCCAGAAGTGTTACTACATGCCACTTGATGGTAGAAGAAGCCTATCAATCCTGGCCCACACCATGTCTGGGTGTTCATCTTGCTTGATGTCTGAGGAAAAATTTGGACCTTAAGTTTAGAATGGTTGAATACAACAGCTAAAAAGAAAATAGAGAGTAAAGATAATAAAAGCACACTGTATGTAAATATCCAGATAAAAAGCCTGACAAACGAAGTTTATGAATTATGGAGTTATTTAAGAAATGACATGAAACTAACTACCTTCATTTAATAAGGAATCTGATGAAGACAACTTTCTTATTATTATTATAAACTACCTCTTCTGCTTTTATTTGTTATAATTAATGTGACATTTTCACCACCTATAAGAATAACCCGTTTGCAACAACGTTATTCTCTTATCCTTTGACAACATTAGGGCCTTTAAAAAGTAGAAGAGAGAAGATAAGAAGTACTTTATTGACCTCGAAATGGGAAATGTTTACGCCATTAGTCATCAGTTTTATAACACCATCACATTTTGGATGGAATAGCCAATTATGTTTGTTTATGATCTGCAAGTGCGAGTGAAACACTATGTGTTCCTGAAAGACTGAAATAATATATGGTATTATGGTGTTTTATGAGTCTACTTACTGGATGGCTTTTATATGGAGCATGTGTTGTCTGTCTTGTTTGCACAGAGCGATGTAAAATGAAATGGTAATAAAACTAAACAAATACATTAGCATGTGATGCCTTGGGACAATGTTTTTTGTTCATCCCATTAAATAAGAGCATCTTTCTCATCATGATTTAAAATATCATTGGATTTAACAAAGCAGTAAGACCTCACAGTGTTTGGGAGCATACGCGCCCACCAGGCGTCTTTCATGTTGAGACAAAGAAGAACTCCAGAAGAAGTGACACTGAACCTGCAGATCTGAACAAAGGACTGTTATGAAAGTCGTTTTTACTTGTACTCCCAAGGCTGCACATCTGTCTACTTCTCTGCACACAGCTTTATTTGGGGCTCCATAAAGTCAATTTAAAAATCCTAATGTGATGTGTGTACCGCTCATTCACACAGAAAACAGTAGAGGTGGGTGGGAGTGTTGTACTGCCCTCGCAGCGCGTTTTCTATGCAAAGCTATACAGCTAACAACTTGGATCCTCCAATAATCACAAGGCTTTGTCTTTTCTTGAAGTTTACTGTAAGATTCTCATTGTGAAACTAGAAATACAATACAGAAATAAAGCATACATTAGTACATATATCACTGATATACAAACAAATACAATTCACCATTCTACCATCAAAAGCATATGAAAACAACAGCTTACTGTAAATGTAAGTGCAATAATCACGTCAACATTTAAATGCAGTAAGCCTAAACACAGTGCAATGACAATACTGCTGCTACTAGCAAGCTAAATGTAAAGCTAGCTGCTAACTGCTTGCTAAATTAAGTAGGGTGACGTCCTCTTTTGCCCGGACATGTCCTCTTTTTATGTCCTGTCCGGAGCGTCCGGGGGGGCTTTATAAATTCATGAAAACGTCCGGTTTTCACAGTTTTTCATGGGACCATTAAGCGTGTACTTAAATTGAATGGCGCTTTGCACAGAAGTCTACTGTACTTAGACTTCCCCCCCAACAATCGCAAGTGTCCTCTTTTTCGCCACCTCAAATCTGGTCACCCTAAATTAAGCATGTTCTAACAAACTCTCTACATACAGGGAAAAAGTTACAGACTCACATATTCTACAACATATTAATGTTACACAGGTTAAACATTATGTCCTGGTACTTACACATAAATAGTATCCAAAGCAAAAGCGTAACACGCAATGAATTCTGCAGCACCGAGAGGCGGCTGCATGTCTTGACGTCAACAAAATAAATTCCCCTATTACATGCACACATCCTAGGTACCGCAAAAGAACACAGGGGCAGTATACACAATGCAAATCAACTTTAATGATTTATATTGAACAGTTTTACTTTGAAACTAATATTAATCTTTAAACAAAGGCAACACAAGTGTTGTGGAGGTTGCGTTGTTAACAAAGAGTCCTGGGGCTGATTCAAGAAACAAGCGCTACAAGACTACAGCGATGAAATTGTCCTTACGTGAGCATGTTTCTGCTTGTGAGTTTTGGTCTTCCTGTAGAGCGAGTCAGAAATATAGAGGACATTGTAAGACGTTTCAAGCCTTGGATCTGCAGACAAAATCCCTGAGGGTGAAGGGAGAGATAAAGACTCACCTCTTTCTCAAGAAATGTAACCTCTGCTTGCTCCCATGAATATGTTTTTATCACCAATAGATGACTGAAGCCTAAGTGGGCAAAATAACTTTTTGGTGTCTTGAGTTTGCCATATGTATATATATTTTTTTATTAATCACAAATATGCTTCTACATACTTTTTGGAGTTCAAGTATCTCGGGGTCTTGTTCTCGATCGAGGGAACAATGGAGCATGAGATGGGCCGGAGAATCGGAGCAGCGGGAGCGGTACTGCAGTCGCTTTACCGCACCGTTGTGACGAAAAGAGAGCTGAGCCAGAAGGCAAAGCTCTCTGTCTACCGGGCCATCTTCGTTCCTACCCTCACCTATGGTCATGAAGGATGGGTCATGACCGAAAGAACGACATTGTGGATAGCCTACAAGCGGTCGAAATGGGATTTCTCCGCAGAGTGGCTGGCATCTCCCTTAGGGATAAGGTGAGAAGTTCAGTCGTCCGGGAGGGACTCGGAGTAGAACCGCTGCTCCTTCGCATTGAAAGGAGCCAGTTGAGCAGGTTCGGGCACCTAGTGAGGATGCCACCTGGGGTCCTCCCTAGGGAGGTGTTCCAGGGACGTCCAGCTGGGAAGAGACCGAGGGGTAGGCCTAGGACCAGGTGGAGGGATTATATCTCTTCACTGGCCTGGGAGCGCCTTGGAATCCCCCAGTCAGAGCTGGTTGATGTGGCCAGGGAAAGAGAAGTTTGGGGCTCTCTGCTGGAGCTGTTACCTCCGCGACCCTGACGGATAAGCGGGAGAAGAAGAATCGGAGGATGAAAGAAGAATCGGAGGATGAAACCCTCTTTATTAGTCACACACATGCACACAGCAGAGCACACACAGTGAAATTGGTCCTCTGCATTTAACCCATCCTAGTACTAGGAGCAGTGGGCAGCTATTGTACAGCACCCGGGGAGCAATGGGGAGGGGGGATTGAAGGTGTCCTGTGCCTTGCTCAAGGGCACCACAGCAGGGCCTAGGAGGTGAACTGGGACCTCTCCAAGTAGCAGTCCACTTTCCATATTTCAATTATGTTTGGGGACTTGAACCGGCGACCCTATGATTCCCAGTCTAAGCCCCTACTGACTGAGGGAGGGAGGGATGGATGGATGGATGGATGGATGGATGGATGGATGGATGGATGGATGGATGGATGGATGGATGGATGGATGGATGGATGGATGGATGGATGGATGGATGGGTGGGTGGGTGGGTGGGTGGATGGATGGATACTTTTTGGATATTAACAACAGGAGCCTTGATAGGCTTCTTTTTCTGTAAGTAATCGGTGTCCTTCATCCTTTAACTGTATCAGTTCTGACGTTAAACAACCCCTTATTAATAGAAAACTAGAAAACTTCCTTTCGGTTCAATGCCTGTCTGAAAAGTCATCAGCACCTTATTTTATCCTCTTATTTGTGTGATATTTGCATAATTTCTGAAGTATTTCTGAGTTATGGCCAAAGAAGTGGTTTCGTGACACATACTGACTTTTCCAGATTTGAGATATTCCTTTTTTAGCGTTCACGAGAATGGGGTGGATGTGAGGTCACAGTGACTCAGAGCTTTGAGTCCTAGAATATAATCTGTTCATCCTTCAGTTCAACTGGCTCTGTGCCAAATTGTTAAGTAATTCCCTCCAGGCTTTTTTGAATGTTGTTTACACAAGAATGGGATGTACGTAATACCAGGAACGTCTCGGCGCCTCAACTCGCCAGAGGGAGTCATGAAAGAAAAACACAAAGCAGGTAGGTTTATCCTCAAAAAACAGGAACCCCCTTTCAAGTATTTGAAAAACAAAATACTACATGCATATTATTACAGTTACAACAGGAAAAAAAAAGGGTAGATATTCCATGCCATCACGGTAATGGGGCCTTTGCCCTGATAAACACTGTAGGACTGTAGGTTATGACAGAGTCACTAAGTTACTGTTCAACGTTTTCGAAAAATAAACAGAACTTTTGGTCACAACGGCCGCGTACTGATCCAGTGAGTGCTGAAGGTCAGGCTTGCAGTTGTTAAACATGTATTTAAAAACTTCAAATTCCTCTGAACAAAAGATCAACCTATGTGATGAAGGGTGAAGACCATGTTCAGCCTTACAAAGATGACAAGGTATTTAAGACACTTACTGATGACTGTCGGTACTGTGAACTGATTATATTCATATCAGCAAATTATGGATTGAAAACCCAATGTGGGATAAAACCCACATCCCTGTGATCAAGAGAGTCATGCTCTACTAGCTGAGCTAACCAGGCTATTTTTGTGACTATTGAGACTAGTAACTTACTGACTCTTAGTCAGAACACACACATGGACACATTTTTTGCTATCATTCGGGGGATTAAATTTTTTTTGCCACTATCCCTCTGTCTTTTTTCAGAATGTCAATGAGCTTTGTATTTGTGTGTGTGTGTGTGTGTGTGTGTGTGTGTGTGTGTGTGTGTGTGTGTGTGTGTGTGTGTGTGTGTGTGTGTGTGTGTGTGTGTGTGTGTGTTTCTAATGACTCAATAACTATCTTACATTAAACGTTTACAGCATGAGCTAGACAACAACACTAGAATGCCCAAAAATATAGAAATGCAAAAAAGTCGACAAGAGACCTTATACAACCTTTGACTGTACCCTTACCCTAATAACGGTTTATCTAAAGGAGAAGAAGCTTTCCCCCAACATCACTACAACGTGATGCGGGTTAAGGTGTATGTAACGGCTCAGGGAGTGTTTATTTTAATTATATTTGGGCTATAACTATCCTATTGTATCGTGTTGATAAAAAGACAACAAAGGAAAAAAACAAAGATATTGTTCCTACTATTTTATCCAGGTTGTACGTTGGAAGAGCTGTATTAATGACACTTTATGAATCACACCTATACACACATTCACCCACCCACACACACTGAATCCCATTATCAACTACCATTTATTATTAGAATGTGTTTGCCTGTGTGTGCCAGGATCTAACAGCTACATTCATATGATTTAAAGCAGAACTGTTCAGCTCTTTTCACTATCAGTATGTTTGTTGAGCTATTGTTTGACTTGGTCTTTAAGAAGACAACGACACGTACTGTTTACTACAGGTGGGTGTACCTCTGGACTGATATGTGAACGACAAACATGTGTGTACATCTCCAGGCAGACTGGTGCACAAGCTGCTGTGTCAGGCTGGCTGAGTGGGAAGCACTGCCTCTGGGAAGACTAAAATAACAAGAACATTCAGACTTGTACCGTCTGCACTCTCTCTCTCTCGCTCTCTCTCTCTCTCTCTCTCTCTCACACACACATGCACACACACACACACACACACACACACACACACACACACACACACACACACACACACACACACAAACACACAGAAATAGCATGGTGACAACAAAGCCTGGACAACTCTCACAGAAATAACTGCTTACACCACATCATTCCCCCAATGTGTGTGTTTGTAACTGATATAGAAGGGTGAGAAGGAGAAAGAAGTGCACTGAAAAAACTGAAGCGTTGACGTCAATGTCACATAAACTGTTAGGTATTAGGTTAGTTGAAAGCAATAATATTAAGTTGAAGCTTTTATGTTTTATTCAAAAGTGATTTTATTGCTTTCAACTGTTAGGGAATTTTTGGCTTAGGTGTTTAACCTTTGACACAGCTCATCATTTTGTCCTTCCTCTGCGTTCCCATGGCATAGGTCTTTCGGCCTTGGGGTTGCAATCTCCCTTAAGGAGGGGCGGTTTGGGCGCTTTGTTGATGCCAGTCTATGACCGAGCACAAGCTGACCTGAGATAGTTATTGTTCAGGGACGTCTAGAAGCCCTTCTGATCTGGAACGTAGGTTCCCTGGCGCACATTCTTTTCCATGGACGACAGCTTTACTTAGATTCAGGGTCCATATTTGTCTGGTCTCGCTGATGAAGAATGTTGGTATACACTCTGAACTGGTTAAAACCTCGTATTGTGGTAGATAGAGTTCTTCAGAATTGGTCGGGCAACCGCTGTGGCAACTCGTGTCTGCAGTAAATGTCTTGTCAATGCACACACTATGGTATATCCCTATGTTTTTGGAACGTGTTTTTCATCAGACGTCTGAAATAGGGTCCTTGGAGAAATGTTCACGCTTAGTTCTACGATATATAAAACGTCAGTAAACACCCCACTGGTGAATGACATAAATGTAGGTTGCTACCTAGTGACTACATTAGACTGCTAAATGTCATCCCGCCGACATCAGTCTGCTTTCTACTTAAAGTGAAGACATGCTAATGTAACGATAGCATTTTACTTCTGGCAATTGCATTTACGCTTAAAAAAAAACGTTTTTAACGTGTATAATTTAACCTGCTGAAAATAAATATATAAGGTATCATAAATGTGTATTCGCCACATAGCTTATTTTCTTCACTATTCCGAAATCCAAAGGGGAAATCCTGTTGCCTTTTGTCGAGGGAGCCATGCTTTGCTAACAACCAGGGCGGCCTGGATACATATGTCATCACTCCACCACTCTTTTGAGCTTTAGCTTAACATATTAAGTCTATTGGCCATTGGTCGGATACAGAGGACATTTGAAAAAGCCACCATTGGCTCTTCAGATGGCAGTTTTTCAATTTCTCAAATAAATGTGTATCCTGCCACCAGTAAAGGATGATCAATGGAACAGTCAAATACATGATCTTGTTTTCTACCTATAGGGATACAATAAAATATCATCAAGTATTGTTGAGGACCTTACTTTCATTTTTAACATCAAGCCGTGCCATCCCTGCCACAATGGTTTACAGTAGACAGAAATCAATGTTATCTCCCACAGGAAATAGCTGGATGATAAAGTGGGGGTCATGCGCTTTGAGAGATGGATAAACACAGCATCACAGCACAAAGAAATGAGTAAGACAGCTTAAACGGGCCACCCAAATGGAGATGGCAGTGTGCAAGCTCAGCTGACACATGAGGTGAGTCACAGCACAGCATCACCTGCCGTGTCCTATCCCAGCCTGCCTCATGATCGTATCGAGGGACAATACGTGATGCTACAGACAGAAGGCAACTCATACTTCCAGACAAGATGGTACTTAAATGTTTTTTTTAAAAGACCAGTGACTTGATCAGAGTCTTGACAGAATTAATTAAAATCCTGTTTAGAACATTGACAATGTGAGCATACTTATGCTGCAAGGGAAATACAGATTTGTAGTTTAAATAACCACTACCAGACCAGAGGTTGGTTGTGATTAAAATAACGTCAAGACAAAGAAGCAAAAGATGTAGACGCTGACATTAAAAGTGTTGGAGGATATTATAAATATGGACAAATCTAAGTTATGTTACTATAAGTATGCATATATCTTAATATATTGTATAATATATATTTGCATAATATCTTTGTATGCTTTGAAAGACATTGTTGTAAAACTATAGCATTTGCATAGGTTTCATTTTTCTAATGCTTTATTTGTTATGTGTATAGTTCACTTGCTAGCGATCGATGAAAAAACTGCTTAATGACAGATAGCATGTGGGAAAATAGCTGAGTAACATTACAACTGTGACTCTAGAGTGGTGCAGGAATGGGTCCTAAAACGCGGTAATGAGTTAGTATTTTACCACTTTTTTGTCTCAAACGCAAAAAATATTTTAAGTTTGACAGTTTTTTTGAAAAGGTAAGAAACCTCAAATAAGGTCTGTGGTTAAAAACGAGCTTAAGAGATTGTCACGTTTTGTTCTACAACATAAAATACATCAGTAAATACCCAACTGGTAAATGTCCGTAGCTTCTTAGAATCATAAAAACAGCTTTTGCTAACATCTTAGCTTAAAAGACTACTAAACCTCATCACACCTAGAACAGTCTGCCTTTAGATTAGCCAGGGTGACGCCCAGCCATGGAATCATCAAACAAAGCATTTAAGTATCATAAATGTGTGTTTACCACATATCTTATTTTCTTTAATATTAAAAAATCTATGGTTTTTGTTGCGGAAACCCTTGCGAAGCTAACTTCCAAGTTACCCTACAAAAATCAAATGATCACTGCAACAATAAATAAACAACAACAAAAGTGCACTCTAGTGATCAATGGTTGTCTGTCTCTCATTAACAACTGACATTGTTGGGGGCCTGCCATAGGTTAGTGATCCATTCAGAAAGCGGGAGCAATCCTGCTCTCATAAGACAATGCGTTCCAACTTCAGTTTGATTTCAAAGGTGCAGGTAATGTTCTCATGTGCGTATTTGATAATAACCACACAAGAATGTAGAAAAGGGCTCTATAGAAACAACAGCTCTGCATGTTCTCATGTCTTAGTGTTTCGTCCTTCCTCTAACCTCAAAATGTCCCTCATTTCGATTTCCATTCTCCTGCCATTTTATCCAGCCCGCCCTTCTTGCCTTTCTCTTTTCATCCATCCCTATCTCATCTCCACTTATTTTCTCTGTCATTTAATACAAGTAACAATGGCTCCTCTGGGAACATTGCTGATCAATTTCCCTGCCCCCTGGTATTGAATGCAGTCTTTGTGCTGTGGTATTGCAGCGCAGTCAGCCACCGCTCTTCTGCTGCTGATTTATTGAAGGCTATCATGTCGTTCAACTCTCTCGAATCTTTCCTTTCCTCTTTCATCCTCTGACACTTTCACTTCGGCACGGGATTGTTGCTTTGGAGGAATTACTCTTTCATAATGGGATCATCAACAGCAGCAGACACTCTTAACCTGCAGTTAAGCCACTCAGTAACCGATAACATAAGGTTGAGAATGTCAGCTCCCTGTTGAAAGCAGGGGAAACATCTTAGTTTGCTGAATTTAATCGATGAATAACTCTTTTTCTTTGTATGCTAAGGAACATTTCTGACATATCTCCTAGTGGTTGACCAATGATTTTAGTTTTAGAAGCAGCTAGCATAAACGCGATTTTTTTCACCAACAACAGCCAAGTCCAATGGCTGAATGCAGTATTTTAAAATGCAGTTCCCCACTTAGATCCCATTATGATCTCATTCTCAGTGATTGGATCTTTCCTAACATCTCTGACTGTTACTTAAAAGGTCTTGTCACAGGAACAACATTACCAAAACCAGTTTCCTGACATTCTAAGGGTTAGTAAAATTAAAGCCCATTAAAATAGTTGTTAAAAATCAGGATTGATACACTGTAATGTGATTCTGATAGTTCTGCTTTACTCACTATTTGAAAACGTATAAGTAATAAATGACTGGGGGTTATTTTAAAGATAGAGAGAGAGACTACATTTGCCCACTAAAACTATTATCCAGTTGAACTGGAAACTGGTCCAGGTCTAGGTCTGAAGTCCCAATGGTAAATAAGCCAGGTTAGGAGAGCCACATTCATAACAAGGCCAGCTTTATGCTCTGCAGGCTTCACTAACACACTGATATTTCCTTAGGCAGACTGGATGAGTCACACACATGAACAAAGAACATTTTTCTACATACAGGAAATCACAATTAAAAGGTAGGACTTATGTGGACTTGATTGTGGACAATCAGGGAATTTGGGAAATGCAATTATTACAGATAAGTGGAAAGTAGGTCAACACATTATGTGTGCACATACCCAGGGATGTCTTATAAGAACTGGATACAATATCAGAGCCTTGCTTCCATTTTTTCAAGCAACTACTCGTAGAATTGCAGTTAAACACCCCTCTTTTTACATAGGATGCAAGTGTGAAAGAGACATGTAAAAATGATGACAAGAGACCTCATAGTACAACGGTCAAGTATTGACTCTATTATGAATTATTCAAATAACGCGTCATTGTTTTCTGTTGTATTCTTGACCTTCCCTCTGGGATCTGGGACTGTGTTTGAGCGTGCATATGATTCTCTTTGTACCCATTATACATATTTAAAGTTCATGCCATTTCCTTTGGAAGGCAGGAGATGTAGGCCAGAAAAGAAAAAAAAACACATACAATATTCAGAATCTTTACCATTGCTTTTGATCATAATGATGTCATATTAATCAACGCCTGGTTCAAGTGTGATTATGAAAACACATAAAAGAAGATGTGTTTCATTGTTCAAATCCCTCAATCAACATTGTAAAACTGTTCATGTGAATTTAACAAGTTGGGACCAATTTTCTCTGACTAAACCAAAGTGCATCACAAATGCACTATATATTTCACGAGAATAGGACCAGCTTTTTTTCTGTAACCCTGTTAACAGGCAAACAATCCAACAGATAAACAAACCCATCTCAAAAATGACTTCATGAGTAGAGGTAAACATGGCCTAACTGGTATTTCCATTTTCCTATAATTTTTCTTTACAACGGCAACAGAAAACTGCAGCTTTTTTCAGTAAGAATAACAATAATTTAAAAGTAGAAGGAATACAAGCATTCTTTTATAGACTCATTTGCTTCACACAAAATAACGTTTACAATAAATAAAAGAAAACTGGTATGGCTGTAGTGTGGAGTTAAATAACGGAAGAAAGGTTACTGTTCCAATCACTCCACATGACACCCCTTTCACTGCTCTTGCTGCACTTCCATCGGGATTATGGTGTGTGTGTGTGTGTGTGTGTGTGTGTGTGTGTGTGTGTGTGTGTGTGTGTACTGTGTCTCAGCAGGATATCAATTTTGTTCCCACTGCCTATCTCCGGTGTTTGGAGGAAGACCTTTAGATTAGCTTTAACCAGCTCTGCATGGTGTCATTGAGTAAATATTAACAACCTCAGTTTTGCTGACACACACACACACACACACACACACACACACACACACACACACACACACACACACACACACACACACACACACACACACACACACTCTTTGATTAATACTTTTATATATCTTTAAAAAATCTCCATTCCGATTAGATTGTAGGTGTGGATTAAGTTTTAGTTACCAGACAGATTAATAATGCACCAAGATAAAGGTGTATTTATTCACAGATCTGTGTTAATGTGTGTGTATTAAACTATAGTCAAACATACTGTAACACAAATTATCTGAAGAGCTTGGAGCTATGGGTTGTAACCTGCAAAATACGATTTTGAATTGAGGAGGCCTTTTTTCATTCACTAATGGGTAGTGTTTAACGTGAAAGGTTCCATTAAAAAAGAAATGTTCAATTATAAAACAATGAAAAAAAGTAAAGTATTATTTTTATTTCTGTCTTGGATGTAGAAGGAGAACTAGATGCAGCATTGGATGCAGGGCGCCATTCATTCCTATGAAAGATGCGCATGGAGCCAAAATGGGCGGACTCTCAGGAGTAAAAATACCAGCTGTTATTCCAGGGATGTTTTGCGATTGGTCCCATAGCGCCATGCAGATATACCATCTCCTTAAACCCCACCTTCAATCTGTTGCAAGTATACGTTGTCGGTGAGTCAAAAATACGGAGAGGGAAAATATCAGGATTCGGCTTTTAGTGCATTGTACAACCTTTATGAAATGATGATTTAAATAAGGGCTGTTTCAGTGTTTTTACCAGGTAGTTGATTTAGCGTATTAAAAGTTACAACATCTCTTTTCCAATGTAAATCAATGGGATTTTTGTTCATCTTTAGGCCCAATGATGTCAAAACACCAACGTTGTAGTAGCACAGTTTGGCCACTATACATACATTTGCTTTGACTCGACGATTTTTACAACAGTAAAGCAAGCTACAAAATCTATGTAAATAGTCAAGTAATTGTCTGAGCGGGAAGAGGAAAAATCATCTTCTTTACACTCTTCAATGCAGTGAGGATTAAACATTCTGCACTGAGAAGGGTTTCACCTAAAGCTCAGCTGCTGTTGCAATGCCATGCACCATCTGCTGCATTTTAACTCATGCTCTCAAGGCTTTTTCCTTCAACTGTGTTCTTGTTTAAAGCATCTGTGCATCACATTGCCTCAAGTTAAATAAGAGAAGGCTAAAGCAGAAGCCTGTGTATATCTATGCAGTGATCAGAGCACTGGGAGAGGTAGCCGCTTGGGAGGATGAATTTGAATAAAGGGTGATCGCAAGATTTGCAGCAGGTTATATTTCAATGTGCATGGTTTTGATTTCTACTGTAGATATGGTCCTTTAATTATTGTGTGTATTTGTGTGTGTGTAAAGCTGCAGTTTAGCCCCTAGAGAGGGAACTTGACTGTTTTACTAGTAACCCCATCACTTTTATCTTTTTCAATGTATTTCACATTTTGTTTGGTCAATTAGATTGACATCATCAGCCTACTGAAACATAAAAATATATTTTTTACATTTTATATCAAAGTTGCTGTGGTCAAAGTCCTGAGAAAACAGACAAAAAGGGAGATCCTACCCAAAAATAGTGAAATATGGGAAGACACCTAGCCAGCCACAAAGTAGTCTTTCAGACCAAGTGCACCTTCTTAAGTACAGATAAAGAAAACTAAACTAAACCAAAGTCAGTAACCAAATCCACTAAGGGTGGGAGAAATAATCGATACAGCATAGTATCGCAATACTTTGCGTGGCGATATTGTATCAATACACGGACGCCAAGTATCAACATTTTATTATATGAACTATTCATATTGCAAATCCAAATGTTTAAATGTTTTGGTAACAATTGCTTTTTCAATCCACTAGATGGTGCTGAGCTTTTTCTTCTGCCGTCATGGCCATGGGTAAAGTCATTGGGATTGGCAGGAAGTCAGTCAAAACAAATCAGTCAGCGGAGAAAGATATCGGAAATACTGCAAATCGCAATATCGTAGAATCGCAATAGTATCCTATCGTGGTGACCCTGGTGATTCCCACCCCTAGAATCCACTGTGACCTCCAGCCCAAACTAAAATAACAATAGCCTGCATTATTTATCGTGCCTGGAAACAATGTCCCATAGCTGTGCTGGAGCTGTCCAGTTTGTGTTTGTCCTTCTGGTGGTCCAGTCCTGCAAAGTCCTGTGGACAGGGAGGGTATATCACCTTGAAAAAGAACAGAATTCCAATCCGGCTGCTACATCCTCTCCTTCTACTCAGTGTGCATAGAGCATCAGCCATATTTAGTGCCAGCAACCAATACAAGGAGAGTCGCAGTTCGTTATTAAATCCTCCAACAGCAAACCTGCATTGCTCTTGACTCAACCATGTGTTCGTGTTTGTCATGAAACACGCTGTGTACAGATATTTTCTGTGTGCAAACAAAGATTGCCTTTTAGAAACACAAACATCTTGTCACGTTGATATCGTCACATTTTTTATGTCAGTGCTGTCTTATAATCGTCTCCTCTTAGTCATGGAAAAGACTTAAATGATGGACATAATTAGTCATAGTTTTCTTTTTTATTCAAATAAACATGAATATATTTAAACCGTATATGTTTATTTAAAATGATAATCCTAGGACGTTTGTTATTGAGTTGAAAAATAGTTTAGAAACAGCAATAGTGCTTCAACAATGAGTACAATCTGAAAACATTATTATATTACATGTTTTAATTACACTATCACACAACAGTGGAATTAAACTCAACCCCCAATCATCTTTTCAGACATTGAAATATCTTATCATATTTCTCCGACCATCATATCTTAAAACCTGCTGAATAAATCTTACATTTCCCTTCTCTGTTTACACATATTTAGAAAAAAAAGGGTTTTGTTTACATTTGGATTACGAATTAATCCTTTCATTAGCGTGAGGCAGAAACCCAATTTATTAAAAATCAATTTCTATAAAACCCTTAGCTGAAAGTTAAACCTCAGCAAACCAACACTTCAATTACCTCGTAGAACGTTTGTGCATTTTCACACATCAAAGGCGTTTTCTCTCATGAATATCCTCGTATATATTCAAGGATTTAGCAGCTAACTTTGGAGCCAACACTGTAATCTACATCTTAGACATTAATTTACCTCTATCCTTGACAGCTTCTTCAAAGACGGACATTAAAGGAGGTTTGATCGTGTTGTACATTGATTTAATGATCTCGCTGTTTATAGTAGAAGCGGCTTTTATGATCAGCAGGAATCCTACATTTAGATCTAAATGGTAAAATGTTAGACATCTTTAAAATATAGACAGCAAACATATAGTGTCAGTTATATCACAAAGAAACCACCTGAAAGGATAACATTTAATAGTGAAGATGTTAGACGGACTATGTTTTTGTTTGTTCTATTTAAAACTTCTCCATATAACCTCTTTAAGCAGGGTAATTACACGATATCTTCGTAAATGTTCCATAAATCTTACTAGAGGTTGAAGACATGAGCACGATTGTCAACGACAAAACGGTGTCCATTTTACTGAAAGTGTGAGGAAACCTTTTGTGTTTTATAGATTAATATGATTTTGTTGCTTTTCAAAAGACTTATCATGCTTGAAAATGCATGGTTATTAAAGTTGCAAAGCTCTGCAGTTAAAGGACTCAGGAGTGGTCACCTATAAACATTTCTTTAGAAAGGCCGCGCCCCCTGCACTATTCAGTCGATTGACTTACAATTTGGGACACTAAATGTACAAAAAACAATCTCAATATCCTTAAGCTCTGCCCAATTAAATATTTTTCTAATAAGTGCAGTGTGAAAAACAGCAAAATGACTACAGCTTTTTCAATGTTGACCCTTTTAAGATCAAGATTCAACTTTATTGTCATTGCACAGAGTACAAGTACTAGGACAACGAAATGCGGTCTCTGCATTTGACCCATCCTAGTGTTAGGAGCAGTGGGCTGCCATTATGTACGGCGCCCGGGGAGCAGTGTAGGTAACCAGCGTCTTGCTCAGGGACACCACGGTGGCACTTGGTCTTTCGGGGACTTGAACTGGTGACCTTCCAGTTCCCAGGCCAAGCCCCTATGGACTTCGCCACCACCGCCTATAATCAAATATATCAAATGTGGTGTACATTTTTCTAAGAAATGAGCAAGACCATTACAAAAAAAAAATGACACTATTCACAAGGAGGAAATGCTCATTATTTACCAACAATTTAGTCATGATACATTCTGGTAGATATGTTCAGTCCATGTTGGAGAATAGGCCCACAAAAGCATTTCCCCCCCTGTCCCAAAGGGTGTCAAAATAACACAAATCTGTAGCCCAAACCCAGTGGACAGAAATTCACCAAATTTGATACACATGATCTGGTGGCAGGTATTAGCCAAGAACTGAAGTGTCATAGTGATGGATGAAGGTTGTTGTGGTCTGTGATACATTCGATGTTCTTATTTTAACCATTGATAGTGGCGGTGGTGTTGTAGTCCATAGGGACTTGGCCTGGGAACTGGAAGGTGACCAGTTCAAGTCCCAGAAAGACCAAGGGTACGGTCGAATAGTCAAAGAATCAGCTCATATTATCTATTCCTATCTACTATTCCTTGACCTATGCGTGAAACGTCACAGGGTTAAGGAATAGTGGATAGGAGAATTAGCTTAGGGAAAGAGACTGCAGTGCTTTAAGAATCCAACTGCACTTACACTATCCAACGTATTTATGATGCGCCAGCAGACGTTTGTAGGAGCCTAAATGCAGTTTGTTGGTGTTTTGATACACTCATGGGAGGAGTTTCCGGGGTTAATCTGGGGTCAGTCAGGAAATGCAAGAGTGGAGCCACACAGTTTTTTGACCTCTCTCATTCTCTCTCGATCTTTGGATAAACTGTATAACTTTGTAAAAAGACATTATTTTCTGTGCTTATTTTTCTTGAATTGAAGTAAACGGTTGAATTTACCGAGTTGTCCTGTGGATTCTTTGATTTGGATTACGACGAGGGAGATTGTTACGAGCGTCAAGCTAAGGCTTCATTCACTGGAAAGCTACATTAGTCAAAAAACTAGCTCTGCATGGATTAACGCTACTGGAATTTGGAACGGCTTGACTCGAAACGGATAACGAAAGAAGGAACTTTGCACTGACTTCACGGTGGTATTGAGAAGATAATTCAACAAACCGTAAGTTTTATCTGCCTTTGCTCTGCCGCGGATCGCTAATTGACGCTACTCTATGAGGACGGCAGTGAAGTGCATGCGCGTGCCGTGCCCGTCGTTCGGCTGAATGACGAAGTGGAACGGATTTCAAGCGTAACGCTCACTCTGCGGTGTTTCGACATTTTTACCAAGTAGGCTAAGTGTGGAAAATTCAGCTTGTTATGGATGAACAAGACAGTGGAAAACGAACAGTAAAAATGACTGAGAAGGCTGTAGAAGAACGCAAGGCTAGACAAATCCAAGCACGCAAATGCAAGCTGTCCCAGCTAACTAGCATGATAAAGCAAATTGAGCAATTAATGGAAGATGATGCAAATGTCGACACTGTAAAAAATAAATTGCGTGTTGACTTTAGTATTTTGCATCAAGAGTTGTCCAACCTAAATTCTGGTTTGCAACAATTCATGGATGAAGATGAATATGCTGATAATCAAAAGAATTGGTTTAATACTAAAGATAAATCAATGGATGATTTCTTCTGGAAATGTGAGGAATGGATGAAAGAGGTCATGAAACGCTCAGTGCAGGCTGAAGAGTGTGATGAACAAGTAACACACACAGATAGGCCTACATCATCAAAATCGACTACTAAACGTACAAGTAGACGCGGATCACTATTTGGAAGCGAGTTGTCAGCTTCTTCCTCAATCAGAATAAAGGCAGAAATGGAGCGTGCATCTTTAAATGCAAAGGCTGCTGCTTTAAGGGAGAAGTTGGCCATAGAAAAGGAAGAAGCAGATTGGCATGCAGAAAAGGGATACAGAGAAGCAGAGCACAAAAGAATAGAAGCCGCCATAAAGGCTAGAAAAGAAATGCATGAAATGCAGACTGCTCTTGCTGAGTCAGATGCAAAAATTGAAGTTTTGCAAAAATATGAATACACACAAGCAGGCACGAGCATCATTGACATTGATGAACAGGTTGGCGAAACAGAGGTACAAACTACTTTTCAACTACCATTACAGCACGTAATAACTAATCCCGACGTTAAACCCATTCTTCAGCCAGCAATGCCTCAAAGAGCCTCAACTGCAAAAGACATGGAACTCAATAGTGGACCTGGGCTTGATAGTCTATGCAAGGCCATCTCTCAGCAAGTCAATGTGACAGAGTATCTGGTGAAGAATCACAACGCTTCATTACTTCCCCATCTCACTATTCCAATATTCAAGGGTGACTCGCTTGAATATAAATCCTTTATCAGATCTATTGAACATGGAGTTGAAGGCCGCACTGGCGACAATCGTGATCGCCTACAATTTTTACTGCAGTACACAAGTGGACAACCGCACGACTTAGTTAAGAGCTGCATCCACATGGAACCCTCAGCAGGTTATGCTAAAGCAAAACAAATGCTGAAGGAGTTTTTCGGCGACGACTACAAAATAGCAGAAGCTTACATAAAGGAGGCTTTGGATTGGCAGACAATTAAGCCAGAAGATGGCGCTGCACTACAGTCCTTCGCATTATTCCTCACTGGATGCTCAAACACAATGACAGATATTAGCTACATGGAAGATTTGGATAACACAGCTAACATAAAGGCATTGGCTAACAAGCTTCCATACAGACTCAAAGAAACCTGGAGAAAATCTGCCTGTGACCTACAAGAAAAAACAAAGAAAAGAGCGAAGTTCAAGGATTTCGTCAACTTTGTCAACAAGCAGGTTAGATATATGTTACACCCACTCTATGGAAACATAAAAGAAACCACCACAGGCATGAAAGACCCAGTCCGACCAAAACCACAATATGCCGAGACATTCAAACCCAAGAAGGTATTCACAACAGCCGTTGTTCCCGCCGGAATCGAAAACAAAGTCAAGATGGAAAACGACAAGCAAGCAACTTTAAAAACACAACCCGTCACAGTGGACGCAAACAGCAAGCCTTGTGTTTATTGCAAAGGAGAGCAACACAGCCTCACAGTCTGCAGAAAACTCAAGGGCAAGCCACACAAAGAGAAGATCGACTTCTTGAGACGCAAAGGTTTGTGTTTTGCATGTTTGAAACACGGTCACATGAGTAGCAGCTGCAAAGAGAAAGTTCAATGTGAAGAGTGCTCTCGACTGCATCCCACACTGCTGCACATGTACACTAAAGACTTGCAGGGAGAAACTGCAACAGAAAGTCATGGACAACAATCTTTATCAAGTGCTCTTGTACAAATGACTGAAACTGTTGGCATCATTGGGGCCGGTAAGGAGGATTGTGTCCTTTCCATTATTCCAGTGTGTGTCAAGGCACAAAAAGGAACCAAGGCAGTGAGAACATATGCCTTTTTGGACCCAGGTAGCTCAGCTACTTTCGCTACAGAGTCACTGATAAACCAACTTAACATGAATGGACGCAATGTTAATATCTTGTTGCGTACTATGGGTAATGAATCTGTTGTGAACGCATGCATTGTCACTGGACTGGAAATCAGTAGTCTGGATGGCAACCAGTTTATTGAACTTTCAGAGGTGTATTCACAAAAACACATCCCTGTAACCAAAGATAATATCCCCCGCCAAGAGGATGTTAACAGTTGGCCTCACCTAAAGGAGGTGAAACTTCCCACTATCAAAGCTGGGGTTGGATTACTCATTGGAGCAAATGTTCCCAAGGCGATGGAGCCACTACAAGTGGTCAACAGCGTGGACGATGGACCATACGCCGTGAGAACAATATTAGGCTGGACTGTAAATGGACCGCTCAGGGGTGGAAGTGGTACAATGGAGACAAACAGATTGACAGAAGTCTTTGCTAATCGAATCTCAGTAGCTAAGCTAGAAGAGCTCTGGCAACTGCAGTTCAAGCAGGACTTTCCCGATGCCGGACAAGACGAGGATATCGAAATGTCCAAGGATGATCACAAGTTCGTCAACACGGTGTGTCAATCCGCAAAACTTTCGGACGGTCATTACAGTGTGTGTCTTCCAGTGAGGAACAAGTCATTGTGTATGCCAAACAACAGATCAGTTGCAGCGCAACGGGCTTTGAACTTACGAAAAAGATTCTCTAAAGACGCCAAGTTTTATGCGGAATACGTTGCATTCATGGATGACATACTCAAGAAAGGTCATGCTGTAAAGCTCGACAGTACAGAACAGGAGCCAACTGAAGGGCGGACATGGTATCTGCCTCATCATGGAGTCAGACATCCAGTCAAGCAAAAACTGCGCGTCGTCTTTGACTGTGGAGCAAGCTTTGGAGGGACATCGCTGAACCAACAGCTCCTGCAGGGACCGGACCTGACAAGCTCACTAGTGGGGGTCCTTATGAGGTTCCGACAAGAGACTGTGGCAGTTATGGCTGACGTGGAGGCCATGTTCTACCAGGTCAGGGTCAGCAATGAAGACACGGATCTCCTCAGGTTTCTCTGGTGGCCTGACGGGAACTATGAGCAGGAACTTGTTGAACACAAGATGTTGGTCCACATCTTTGGCGCAACATCATCGCCAAGTGTGGCAACCTTTGCGCTTCAGAAATGTGCAACAGATTTTGAGGAAGAATTCTGTCAGGAAGCTGCCAGAACAGTCAAGAAAAAATTCTACGTAGATGACTGTCTTAAGTCAACTACTGATGAAGACACAGCAATCGCCCTTTGCGCCGACCTGAGGAACATGTTGGCAAAAGGTGGATTTCGACTAACAAAATGGTCAAGCAACAGCCGGAAGTTGCTCAACTCAATACCTGAAGAGGAAAAGGCAAGGGTCGCGCCCTTGAAGTCCCCAACCATACCAAGAATGGAACTGACTGCAGCCACAGTTGCAATCAAAATGGACAAGCTTCTGGAGATAGAGCTCGAACTGGAACTTCACGACTCCATCTTTTGGACAGATAGCACGGCTGTGTTAAAGTACTTGAACAGTGAAAGCACAAGGTTCAAGACTTTCTGGAAACGCTGGTGCAGGGAATACCTCATGCAGCTTCAAGAACGTCAACGATGGTTCACGCCTGGAAGAAACTTCTGCGTCGGTGACGTGGTGCTGATTGTAGACGACACTTCACCCAGAAATTCATGGCCACTTGAAAGAATTGTGGAAACCTTTCCCGACAAGAAAGGCCTGGTTCGTCAGGTGAAAGTCAAGACCAAGACCAATGAGCTTTGTCGTCCAATAACAAAGCTATGTCTTCTGCAAGAATCAGAAGATAATTGATGAACTGTTTTGAAAGACCCGTTTGGACAGGGCGATGAACAAGAATAAGATTTGTTTATATTGTTGTTCTTTAACTACAGTAAAAGTAACATAGCATGTAGGCTCCTTTAATTTAAGTTAAAAGTTTGAGTAATTGTCTTCAAGGGCATTGATTACAATTAGGGGCCGGTAATGTAGGAGCCTAAATGCAGTTTGTTGGTGTTTTGATACACTCATGGGAGGAGTTTCCGGGGTTAATCTGGGGTCAGTCAGGAAATGCAAGAGTGGAGCCACACAGTTTTTTGACCTCTCTCATTCTCTCTCGATCTTTGGATAAACTGTATAACTTTGTAAAAAGACATTATTTTCTGTGCTTATTTTTCTTGAATTGAAGTAAACGGTTGAATTTACCGAGTTGTCCTGTGGATTCTTTGATTTGGATTACGACGAGGGAGATTGTTACGAGCGTCAAGCTAAGGCTTCATTCACTGGAAAGCTACAACGTTATTAATGTGCGTCTGCTGAGGGGAACTACAGTTTCCTATAAAGCGGACTACTGAAATCATCTGATGGTGTTGTTTTATGCTTTATGAACGAGGACAACAGTGAGACATATGTTCTTCATTACAAAGGTTGGAATTGAAATAAAAAAGGAAAGTGAAACTTATGCTCGTCACCCTCACCCTCCGGTCCACAGTATTAATCCACATGAATCCCAATACGTATGATTATATGAAATATTCTAAAATAAATACAAATGTATTTACTATAAACTAGTTATGCCTTAACCTATCACTTTGTATATCACAATTCAAACAAGTTTTAAAAAGTTTAAGAAACCCCACACAGCTCAGTAAACACTGAGATTGAGACTTTATTTGATCATTTCAGCAAAAAAGTAACATTCATATTTCTCCTTTTCATTAATACAGAGCTGAACGTATAAAACTAAGCACTTTACGTTACGGTATAAGTTTTAAATTGATTAATAAGCCCCGTAACTTTCATGATATGCATTTCTCCATCATGATCTGCTGTTTCCGTGAACGACCGAATGAGGTGTCATGGTAAAGGTTGCAGCCGCAAGGCATTGTGGGACAGCATTTTCTCCTTTCCTTTCGTAAAGGAAGGTCCAGTGTTTCCTAAGCTAAAGGAGGTTATAAAGGAAGTTTCAAAGCTCCTTTCCTATCATCTAGAGAATTCAAACAGCTCTTATTATGGCTGCCACTGAAGGACTTCCGGGTCCTTTCACTCCGTTAGGAACCTTCCTAAGCTAAACTGACTATTCGACCGCAACCCAAGTGTTACCGAAGTGTCCCTGAGCACCATTCCCCTACACTGCTCCCCGGGCGGCGTACTCTACATATGGTAGCCGACTGCTCCCAACACTAGGATGGGTCAAATGCAGAATGTAAATTTCCCCTCTGTGGGACCATGAGGGGTTCCTTATTCTTCTTTAGAGTCCTGTTGTGTTAGGCATTCGCCATCAAGTAAGTGTGAAAGGGAACTCATAACCGAAAAGTGTGGCAATTTATAGAATATAATGTGAGTGCAATTGGATCATCCAAATAGGAAACATGATCCTCACAATGGCTGTTGTGGCAGTTGGACAAGAACCATATGCAATCCTGCCATTTCTCCCAGGATCCACGTCAAATGTCACTCTTCTCTCCCCCATTCGTTCTGCTTCTCTGCACTGTCATCCGTCAAAGGGAGCATAAAGTGACACACGAAATAAGGGAGACAAAAGATGCTATTTTTGTGTATTTTTATCAAAAGGTTTGTAACGTGTGTGTGGGGGTGTGACCCTCTGTCTTGAGCCGACGGCTCATTGCTCTAATAGCAGACTGCTGAGGCAGTGAAGCAGCAAGAATACAGAGGATTCAACTTGTACATGTCTATTTCTATCTGTGATCTTCTCCTTTTGGATTGCCTCGTTGCTGAATAAGATGAAATGAACAACCCTTCCATGAGGCGGACCTCAGAAGAACTGGCCTAAACAGGCTAAACCCTGGTTTCACAGCAGAACACAAGAAAGTTTAGACTGGAAAAGAAGGAAGCGTTAGGGGTTTGGACAAAAAAATCAGTTAAAAGAGTCAAAGCACTGGTTTAGCAAAGCAGTGGGCGAATTTTACCAAAAGTTCTCAACAGTTTGGAGAAGTCTCTACCATCAACTGGGTCCCCAAAATCCAGGACCACAGGACTAAACCACTATAGAACTGTAGCGCTTAGTTCCTTCAGCAGCTCACCAGATCCAGTAATGATTTACCCATCACTATAGCTTGTTTAACTTCTTTAGGTAGTACAAGAGATAGATTGCTACGTCTGAAATGTAAAACGGCTGGATCATGCAAATTAAATGTTAATCTCTTACGTTGGATTTTTCCCTTCATCATGTTTATGTACATATCTATCAAATCTAGCTAGCAGACAGCATCATACATTTGTTTGTACGGTGGGTGAAAATGACCTCCTTGGCGGTATTAGGTACAAATCTTCATATTTTTTAGTTTTAATCCCCCACAAACCCCAAATTGAACCCGATGATAAATAAACCCTTTTTAAGAAGTTAGAGATGTATGGGTTTTATTTAAATTGAGTCACGTGTGTTTGAAAAAGCAGAAGGGGGAAAATTGCCGAAAGTTACGATGGCACTTTGCACCAAACAACAAAAAAGATGGAAAGATTGCTTATAATTATGGATTCTGAACGTTAAGTAGCAATTAACAAGAAGGGAAAAAGTTTTCAGAGAGTTCAGTAACCTTGTTATAAACATCAGCGAGGAGTCTGGAGAAATAAAGCTGCACCTGTCAGACGAGAATTATTGCAGATTAGTCTTACTTAAGGTAGTCAAGACATCTACAGTATATGTCTGTTTATAAGTTTGATATATGCAATAGCCTCTCTTTGTGAAGCAGACTTCAGATTGTGTTGAGCTTTAGACACAGCTCTGCATTAAGTTTAGGTGTTCAAAATTGTGTGTGAATGGATGTTTTGATTAAACAGGAACATCGTGCAGAGAAAATCAAACCAAAAAGACCCTCGGCCCAAAATATACTTTATTGTTACCAAATTTCAGACTAAAAAACACTAATGATCCAAGCATATGAGAGGAATGTTATATTAATGCCATGGTGCTGTTGTAATTCAGACACACTTAGCTACTGGAAGCCACAGCAGAATGGCTGAGGGACAATGAAGCTTTTTAATAAGTCCCACTTCAGTGTGCTTCTGCAGGAGCTAATGAGAGATCATGTAACCCATCTAGTGACTGTAATGCACTGATTTGCCTCTGTTTTTACACTTCAAGGCGTTCACTGTTCATTAGAGAGGAGTAGAGGAGACACACACACACACACGCACACACACACACACACACACACACACACACACACACACACACACACACACACACACACACACACACACACACACACACACACACACACACACACACAACCACACACACATTTGTCCACGGCCACATCTACACACAGATTCACAGATGTGAATGAATATATGAAAATATTTTTTACAAGTGCTTCGATGCAGAAATACCAATGCAGATGGCTTGGAAACTTAAGTACACACACACACACACACACACACACACACACACACACACACACACACACACACACACACACACACACACACACACACACACACACACACACACACACACACATACACACACACACACACAAAAACACCCACAGGAACAGAGAGGGACAGGAAGCTGGGTACAAATTATTTCTCATCTAGCATGACACATCCATTTGACATCTCACCATGGCAAGGTGCTTAAGCAATCACAGTTTTGGTTGGCTAACGTTAGAGTGCTAATACATTTTCTATGGAGCTCACTGGTGCGTCCCCCCGCCCTACAGTATTTGTCCTCATTTCAAAGAGATTGAGAAAGGGGGACAGAAGGGAAAGTAGGGGAGGAGACAGCAAATAGGGGAGGAAATGGATAACCTTTGTAGGTATTTAGAATTGTCTTAAATGTGCATTACGCAATAGTTTCAATGTCAGTGTTTTTAGAATGTGTTGTAAGTAAGATGCCTGAAATAAGGTCTGTGATTAACCTCTTCGTTCTACAACATAAATAAATAAGTAAATACCCTGCTAAACAGCATCACTGCAAACATTAGCTGCCTTTAGCTGTGGTGATGTCAAGTTTAATGACTGTTATATAGTTGTTTTTTTTATGCTAAAGTCAGCTTTTTTAATTCTGGTAATTGCAATTACTCTTGAAAATTAATAAGGTGGTGTTAATATGTGGAGGTGTTACATTCCAAAATGCAATAGAAAATTCCATTGTCATTATTTTTTACATAAGAACAAGGCCAAATGGCTACACTTTAACAATATTTAATTGAATTAAATAACTGAATTTATAATGACCATCACTAATGAATCAGAATAGTTCATTCAAATGAAGGTAGAAGCTATTTGACTTAACAAGCCATGGAATACATTTGTATTATTAATGGATTGTTCATGTTTCTTATCCTTCATTTGTTTCATATGAAACAATTATTTTTTACATTTTATATTGTATAATAGTTGAGAAGAGATAACATCTATTACATGTATTACATTGTATAAATGATATCAAGTCAATAAACATTTCATAGATAGATGGACCAGGAACCAGGCCTTCCATATGAACAAGGTGTTATAAACATCTGTTGTAACTTTATAATAGCAATGCAAAAAACTGGTATTGATGTGTTCAAATTATTTAGTCCATCCTATATTCATAGACGTTACCAACAATTTCTCTAAGGTTTACAGATTATTCAGTACCTAATAAAGTCTATAAAATGCTGTTTGTTGTGCACTAATAAACTGTTCAAATAACAAAAAAGCTTTAATTAGTAACATAATTAATCACAAAATGTTTATTAAGACTAAAATAATTAATAACATAAGGTTAATTCTATCAATTTAAAATGTATTAAAGCTGGTGGTTTAATTTATAATAAGCCATCTATCTCTTGGCCAGAAACCAGGATTTTAGGATAATAGGTTGTTTAGTCAGAGTTAGCAATAACTAATCTAAAGCAAACACATTTGCATGTTGTCCCACACTTTGAATGAGCAATAGAAATGTTTTATCATCTTCACAGGCTGAAACTCAAACTGCTCCCTCACACACGCACTCACAGATTACACAGGTCATCCATCCAGATGAATTCCCTCGTCGTTTTAGTCACAGATTCAGCAGTTGAACAACTCGGATATCACATACACTCATCAGCAGTTTAATGAGCCTTGTAAATCATATGTGTAGAAACTCCTTGAGCCGTTTTCCTTGTTACATTAAAGACACAATTGCTAATTCCAGTAGATTCGGTGCTAGAGTAGCCTACTTCAGCTGCTGTTCCAATACAGAAGACATGGACTGTGGATGCAAGAAAATCGGACTGAGCTGCTTCCATTAACAATTTCCATTCAAACATTTGTCTGCTACACCTGGAAACAAGGTTAAGAGTTGTGAAAATAAAAAGAAATAGCTGAAAACGGCCCTTTCCATGAACTACTTCCATCTGTAGTCACACTTAGGTTGGAGCAAATATTTATTATTGCTTCTTGGAAGGAATAATGTATACAATTAGAAAATCTGTTAAGAGACATCCTGCTGAGATTGTTTGTGGTTTTTCAGTCAATGTAAGTCAAATATTAATATATTGTCCGTCTATTTTAGTTTCCTCCAACTCCTGAACTCTTGAGTCTTTATATCATTAATATGTGTTTTTCCTTTCGGGCATGGAATGGGTTTATAAGAACAATTTCACTTAGAAAAGGAAGAATGTGTGCTTTCTGATTGCTGGATGGCGGCGCGAGCAGTCGCAGCGGCCCCTCGCAGTCCCGAAAAAACAGTGTTATATCGGAAAGTACACTAATACAGCCGTGAGTTTCTTCTTGGAAAAATTACAACTTTCTTAAATTTGGAAGCCAATCTCTCCGTGGAACTCAGCAGCCTGGGACTACTCTGCTCCCCCTATTGTGCCGACCCCAAACCGGAAAGGAGACGCCGCAAGCGGTGTGAGAGGAAACAGAAAAGGGGGAAGCGTGGAGGTATCCGGGTGAGGCTAGCGGTAGCCCACACAAGCCGGCAATTCCAACACTACTCATGGCAAATGTCTGTTCACTGGACAACAAGATGGACAACATATAGTTACTTAGAACTGACTATTTTATTATTTATTTATTTGTTTATTTGAAAAGGGACAGTGCACATTAATTAACATTCTCAATGTAAACATACACTAAAAACGTAAATGTGCCGGAGTTAGCCAAAGCTAATTTTCGTCCGTAGTCCCCCGGCAGGTCAACACATCATCAACTTACACATTACAAAAGAGTAAAGACAGAATAAATACAAATGGCCTAGAATGAATTAAGACAGCTATTAATGAGTGCAGTTTTGATTGTTTTTAATCCATCTCTTAAGTGTTGTTTTAAATAACTGATAGCTGGTGCTGTCTCTGATTTTGTGTGGAAGGCAGTTCCAATAATTTGAGGCCCGAACTGAGAAGACTGTTTGGCTAAATTTACTATGTCTGTACTGTACAACACAGTCTCCCCTGGTGGCTGCCCTAGTTGCCCTGCCACTGCTGCTCTTCTGTTGAACAAATTCATCCAGTGGAGGAGGTGCAAGCCCATGTAATATTTTAAAAATAAGACAGGCATCTAGATAATGTAAAAAACTGTCAAAGCTAAATAAATTATATTTTGTAATGATATGACAGTGGTGGTAACTGATAGGTTTTTGATCTAGTGTTTTTAAAGTTTGCTTATAGAGGGTTTCTATTGGTTTAAGAGTTGTCATGTTTGCTTGGGACCAGCTTGTGTAGCAGTATGATATGTGAGAAAAGATCATGGCATGCATAAAAAGTTTAGCTGCCTCTGTTGTTAAGTATGGCCTTATATGTCTAAAATTAGCCAGATTATATCTGATGGTATTAGCCACCTTTTTAACATGCTTTTTAAAAGTTAAGTTAGAATCTAGGATGATGCCAAGGTATTTAAAATCAGACACAACCATGAGATTTTCTCCTTTAATATAGACATCAGCCTGTGGTGCACTTGAGGATCTCTTAGAAAAGAACATACAGACTGTTTTATTAATGTTAAGATGTAGATATGACCTTTCTAGCCAGTCAGAAACATGTACCAGTGTTTCAGTTAGTTTTGCTGCAGCCTGTTGCTTGTTTTTGGAATGCACATAAAGAACGGTATCATCTGCATACATCTGTATATTAACAGAGGGACAAACTGAAGGTAAGTCGTTAATGTACAAGCTAAACAAGATAGGGCCCAGTACTGACCCCTGGGGTACACCAATATTACAGTCCAGATATGATGAATAAGAATTACCTATATGTACACTCTGTTTCCTGTTAATAAGATAGGACTCCATCCATTTCATGGCCTCAGCTGAGAAGTTAAAATAAGATAATTTAGATAAAAGTGTCTGGTGATTCACGGTGTCAAAAGCCTTCTTAAGGTCCAGAAACACTGCACCTACTATACCACCCTCATCTAATTTTGACTTGATGTTTTCAAGGAGAAAACAGTTAGCTGTATCTGTAGAGTGGTTTGTACGAAATCCAAATTGCATTGGGTGTAAAGGACTGTGGCCCAAGTTTAGATGATTTTTCAACTGTTCTGCCACCCATTTTTCTGATACCTTGGAGATTACTGATAGTATACTAATGGGTCTATAATTTGACACCATGGTTTTATCACCAGACTTATAGATTGGAGATACCACTGCTGTTTTCCATGAACTTGGAAAAGTGCTTTGCCTAATTGACAGGTTGATCAGATGAGCAATGGGGCAAGCAAGTGTATCCCTGTGTGATTTTAAAAATGTGGTATCCCAACCATATGAATCCCTTGCTTTTGAGTTCCTCAAGGAGGTTATAATTTTGATAACCTCTGATTCAGATATTTCCTTTATTTTAAAAATAGGTTTAGTATCATCAATGGGGATAGATGGCACAGTTTCAGTTAGGATACCTTGAGCCAACTCCCTGACTGATTTTATAAAGAAATCGTTAAAAGTAATTGCAATCATATCATTATCTTGGGTCAATATTCCATTGATTTTAAGTTCAGGTAAAGTTGTTCTTTGTTCTTTATTCCTACCAATTAGTTTATTAAGATTTTCCCAAATAAGTTTCCCATTTCCCTGTGCTTCATTAATGATTCTAATAAAAAAATCTGCCTTAGCCTTTCTTAGATTCCTTAATACTTTATTTCGGAGAGTTGTGAAGGTAAGCCGGTCACTACTATGCCCTGATTTTAGAGCCCTCTTTAAAGCAGAATCTCTATCTTTCATTTGTTGCCAGAGAGTGTCATTTAGCCATGGTAGGGTGGTCTTTTGTCCATGTTTCTGTTTCACCTTCCTTGTGAAGTTTGCTCTTATTTCGTTAATGGTAGAGAAAAAAGTACTGCAGCTAACTTCAGTGTCTCTGTTGGTTAGAAGATCAGACCAGTCAATTTGATTTATAGCATTCTCCAAGTTCACTATTTCGTTTTTAGGAATTTTCTCATAAAATTGATTTCTTATGGTAGAATTTCCAAGTCGTTTTCTGGTTAGTTTCCTTACCAGCAATGTGATATTATGATCAGACAGACCAGTCAACATGTTATGCGATGTAGTTACTCTCTCCGGTCTGTTTGTAAATATCAGATCGATTTGTGTCTGAGAGGAGTTGGTTATTCTTGTCGGACCTTGTATCAGTTGGGAGAGATTGAATTTATTAGTTATATCTTTTAAGTTTTTACGCTCAGTTTTTTTGTTCCAGTTTATATTAAAGTCACCCATTAGTATTAACTCCTTTTTAACATCACATTGCTTAAGAATATTATGAAGATGCTCATAGAATATGCTATTGGATGATGGTGGTCGATATAGACAAATGACAATGAAAGACATCTGAGGAGATAGTGACATGTTCAACCCAATACACTCCATATCTATTTCCTGTGACCATTCAATGAGGTTACATGTAATTGTGTTTTTAACATATACTAGCAATCCCCCACCCTTGCCTTTGTTTCTATCCCTCCTGAACACGTTATACCCAGAAATATCATAAGCAGCCTCGGGGGAGTGTTTGTTAAGCCATGTTTCAGAAAGACCAAGAAAGTCCAAGTTAGAGTGAGAAAGTAAGTGTTCTAGCTGGTTACTTTTAGAGACAATGCTTCGTATATTTAAATGTCCGCCGAGTAATCCTTTAGGTTTGGATTGTGGATCCCAGATCAGTTTTGCGTGATTGAGAGTTTGAAAAAAGTTCGTTCTTCGATGTTTACGAATCGCCGGGTTTAGTCCCCAGTGTTGCCGATTGAGAGGGGTCTGTTTGACGGGGTTCACAGATTGATTTGGCCTATTCTCTTGTGAGGGTGGAGCAGTCAAAGTTGGTAACTCACCGCTACCAGGTGTTTGTGGACAGGAGCGTTCTCCATACTGCGCCCGATGGAGATCCTCGACAGCTGCGGTCGTTGTAGTATCCAAAGCAGGGATAGTATACCCCACGTCGGCATCAGAGGAAAGTGCCGCATCAAGAGCGCCATTCCCCAGCCAGGACGAAGCAACCAGGCCACTCCATTCGCCGCCGCCACTCCCCCGCCGCAACAGGTATCCCCCGTGGGCACTTCCATACGCCGACGGAGGCATCGTTAGAGCAGGGTGAAGATCCAAGGCACCCGGTGAGGGCAGTAGATCGCCAGCGGAGGCTTGGCATATTGGCTCCATGGGTTGAGATTAAAGCCGCGACGAACGTCGCGTTCAGAGCCAGGTTGTTGTTGGCATGAATGGCAACTTCGCACGGACAGTAGCAGTATTGCAAACACATAGTTTAAAACAAATAGTCTTTCAAGTATGTCGGCCAGTCTATGCTTTTTATGTGTGTTTTTTGAACACAATCCATTTTTTTGTAGGAAGGTAAATTTGGCAATATTGTTTGCGTACGCTCTGGCATGACCTGCCAGCCTGCCATTACGCACCGCCATCTTTTTCTCCATTAGTCCTCGGACCGGCTTGATGCTGCGCCGGACGCCGGACAGGGCATTGAAAAGCCGGACTGTCCGGCCTAAAGCCAGACGTCTGGCCACCCTACCTGGTCACCCTAGGTGTGTGTGTGTTTACGTCACTGATGCTTGGTGTCGAGATGCTATTGTTGTTAACCAACACTGTTCCCTGCAGGTGGAGTTTATGGTTCTAAGGTGCCGTCCTTTCTACCTGCCGAGGGAGTTTTCCGCTATTCTACTGGTGGCAGTTTATATCCCTCCGAGCCCCAACAACAAGGACAGAGAGGAGGCACTCAGTGAACTTTACAAAGCCATCAGTGAGCAACAGACGGCACACCCAGACGGGCTTCTCATCGCAGCTGGAGACTTCAACCACGCTAACTTAAAAACTGTTCTGCCTAAAATATACCAGCATGTTGATTTTCCAACCAGGGAAAACAACACATTAGACTTAGTCTACACAACCATTAAGGGAGCATACAAGGTGTCCCCCCTCCCCACATTGCCCTCTCTGACCACCTCACTGTCCTGCTGAAACCGGCCTACAGAGCAAGGGTAAAGGTTGCCAAACCGGTTTCAAACAGGTACGGGTGTGGACAGAGGACAGTACTGCTGCACTTCAAGACTGCTTTGATACGACAGACTGGGACATGTTCAAGCAGGCAGCAACTTACAACCATCACATTAACATACAAGAATACACAGAGACAGTCACAGGCCACATCACCAAGTGCATTGATGATGTAACCACCACCAGAGCCATCACCATCCGAGCCAACCAGAAGCCATGGCTGACAGGGGAGGTCCGCACGCTGCTCAAGGCCCGCGACACCTCCTTCAGAGCTGGAGACCCAGCTGGGCTGAGAGCAGCCAGGGCTGACCTGTGCCGTGGCATCAGGAAAGCTAAATGCCTGTACATCAGGAAAATCACAGGAAATTTCAAAGACAGCAGGTACTAACGGAGCCTGTGGCAGGGTATTAGGACCATAACGGACTACAAACTAAAAACATAATTTTGATCCCTAAATTGTGGGAATGAATAAAAAAAATAATGGGGCTGGAAAACCAAAACAATGGGCTGAAAGAAGCTAAAACGGTCTTAAAGCCAAAGGAAACAGCAGAGTTCATTGATAATTCTCTTGGTTTGGTACCCCTTTGACACATAGTCATTTGATCAATTGTTATAATGAAAATATTGCATCTGTTCTGGCTGCGTAGGACGATGGTACAGTTCCATCTGCTCAGCCAGCTGTGATCAGTGTTAGATATGTGACCCCACTGTATGTCATGGTGTTTTGTAGTAATAATGCCACAGCCTAGTCAAGCATGAGGTCTGCAATACTGACCTCTCATGGGTAATCATCCACTTCACTGGTCAGAAAAACTCAGAGAGTGTGTGGGTTTGCACGTCTGCATTTACAGTACTTTGAATGTCTTCATGCCCACTTCAACGACAGATCATGTGACTCACTGAAAAAGGAACATCATGTACAATGGGCAGTGTTAGAAGTGATCAGAAGATGTAATGACACGGAAAAAACAAGTGAGGGATTCAGTATCAAGGAGATGTGAGTTACACATCTACAAGGTTGGGATTGTTATGTTAAGAAAGATGTCCATCAAGACTACTGAATACCCAAGCAAATAACCCATTCTAATACGGATATATATTATATATTTAATAACGTTATCTTATTTATTCTTGGACATACGAACAAGCAATAGATAACGTTCGGATCCGTCACCAAATAAAATAGACAAGTAGGAGGAAAGGAAACAAGAGGTAAAGATCGGAATATAAGGAAAAAGGAGGTGAAAGGATTCCTCCAATCATCCTAATTGTCTTCATTTGCACATGACATGATGTGGCATATTCCAATGTGTGAGTTGAAGCTGGTTTTTTTTGTTATGATCAGTGTCTTTTGATAGATATCAATGAGGCTGTTGACTGGGTGAAATAAATTGTCTTACAGTTATGGTAGTTCAGCTTGGTTTAAAATATACCGAGAAGATGAATCAATTATAGTGTGTTTTTATTCTAGTTTTCACAACATTGTCATTTAAAGGTAGTCGGGAGGGCATGTACACACACAAGTAACAATATATCAGAAGTTCCCATATACTGATAATTATTGATATTTGTGAAGAGGCTGTGCAGTGACAAAAGGATTTCAAAGGACATGAAACTGGAATATCTCTTCTTAAAGACATAAAGCTCTACACTTTTAATCATGCAAGTGGTGTGCATTGATTCATTCTAGTTTTTAGACTTATTTGCCTTGTAAAAGTAATTATTGTGTATCATTTTATTGAACAAGGTGTCAGAAACACAGTTTGAACGGTGATAGAAAAAGGAAAAGCGCGGGGTTGAAAATGTTTCGCTAATTTCCAATTTACAGGAGTTTGTCCCTAGAAGTTTTCTAAATTCACATTTAATTATCTTCCACAGCAAGAGGGCTCTGATGATCATGATGATTGTGAGTAATTTTGCACTGCATTTTCAATCATGCTGCTTTTCGGAAGCAGAATCTGCAAAGTAAAGTATGTATTAGTGTTTCTTTACAGCTGCACGGCATGGATTGCATATTTAAATATTTTTCTAAATGCAGTTAAAGATTGCAAATGCTTGACAAGTAATTTAAATATATATCAGAACATCATTGGAACCCATTTACTGATTATTAGTGATAACGATTAGCGGCATGTGCAGAGGCAAAAGGATTCAAAAGAAAAAAAAAACTTGAATTTTGACGATGACTTAAAAGAAGTTTTAATCAACAACGCGAAGTGGAAGAAGTTTGCATTCCAGATGTTTTACCCTTACTTCGAATTAATAAAGCTTCTAGTTTGTCCCTCGAAGTCGTCTAAATTGATATTCATTTATCTCCAAAGGCAAGAGGGCTTTGATAATGATTATTGTGAGTTATTTTGGCCAATCATACTGCTGTTCTACCATGCACATATTTGCAATGTAATGTATGTCTTAGTGTGTTTTACTTGCAGCTGTACTTTTGATTTTGTAGCTATATTTTTTCATCAGGCAGCTTGTAGTCCTCTCGTGTTTTTCCACATGGCTTTGATATGTGTTGGCAGCAGCAGCAGCAGCAGCAGCAGCAGCAGCAACAGCAGCAGCAGCAGCAGCAGCAGCATTTAGCAGCTGTCTGAACCCGGTGTCAGCAGTGATTGGTTTGCACACCAGAACACAGTGCCCATACTTCCTGTTTGGTTTCTGAAATAATTCCTGTCCTCGCTTATAATCTGCCTACTGTAGTGTGACTCCTGACAGTGAGCAAATTGACTGTGTTTGTAAATGTGATTCTGCCTGAAGAAGTGCTATGTCAGATTAGGTACAGCACAGACAGTCAATAACAAGCCTTATATCTCCAGTTTGTTATTGTGCTGCTGACAGAAGGGAGACTTATGCACCGCACGATCATTTATTTTAGAAATATCTCTATTTATCTTCTATTCACATCTCTGCCGTTTGTCTGGCTGATTTATTACATCAGACAGCCCGCTTAAATCCTGGACTAGATGAATATCTAGGTGAGGAAGTGAACAAGCGCAGATGCTGCAACTAAATGTGACACAATGTTTGCCCGGCTGCATTGTATTTGTTTGAGTGTAATTTGTTTATCCAGAGATGACAAGGCAGATTTATGAACCCTGATGATAAAATTCAAGGTTAGCTGAACAATTATTTTGGTCCCTGTGCCTGATCATTCTATCGGTACCTCTGAAATGTCATTGTAGCCCTTTGCTTATCTAAGATGTTATGCAATGTTTGATAATTACAGATTTCTCTTAAAGGGGCCCTAGTCTGCTCATTTTATGGTTAATATTAGTATTTAGTTTCCCTACTGTGACATGTTTATGTAGTAAGTAGTGCTCTTGAATGCAGCTCAAGGCCTGACTCCTCCCCCTGCCACTCCCCTAATTACAACAGGGTATAAACTGCACCTGCTAGCTTTGGTTCTTTACTTGGGCTCTGCTGTCATGGTCGGTGGTACAGGTTGGCTGTCTCTCTGTAAAGATGCATAAATTGGTCTCAGTGTCTGCCAGCATGTGTTGCTCTGCTGTTGCTGTGACAGGGTAGCTTAAGAATAATCTGTTGCTGTCTACAGCTGCCTGCTACCTCCCACTCCCATGCAACCTCAAGAAACTGGCGCATGCTTCCTCCTTTTTCTGATTTGCATTAAGTAATACACAGATGAAGTAATGGTGTTTGGCGATTAGACCCCGTTCTGCAGGAGAATAATCAAGAGGGGGAAACCAAGCCGATAAAACCCCCCTGGGGTCTAGATCCTGGTGGTGGTGGAGGCATGAAAGGATTGATGAAGGTCGTCTGAAGAGGAGTGGTTTAAGCAGTGGCGGGCCGTGCATTTCACACCTAGGCCTCCAGTGATATCCTACACAGTCCTACCTGAATTATTCCACCTCTTAATACCATCATTATGACGCCATGGCTCTAGAAACTATACATTTAGACAGAAACGCAGTATAACCGGGCGTTGCATCACATTAACATAGTCAAGTACAACAGTTATATTAATATTTCTGAAGCATTTATAATCAATACATCAGCATTTACAGTTAACTTAATTAATCAGATTATCTGACAAACCGCTCCTTGACACCTGTGTCTGTCACATAACGCAGAACAAGTGCCAGCTGTGCTACATTACCCACATCTGACGTCTCGTCCACCATAACAGCGACAAAGGGTGCTTTTTTAATCTTCATTTTGATCTCTTCTCCCATCACTTCAGCAATAGCATAAATCAGTTTGTATTTTGCCTGACGTCCCAGTAAACATGTTGTTTGTGTACAGGTGGTAATGCAAACCTGTGTTGTTCTCAGCAAGAAAAGAAAGAAGCTCCACGTAGTTTCCTCTGTTTCTGGACTCGGCGCTTTCATCGTGTCCCATAAATGAAAGTTCCTGTTTACCGATCAGTTGCAAATACCAGGCCTTCCCGGCAGTACAATTTGCAGTGCCTCTCGGAGGCTTTGAGCCAGGGGTACCGCTCGTAGTTTCCCTGCTGTGCTAGGCTCGCTAGCGTTGGAGTTGGTCGTTCCCTTTTCAAGATGTGTAGCTCTACTTGAAAAGTTCGTTTTGAAAATGGCGTTGTAATTATATCTTCTACCAAATTGATCTCGTCTCCTCCTTCATCCATTGTGGGTTGAAAAAAATAGCTTGTAGAAATCTACACAAATTAGCTCGCTCAAGTTCTAGTTCTGTTTGCTAGCTTTGCCCATAGACTGTATGGCCCTGCCTACTGCCTAGCTCTGATGTGCACGTGCTAACGTTAGCGTACGCCTGCTAGCTGGCCCGTTGTCGCCACCTCGAAATCTGATTGGTTAACGCCACAGTTTTGTTTGCGTTCACTTTAAGCTACAGGCGCCCGCACTGTTGATTCTGAAGGCCTAAGGGCAGATTTCTTTGACCCTAGCAACACATTATGGCTGAAATATGATTGGATAAAAGCTCTAACATAAAGGCCAGCCCTCCAAATCTCGTTCTGAGGCTGGAAGCAGCGCAGCCAAGACGAACGCTATAAAATGAAGAGAATAGACTATGGGGAATAATTTAATACGTATTTGTGGAAAAAATATATCAACATTTAATTTATATTCTGATGATGTTAGGCCAGCAGAGAAGGCCTTGCTGGCCCTGACGGCCCACCACTGGGTTTAAGCATGAGCTGAACCCTGGATTCAAAGGAACGGGAGGTGGAAGGGGTGGAGGAGGGCTGCGTCGAGTCACCTGAAATTACAACTGTGAGGAGGGGAGAGAGCAGATTTAAAGGTTTGACAATGCGCTGTGTGATTGGCTTGTAGGAATTCAGGCGAAGTGATAGGTTATGCTGGGGAGTGACGCCCCTCGCTGATTGGAGGGTGAGCGCAGTGAGATGGAAATATGTGAATGACGGATATAAAGGCGGTCTTTCTGGTTGGACTCACGCTGAGCTTCATTTGTCATGGTTTAGGTAAGCTGTTATACAGAGGTAGGGATGTTTTAACTGATGTCATATTGGAACGTAGTCAGAAAACACGTAGCATGTGATAGTTTCACCGCTCTTTGCCTTTTACCTACCCTGCAATAGAGTGGTGCAGGAACGAGTCCTAAAACCCGGAAGTGAGTTAGCATTTTACCACTTCCGGTCCCCTCGTTTCCGAGTCAATGGGATTTCTCCGTAGGATTTTGGAAAACAGCTCGAAGACACGGATCACGTTTTGTTCTACCACATTAACTACATCAGCAGTGACACCCCCCCCCCCCCTCCCCCCACTGGAGATTTTTGAACAGTTTAAAGTGGCTGAAAAATGATGGTTGTTAACAAGTGGCTGAATGGGACTACAGAAGTTGTACGTGGGTGGTTGACGTGAACTCAAATCCAAAGTGAAAAAAATAATAATTCAAAAATATATGTCCAATGACATATAATTATATTCCCTTATATGTGAATAATTCAAAACTGAATGTGTCCATTTCTAATTCTTCATATATTTTGCATATTATTCACTTTTTGGTGTGGTAGTCCTAAAATGTGTCCACCGGTGCAACGACATAAAGAATGCCATTATTTAATTCAGAGAATGTTGGACAGGTAAGATAGATAAGCACAAGGCATATTAGTTTGTCCCAATTATATTTCCACATCAAACATACCCCCAACAAATTCAGAATTATGTTATTTATATACTATAAGATGTACACATAGAGACTTAACCCAAATGTCTGGGTTACATTCATTATAATTTGTATAAAACTCAAGGAATCTTCATTTCATCCTTAAAGCTGCATAGTGATGATATCATTGTTATACTATCCAACACTTTTTACATACATTTTTCATTAAAATACCTTTTCCCCTCACAATTCAATTTGTCGCACCACAGGACATTTTGTTGCACCGTTGGACAACAGAATACTAGTATGCCTATGTTGTGTACAGTCAAATTTATTATTTTAAATTCAGTCAAAACACAGGTAAAATATATATTTTTAATTGAATTCATCTGCATTGTAGATTCTACAAAATAACGTTGAACATTGAACATTTGAATTCATCTACAAAATTCATTGAACAACAACACAGTGAAACTAGGCCTGGGCGATATAGCTGCAAAGTATATCACAATATAACTTGATCATAACTTGATCATAACTGCTTCCAGCCCTAAGTGAAACATCCTGTGGTTCTTTTCACACCTCATTGAAAAGCAACCAGTCGTACTTGGTGAGTTGTGCGGCCCGCTGGTAGGGCTCTGGCTCAGAGATGACAGAAACAAGTTGGTCCTTGCTGTACAAAATACAGTCTTGTTTAGCAGGCCACTTGAATATGTTTTTGTTGCTTACTTGCTCCATGCAATTCACTGCAAAGTGCTCCTCGTTTATTTGGATGATTTGGCCCACAAATGGCTTATTCTCGTACTTCACTACGACAAATTTCCCCACAGTGTACTCTTCCTCTTGCTCCACTTCCTTTTTTTTAACTGGCCTTGCCACTGGGGGGTCATTGATCTCTTCAAATGGCTGGTCATGATCCTGAGGTGATTGTGGCGTAAGATCAAGGACAGCATTAGTGGCTTTTTCCCTTGCCCTACATCTCCGCTTTGACTCTCTCCATTTCTCTTGTAGCTTCTTCTGTGTTGCTGGCGACACAGACTTCACGCTTTGCTGAACGATTTTCCCGCATGCTTTCTTCTGCTGATATCTGTGGGAAAATTATGAAACCAACCATGAATATTGTGATATGATGGTGCATTAATAATGTCATGAAATGTTTTAATTCTTAGGCTAAAATAACTTGTGGTAACTGGTCAAATTTACTTTCTGCGTCTCTCTCTCAGCAAGTTCTCTTTCCTCTCAGAATCCGCATTCAGCCTCTCCCTAAACTTCCTGGACCTTTCCTTGGTGGTCATTTCAGCCTCTCTCTTTGGAAATCAAACTAGCTTTAACAAAACAGGGAAGGAAGGTTTGAGTTGTGTTGTCCTCAAATTCTGAGGTTAAGAGAAAATGCAAAAAGCTACTTAAATTAGTCATCAAAAGTAAGGAGAGGAGTAAGGAGCCAGAGAGGCAGGTTAGAAAGAAGGGAAGATGGAACAAGGGGGGGCTTGATAGAGAGAGAGTTTGGTGGGGAGAAGGGGGGGTTGGGGAACTTGAAGATGGAGGTAGGGGGTGAGAAAGAAGGAGAAGATTTGACGGGCCATCCAAAATGCAGCCGTCCATTAACCTCCATTCATTTTTAAGACTCAGATTATATCTCTTTTGCATATTTAAACTAATTATTCAATAAAACTTGTAATACAAAAAATGTTGGTTTACATGTTTGCTTTCACTATGTTAAGTTTCATTATGATATGAGTAAAGGAAAAAAATAAGTGAAACTGACTTCATGTTGTACTATAGGACAGTGCGTTGCACCAGTGGACATTTTCAAAGTCAATGCTAGTTTGTGGCCTAGCTATATGAGAGACAATCTTCATCCTGAGTAACAGTGTTAAGGTTTACATTATTTTCAATGATCAATCAATATAAATTGCAAAAAATATTCAGATCAATACTTAAATTGCGTTGTACTAAAGGACTACCTTAAGACGACCAGTTCCAACACTGCACGGAAATAGTAATATTATGAAAATATTTGAGACAAAACTGACCTTGTGTACAGTCCATGTGCTCCAGTGATGTCTTCTGTACTTCCTGGTTCTGGAAGGACCCCTCTCAGTAATGGGGTGGTCACATTAATGCCTGTTTTATATCTACATAATGCCGTTGCTCCAGGAGGACACCAGTTTTGTGGACAAAATGTAATGTGTCATAATAACTCTACATAGGGACCTTAACACTTATAACCTCTAGATTCATTAAGTAAACACTCGTATGACATGCATTCAAGTATTTTAATGTATTTAGATTAATTTCTCATTAAATTACAGACGTTTTAAGATAAGTAATTCTACCGTGGACAGTTGCACCGGTGGACAAATGGCATGTTCAAAGCAGAATATTTGCATAGTTGAAGAACAATACTCATTGTTTGCAGATGGATTAGATGTAGAAGAATGAAATGCATATAAAAACCATTTAATTTTTGAAAATGAGATACATTGTGCACCTTAGATGTGAGTACCCACTGTACGGCCACCCCCCTGCTCACTCAGATCTACTTTAAACCGGTGTGCTGATACTAGCCAGCACTGCTCTCACCGTGTTAGCAATCAGCATCTATTCCATGGCCTATATTCCATGTCTAAGGGACAATATAAACCAAACTGATTCACTTATGGTTAGTTTGACATTTACTCCACAGCCCTAAGCAAACACTGACACCGTAAAATACCAAGGGTTACATAAAGGCCTGTCCAGATGGGATACATTGTAACAGAAGAGGTCAAGTTTGTAATTTCAGTCTTGTGCAGGGAAACATTACTTAATAAAAAGGAAAATATGGGCCTCAGTGTTCTGGGGAGTTATAGCTGTAAAGCTTTCATTCAGGGCAGAATATTAAATGTAATCACTGTCCTGCAGTGCTTTTACAGGTCCAACACCATCCTGACATTTGGTCCTGACAGTTTATTACCACATTTGACCAGCAGAACATGTGCTTCATATGGCTGCTTTTTTAATTAATAACAATGTATGAGATGACCATGTTAAAGGGGTCGCTCATAGTGATGAGAAGCAGGCTTCCCCCCGTCATAACCTGATGAAAAAGCAAATGTGACTCAAATAACAACTTTTATTAGCCTATATGTATTTTTTATTTTATTTTTAACCAAGGATGAGTGAGTGTACACATTATGATGGGCATTTGTGTTGCATTCTGTGAATAAAAGATGCTATATAAATGGAGTTGCATTATTTGTTTATTACCAGGATTTTCAATAAAGACACTTGATTTTAACATAACAACAATAGGATTTTGAAAAACACCCATCAATGGAGAACTTCACATTCTGCAAGCCAATGGATTCAAATCATCCTCTTATCGTATTCGATTTTAAGAATGGGCCATTCACATTTAGGAGCTAGAGTAGGCTATATCATGGTTGGTCATTTCCATAATCAGGTCATGAGAATATCATGCTTAAGGATTTTGTAAAAAATGGAGAGTTTGTTATATACAGTGGGAAAGAATGAAATACAGTAAGAAATTAAGAGTGGCACTCTTAAAAAATCTTATGATTGCCAAAACTGCCTTTCAGTCTCGGTGGAACCTGACTTGTAGGCTCTGCTTTTTTTTTAAATGGGCCCTCGACCATAGGTCTCCCTGCCCTCTGACTGTGAAGCTGCTTTAAAGTCCCTGTTTTTTTGCCTCTGAATGGACAGAAGGGAAAGCAGTCTGGCAATTTTCCCTTATGGCACTTTGACTCAACACAGCGCCTTCCACAGTTACTGAAGTGTCTTCCTGATTCTAGAAGCTTTCCATTAATCAAATTCTTGTGCATCTTCAGTTATTATGATTTTCATTTGAAATCCTCTTCCACACTGCTCAGCTCTTCATGACAAGAATCTCCTATTTCTAGAATTTTATGAAACTCAAAATTAGTTTTAGGGTCAAAGTGACATTGATAGAGAAGGTCACATACTTAGAATACTGAAATTGTTCATTTCTATCTTGTCTAGTACAGGGGAAAGTGAAACACCGGTAAAACCTAATCTTACACAGCTCAGCCCAGCTAGTTTGTGTTTTTCTCTCTTTGAATTTCCCTGGCTGATTCTTTTTCCTTTGGTTTCTCGTGGGCTGCCTGACTAAATAACTTGTGTTTCTAGCTGTGTGGATCCAGAAAGCCTGGTAAGAACATGCAGCTTTGACTGAAAATACAAATAAAGCTTTATTGGTCTGGGAAAACAGTCAAAAGAAAAACCAATGGCAGACGGAAGCCTGGTAATGGAAGAACACAACTCTACATAACACGGCACGGCATATAACAGAGATTGGCTATGGCTAGGTGATATCTACTGGAAGAGATTTGGAGTAAAGACAATTGAACATTTACTGCAATAAACCCTAACCTATTAAACCTCTTCATTGGCTGTTGGTTGAAACTGTGAACATCCCAAATCATGTCAATAGATTGTCATTACAGCAGCAGTGATTACCTGAGATATAATCATACTAATCACTCCAGAAGCAAGATAATGAAATGCTGCTTATGTAATGTATCACCCATGCACACAACAAGCATGCGTGCAGTCCCCGGAGGAATAACTAATACCTTATTATTCTGAAAAAGAATTTCCACCCCCGGGCACTGATTAAGTTAGGTTGGCCCATATTGGGGCTCACAGAGGAGCATCTGCAGCATTAACTCTGCATCAGGACGTTACTGCTGCTGTGTGCCATGAGGCGACATAAAGGATAGAGCCTCGGGTCATGGGAATTACCCTGACATCGAAGGTATCACCTATTGTTATGATGGAGCATAAAAATGTGCCAGTGTCCGGCGCGAACGACCATCAAAGTTAATTCCATACGACCTTACCAAATAGCCAACACGCTAGGAACGTCTAATGTCCTAAAGAGGATTTCTGGGTCAAGATGTAATTTAAATGACTGCAGGCATCCACAAGCACTGCATGCTCCATGTAATGATCGGCATTTCAAATGATCACATCATACCCTGGCCATACTTGAACCTAAAGGTAAATAAGGACTCTCCATTCTTATTGGCGTCTTCCTCGGCTTTGAATGGATTACTGGCGTGCTCGAGGTTGCGTTATATACCATCATGCATCGCTCATGTGAGTTTTAACACGGCTGCATGCATCTTACAAATGGGGTTGCACTGGGAAGACATTATGAAGACATAACTCCGTCCCCTTTATTTGTCATTATGTATCACTGTCTTCCACTCAGATTTAATCTCAATCTTAATATATATTTTTTACATTTTTGTACGTTTTATATTTGTGCACCATAATATGATTTATTTATATATATTATTTTATATATATTTTAATGTTTACATACCTTACAATACCTATTTTTATCTTGTAAAAACTTGCTTTTGGATTAACCCTTAGATGCATAAGTGGGTCAAAAATGACCCGGTGAGGTTGTTTTCTTGAAATATCTTCGTAATGAAAAATTGTTATCATTTCATATTCCAGGTATTCCTCAAAAAACATGTTTTTGATATAATGCCATTTACAGTTTTAACTTACCTTTTATACATTTTAAGAAATTGTAGTTTTTGTATTACTACCCCAAGCTTCCATAAGTGGATCAAAAATGACCCGCATGCATTTTCTATGGAATCCAATGGGAACCTTTGATTCTTATCAACTGTGGCTGTCAGGAATACATTAACTGTGGACCACACAGACTATATCTGAAGTGTCACCCCTCAGGAAGATTATTTTACACAGTAAGAGCTGATAAGTGTAAGTATTATCTTCATATAATATTGTGTGTGTGTGTGTTTCATGACTGTTGTTATTATTATGTATCAACAAATTAGCCTACTTTATAACTAGCTAACACTAGCTAGCTAACTAAGATAGCTAACATTACTATATGTATTGTGTGTGTGTGTGTGTGTGTGTGTGTGTGTGTGTGTGTGTGTGTGTGTGTGTGTGTGTGTGTGTGTGTGTGTGTGTGTGTGTGTGTGTGTGTGTGTGTGTGTGTGAGTGTATTCATTTATATAGCTACATATTGATCTATTGAAAACATTACTCTTATGTTTCCTCATCCAAGGTGTCATGGCTGCTAGATACACAGCTGAAATGGTCCTACAGATGCTGGATGATGGAGAGGCAGTAACGGGGTTGGACTCCGAGTCTGAAATTTCTGATGATGAGGACCCAGACTATTGTCCAGGTGGCAGTGGCAGTCGTCCACCTGGAAATCCAACTGAACAGGATCAATCTGACTCAGAAGATTCCTCTTCTGTGTCTTCTGAAGAAGAAATTGTCCAAATCATGTCCAACAGAATGAGTCGGAAGGGCTCTTACTGGAGCGAGTTACCTCCCACCCAGGGCAGAACACAGAGCCACAATATCCTCAAAAGTCGGTCAGGGCCTGCACAAGGGCTTAGCACCACTGTCTCACCAAAAGATGCATGGGAGCTCTTTATCACTGATGATATAATACAAGAGGTGATGAAGTGCACAAACTTGGAAGGACGGAGAGTAGCAACAGCTAGAGGAAAAGAATGGAAAAATGTCACCAAAGAAGAATTCATGACCTTCATTGGATTGACCCTGCTTGCAGGAAGTGAGAAGAACTGGGATGTATCAGTCCGTGAGCTGTTTGGGAGTCCTCTACATAATCCCATGTACAAGGCCACTATGGCTGTTGGAAGATTTGAAGACATTCGCCGTACCTTGCGCTTCAATGATAAGAGGACCAGCACCCAGAATTCAAGAGCGGCATCACCAATGCACGACGGCTCTTCCTCAAAGAGCTGTCAAAGGAGCTTTTCACACCACACATGAGGAGTCGACTGGAAGGCTGCCCCCAACTGCAAACCCCGATTATTGAAGCAACGGAAAGGTGTGGGGTGACAAAAGCCACAACCCAGCCACAGGAAAGAAGCAGACAGGGCCAACCAAAGAGAAAGAGGTGTCAGATCTGCCCAAGTAACAAAGATCGCAAAGTCAACAATAGGTGTGGGAAATGCAATGTACCTGTGTGCAATGATCACAGCCAGAAACAGGTAGTTTGTCTGAACTGCATACAGTGATGAGACAAGAAGGCAAAACAGGGAAAAGAGAGAGGAACTGTCAATGACTAGACAGTTACACACATACATACACACAAACACACACACACACACACACACAAACACACACACAGACTAAGACACAGACACAGACACACACACAGACACACACACACACACACAATGGATGTTCACATTTTTCTATTGCTGTTCTGGGTAATTTTCTTTTTCAAAAATGTTAAAAAGTGAAAAATAAAGATATTTCAAACATGAAATCATTCTTGTGTGGTCCTGAATATAACACTAAATATTATACAAGTGATTATTCTTAACCAAATTGACAAAAATGGCATAAAAACACATTGATTCTAATATGGGTCATTTTTGACCCACTTATGGAAGAGTGTAGGGTCCAGTCACTCGTGCATCTAAGGGTTAAAGACTGAATAAGGCATGTTTCTTTGCCTTTTCTATTAATACTGTATGAGATCAAATAAAATGTACATGTATGAACAAATTAAGTCAATAAAAGAAAAATAATGTTAGAAAAATAGATTTACTATGAAATGATCAAGGTCAGGCAAAGCCAAGGCAGTGTATGAGATTCGATGTGGTTGTTCTATGACATTGCTTTTATGGCAAATGATCCACCTTTAAATTGATCCCAGGGGCAGTGATGCTGTGTCTAGTTGTGTTTTTTTCTACAAACCATTTCTGTTTTGAGTTTAAGAGTGTGTGCCAATGAGAAGTGAAACTCAGTACATAGGAGCACTCTGAACGGTCAAATGGTCGAGTGTTGAACTCAATGGCTCCAGTGAACACAGCAATATACAATTAAAGTTTGGTCTGTAGTGGTTTGGTACTGCAAACAATGGTTGCTAGCTAGCTAGGTAGCTAGCACAAGCAGTCTTGACTTGCTGGTAGGGTGGCGGCGCAGGGGGGGGTGGGGGGGGTATGGTCCATTCTCCCTCCATTGCTTGCTTTTGTGACATTAAAAACTCTTTAGCAACTTCGAAACTCAGCGTCAATTATAGTCGATTGTGACAGGTCAAGAATATGCTTCACAGCTGGTAGGAGGGGCATCAATGACCGCTAGGGGGGGCACGGCCCTCGAATGCCCCCCCTTAGTGCTGGCACTGCTTTGCGCCCATCTCGTTACACAAAACAGCGAACAGTCAATGTTTTAAGGGCCGAGCTTTTATGAAATTCACTACTTGTATAACTTCCTGTAGTATCTGAAAGTAGTTCATCATCCATCCGTTTAGCAACAAGTGCCTCGCGACGGAGCATACAGTGCGTTGCCACTACATTCTGGGCCTTCTGCCGTATCAGAGCTGCCACTCTGCTTTGTTTGCCTTTCATAGCTGCTGCCCCATCTGAACACACACCCACACATCGAGACCAGTCAAGTCCATTTGAGACGATGTACTCATCTAAAACTTGGAAAATGTCTCCTCCTGTGGTCCTACTTTCTAGTGCTTTGCAACATAATATTTCTGACGTATTCACCAGAGGTGGGACCAAGTCATTGTTTTGCAAGTCACAAGTTAGTCTCAAGTCTTTGCTTTCAAGTCCCGAGTCAAGACAAGCAAGTCCAGAGTCAAGTCCCAAATCAAGACCGACAAGTCTCAAGTCAAGTCCCAAGTCCTACCGTTTGAGTTTCAAGTCCTTTCGAGTCCTTTTAACAACGGAGAAATAATATTTACACAAATCATGTATGCTTTTAAGATCTGTATATATTTATCAAACCAAGAACATTGTTCAAACACATTTGAAATAAACAAAGGCAAATGTAATTTCCACAGAAAGTGCTGACATTGTATTTCCATTGCTTATTGCACTATAACTGTCTCTTAAGATCCTCATTTTTGCAAAACACTCTTCACCTTAAAATTTCAATCTAGCCTTGAACTAAAAAACATGTCTTCACCCTCAAACAGGTATTTGGAGGATCACAAAAATAGTTGAATGTAACTTTTCCAAATGTGTTACCACTTTTTACAAAATATTTTCAATCTTTTTAACGCATTTCAAAACCTAAGTGTAACCTTAACCTTTTCAAACATGTCACCACTTTATACAAGATATCTCCACTCCCAAAAGTGTGTGTGTGTGTGTGTGTGTGTGTGTGTGTGTGTGTGTGTGTGTGTGTGTGTGTGTGTGTGTGTGTGTGTGTGTGTGTGTGTGTGTGTGTGTGTGTGTGTGTTTGGAGTCTCATGAACAGAGTTGTGCTTTTCTATGTCAGGGCCCTATGCTGCATTGCATTTGCCAAAGATCAATTTGGCCAAAAGTCTGTCAGTCATTTGTGCACGATGGGGACGTAGTATGATGCCACCATGGCTGAAAACTCGCTCCACTGGAGCACTAGAGGCAGGCACTGCTAAGACTCTGGTGGCCACTCGGAAGAGTGAAGGAAGAGACTTCATGTTCAGTGCCCAGAACAAAAGGGCGTTCTGTCCTTCGGCTGTGTCTAGGTAGTGACTTAGCTGTAGTGCTGGAGTGGTCCCAACATCCTTCTTCTGCCTCTTATGGTATGCAGCAAACAGCCCTTCTCCTTGTCCAAGGTCCTCTTGCTCTTCTTCATCAACCAGAGGCACAGGTTGCTCAGTCTCTACAGCATCTTGCAGGATCAATTCTGGAAAAACATTTAACAACAGCAGAAATAAAAGAGCCTTATTACCATTGGTGTTGGTGATACAGTGTTAGACTGAAAAATGCAATTATTGATGCTGTCAATAAGATCAGACTACGAGAAAAAAAGTTGAAGTTGAAAAATTGAAGTCAATAATATTTACCTTTAACTTGTTGTGCCACCTCTGCCTTGATGTCACGATTGACCAGTACATGGTGCTCCACCCACAGCAGAGAAAAGGCTGGATCCAAGGCTGCTTTGAGGTAGACTGGGTCTGAAAAAGGGGCAGTGATCCCATCTTGAGTCACGGCCATTTTCACGTTAATGAACATCCCAAGAAATCTTTTGTTCAGGGATGCCTGGAGACTTCCGACCAGGCCGCTCAGGAAACGAACTTGAGGCTTCAGCTTCTCAAAGTGATGATTGAGGGACAAGACGCATGGAACAACTGCACTGATTGTGACGACCTCCTCTCCCTGTGTCAAATCAGTTGCTTCTCTAAATGGCTTCAAGATGTCCACCAACTCCTTCAACAGATTCCACTCTCGCGGTGTGAATGACAACTCCTTATGCCCAGCCTTTTCTAGAATGGCACAGAGCTTTAGATGATCACACTGGAGAACTGCCTTTACTTGCCTCAGTGTTGAGTTCCATCTTGTGTTGACTGCAGCAGGGAAGCCTTTCTGTTCCCCAAATTCACTATCAAACACACCTTTGAATGTTGTGCTTGTGTGCAGCAATGAGCTAAGTTTTGATAACTTGGAAAGAGAAGGACATGCCACTTTTGTTTCTTTCAAACCGTCTCCCACCACCAGCTGAAGAGTATGCGCAAAACACTGCAGGCGCTGTTTCTTTGCCATAGCAGCATCTACCGTTTGCTGTTCTTCCAGGGTTAAGTCACACCAGAGACCAGGGTCATCAAGATGATCTCTGTCATCATCCTCTTGTTCACTGGGGAAGCACACAGTGAATGCCTTTCACATGTTAGCAGCATTGTCACTAATAATGTAGTCCAATTTATCTTTGATGTTGTATTCATCGCATATTGACTCAAATTGGTCACAGATTCGTTCAGCTGTGTGTGAGCCTTTGGAGCGATCGCAGGCCAAGAGATTTGTATGTAGCTGTATCCTCTCTTTAGCTGTCTCTTTCTATATCCAGTGGACAGTGACACCAAGGAATCCCCTCATCTTTCGGTCAGACCAAATGTCCACAGTGACTGAAACATGCTCAGTGTTGCTCAATTGAGTTTTTAATGTTGAACGTCTCTCCCCAGCGAGGCTCTCTGTTTTTGATGTCAACGTTCTGCGACACACTGGGCTGTACTTACTGTCAATTACTGTCAGAAAGTGCCGAAAATTCTTGTGTTCCACAATAGACAGGGGAAGGTTGCAATCAATAATCAAGTCGGACAGTATTGCGTTGGTGATAGCCTTCTGCTGTGGATGACTCATGCTGTAATGCGCTACACGACTGTCCAAGAATTGTGAGATTGAAGGCTGTTGTGGTTCATCTATGATGCTTCTACTCATCTGGTATTCTTCAAATCGGTAACAGGTAAGCATATAAAACAGATGTCAGAAAGTCCCTTATAGCCACACAAAAATTGCATTTGAAACTATCTCCTCATATATCAATTATTATGAATTGTATTGTATACTGTAAGATTGTGTTTGTTTTAACATTACATTGACAAAATACATTTCCATTTTCCATATTAATTTATATTTTTCCTGCTTTACCTTGCCATCAAGCAGCCCTTTCCGACAGGATACTGAAGTATGCTTGTTAATTCACTCTCTCCAGCACACCTGATTCCATTGGCAAAAGCAGCAATTTTACCTCCATCACACAGAAATTGGTGGTCTTCTGCTGGCTCAATGAGTAAGTTTAATTGTGCTATTCTATATCTTCGTTGATAGTTCAGCTTTGTTGTGATTTACCTAAATTACATAAACGACCTCATTGAGGCAAAAGTAGACCTTTGTGCTGCAAAGCAAAATAGCCATTTTTGTCAATGGAATCTGGAGTGCTGGAGAGAGTGAGATCGTCTGGCAGCAAGCTCAAATGGTACACATATTTATAATATAAAGTCCATTAAACTGACCTTGATTTGATTAGGCTTGCTTTAGTTTTGCTGCTGGCAGCAGTCTACTGTGAATTATCCACTGACTAGCTGCTAAGTACATACAATCTCGCTTCAAAAAATCCTAAACTATCCTTTTACAATATGAGTATGGATAAATTCACTATTTTGCACTTTGAGCCACATTTCTGGTTTGTCTAGGATGAAATAGTGTGTTTGACACCGACATTTTAACGATTGGTCCCCCATGCTTCATGTACAGGTATTCACAAAGCGGTCCTTAAATCAACCTTAAACGTTCGTTTTCAAAGATGTGAAACTCACTGAGTGGTCACTGGTTAGATTTCATCCGAGACGACCCAGAAAGGGGGCTCAAAGTGCAAAATAGTGAACTTGTCCATTAATGAACCCACAGGAGATACCGTTTAGCGTGTTCGTAGGCCAACGTTTACAGTCTCATTGATATGTAGTTAGCTAGCAATTAGCCAATAACCTAGTGTTGGCTTTAATTCAAAACTTACCGTTCTTTGTGCAACTTCAAATGTCGAACGAAGTTGGAAGTTGTCGCGTCTCCGTCTGTTATCTTCGTCCCGCATGTTTTACAGACTGCAGTTCTTTTTTTGTTGACCACTCAAAGTTCTATCCATCCATCCATCTTCTCCCACTTTTCCGTCAGGGTCGCGGAGGTAACAGCTCCAGCCGAGAGCCCCAAACTTTCCTTTCCCTGGCCACATCAACCAGCTCTGACTGGGGGATTCCAAGGCAGATATAATCCCTCCACCTGGTCCTAGGTCTACCCCTGGGTCTCTTCCCAGCTGGACGTGCCTGGAACACCTCCCTAGGGAGGCACCCAGATGGCATCCTCACTAGGTGCCCGAACCACCTCAACTGGCTCCTTTCAACGCAAAGGAGCAGCGGTTCTACTCCGAGTCCCTCCCAGATGACTGAACTTCTCACCTTATCCCTAAGGGAGATGCCAGCCACCCTGCGGAAAAAATCCCATTTCGGCCGCTTGTATCCGCGATCTCGATCTTTCGGTCATGACCCATCCTTCATGACCATAGGTGAGGGTAGGAACGAAGATGCCTTTGCCTTCTGGCTCAGCTCTCTTTTCGTCACAATGGTGCAGTAAAGCGACTGCAGGGGGATAACTTATCCCGGAAGGCCTCCTTCTTCAGTCGGACGGCTTCCCTGACCACCGGTGTCAACCAGGAGGTTCGAGGGTTACCGCCCCTGGAGGCACCTAAGACCTTGAGACCACAGCTCCCCGCCGCAGCTTCGGCAGTGGCGGTGTTCAATGTCCCCAGCCTCCACAGGGATGCCTGAAAAGCTCCACTGGAGGTGTGAGTTGAAGGCCTCCTGGACTTGGGACTCCTCCGGACGTTCCCAGTTGCCAGTCCCACTACACGTTTGGGCTTACCAGGTCTGTCCAGAAGCTTCCCCTGCCACTCGACCCAACTCACCACCAGATGGTGATCAGTTGACAACTCCGCCCCTCTCTTCACCCGAGTGTCCAAAACATGCGGCCTCAGGTCCGATGATATGATAACAAAATCGATCATGGACCTTCTGCCTAGGGTGCTCTGGTACCACGTACACTTATGAGCATCCTTATGTTCGAACATGGTGTTTGTTATGGCCAATCCATGACTAGCACAGAAGTCCAGTAGCAAACCACCACTCCGGTTCAGATCAGGGGGGCCGTTCCTCCCAATCACGCCCCTCCAAGCGCACACGACCCCATCGCTGTTTCCCGTAGTTGGTGGGCCTGCGGGACGGGGAAGCGGAGGTGTTGCCCATGTTGCTTTTTCGGGCTTTGCCCGGCCGGGATCCGTGGCAAGCCTGGCCACCAGACGCTCTGCGACAAGTCCTCCTTCTGGGCCTGGCTCCAGAAGGGGCTTTCATAAGGTCTTTTGAACGAATCCTAGTCTGGCCCCTTACCTGAGACCAATTTGCCATGGGAGACCCTACCAGGAACACAAGGTTCCAGACAACACAGCCCCCAGGTTCATCGGGGCACACAAACCTCTCCACCACGATAAGCTGCTGGTTCTCGGGTAGGCTCACCTCAAAGTTTTTAAATCCAAACGAAACTAACCGTGGTATCATTGTTGCCTACTTGGTCGCCTTATAGTTTGTTCTGCCTCATTGGTTTTCTAGTACTTTGATTGGTTGGATGCTGTCAGATCAAAACAACGTGGCTCTAATTTGATTGGATGTTATGCCACACACACGTTACGCACACAGATGCACACAGGTGCAAAGAGAGATAGCGCAGTCCATGTCAACATACTTTTTAATCTTTGGGTTTGGGGAAAGTAGCAAGTCTTTTCGAGTCAAAAGGGGCAAGTCCAAGTCCAAATGCGAGTCACTGATGTTAAAGTCAAAGTGCAAGTCTTTTTAGATTTTGTCAAGTCAAGTTTAAAGTCATCAAATTCATGACTCGATTCTGACTCGAGTCCAAGTCATGTGACTCGAGTCCACAACTCTGGTATTCACTAGCTCTAACTTGCTCCAAAAGCTGAGCCATGTCGCCAATCCGTCGGCTGACAGAAATTATTCGAGGGTGGTACCGCGTTGATCTTGCTGGCAGCATCCTCACCTAGCATTTCCCAAACAATATCTATGGTAGCTGGTAGAATTAAATCCTCTCCTATTGTGTGCGGTTTCTTTGCACGGGCGATGTGGTATGATGCAAAAAATGATGCCTTCAAGGCCCGCTCGGGGACGCCGGCTTGCTGCTTAAATGTAGTCGATTGCATCGCTAGATGCTCTTTTTTTCTTTTAAAAGAAGTCTATAGATTTATTAGCTTCTGCTGGGTGCTTTTGTTTGAGATGTCGATCAAGTGTAGATGGCTTTAAAGACTTGCTGGGGAGGATCTCGAGGCAGAGAACACATGGTAAATCCCGGCTGTTCTTACTTGCTATGGTAAAGCCAAACTGAATGTATGATGGCGCATACCTCCAAGTTTTAGGTGGCCAGGTATGCCGTGTGGGTCTTTTGCAGTGAGGGCATCTTCATTCCGATCGCCAGATGGTCTTTTTATTTTAAGAAATTTTTCCATTTCATCTTTTAGCATTAGGTAGCTAGCTAGTTTTCCACACAGCAACTCAGTTTCACTCTCAGTAGCGGCAGCTCGATTCGGATTGGCTTTAGGCCTAAGGGCGGAATATATTTGAAAAGATTGTCATAGAAATTCACACAGATTGATAGATATGCAGTTATTAATAACATCTAAAAAACATATAAAACAGTTATTTTCACATTTTACCCCCTTTTTCCCTTTCCTTCAAAGTTATCGCGACCCCCCTCCTTTTTTGGTGTTATGGAAATGGCCACCCTACTTGCTGGGAGGGCACAGCAGCCACAAAGTGGTGACAGTGAACATGACGTAATGTGCTAAGGGAAGTATCCAAATTGAGAATTTATCTGCGTTTGACTTTCCTTGCTCTGGATGATGGCTCTGCTACTAATGGCGGTATGCTAACTTGTGTTGTAAAGACACTTGAAGTAGTTGCAGAAACTAGGAAAAGAGACCATATCCAAACCGGAAATGACTAAGCACAAATTCACAAGCTTGTGTTTATTTAAGAAAGATGTGAATAACCAGTGATGCAATAAGGTAGCATATCAAACTTTAGTCAACCACAGCAGCCTCTGTGAGTGGCATGCAATTACTGCAGGTCCTTTGGTGCTGCCCTTAAATCTTCTTCTTTGGACAAAAGCACTTTCATTTCCATGTGAAATTATCCTGTCATTTCTTCTGGCAGCTGACTGTGGCTTGATGTTTTTTTTTTAAATAAATACTCCTAATTTTCACAAGACAAGCTTAGCTGAGGACGGAGGGTATCCAGGGGAGAAGTTTAAGCAGCTGCAAAAGAGTCAGATGAGCATATCAAACTTCATATGTTTGGGGCTGCTTTCAGTCCATCTGAGATTAACAAGCAGCTGGGATTTACACCCAATGCCACTCTGCATTCTGGAGATAACAGCGTTTTTACCCAAAAAAAGTCAAACGTCTACTTTTTTGTTTTGTGTACAGAGGGAAGGCAGCTGGATTTGATGAGTATGGGTCAGCAGCCATCTGGAAACAAAACAAAGAGTGTGGTCAAAGGTGTCTACATCCATCTGCACAAACGGTGTGTGTTTCCAATGTGTCTGCAGTTGTGTGTGTATTTTCTTCATGTTTTTGTAGCAGCTTGCTTTTTACCTGGCATATATTGCATGTTTGCACAAATGACTACTATACATTACCCTCCATGTGTGTGTTTGTATGTGCTATTTTCCATATATGCTAATGAGTCATTAATTTTCTTCTCTGTACAGACACATTTGAAATAAGACGGCCTTCAAAAGCAGTGTAGCTAAATCTTCGACACAGGATGTGCGTTGCTTGAGTCAAGAATACAAAGAGTGGAGTTTTTTTCTGCCTTTAGCATGAATCTCTTGTTTATGTGTTTTGACTTTGTCTGATTTAACCCCTCCTCCTCCTCCTCCTCACTTCTCACCTGGTAATAATCAGCAATCAGCCAACTGTCCACCAATCAAGCCAGCTCCTCTACTAATGTTGGATCATTACAGTATGGTTTGTGATGTGCCACGCTTCCAGCTTCTCAAACTCAAGTGTTTTTGCCAGTCTGTTTAGCCTTTTGGGTGCCTGTCTGTGTTCACTAAACACCTGCTTTCCATTCTCGAACAACATCTGCCAACCCCTTCAACTCTTACAGCCAGCTTGTTAGCTCATCCCTGGATCCCTTATACCCCTCCACAACTAACTTCAACCTGATGGATTTCACCTTTCCCCAGACTGCAATTCTCTGTGTCTGCCTTTGGATCCATCCTTACAATGCTTCTTTTGTCACCATCAGCAGATCCGTGAAGGATTCCAGCTGATTCATGACTATGTCCTTAGCTGAAAATAAGTGTCATCCCCGCTGATGATATCGTTCACACGTGGCAGACTGTAACGCCGATATGTTTCATGTTCACAGGGCGGAATTAAACCCAAAAGCACGACACAGATAGACAGAATGTTGAAGAATATCAGAGTTTCAAATCAGGTGTAGGCAGGGTCAAAACCAGGATATCCAGCAATTCACTCCAGGGGCAGGCAGAACACCTTTGGTCCAAAATCGGGCAGGCAATGCCAGAAACAGGAAGAGCAAATAAAACTGGGTGAATATGAACTGAACGCTGAAGAACTTGGCAGACCACGCAAGACAATCTGGAACAAGTGAGAGTGGATCCATACATGTACTATGGGGCCAATGTGTTTCAGGTCAGGGGATGGGCTGGGGGAGCCACACTGAAAAAACGTTTTCAAGCTGTACTCCATCCAATTTATAATTGTCCTTCCATTCAATTGAACCTTATTTGTTTTATTTTTTCAAGTAATAATTTGTCTTTCAATACATGTTTTTAATGTAAATACTTTTCATTAAGAGCTCAACAACGAAATATCCGTTTTGACGAATATACAGCGGCTGTCTTCTTCTACGTTTCACTGTAGGCTAGGATATATGCGCGCCAACTCGTTTCATTCATTCTTTCAAATATGATTAACTGGCTGAAATCAGGGAAACTGTCAAGTGGAACGTCTCATGACAAAGTTATTTATATGGCGATAAAACAAAGCTTTGTTGCGTTTTATTTTTTGTTGTGTTTTTTGGGGGGTGCTTCAACCCGGTTGGGACGTAGAAGGGGGTGCGCCACAAAAAAGTTTGGGAACTGCTGCTCTGTAGCATATACGCATGCAAAAATATTACCATCATCAGTTTACATTGAGAAAAATGGCTAAATTATAATAATAATTTGAATAATTATTACCTTTATGGGTAAAACAATTTACAGAATTTGAATTTTGCTGTATTTTTAAGCCCTTTTCCTTAAATTAGTTTTTGCATGCTTTAAATCACAACCTAAGTCTTCCACAGACACCCTGATTTACCTTAACATTGTTCAACTCCAATAACATTACCTTTGGAATCCCAAACATGCTGAAATGTAAAATCCTCAAGTGGGGTTAACATTGAGCTGACTAGACATGAAGACATTCTACAGATTTAGATAACATTGTGTAAAGTCAGTCAAGTCTTAAATTAGCCAGTAAGCTAAGTTCTCAAGGGTCAGATTTGGAACTTTGAAGAGCTGGCAGCCGAACACATTATTGACCTTTTAAACCAAATGAAAAACAGTTGCGTACTTGACCAGCCAGAGCAGAGCCCATCAGTGCCACAGGGTAACTGCTCAGACAGTATTTATATTTTCAAACAGTTCTACTTCAGAATGACGAACCATAACTAGTCACACTACAGGTGTGTAACCTTCTCATTCTCCAGGACAGTCACATACGTTTTCTTGTGTTTATCATTTTCCATGACTGGAAAACTTGGACGTGTGGGAAACCTGAACTAAGCTCTATTGTAGAGCTGGTCATACAGCTTCTTGACCTTGGTGGCCATGCCTTTCGGGTCCAGCTCCATGAAGACTTTCTGGATATATTCAAATGTCAATTTCTTGTCCTGTCTTGGGATATTCCAGATTGAGAGCATAAAGGAAGCCCAGGAGAATGGCGAAAGCATTTGCAACAGACGCCAACTTATTCACAACCTCTTGTCCCTCGAGTATGATGTCAATGTCTTTGGGTATAGCGCCTTGTGCATCTCTCATGACGAAGATTGCCATAGTTTCCTGCTGAAGAATTTGTCCAGCCTCTTCTTTCTCCGACACCTGGAAAATGATTTAGGAAAAAGACAATCTGAAATTGATATAGCTTGGGTTTCCCCACCAGATGAATAGCGTAACTGTTTTTAAACGCTGCTACAACATGTGCCGTTTTGGTTTCAAGACCCTGGTTCACGGAGGACACCAAAAAAGTCCTAGAAAAGACAAGGTAAACTTAACTACGTACATTCAAAAAATTTGAATAGTTTCGACAAAAACTCAAAAGTACCATGGGGTCAGATTAGAATTTTCCAAAGGGGGGTTCGTTTAGCATGAAACACTTGAAATAACTAACAGATAAGTTAAAAAAGGAAGTAGAAAGAAAGGGAGCTCAGAGAAAACTATTTCTGCTAAAAAGTTAGCAATGATTGAGTCAGACCTAAACATTTCAGATGTGTGCACTGAAACTTTTATTCATGTATCTTTGCTTTTAAATGAGTGTTGTTAAATGCCATTTTATATTGTTGCTTTTAAATGAGTGTTTTAAATGTCATTTCATTTTTGTAAAGAACTTTGAATTGCCTTGTGTTGAAATGTGCTATATAAATAAACTTGCCTTGCCTTACTAGGACAGCCTATTTGTTACTTGCTGTGTTGGTGATATTTGAATTTGACTTGTTCTCCTATTGCACTTGTTGTAAATCACTCTGGATAAGAGCACCTGCTAAATAACTCAAATGTTATGTAAAATGTGACACACATCATATAAAGTGGACAGCCTTAGCTAGCATCTTAACACCTCTACGGTAATCTTGCCTTACCAGGAATTTTTTGGTCCTCCACCGATTCTCCCATGTTGAGGATGAGACATTTGCGAGCAATCTCCCTCTTTGTAGTGGTGTCAGTATCCTGCATGAAGACAGTGACAATAATTAATATTAATTGTTCAGTTCGTCTATACAATCAGTGTGAGTGTGAGACATGAACAAACGAGCATAGTTTGGCGTAAAGGTAAGGCTGGACATTTTTAACATCAGTCGATCAAATAATAATTACAATATCAGTGAATTAGTGTGTCAACCATATTAAGGCCATGAAAAAACGGCCAAGAATTTCGATTTACGCCATAATGGATGTCTGCACCTATAAACATGTAGAAAAACATGAAATGAATGTGCCAAGTCTATGAAACCTCTAAAACCGCTAAAAGGTTACTTTGTCGTGTCAGTGACCGATGCTATAAATAATGTATATTGATTATGTATTAAAAAATATATCTATTGTTATTGAGGTATATATGTAAGTTAGCAGTAAAGTAAAAAAGATCTGTACATACCGTTTCCACAATTGGCAAGAGCTTTGACTTCTCCCGGAATGCTCCACCCTTCTTTCTGATGACTCGAATCAGTTCACTGCACTTCTGCATGAACCTTGCTTCAAGGGGTAGTGTGGTTACTCTGAGGAATTTTTCGTTCACCTAGGGAATATAGGTAGTATAGGTATATATATCAAAGACCGACAAATGATATGTGCCTAATGCAAAAGCGTGTGATTTAGCCTTACGTACATTTGATTACACACATATACAGATATTGATCCATATTAGGAATAAAGTTAGTGTACCTCTTGAACTTCGAAGAGTGCTGGCCATCTCTCGATGATATCGTGCAAAGATGTTTTCTTGTCGACAATTTCTTGCTTCCGAAATGCGAACGTCTGAGCAATCTTCTGTCTTATTGTTTGGACATTGTTCCTTTTCTTTACCTCAGACAAGAGGGTCATTCTCTCTTGCTCCATGGACTCTGGCATCTAGTTGAAAGGTAGAGATGGGTAATGGTTAGACTCAGCTCGCCTAGGTTTCTTGATGTTCTTTGCTGGGTGGGCATCCGTCGGCTACTTTCTTTTCACAGTATTCACAGTCAGCTCATCAGATAATGAACTGTGAGATTTGAGGTATGTGCAATAGTTATACATCTTAGTCTTGAGTCTCTGCTTCCATCCATAACTGTGGTTGAAGGACCCAGGTTCTTTCAGATGGTTGTGTCTGTGTGAGTGCCTCTGCCACTTCACTGAAGTCTGCATCGCTAGGATAGGATTTGTATGAGTAGACTTTGTCAGCGAGCGTCTCCAGTATGTTGGAAAGCATTTTAGAGCTGGGAGTGAGTCTAACCTGGCTTCTCTGGTACTCTGCATTTCCATCCCTAATTTGGGATTCTGTTGAATGACAGAAAGTAGGGATGAGGAACACCTTGGGCCACTGCTCCTTTCTGTAGGTGTCCCAAGCAGGGCTGCTTATGGGTAATGTGTCATCCGAGCATGCAGATGAAGAGATACTGGAATCATAATTGGCCTTATCCACAGGGTAGTCCACTTGCTCGAACAATAAAGTCACACTGGGTACTACATGAATGACTTTGAAAGTGGCAAGATCCTTGAGTTCTGAAGTTGTAGTTAAGTTAACCCAAGTGCCAAAATCTGCGTATTTGTACTGAAGCCGTATTTCATTAGTTAGACTACAAAACTTCTTTATTTCTTGGATGACTTCGTCAACTGAGGATGGGATGCCATTAGGAAGCTCCAGCTTGATGCGACTGTCCTCTTCTAAAATCACCAGGAGCCGCGGGACACTCGCCATGTTTGGAGATCCTCTGAGTGGGAGGGAAAGAGAGAAAGGTGGGGTTTGGAGAGAGAGAAAGAGATATTAGAGATGTGCATTTTTCATGGTTGACTGAGTGTGTGCTATGAACAAATAGTTTTACGTGCAACATTAGCTCTGTTGAATTTAAATTATATGACCATTCATGTTAATTACAGTGAAAACAAAATGAACCTGCATAATTCATCACATCCACTTTGATTCTGACCCACCCCAAACAGATATTACTTTATGCAGACCTTAAACTTGAATATATCGCTTGAGTGTAATAAGCCACATGGCCCCAACTCTGTAGTCTGCCAGGGGATAAGGATCGGTCAGTTGAGATGCCTCAAGAACTTCAATCTCCTTTGAAGGCGAGGTGAACAATGAAGACAGTTCCTTTTTGAGAACCACCATCTGTATGATTTCAGTGAATGCAGGCATCCCTTCGATTGAACCATGAGCAAGGATCATTCCAAGTCTGTAGTTAAATCATTATAGATTACATTTTCGGCCAAAGAAACCTCCTTCACATTTGGGTACTTGTGTTTGACAGCCTGAGCAATATCATCTTTCAGGACGTCAATGATAACAGTTGAGAACTTTTTCACTTCCAGGAGAGGTTTAGGAAAGCTACATGAGTAGAGCTGGTGTGCCATAGATAACTGGTGTCTCTCTGCCAAGGACAACAACAAGTTCTTAAATAGCCGGTGTGTCGTACAACTCTCTTAAAAAAGCTATGCTTGGCTTCGAATCTTAAAGTCCAGAGAGAAACTACAGGACCAAACTGATAGATTAGCTGTGGGTAGTGTTCCAAGAAGTGATGCTTGGGAAGCAAGTCGGAGTCTAGGAAAACCTCCTTAAAACGTACTCTATGCTCAGAGATTTTGAAATTCAAATAAGCTATCGTTTCGTCCGTATGCACCGGTGTGAGAACGAGGTTAACAATGTCCTTCAGGTCAGTGAGGAGATTCCAGGCAGGGTCATTAGCAGGCACTTTCTCTCCCAGGAGGAGTGGCAAAAACCTGAGCAAACTCCAATTCTCGTGAGAATTGCCACCGACTGTTCTCCTTCTTGTATAGGTAAGAGGCACAGAATGGGGACAATTTGTTTTGTCTGTCCACTTGAAGGGGAAAGTTTTTATAGAGTTATTCAAAAATTCCAAAGTAAAGTACTTCTTCGAGGTGAACACAGAGAGACAAAGAGCTATTTCATGAGGAACAATTCCTTCAATAAATCGTGAACTATGTCTGGTGGAAAGCCAGTAGTGACATTAAAATGAACAAAGTTTTTCCGACAAAACACACCTCCTCTTAACACCAAAACAATTGGCCAACGATTCTTCCTCAAGTGTTTTAAGATGTCTTGCGTGACCCTCCTCTGTCTTCAAAGAGAATGCTCCACTTCCTACGTCCCTCTTTTGAAAATCTAATTTCTCAGCTGTACAAGACTTACTAACATAAGCACTTTCTCTCCAACTCCAAACCCTCCACAAAACCAGCACAACTATGAGCACCCAGGTTGTCAGCAACAACACATTGCACTGTTCCCCTTACACATTTTCCTAACTTCGCCACAAATATTCCATGTTGCTTTAAAACAATGATATCATTAATCAAAGGTTCTAGAACTGTGTTGTATCCATACAACTTCACCTCATCACTTTTGATCAATAAGCCAAGTAGGTTGATGACAATGAAGAGTGTGAACCAGGTGGCAGATTGCCTAAAATCCAGTATATGGCACAGATTTTATGTTTTTTGCACGAAGTGCCAAGGGGATTGCAAACCTCAAAATCATCTATATACAGAATTAATGAAACTGCACACACATTTGAGTAAAGACTGTTTTCTTTAAAGTTTGCACCATCCCAGAGACCTCTGTATACCTGCCTCTCACTTGACACTGATTGAAGTTTCTCCTTTAAATTAACTGCATTGCTGAGGACAGTCTCCCAATTCAAAACCTGCTGCAACATTTTTAGTACAGGAATTGTTGAAAGGACCTTCTGTTCTTTCGGTCAATTACATATTCTACTGGTTCCACTACACAGAACTTACTTCTATAATATTTTTTGCGCCTCCATGCAGTAGATAATGGGCCTTCTTTTCCAATAACAAGTTGAATAGGATGTGAGGTATAGAGTTCTGTGGCTAACTCTTGGACAAGAGATTCATCTACCTGATAGTTATGATCCACAAAAAACTGAGTGATAGTCTTCTGAGGGATCAGCACAGACACAGTCCCAATGAGATATTGCATTTCCTCAATGAGTATATTTACAGCTGCACTTGACACCAGGTAACGATGTTCCAAATTCAGTAAAACTGAGGCTAATTTTAGCTCAACATCTTTTCTCAAATCTCTAGGTTCTTCAAAAGTTGGTTCTTCAAATTGTAAATCCTCATTTAACTCAGTGTCACTGTTAACTGAATCCAAAGTAGAGGGATTGAAGAGTGATCTGTGAACTATCCCAGGTTTTTAATCTCTAACTGTACACACTTTGTGTTTTCTCCATTTATGAGTGTGGAAACTTCCATATATGTTGGTTTGATATGAACAATCAACATATATACAAGGAACTGATTCATTATTTTTCAAATGTTGGCCAGTGTGGTGAAAAAAGTCTGTTTCAGTAGCAAGTTGGTTATCGTCACAAGCATGGCACTTAAAATGTGAGATCTGTGCTCTTGAGGATTGCTGAGAATGGTGTTGTGTACAAAGATGCTTCAGTAGTGCATTCCATGTTTTACATGAAAATGGGCAGTTTTCATATAGGCAGGGATAAGAATGGTGTCTTCCATAATGTTGATGATCTAGGCTATAATGTTTTAGCAGTTCTGATCTTCTGGTACATGAATAGCCAGTCCTTGCATTTCCACATCCTTCAGATAACCAATAAAATCCCCCAAAAGTTTCTATGTCCAATATTGTAATTTATTCCTTTTATAGTGTATTATATAGCTCTCTATTCAATAACAAAAATGATTTGGAGATTTTGTAAGATTTTATATTCTGCAGTAACACTCAAAATACTGTTTGTTATGCTCATGTCCATTTAGCTTGTGTAAAAAAAAAAAGGGATTTAAAGTGTTTTGACATACTTCCTATGATCCTGGTTGGTCAAAATGAGTCATAACAGGATAAACTGTGTGTGCCTGCATAGTAACAGTGTGTCGGTTTATGGCGAGGTACACTATCTATTGATCTCGTTTTCTAAAAAGCCACATTGACCTTTCTTTTATCGGCTGAAGGTCACAAACACTAGGTGTGAGTACAGCAGTGGGGTCTGTTTACTCACAAGTTTAGATTTCATGTGTTTGTAGTAATGTTTATGAGGGAATGCAGTTTTGTTTGACATACAGGGAAGATTTATATTAAGCTAAAACCCTTTTCCCCCAGGCAGACTGTTCCAATATTTGGCTGACTGCAGGTGCATAACAATCATCATTACATGTTTTCATTAGCCTCTCACTGTGCTCTAAAAAATAAGAGCGGAACTCAGTTGCATCCAAAGTAATTTGAACATAGCTGGAAAGCATGTGTGTGAGTGTGTGAGACGTTTGTAGGTCCATATTTTAATGACATATACAGTGGTATGCAAAAGTTTGGGCACCCCTTAGGAAAACCACTGCATCAGTTTGTCACTTGCTGAGCTTTTGAAGCAGCAACTTCATTTTAACATATGTTATACCTTATGGTAACAGAAACATCTCAGTAGTGAAATAACTTTTATTGGTCAAACAGAAACATGTTTATGTGCATTCAAACAAAAATAGGCATGTGCATAAATTTGGGCACCCCTAAGAAATAATTCCATTAATATTTAGTATTGCCTCCTTTTGCTGCAATAACGGCCTGTAGACGCCTCCTGTAGCCACAGACAAGTCCCTTAAGCCTGGCAGGTGGTATTTTGGCCCATTCTTCCACACAAAACGTCTCCAGTTCAGTCAGGTTTCTTGGCCTCCGTGCATGGACAGCCTTCTTCAAATAAATCCATACATTTTCAATGATGTTAAGGTCTGGGGACTGGGATGGCCATTCCAGAACATTGTACCTGTGCTTCTGCATGAATTCCTTGGTGGATTTTGATCGGTGCTTAGGATCATTGTCCTGCTGAAAAATCCAACCCCGGCGTAGCTTCAACTTTGTGACTGACTCTAGAACATTCTTGTCAAGAATCTCCTGGTACTGTAAGGAATTCATGTGGCCCTCAACTTTAACAAGTTTTCCAGTACCTGTGCTAGCCACACAGCCCCATAACATGATAGATCCTCCACCAAATTTTACAGTGGGCAACAAGTTCTTTTCATTGAATGCAGTGTGTTTTTTTCGCCATGCATACCTGTTCATGTTATGACCAAATAACTCAATCTTGGTCTCATCTGACCACAGTATTTTGTTCCAAAATGCTTCTGGCTTGTCCAGATGTGCTTTTGCATACCTCATGCGACTCTTCTTGTGATTAACACTCAGGAAAGGCTTTTTGCACATCACCCTTCCAATGAGCTCTTCCTGGTGCAAAGTACGCTGGATTGTGGAACGGTGAACAACTACACCATCAGCAGCCAGATGTTGTTGTAGTTCTCTGGAGGTGGTCTGTGGCTTCTCTGTGACCATTTTCACCATCCTTCGCCTGTGCCTTTCCCCTATTTTTGTCGGCCTACCACATCTTTCCTTCACACGGACTGTTCCTGTGGCCTTCCATTTCACAACTACGTTTCTGACTGTGGAGACAGACAGTTTAAACCTGTCAGATAATTTTTTGTACCCTTCTCCTAATTTATAATGTTGGATTATCTTAGCTTTCAGGTCAGTGGAGAGTTGTTTTGAGGTCCCCATCTTGCCACTCCCTAAGAAAGAACCTAGGCCAGGCACAGCCAGCTATTACCTATGTTAAATAGCCTTTTTCATGATTGGTTCCACCTGTCTTTGTAATTGAAGGTCTAATGAGCTAATCAAAGCAATTTTGTGCAGCAACCTGTCAGCTATAAATCCGTACAGGTGTTGAAATGAATGCTATTTATAAGGGTGCCCAAACTTTTGCACATCCCATTTTTTGCATTTTATTTTATTATAATAAAACTATGTAATGCTACCCTAAGAATTTTGGTCTGGAAAACACTAAAACGTCTACATCTTTGTAGGAAAACAAATGTTGTTGCTGTGATCTTCTATTATAAAGGAAAAGCAAATTGTCATGAAATCTCAGAGGGGTGCCCAAACTTTTGCATACCACTGTATGTTCACAACTTGTGCATGTTTAAGCAGTCAAGCTGAAAAATCTCTTGATTTATGAGGAAGCTGTTTTTGGAGTATGCTTACAAACTAGACATCAATACTCCCCACTCACAATTTCAACAACGATCACAACACTTAAGGGACAAACAAATCAACTTATCATTATTTCTTTAAACAGGTCCCAGGTTCAAATCCACCAATTAGTTACATTCCTCAGAATGCCAGAGGTTATGGGAATAACCAGAAAAATATTAAATAGATTAAACTGACTTGTAAAACCAAAACATGTTATTTAATATCTCACAACTAGAGAACTCACCAGCCAACATGAAAGGCAAAAGATCGTGGTCTCTGATGGTTTGTTTCATGCTTTATGAACGTGGACAACAGAGAGAGATATATTCTTCATTACGAAGGTTCGAAATTAAAATAAAAAAGGAAAGTGAAACTTATGCTTGTCAGTGACCCTCACCCTTTGGTCCACACGTATTAACCCACATGAATCCCAATGCGAAGGCCCGGCCCTGACCAATGTGCTGCCAAAGTTACTGTCCCGTGATCTTACTTTTAGCTCAATGTCATTTTGCAAATCAACCATCTCCATGCCAACCCCACTAGGCAGAGCAAACACCTACTGAAATTTGGCAGCTACCTGTTCCACATCAATGGTCAGGAATGGGTTTAAAACGAATGCAGCAAGATCTTCCATGACGTCTAATTCACTAAAACGCTGACTGAACTCTGCTGCCACTTTGTCCAGGTGAACACAGTACTGCTCAGGGTGAACAGCGTCCTTGTCACCGATGGCCTGTGACATTTTCTCCAGGTTGGGAAAGTGTGTCAGCCTCCCGTTTTTCAGCTGTGTGTTCCAAACACCGAGCTTGGCCTTGAACGCATTCACTGCGCTTATCATGTGGGGCAGATGTCGGTCTTTTCCCTGGAGCTCGTTGTTCAGTGCGTTCAGTTTTGCCGTCAGGTCTGTCAGAAACCCCAGGTCCAGCAGCCACTGATCATCTGACAGCTCATCATGCACGTTCCGCATGTTCCTTGTCTCCAGAAAAGTCTTTATCTCGGGCAGCAAATCAAGCGCTTTTGCTCTAATCGAGTTGATCAGTTTGACCACCAGAGTCATAACTTTAGAAAAGTTCACAACCTTCCCCGCCAAGTCCTGCTGGGGAATAACACAGTGGTAATTCACAAAGCCTCAAATCAACAGCTGCCTCATAGTATCCAGGGACTGTTCACACTGAGAGGAAACTGCATATTCAAAAAAACACCTGTACTAACAAATTCCAAACTTCACTGCATCACAACAAGAGGTGTTCATCTGTGGAATAACTGTGAGCTGATGCGCTGAAACACTGAAACATTATTGAAAGTAAAAAAACTATTCCAAAAACCAAACTTTAAATGGTTTCTCAGGATTATTGTTTGTCTTTGACAAAACATTTTTTTGGTTTACCTTTAAAGATTATTTGATTAATATTATTTTTATTTTGTTTTTATTTGTACAAAGAGATGCATTGAACTCTGTATGAGTTTCGATTAGCAATGATTGCTAGAAGGGGTAGGACTAGAAAAGCTTCTATGCTTCCTATTGCCCCCTTTTGAACACAAACTTTATTATTTATGCTAAAATCAAACTTTGTCAACATGTAAATTGACTTAAAAAAAATAAAATGATGTCCAAGTCTGCATAGCAAGGGTTTAAAGGGCTTTACCTGCGGAGCTAATGAAGTAGTTGATGCTTTGTGAAGTTAGGATATTGTCATGACCTGGTGATATGAAAACAAATATTGAAAGTACACATTTGTGAGCTTTTCTCTCTCCGTTCGCTCCACCTGATGGATAAATAAACCATTACAACGGATTTCCCACATATCGCGCCATAGTGTGACAAGTTCCACACAAACATAGTAGTTTCTGGTTTTGTATTTTAATAACTTGCCTGTCATCTCAGATCCTGCCTTCCTCATAAAGACCTGAGAATACAATTAATATGCCAATCTACTTGATTCAAATCTATACAGTGTGTAACATACTGTACTTTGTTTTTTGTTGATGACCGCCCTTATCTTCAGTAAAACAAGAGGCTAAGAACTACCTTGGATATTTAAGGCTTTTTACATGCTCGAAGAGTGCCTTGGACTTTTGTTATTTTTCAACATTTTTGTTCCTTTTCGAAAGAGCACCTTCATTGCAGGTGTATGAACTTCTACGTGCTCCTTCCATTTTCTTATTTGAAGATATTTCTGACCTGCATTTCAGATTAATATTTGTAATGCCTCTACTGTGTCATGTCTCCATACCTGTGCAGCAGCACCTCTTTTCACCCTCTGTCTGAAACCAGAGCCCAGTCTGCTCTGATTGGTTAGCTGGCCGGCTATTTTGTGATTGGTCAACCACTAAGAGATGTCATACATTGTGTTGGAGCACTAGCCAACAGAAGTGAGAGTGTTGCGTAGTGATGTCATTATTTCTCTGAAGTTTACAAAGGAGTCCAATGTATAAGTTTCAAGTGCGGCGGGGGAGTGTGTGGGAGAGAAACTACATCCGACAGGGAACACAGTGATTTTAGCCTTTGCAGAACATTTACATTCACAAAAACCTATATACAGTGGTATGCAAAAGTTTGGGCACCCCTTAGGAAAACCACTGCATCAGTTTGTCACTTGCTGAGCTTTTGAAGCAGCAACTTCATTTTAACATATGTTATACCTTATGGTAACAGAAACATCTCAGTAGTGAAATAACTTTTATTGGTCAAACAGAAACATGTTTATGTGCATTCAAACAAAAATAGGCATGTGCATAAATTTGGGCACCCCTAAGAAATAATTCCATTAATATTTAGTATTGCCTCCTTTTGCTGCAATAACGGCCTGTAGACGCCTCCTGTAGCCACAGACAAGTCCCTTAAGCCTGGCAGGTGGTATTTTGGCCCATTCTTCCACACAAAACGTCTCCAGTTCAGTCAGGTTTCTTGGCCTCCGTGCATGGACAGCCTTCTTCAAATAAATCCATACATTTTCAATGATGTTAAGGTCTGGGGACTGGGATGGCCATTCCAGAACATTGTACCTGTGCTTCTGCATGAATTCCTTGGTGGATTTTGATCGGTGCTTAGGATCATTGTCCTGCTGAAAAATCCAACCCCGGCGTAGCTTCAACTTTGTGACTGACTCTAGAACATTCTTGTCAAGAATCTCCTGGTACTGTAAGGAATTCATGTGGCCCTCAACTTTAACAAGTTTTCCAGTACCTGTGCTAGCCACACAGCCCCATAACATGATAGATCCTCCACCAAATTTTACAGTGGGCAACAAGTTCTTTTCATTGAATGCAGTGTGTTTTTTTCGCCATGCATACCTGTTCATGTTATGACCAAATAACTCAATCTTGGTCTCATCTGACCACAGTATTTTGTTCCAAAATGCTTCTGGCTTGTCCAGATGTGCTTTTGCATACCTCATGCGACTCTTCTTGTGATTAACACTCAGGAAAGGCTTTTTGCACATCACCCTTCCAATGAGCTCTTCCTGGTGCAAAGTACGCTGGATTGTGGAACGGTGAACAACTACACCATCAGCAGCCAGATGTTGTTGTAGTTCTCTGGAGGTGGTCTGTGGCTTCTCTGTGACCATTTTCACCATCCTTCGCCTGTGCCTTTCCCCTATTTTTGTCGGCCTACCACATCTTTCCTTCACACGGACTGTTCCTGTGGCCTTCCATTTCACAACTACGTTTCTGACTGTGGAGACAGACAGTTTAAACCTGTCAGATAATTTTTTGTACCCTTCTCCTAATTTATAATGTTGGATTATCTTAGCTTTCAGGTCAGTGGAGAGTTGTTTTGAGGTCCCCATCTTGCCACTCCCTAAGAAAGAACCTAGGCCAGGCACAGCCAGCTATTACCTCTGTTAAATAGCCTTTTTCATGATTGGTTCCACCTGTCTTTGTAATTGAAGGTCTAATGAGCTAATCAAAGCAATTTTGTGCAGCAACCTGTCAGCTATAAATCCGTACAGGTGTTGAAATGAATGCTATTTATAAGGGTGCCCAAACTTTTGCACATCCCATTTTTTGCATTTTATTTTATTATAATAAAACTATGTAATGCTACCCTAAGAATTTTGGTCTGGAAAACACTAAAACGTCTACATCTTTGTAGGAAAACAAATGTTGTTGCTGTGATCTTCTATTATAAAGGAAAAGCAAATTGTCATGAAATCTCAGAGGGGTGCCCAAACTTTTGCATACCACTGTAACACTCTACAGTAAAGAGAAAACCCTAAAAATAATAAGGCCTGTAAAGCTTTGCTGGTTTTACTTTCTTTTCCAATAGGCGAGGCCTGAACAACAGATCTGACACTCACGGGAAAGGTTGTGGAAAGTCTGCAGCCTGGCAAATAATTGAAAAAAGAGTTTCGGACAGAAAGGGGTGAAGTAAGGAAAATGGAATTAAGAGAAGAAAAGTGTGTGTGTGGTGGGGGGGGAGCGATAGAGAGTGAAAGGAAAAAAAGAGGTAGCCTGGGATTAATTAGAATGGACTGAGTGGCTGACTCCTCGCAGGATGGTAATGAATTGTATCTGCGGTGGACGGGGATTAGCCACACGCTTTGTTTGTGCACAAGTGCTTGTGTTAGAGAGGAAGAGATTAACGAGATGAACTAGCTTAATCCATATTGTGCTGAGCTTTATTTTTTTTACTGTGAAGTGCTAAAAACTAATTGAGGAAAATTGGATGAGTAACTCAATACCAGACTCTCCTGTGTGTTAGTACAAGCCAGAGCTGAGATTAGTTTTTGTGGTTTAACATTTGTTATTTTTCTTATATCGCCTTTTTTCTCTGTTTAAATTTCATGAATAACTGGATAACTTTTAACTTTCTCGAAGGATAATATACAGGGGTTTTTCTAGAGAAATATAGAATGAGGGCGCTAACGTCACCTCGATCCAAAATTACGGCCAAGCCCACTTTTCGGCAAAAATAATGCATTAGAGCAAAGCGGAAAATAATAGTTTGTTCATGTCTTAAAGCTGCTGAGTCATATATTGCACCTCAAACAACAACAGTTCCAGTTTCTTTACTTTCTCTACAGAAAAAAGGAGACTAAAAGAAACAATATAATAAATCTCAGTTTCAGTGTAAATCTGCTGCCTGCCACTCGTCCACCGGCAGACCCACCCGAAATTCAGCCCCTATTTATTCTCCTGTCTCTGCCGTCTGATGGTCTATTTGTCAGCATTTTTATTTTTGGGAGTTATTATACCGTTTTTGACGAACAGAAATACTATTTTCTGGCATCCCGTTAACATTTTATGTTTAAAATCTGTATTTTGGTATGAGAAGACGACACATAGTAACCAATCACGCCTGAAAAAACTAAGCTCTGCTGATAACCAACTGTCTGGAAATCTGAAAATGCTTCTTAAGGGCAAAAATAAGCATTCTTCTCCCTAAACAATAGGATTACTGTAGGATATTGAATCATGTCTTCACACAGTAACAAAAAATGTAATCCCTACACAGTACTGCATGTTAAAAATATTAGGATGTTTTGGCCATAAATCTTTGATTGATTTGTTTACCTTATTATTTCAGTATTGATTGGACTTTTTGCCCCAGGACAGTAGTGTAGAGAGGGTTTATCAGAGACGTTTCGTTGACAGTAGAGCTGCTTGCTGATCATGTACAGTAGCGCCGGGATCCCACACTACAATATGTGTTTATTCATTTTACAATTAATCATTTAGTTGATGAAAGCACTTTGGGATGTCAAGGCTCCGTCAGATTAGAAAAACCCTAACCCTAACTAGAATTGAGGAAACCAGAAAAGTCTTGGACAAATGTTCTATGGTTGTAGGAAAAACTTATTTTGCATTACACACAAGTAAATTCAATTCATTGTCAATGTAAAAATACCAAGAATACAGCTTCTGTAAAGTCATAACTGATAGGTATGATTACTACTAATACTGCTATTGGACTCTCCCTGTGTGGTCTTACTGTACTGGAAATGAGTGAGTGACTAAATAAGTGTGTGAGTGACAAGTGACGGTTTCCAGGAGATAGCTGAAGCGCAATCGCCTCCAACTGTGTCGTCTAAGATTATAATACCTTCACTGTCAGGGCTGGAGAGAATGGGCGTGAGCTGTGAGTGACTTAGAGATTGAAAGAGATTGACATTTTTAAGAAAATGAGAAGCATGGTGTGCCGATTACCCAGTTTAATTGTAATTGAAAACTGATTGATAGAGGTAGACATGTGAGGCTAAGACACCAAATGAGCCAGATGCAAACTATTACCTACAGTGACGTCAAATCACCCCACTGCATATCATAGTGCTCTCGTCTTGGATAAATTATGTTCACACCGCGGGAACAGAGCCTACAAGGAACAAACACTGACAGACATTGGGAAAGAAAGCTTGAGAAAAAATGGCAGAAACACGTAGACACACGAGCATGAGAATGGTTAAAGACACTGCCAAATCATCCAGAGCATCTGCTGGTTAAAATACTGGGTGCCCTGCAAACTGGGATCTACATGCGGGTTCTGACCCTTGTATTCAAGCGAGGTCAATGGATGGAAACACACTGGTTAGTTTCAGCGCAAGATTTACACACATGAGCTCCATAGAGTCAGCTTAAATTCACCATTTATTAGGTGTTTGGACAATGACTAGCCTATCAGTTAGGTGACAATATGTTACGAATTTCATATCAGCATTTTTGGAAAACATGCATAGACCTACAGCTGGTTACTTATACGCTCATGTTTGTAGACGAATCAAGTTCCACTATTTATATTCAACACAAATGAAAGGATATATCGCACGGTCTTACCTTGACTTGTAAACAAAAGTCTGTCCACCTATCCTCCGGGCAGAAATATCCTTGACTTTGGCCACTTTATTTCCTCAGTTTATCTGTCATTTTTTGCTAGCGCTAGAAGCCTTCAAGCTTTATTTATTTTATTTTAAGTGCTTAAGATTCCCCTTGGTGATCACTGCCTCCCTTTTGAATTTGCAGTTTAATGATACCAGTGAGTCTACATTTTTTTGACACATACGTGAAATGAGCCGCCTCAACTATGGGAGGCGAGGGCATGTAATGAAGGGCTCTACAAAAATGTAATTAGGGACATACAAAGATAGTAACAGGCATGCTCTCATTGCCCACGCTCTATTTAGTTTCTGAGGCGTTACAATCAGAGGGGGGGCTGGGCTTGTTGCTGCCTCACCTCTGTTCTTTTTTTTGTGCACCGGAGCTCTGTAAATTTGGTGACAAAATAAAACATTGGAATCATACAGACACTACTTGATAACACAGATCAGTGGAATATTCGTACAATTAAATATGTATTTTAATGTACTTTTAAAACCGTTTTAACATTTCGTCTGTTATTTCCATTCAAGTATGCCTCCCTTGAGCACAAGTCCCATTTGTATTGCAGAGAGAGGGATAAATATGTAACAGGATTGCCTCTTCAGGGTTAAAGCTTTCAAAAAAATAAATAGGAGAATGATGCTCTGGATACAAGGTTCCAGTTGTAACAACATCACTTTAAGTTATCCTAAAAAAGTCAGTAAATGTGTTTTTTTAAAGACTCCATTTACACAGTCAAAGGGTCCTTTTGTTCATCCTCACAATGCTATTTGGTACTAAATGTGTTTATAGGTCTCACCCTCTGGCCTTAAACTCACACAACTTCCAAATCTCAAAACCGAGCCACCTCTTTGTTTTATTGGATTTAGATTTGTCAGATCACGTTAGTAAAATGCTTGTTTTTGTGGTATTACAATGTCTAGAACATGTACATATTTCACACATTTTATTTAGATTGATTTTATTTTATTTGACATTGCAATATTACAAAATTTCCCTAAAAACTTATAAAAACATTTAAAAAATGTGAAAATAGAGGCTTCCTACAACAACTGAAATGTAAAAAAAAAAATGGTAATGTTTTTCTATATTTCGGCTTTACATCGTTAAACAGGCAGCTACAGAGAAATCCTTTGGATGTGTTTGATATGCTGCCCTCAAAGGAGTGGCCACAGGGGTGAGCCAGAGACGCTGCAAGAACAAAAGAGGGCACGGCCATGCAGATGGAGTGAGTAGACAGTGAAGGATGGAGGGAGGGAGGGTGAGAAAAGAGAAGTGAAGGACATAACCTTCCTGCGCCATTAAAGCAATCTACAGGGGGGGGGTGGCTGAGTGGGATTCTGATGTAACTGCTAAGGGCAAACGCAGACATGTTTATCTGCAGAAACAATGATTAAAACTTCATTAGGTGTGACTTCTCTAGTATATGATTATCCACTTGTTTTTCAGTACTTGCCAAAGATTCATATTTTTTATTTTTCTTTACTATCAGCAATCCAGTAGTTTGTACACACATTTTAACAGGATCTGCTAATAACTATTTTAGCATACTTTTTATTCTAACTTGACAAACTAGAGTCACTACCTTCCTACTCCAGCCGCTCAAGTTGCTGTTGACATAATATATGTAATGATGCTGTTTTTCTAAGTTTTACATTTTTTATTTACTCCTCGTGTCTTGTCTTGTTTTACTTCCTGTCTTTTTATGATAGTCTACCCCGACCTGACTCTATCCACCTGTTTCAAATCATCAGCTGCCCCTGTGTTTTTGCCTACCCTCTCCAGCTATTTCCAGCAGTTGTTACCAGCCTTAGTGAATTAAACCTCACTTTACAGTTTGTCGTTACACCTACCTTGTGTTTTTTGCCTGTGGGTCCAATCTCTTGCCAAATCGTGACAATTTATCATTTACTCCTAATGAGGATTTGTGTAAAATTGTCATAAGTAGCACATTTTTGAGTTTACGCCCAAAACCTTGCTCTGGTCATTTGTTTGTGTTTCGATAAAAAAACTAAAAAAACTTTATAAGAATATGACTGAAGTGTTAACACACTGATCAGAAGCAATGAAACAATTCATGATGTCAGGAAATCAAACATAGCAACACTCACATCATGTTGCTTTAAAACAGGGGTATCCAAACTTTTTCCACGAGGTCCACATAGAAAAACATACGAAGGGCTGGGCCACTCAGTAGAGGTGAAGTATATTGTTTGTAAGTTAATTGATAACTTATCAAAATCAATCAAATGCAGGTGTCAGAAATCAAAGGTTTACAGATTGCTTATAATAAGGGGAAATATGAAGGGTACATTTCACTTGTGTTTTACAAATACGTTATTGGGCTTATTTTATCAACCAAGATTTTTTTAGAAAAAGGTTTTCAAATTTAATTGACTGATTTTATTTGAAAAGTTGGCTTATTACTCATGGATACTACTGTGTAATATATGTTTACATATGTATTTAATAAGTACAATATAAGGAAAGCACAAGTTTCATGCTGAGGGCCGATTCAAAATGGACAATGGGCCGCATTTGCCTGGGCTAATATGGTGCCGATACCCTTTCCGTTTATGTCATTTATCCTTGTTTTGTGTTTGTTGTTTCCTATTTTATTTTGAAATGTTTTCCCTCTTGTGTCATGTTTAGTTTCACGTCCTGTCTGAGTTTCCCTCCTTTGCCTGATTATGTCTTTGTGTTCACCTGTTGCCCCTGTGTTTCTCCTCCCCTCTGTAGCTGGGTCTTGTCTTGTGTATTTAGTCTCTGTTGCCCTTTTGTCTCTTGTTCGGTTGTCGTTGTTTCCCACCTTATCTTGTCCATGTTACCTGCCTGTTCCTGTCAGTCCGTCCGTCTGTCTGCTCCTGTTCCTGGTGTCCCTGTGTCCCCTGGTTAGTGTAGGTGAGGGTTTTCTCTGTTTAATAATACAGCTTTAATTTGAATAAAGCTCGCCTTTTGTTACGACCCATACCTGCCTCCCTTTGGTTTACTGCACGTGGGTCCTGTTTCCCCAACCCCTGACAGTTTATTGCTTTTACTGAATACCTGTTGATTCAAATACAGTGAATGAAATGCATTGTTAGCTGGTATCACTCCCTGGAGAATCTATGGACAGAAGCAATAAAAAACAAATGAGTTAGAAGATATATTTGCTCTTTAGGCACAAACATTGAATTGTGCCAGCATGTATTGATTGTTAAACCCCTCCTCAGTGAAGGCCTTCCACAAAGGCAATATATCTATGTAGTGTGGTGTTTTGACCAGTTGCCATTTAGAGAGATTTAAGAAGCTGGAGTACTTTAATAAGAAACCCAAACTACAGCCTTTCTGGTTGCCCATATCTTTAAACCTTTTTTAAGTTTAGTTTTTGCCTCTTCAAAGGCTTAACAAATGTTTAGATCTGAAATGAGTTCACATTTTCCAACAGTGGCCAGAATTCGGTGCTTAAGGAGACATGGGATGTTGCCATGTATCTGCTGTACCCTTGGTTGATTCATCCAGGATAGATTTTGTACCCTGCGAAGAAGGCGGGTAAAGCACTCGTGTAGACAATGATGAAATCCACCATTGAGGGTCCAGGTTTTTGGGCAGGTAAGATCGCCATTGTTTGTCCAGTTTATTGCATGTTGCCCAGGTTTTGGCTTTTTCGAGGGGAATGATCATAGGTATTTGATACCATTGATGAGTTTGAGGGGAGGGCCATTCCTTGCATACATGATTGGGTTTTAGCATTTTTAAAGCCCCATGAATGCAGCAGTGTAGTCAAGGTTGTGCAAGAGGGATTTAGAATCTGTGAGGGTGGAAGAATGGATTGCGATGTTGTCGGCAAAGTCAAGATCGGTGAGGTGCTTTGCTGGTTTTTGACGAGTATGATTGACAGCTTGTGGCTTTGTCAGTAGGCCCTTGTTGTTGTTGTTAGCTTACCATGACAGATGTAGAACATAGACAAGGACAATGATAGAACTAAGAGATTTAGAGAAATTTAGAGTTTGGATGACATTAGACTTTGGAAGGCAGCCAGAGGAACCAAGAGAATACCAATGCTGACCCAGGTAGAACATGCAGACTCCAAATAGAACCCTCTATCTGTGAGCCACCTTTCACCTCTAATAGAGACATTAATTTTAAACACTTCAGGCATCCTGTAGGGCAGCAGTTCCCAAACTCTTTTTTGCGGCGCACCCCCTTCTACGTCCCAACCGGGTTGACGCATCCCCCAAAAAACGCAACAAAGCTTTGTTTTTTTCTATCAAAAACTAATAAATTATAGTTTTTTTATTTAAAATAAAAGGGATTACAATGGAAATGTTTATTGTTCCTGTTTTTTATTGTAGCCTATGGAAAAATCCCACTTAAAAAACCACACTGTAATATTTTTACACCAGACCACCATTACATGTTTCATCTCGCGCACCCCCTGGTGGCAGCTCGCGACAACATGCATCTTGTTGATGAACATACTAACACAAGTCTGTTCCAATTACTATGAAGATCAGCTGTAGTTTTTGCCAGTAAAGAAATGTAGATGCATTGACCCCAATGTCACAGAGTTACTAGCTCCGCAGTTGAACTCTGTGCTACTTCTGCTCCAGCTGCTCTACACACATCATCTCCTCTGCCGCTTCATCTGCTATGAACTAATATTTAATTTAGGAAATCCTCTCATAATACCAGGGCTTTTGGTGGAAAAATGGAGAGGAATGATAATGAGGCAGGGAGGACTTTGGTCTCAAAGCTAACTATTACCCATATCAGCCTATGTCAGCAGTTTTCTGCCCCTTATCTTTGACAGATTTTTTCTGGAGCAACACTAAAGTAATTAACTGTATCTTGAGGTTATCCACAGAGGAGGAGTCACGTGGAAAGGCAAGAGCAAAACAAGTTTGCGTGGCCACTGTTGTTGGACTATGATAAATTAACTGGCAACATCAGCAAAACTGTTAGTTGGTGAGTGATGTGCAGGCCAACCCTTTCACTGGTCCGTTTCCTTTGAGTTGATGCAAGTAAATGTATTATATTTTTAGGTTTTGATACTTCAAATAAGCCGTTATTTGCTCTGTGACACCCTGTTACAGTAAATGCCCATTTTACAGAGCTTCCCCCCATCTTTCCCATGCATTAATGGATTGGTTTAGCATCCTAGCATAAGGCTATATACAGTAGGCTCAACATATGCTCTAATATTCGTACCTGGAAATTGGTGTATTCATGAGCTTGAAGTCATCATTTATCAGAAAGTCAGAAAAATGACTTTCCAAATCTGAAATTCTCTGGGTCCACTGAGGAGCACATCAATGCACCCTGCAATGACCACCTCTACTCAATTCATTCAATACTGTTGCAGTGATGACGTATTTTCCTAGACCGACCCTGAAGTCATCATTGCAAAGGTCCCTTAACAAAAAGCAACGGGATTTTTCTATTCGTATTATAGAAAATCATATGTGATAATCAAACATTTATGACGCATCGTTTGTTCAACAGCATAATCTAAACATCAACAATACTTTTTCATTTCTGAAGTGTAGATCCAATTACCAGAAACAAATCTAACGATAGTCGCATCACCACTGCTAAGCTAAAGGCGGATTCTTGTTCGGTGTATGATGTTTAGTATTCTGAACCAGTCACGTGTTAGCAACCACCATTTTTATAACACATAGAAGCTTTGGACATTCACCAGTGGGGTATTCACTAAGATATTGTATGTCCTTTAACTAAATCTGATCAGCTTGTGTTCACCACAGACCATTTTCAGGCATCCGACCCAAATCACTTGGAGAAAAAAAAGAATATGCTAACAGAAATGGTGAAATGCTAATTAATTTGCTGGTTTTGGTCCTTGCTTGTTATTCAGTGCCACAGTCTATGCTTCTCCTTTTAAGAAACTGCACAACTGAAGCAGGATGCATGAGCAGTACCCTACATTAACACGTTTCAAATTTCAAAGGCTTTATTGTCACATGCACATTAGCCACAGTGTAGATATGGCAATAAAAAAGTCCCAGGCTCCTCCAACAATGCAGCATCATATATATACAACATAAAACCAATAAAATGGTAAATAAAAATAAAATAAAAATAGTGCAAGAAGAAGTCTATATACATGTAAATCGAATATGAATAAAATACAGTTCTCACACATTTAAAAAAAAGTTCATTATGAGCCATCTGGTCATATAGTGTTACTAAATAGCCACAGCTGTGCTTTAATATAGTATTTTAAGTTAAGGTATTGAGAGACCTGTGGTGTGGCTTCTGTGTGGACAAGGGTTTGTTTTTTGCGGGTATTAAATACCCCTGAGAATGGATAGATAAATAAACAATGGATGGATGGATAAACAATGTTTGTCTCCATTTAGGCTACATGGAATTTCACTATGTTGTGTCATGTATTCCCTTGGATTTTCCCAGGGAGCTGCTTCTTTGCAAGATGTGTAATCAAAAATATGTCATCAAGCTACCAGATGTTTGGTTTTTTTGCCCTTTTACTTACTCTAAGCGACCGGTGGGATTTTTCACAGGGAAAAGCCATTTTAGAGACATGTCTGTCAGCGTTTTTTGAGAAGCGCAGATAAGAGCCTCACACTGGTGTGAAAGGAAGGAAGAATGGAAAGGATTCAAGGAGGGAGGAGGCGGGAGGGCAGAAGGGGGGGGGGAGAAAGACGGTGGAGGAGAATGAGAGCATGAGTAAAGTAGATTGAGAGAGCGATAGACAGAAAGAAACAGTAAGGGTTAGGGTTTTTTCAAATGGGTTTCACTGTGATGTTTCTTTTAGATTAGATATAAAGTAAAGACCTATGTCATAGTTTCTATGGTAGGGGAATGGAAAACTTAAATTCAAAGAGATACAAAATATGGAAATAGATAATGGAAATAACTACAGAGAGATGCTGTCCCTGGCCACTGCAGCAGAGGAAAACATCTTGTCTGAAGTTTAATGTTGGGGAAAACAGGTGTTTACTTTGTTTATTGGACAAACAGAAACTGAGAGTCTGAATCCAGATCCAAAATGTGATTGATTTAGGCATAATGTGCAGCAAGCTGGTCGTTTTTTGCAAAAGCTTTTTGTCAAAAGGTTTTTCTAGGCATTTCATCTTTTAATTCTAGATCCAGTAGTTTGTTGTTGTTGTTGTTGTCTAACGCTAAAAAATATTAACCTGCAACACAATTGAGTCACTAGTATATTAGCCCCGCATCGTCAAATCTCTTTTTTCTGTTGCCCAGTAAGCTGGTTATTATAAAATATCCAAAAGTTAGCTCGCAATTAACCCATAAAATACAGTTACTACTTAGTTAGACTACTGGCATTCGTCCATATCAGTAGACAGATGATGCATGACATACTCGTGTAAACCGGTAAAACTACGATAACGGTGCACTAAAAATCTCACATATGCACTACCACTATTTTGCTATGGTTATACTTTCATTATACATCTCAGTCATTATGTTTATTTTTACCAATTTTGCTCAGCTGAAAAAGAAAGAAAGATTGAACTTTATTGATGATTGAATTGTATTTTTGTTATACAGTTTCAAATACACAGTGTACTGGAACTCTTAAATGGATCAATACTGCTTCCTGACCTCAGTATTTATAAACCAGCTGATCGGACTCTGTCACCAGAGCTCCTGTAAGCGCCCACATACCCTCAAATGATGTGAACAAATTGAATCCTGGACATCTGCAGCTTCCTTCTGATTGAGTTTTTGCCTCTTATTAGTTTTCTCTTCAGCCTCCACTGCCCCTGAGTGCGATGCTGCTACTCTGAGACTGCTGTGTGGCATTGTTAAAAGTGTGTCGCGTCACGGAAGATCCCTTCTGTCTAGTTCCATAAAAAAAGGAATCCCTCCATAACATTTTGCTAAAAGGATGCCAGTAGTTCCTTCGCAAGCTGCAAAACTTATTTTGACAAACACAACATCTTACTTAAGTCGGTTTCTTTTTTTTCTGTTTCTGCGCTATCCTTAAAACATGGATGATCTTGTTGATGTGTGTTAGCAGAGAGGTTAAGCATGTGGCAGTCAGCATGGTAGCTAACATAAAAACAGCAGGTACAAATCTGTAGGTTTTGCAAAAATAGCGAGCGTTACTATATCAATATAAGGAGTGCTGGCGTTAAAGGTGCCCTATAATGCAAAATGCAATTTTTTGCTGTCTTTTGTACATACATATGTGTCCCCGGTGTGTAAGGAGACTCACAAAGTGTCAGAAAATACAACCCTCTCTCTTTTCCTCCTTACCCACATCTCTAAAAACGGGGGTGCAAACGAGCTGATCCAGATGTGCTTCGGTTATGACGTCATATCGGAAATGTGGGCTGGCTTTACATTGTACTCCTGGCCACGAGACGCGTCCCAACCTATCGTCCCCTATATACAGTTGGCGAGCTGAATCCCCTCTGCAGCACCTCTGTGTGTTCAGCAGGATGTCTGCAGGAGGGACATTGAGTTGTTGTATATATACACATTATATAATACATATAATGTCTCTGTTCTAGAGGTAAACACTGAGAAGTGTTTCAGAAATAATGCTTGACGTGGTTTGGAACATAATATGGGGTTTAATCACAGCAGCGTTTAGCTGAGTGTCTCCGTTAGAAACTTCTCTCTTCAGAGGAGAGCCGCATGATGCTGTAAAAGGGCGACCGTCACAGAATCAGCACTTCGGGAACAGGGCTGAAATAGAGGGGTATGAGGCATGCTACAATGGGTGATCTGTTTGTATTTTGAGCAAAACACAGTTTTGTATTGATATGGCCCTACAATATATTGTTGAAATATAGCATAATAGGAGACCTTTAAGATGGCAAAACAGCGTTTAAAGTTGAGCTTGTGCGTGGTTGGCTGTCTAACATTGCTGGTACAGTACATGGATTAGAAAGATAGTAGTCTATTGGTATTTATTGCAGTCAACATTTAAATCGCTTTTGCTAAGCCACACCCTAGAATACAGACTGGCCAATCACAGCGGAGCCAACCACGGACTCCGACCAAGCTTAAACGTTGTGCCTGGGGCACTTAAGACTGATAGTCGTTACCCAGAGAGGTTGGAGGGGGGTGTGCGTTTTTTCCCCTTCCCCAAATCAAAATCAAAGCCTGACAAGTGTCGCCTGTGGATTAAACTTTGTGGACGTCCTCACTCTCAGCTGAACCCCTCAAGGATCGACCGGCACACTTTGGTGTGTTTTAAGGTAAGACTTTTGTCTTTAACCCGACAGTTAAGTTAAACTATGCGGTATTCTGAGATGTTGTCGGACTTAACTACAATAACCAAGGGGGGCGGGGCTTAGCGAAAGGTCAATTGGATGAGTGTTGATTTCCACATATCAATAATTAGTGGGGACTGCTAAAAAGTATAGTGTTTAAATGTGCTGTATCAAGTTTAAATGTAACCCTCTGAGATCCACGTGGCTGTACACAATCCGAAAATCTGTTATAACTTCATAATTTACCCTTTCAACTAGATAAACTGTGCTACATGAAGTCCTTTCATGTCCTGGTAAGCTTTTCACTTTGACAAAAGAAATCTAGATTGTTATGTATGTAAGATGAGTTAAAGATGTTTATACTCCTCTTTTGATTACCGCTGTGCTTAGTCTGAGTCTGTATGCGTATTGATACATAAAATACATGATTTTGATCCTCCGTATTTGTTGGTTTCCGAGTTGAACATGTCTTTACAGGGGCCTTATTTTGCTTTGGGGTTTTCCCTTTCCTGTAGTGTGTTCTATAGGTTTTTGTGCATGTAAATGGTCTACAAATGCTGAATTCCCTGTGTTCCCTCCAGAGGGAGTTTTTCTCCCACACCCCCGCCTTAAACGCCTCCATTGGACTCCTTTGTTTACTTCCGTAACATAGCGACATCACAATGTAACACTTGTGCTTGTATTGGACAGTGCTCTAACACATTGTAGGTTATGGCTAAGGGGCGGGACATTTCTGACACATCTCTAAGTGGTTGTCCAATGACCGGTCAGCTAACCAATCAGAGCAGACTAGTGTTAATTTCGTCAACGAAAAATGTTCATCAACGACCTTTTTTACATGACTAAAACGAGATGATGACGAGCTAAAAATAGATTTTTGATAATAAAAACTATGACAAAATGTATATTTTGTTTTCGTTGACGAAACAAGACGGGACTGAAGTGTTAATGGTGGACTATCGGACATTCAAAATGCAGGACGTTTTATTTTCCCCTTCCGGCTTCGAGTTGAATAACCTACTTTGTCCAAATTGGGTAGACAGGCAAGCGCTTCTTTTGGAGGTCGTTGTATTTATTAAAACCTGTTACACATATGCAGGCCAGGGCCGGTCCTGCGCTATTCTGGGCCCAGAAGCAACATCGCGCACCGCGCCTGTCAAAGGCTCATCCATTGCCATTTCACCAGGAAGCCGTTTTCGGCGTCGCTTACGATCTTGGGAAAGTCGGTGGACCCAGTATCCTCAAATTCGTCTGCCGTTCGTATATTCAGCCAAGAACTGTAGACTCCCTTTGCATTTTCTGCCTCCTTTTTTGTGTTTTCTGTCCTCCGTACATAATGCTTTCTCTTTAGAAAACCTGATTTGTTTCCAGACATTTTATTTAGCCTAGGCTACCAACTAACTGAATGTCGATCTCACGTCTTGAGCCTGCGATTACTCCCACTGGGGGGAGGGGGGACTTTTGATACATTTAAAAAATAAATGGTTAACAGCCAATAAGGAAACTACCAGAAGCAAACATACAGGGTCTCTTTGTGCTGTTAAGTGAGACACAATCGGCGATACACTTAATGCAGGATCAGAGAGAAATCTTAATTTGTATTTTATTTTTGTATTTTTTTGGGACCCCTTCCAGACCGGCCCTGGACATACGCTTTTGTTGTTTATGTTCGGTTCACTTCTCCAGACACATGCACGCTCGCTCACTCTCGCTCGCTCTACCATGCACACACACACACACACACACACACACGTGCAGCGCCACGCCCCTCTCTCTCTCTTAAAGGGATAGGCGATCTGCCTCTGCGTGACCCTTATAGCATAACACCAGATGTTACACAAAGTGTTAAGAGAGTAAAATGTTGCTTTACGAATTTCAACACTTGATACTGTCAACTTGATTCCAATTTCAGATACCTGTATTTGCCTAACTGAATTGGTTTAAAGAGAGAAAACATTTTGACTAAAAGTTGACTAAAATGTAATGATTTTTCATCAACTAAAACTAGACTAAAACTATGAAGGATAAAAAGGACTAAAACTAATAACAATTTTCATCTAAAGACTGAGTCTAAATCTAAAATAGCTGCCAAAATTAACAGTGGAGCAGACTGGGCTCTGGTTTCAGACAGAGGGTGAAAAGAGGTGCTGCAGCACAGGCAGTATGAGACAAATAAAGAGCTTTTTGAACATTAGAGTATGGAGACATGTCATGGAAGAGGCACTTAATACATACATGCCCCTGAAAAAACAAGCATAATATGTCTTCTTTAATGATGCAATGTAATATGTAGGTTCTGTAATGGGCATAAATGCATCCACATTGAAAAAATTGCTCGTGAAACATATCCATTACATTTGTATTTGGCTATTTCCTGAGCTTTTTAAAAAAAGTATATAGCCGTGTTAGATTGCCTAATGGATCCCAGAAATCTTAACAAAACATAACAGCTTGAATAACTGAACAATTAAAACAGGCTTGCCGGACGCAATGGGATATTTTTACCAAGCACACTATAATAATAATACATAATTTAATCGTGGTGCATGTTACAAAGGGTCTTTTATACCCACGCATAATAATATGTGTCAATCAACCACGTGTTGTGTAAAGAAATAAACACTGGGTACACTACAACTATTTAGACATTCTAAACATAAATGATGGGGTTCAGCAGCCAATACAATACATACCAATAAAGTAGGGAAGGAGGGAAAAAAGTCTTTACTTTGCTATAAAATGTGCACAATCCACCAACAGAGGCAGGAAGAGCTGCAGCCGGAACAAAGCCTAGCTATTATATTGTTCTCGGGTGCGCTCCCATAATTGCAGGTTTACTGCAGGTGGAAATTATGGCAATTCTCTCACCCGCCGGAGTGTGAGATGATGCCGTGTTTCATGTCAAAGATATTGTATGGGGAGATCGATAGGAGTCACCTTGTCAATTACAGAAAGCTTAGGGCAGGACGTCATGCTCTTCTACCCCCCAGTCTCAAGCCCCTCGTCCCTTCACATCTCTCTCCCCCATCTACTCTCTAACTATCTCTCTATTTTCAGCCAAAACTGAGGTAACTGTCACTGCTCTGTCTCTTTCTGTCCTGTGGATGTTCATTAATGTGTAACAGAAGAGAGAGTGTCTCTTTCAGGAAGAGAAAGGTTGCGTTTACAACAATAGGAAATCAGTGTGAAAATGGCGGTCACAATATCAACAATATTTGTTGATTCTAGAGCTGCCCCCATTAGTCCACTAATCGTTAGTGGTGAAAAAATGTTTTAAATAGTCTATTAGTCGAAAAATAAATAAATAAATAAATAAAAGCTCGTTGAACACACATTAAGAAACCTTACCGGAGCTTCTGCCTGTGGTACCGCTGACAGGCTGACTGCTCCGTCCGTCAGTGGTGCGCTGTGACTTGGCTTTCTATTTGTACGTGTGTTTTTTAAAAATAAATCATACTATATCATATTAGTCGGCGAGAAACATATTTATTCTAGGGCAGCCCTAGTTGATTCCAATACTTGTGAAATTCCTGATACTGAAAAATATGATACTGTGATAAAAACTGAACAGAGACATTAGATGTAGCTTAAAGTACACAATTTTATTATCGTAATACAATATTTTACACAGGGTTGTAGTAGTGGCGGCTGGCCAATAGAGGGCGCTAGGGCGCCGCCCCACCACTCACTTCTCACCACATTTCCTTGAATAAGACATAATTTTTTTTTGATAAAAATGAAATAATAAAATAAAAATATTTCGAAATGTATGTATATATTTTTTTAGATGTGCAAGATAAATATTTCATAGTTAATGATGAGTAAAGTTGTTTCGTTCGTTGACATTGTCTGATTGGGGACGTATTTCCGCCCTGGGGCGCAGGAATCTTTGCCCATTCGCCTTAGTCACCTGGCGGCCATTTTGAAACTCGAACGAGGCTGAGGGGTACACAAACCCGGAAGTTTGACTCCGACGCATACGATCTATGGAAGATTCAGCAGCACCAGCAATGGAAACTCCAGTGTGGACCACCAACCTTTCTTGTTTGCCAGAATTAACAATTCAAAATGTGGAGCAGTGGGCCAGTACCGACTGCAACATCCCCCGGGCGGTGTTAATTAAAGGATACAGTAACTGGATCGAAGGTTTTATCCACGACATTGAAGGTAAGAATGGACGCTAATTTACCTCAGTTTCTGCTAGCGTGTAGCAGCTAGGGGTAGTAAGCTTAGATGTGATATGGAGTTGTTGACTGTACTATTGTCATGGCATTGGAATATTTTGGGGTTTTAGCGCCACCTAGTGTCTTTCTAGTGAGGAAACACTCATTATTAATCCTGCCTTTTATTTTGAAACTTACCTTCAGCTGATGTAACTTCCTGTGATGTCAAATCTAGCTAGAGTAGGAAGTTCATTACTTCAGTTGAGTCAGAACATGCCAAGGTGAAGAGATGCTCATCCTTGAAGGACGTTCTTGCCCTTGTTAAGGCTTTGCTTGTAAGTCAATGTTTATGATTTTGTGTATGAAGGACCAATTTATGCTTTTATGCATCTTAAGTTAATTTGTAGTCAAATTAATGGCAATAAATCGTTTTTGTGTAGATAGAATGTCTGAAGAATTTCTGCAAGTCATGTAGAGCGAGCAAGCTAACTAGCATGTTATTTTCCTCACGTGATTTCTATGCTACACTGTGTATGTATGTAGAAGGATGAAGCAAACACACTTTTATGTACATTTCTGTTTGTTTATTTAGTTTACGAAGGAAAAAGGAAGAATTCTGTAAACCTGAAGGATGGAGTAAATGTTCAAAATCCACTTCTGCCTCAGAAAGTCATTCCGTCGTTCTATCGTTAGCTGTCTGTCTAGTCAAGTGAATGGGCGCCTGGTGAGGACAGAACAGTAAAAAGCATCCAGCACAGCGGGCAGAACTACTCAAGGAGAGTCATCTTCAATTGTGTCCTACTTCTCATCATCTTCAACACTGCTCACACCCGGCTCACAGCATATCTGAATGATGGATGGGAAAACGACAGTTGAAGAGTCATCTCAACACCCCGCAGTAGAACCCAAAACGGCACCTAAATCTACTATGGAAACCAGGTCAGTCGCTCGTACGTCTCCGGTAAATTTGCATCAATCAAATCATCATCTAGCAGAGCCAAAGCTGCAGCTCATGCTAAATTGGAAGCAGCCCGCACACGAGCTGAATTTGCCAAGAAGGAGTCAGATATTCTGATTGAGAAAGCACAAATTGAAGCTAGATTAAACAATCTCAGACATGAAAAGGAGGTGATGGCTGCTTTAGAAGAAGCTAACGCACTTGAAGTAGAAGATGAGCCTGAAGAGGTTGACGATAAATCACTCTGCCGAGAAGTGGAAGAGAGAACGCGTGAATATGTTCAGCTACAGTTAACAGAAAATGTTAAGCCACTTGTACGACCTATATCACCAATAATTCATGTGCTGAAACCTGAGTCTCCCCCGAGACAGCGCCTTACTGAGTTCACACTTGAAGCTCATTCTTCTAAAATGCCCAACCCTACCAGACCAGCACCGCAACCCACCAAGTCTATACCTCATCACACATCTCCATGGCAACCTACAGCTGGTGCAGGACAGTTCTCACCTCACAAAAGTGTTTCACAACGGCCAGTAGATGGCAGTCCAGACATTAGCGATGTAGCTAGATACTTGGCACGCAGAGATCTGATAACCTCCGGCCTCTCACAGTTCGATGATTCTCCTGAGAACTATTGGGCGTGGAAATCATCGTTCTTCAACGCCATTATTGGATTACACCTCAGCGCCAGTGAAGAGCTGGACCTCCTAACTAAGTGGTTAGGGCGAGAATCTGCACAGCACGTCAGGAGAATAAGAGCTGTGCATGTAAGTAACCCCTCTACCGGACTGACCAAGGCTTGGGAACGCTTAGAAGAATGCTTCGGTTCCCCAGAGATCATAGAGAAGTCACTCTTCGACAGGCTCACAAACTTCCCAAAGGTCACCAACAAGGATCCAGTGAAGCTGAGAGAACTCGGCGACCTCCTTCACGAATTAGAAGCTGCTAAGCTAGAAGGCTATCTCCCTGGCCTTAGCTACTTGGACACTGCACGTGGCGTCTCTCCTATCGTGGAGAAATTACCATACAACCTCCAAGAGCGGTGGCTTAGGCAGGGCTACAAGTACAAGGCCACTCATGGTGTAACCTTCCCTCCATTCTCCTTCTTTTGTGAGTTCGTCAGCGATGAGGCACGAGCACGCAACGATCCAGGTTTCAGGCTGCAAACTGGTAACACGGAGTACCTAAAGCAATGCGCCCCTGGTAAGAAGCCGCAGAGGAGTCTAGTGTCTGCCCACAAAACAGACGTATCACAAGAGAAAGACAAGAGGGAGGTTTCAGGCCACAAAGCTGGTGATGTTGAGAAGCAATGTCCCCTTCATAAGAAGCCGCATCCTCTCAAGCGCTGCAGAGGGTTCCGCAGCAAACCCTTAGAGGAACTTAAAGCCCTTTTGAAGGACATCGGTGTCTGTTTTAGATGCTGCTCATCAACAAGTCACATGGCCAAAGAGTGCACTGCAGTCATTAAGTGTAAAGAATGTGATAATGTGATCCATCCTGGACCGCCACCGGCACTACCTGTGCATGGCGGGGAGAGCGCAGAAGAAACACCGCCACCAACTGTCGACTCAAGCTGTACTGAGGTGTGTGGAGAGGGTCAAAGTGCACGGTCCTGCTCCAAGATCTGCTTAGTTAAGGTCTTTCCTGAAGCACACCCAGAGAGAGTGACAAGAGTTTATGCGGTTCTAGACGACCAAAGTAACCGGTCTCTTGCAAGACCCGACTTCTTTGACATGTACAACATCAAGGGATCAGACTCGCCCTTCACACTGCGTACATGCGCTGGGACAGCAGAGATGACGGGTAGAAGAGCCACAGGATTCATTGTGTAGTCACTAGATGGAACTACAACGCTCACCTTGCCCAAGCTAATAGAATGCAACAACATTCCAAGCGACCGTGCAGAGATCCCAACTCCTGAAGCGGCTTTATACCACCCTTACCTCAAGCCCATAGCTCACTCCATCCCACCACTGGATCCTGAAGCCAAGATCCTCCTGTTGCTGGGTCGCGACATACTCAGAGTCCACAAAGTGAGAGAGCAGCGGAATGGTCCACATGATGCTCCATATGCGCAGAGAGTGGACCTGGGATGGGTCATCGTAGGTGACGTCTGCTTAGGGAGCACTCATAGGCCTGCAGCTATTCAAACTTACCGCACCAACATCCTAGAGAACAAACGCCCTTCCTTCTTCAGCCCCTGTCCTAACAGGCTTCATGTCAAGGAGAAGTTTGGGTCTCTGTCTGAACAGACAGCCGTTCCAGACATTCACAGATCGTTTGAATGCACACTAGGAAGCACAATCTTTGAGACAACCAAAGATGACAACAAGATAGGACTTTCTGTGGAAGACAGACTGTTCCTAGAGCTCATAGATAGAGATGTTCATGGACAATGCGAACAGCTGGGTTGCCCCACTGCCATTCATAACACCTCGCGAACGCCTACCTCAGAGTCGTGACCAGGCACTCACGCGGCTGACTTCTGTCCAACGCACTCTGGAGAAAAGACCTGAAATGAAGAAGCACTTCGTCACCTTCATGCAGAACATTTTTGATCGTGACCACGCTGAGCAGGTTCCTCCTCTCCCAGCTGGGAAAGAGTGCTGGTATTTACCCATCTTCGGGGTTTACCACTCGCAGAAACCTAGCCAAATCAGGGTGGTCTTTGACTCAAGTGCGAAGAGCCATGGCGTATCACTCAATGATGTCCTGCTGTCTGGACCCGACCTGAACAACAGCTTGGTCGGCGTTTTGTTGCGGTTCAGACGTGAAGCCATTGCAGTGACTGTGGATATAGAACAAATGTTTCACAGCTTCGTTGTCAGGGAAGACCATCGAGATTTCCTGCGGTTCTTCTGGCACGAACAAAATGATCCCGCCAAAGACCTCTGTGAGTATCGCATGAAGGTTCATGTATTCGGCTACAGCCCTTCTCCTTCAGTTGCCATATATGGACTTCGGCGCGCTGCAGCTCACGGCGAGGAGGAATTTGGCTCAGATGCACGCAGCTTCATTGAGAGGGAGTTCTATGTGGATGATGGACTTCTGTCACGACCCACAGCCAGCGAAGCCATTGATCTACTGAAAAGGACACAGAAGATGCTTGCCATATCCAACATCCGTCTTCACAAAGTGGCATCCAACAGCAAGGAAGTCATGGAAGCATTTCCTGTCGACGACCGCGCCAAAGGGCTCAAAGAGCTTAACCTAGATGCTGATGCTACACCTATTCAGCGGAGCCTAGGCCTGAGATGGGACTTAACCAAAGACACTTTTACCTTCCAAGTGACCGACACAGTGAAACCTTACACACGGAGAGGAGTCCTAGCCACCATCAACGGACTATTCGGTCCACTGGGGTTTGCTGCGCCAGTCACAATCCAGGGAAAGATGCTGCTGAGAGAGCTTTCAAGCAAGGCTTTGGATTGGGACTCTCACCTTCCTGCAGACAGGGAAGCTGAATGGAACACATGGAGAGATCCTCTCAGCGATCTTCAGCAGTTACAGATTCAAAGACCTTATGCTGCTACCACAGTTTCATCGGCAACAAGGAAAGAGCTACATGTATTTTCAGACGCTTCAGTGAAAGCTATTGCAGCTGTCGCCTATCTCAAAGTCATTGACGCAGAGGAGAAGCCTCATGTCGGATTTGTGCTGGGCAAAGCCAAACTAGCTCCACAGTCTGCACACCGTCCCCAGATTGGAACTGGGAGCTGCTGTTCTAGCCGTGGAAATCGCAGAGATCATCGCCAGTGAATTGGACATTGATCTGAATGCTGTTGAATTCTACACAGACAGTCGTGTAGTCCTCGGATACATTAGTAACCAGACCAGGAGGTTCTACGTATATGTTGGCAACAGGGTGCAACGTATCAGAAGATCGTCAGAACCTATGCAATGGCACTATGTCTCCACAACCTGTAACCCAGCCGACATGGGCACTCGGTCTGTGTCTGCAGCCATGTTGAGTGACAGCGCCTGGCTCAAGGGGCCTGCATTCTTGTCACATGCCAGCAAAGACCCAGACACAGAATCCTACGACCTCATTGACCCTGATTCAGATGCGGAGGTACGAGCAGCCGCCACTCACCTGCTCCCTGAAGGGTCTAAGCTTGAATGTCAGAGGTTCGAGCGGTTTTCTACATGGAAGAAGCTGATCAGGGCCATGAGCTTGCTAGTCCATATTGTCCAATCCGTCAAAAACAAAGCACAGGATCAGACATGCCGTTCATGGCATTACTGCAAACAGCCACGCAGCATTGAAGAGCTGGCAAAAGCAGAAAACATAATCATCAAAGGTGTGCAGAAAGAGGCCTTCAAGGAGGAACTTACCTGCATAGCCGCTGGAAAAGACATCCCCACACATAGTCTTCTGCACAAACTCAGTCCCTACTGTGATGAAGAAGGAATATTGAGAATAGGAGGACGGCTCAGACATGGCGATCTAGAATTCAAAGAGAAACATCCTCTTGTTCTTCCAGGGGGTCACGTTGCGAAACTGCTCGTAGAGCACCATCACCAGCGAGTGATGCACCAGGGTCGAGTTTTCACAGAAGGAGCAGTGCGATCTGCTGGATATTGGATCATTGGAGCAAGAAGACTGATCAAGCACGTCCTGCACAACTGCATCACCTGCAGAAAACTCAGAGGCCGAGCAAACACTCAGTTGATGGCAGACCTACCACCCGATCGCTTGAGCATGGAACCACACTTTACCTTTGTGGGCCTAGACGTATTTGGTCCTTGGTCAGTTGTCACACGGCGCACCAGGGGAGGCCAGGCGAACAGCAAGCGGTGGGCTGTCCTTTTCACGTGTCTTAGTACACGCGCCATCCACATTGAGCTGATAGAGTCAATGGACTCCTCCAGTTTCATCAATGCCTTCCGGAGGTTCATCAGCTTGCGTGGACCTGCCAAACAGATTCGATCTGACTGCGGTACCAATTTTGTTGGTGCTTGTCGAGAGCTGGGGTTCCTGCAGACAGACCCAAACCTGTCCGACATCAGAAGGTACCTAGGAGAAGAAGGTTGCACGTGGGTCTTCAACCCGCCTCATTCCTCTCACATGGGAGGCAGCTGGGAGAGAATGATAGGGGTATCCAGACGCATCCTAGATGCAATGTTTCTCCAATTCAGCCACGTTCAGCTGACACATGAAGTGCTTTCCACTCTCATGGCAGAGGTAACAGCCATAATCAACGCGAGACCACTTTCCCCTATCACGACAGACCCAGACTCACCTTTCCTACTCACGCCAGCGATGCTTCTCACCCAAAAGGTCTGCACTCCTCTTCCTCCCCCAGGAGGTTTTGACGCAAAAGATCTGCACAGGCAGCAATGGAGGCAGGTGCAGCACCTCGCAGAGGTGTTTTGGAACAGATGGAGAAGGGAGTATCTTGGGACACTTCAGAGCAGAGGAAAGTGGCAGGCCAACCGTCCAAACCTCCAAGTTGGAGATTTGGTGCTGCTGAAAGACCAGCAGGTGAGTCGCAACGACTGGCCAATGGGGCTCATCAACAACACCTTCCCAGACAAAGATGGTAAGGTCAGAAAGGTCGAGGTCAAGATCTTCAAGAACGGAGCAGCCAAGACCTACCAGAGGCCTATATCTGAAACAGTGCTTCTCATGTCCCACGACAACTGAGAGTTACAGGACTGTGCTTAGAGACTGTAATTGGTGTGTTTATATAGTTTAAAATTATAGTGGTATCTCGCAAAACCAGGCGAGGAGTGTCATGGCATTGGAATATTTTGGGGTTTTAGCGCCACCTAGTGTCTTTCTAGTGAGGAAACACTCATTATTAATCCTGCCTTTTATTTTGTTTTAGGATCTTGACAATTCTAACCCCCTAGGGAAAGCAATACGATCGAGATCAAAGACTTCCTCTAGACTCTAGACCTCTGGTGTGACGTAATTCGCCCTGTGGTTCCACTGGGGATCTGTCCGGCAGCACAGCAGCGGGATACTTTATTTTTTTTAAGACCATAATTGCATTTCATTTGCAGCACTTCAGTTCAGGGCTGAACGCAAAGACTTGTTTAGGTGAAGCTGCAGTATGTTGCAGGGTAAATACTTTGGGATGTAACATCGTTTTAATGGCACTGTTGAGGTTCATTTTGAAATTGCTGCTGTGAAAAAATAGATGTAATATTTCCTTAATGTTCTGATCCCGTAACGAGAAAGTGGATATGCACTAAAGCACAGATTAAACTGAATACAATTGTTCTGGTATTCATTTGTTGTAAAACTGTTTAAGAACAGGTCCCTTCTTGTAATCCTCCATGAAGGAAAATTTGTCACTTTAACGGTTAAACTATTTTAATTTAAGTTATATTGACTGAATGCTGATGAAGACAAACAGAAAAAGAGACATTTAGTGGTGAAAATAGGGAGATAACACAGTACAGCGTTATAGAAATTCTTTCATCACTAAATAATGTCATTGGAAGAAAAAAGCATTTCTTCCCTTGATTGAAATGTGCACATGAAAAAAAAAAGCTTTTTATGGTGCTGTTGCTCCACTGCCTTTCAGAGTTCAGCTTCCCTGTCTGCAGGAAGGTGAGAGTCCCAATCCAAAGCCTTGCTTGAAAGCTCTCTCAGCAGCATCTTTCCCTGGATTGTGACTGGCGCAGCAAACCCCAGTGGATCGAATAGTCCGTTGATGGTGGCTAGGACTCCTCTCCGTGTGTAAGGTTTCACTGTGTCGGTCACTTGGAAGGAAAAAGGAAGAATTCTGTAAACCTGAAGGATGGAGTAAATGTTCAAAATCCACTTCTGCCTCAGAAAGTCATTCCGTCGTTCTATCGTTAGCTGTCTGTCTAGTCAAGTGAATGGGCGCCTGGTGAGGACAGAACAACTATGTTTGATTTTATTTAAAACTTAACATGTATTTAATCGACAGTTAATAGGAGCCCAACACACATATTTGTGAGGGCTAGGTCTTTTCCCTCGGTGCGGAAAAATGAGTCACCGTACAACAGGTATCATAGTGCTAAGTGGGCAAACTGCTCAGTTCGCAGAGCAGTGCCACAGTTTAAACCAGCTTGCTAAATGTTCATTATGAGTTTTATCAACGATGTACCTTTCCCTGTCTGACTGAAAACAACATGTTGATTTTATCTCATTAACATGTTATCTCTAGTTGATGTAATATCACATAAGCCTCATTGATATCTACTCAAATACAGTATTATCTTGTTTCAAATTAGCAAAGCCAGACAGCGCTAGGTGCATGTTGCTATTGCTTGATGTTGCTTAAAACTCAATAAAACTTACCTTAAAATTACGACCAGGATCCCTTCTGATTTTTACTATCCATTGCCGACGTAGTCCATGATCGATGGGGAAACGGTGAAAAGTTTGTCCTCGGTTAGATTTTTTCCTTTTTGATGATGTGCATTGGGGAACACAGCAGTGAGGCGCCATTGAAATCGCGTTGTGAGAACTCCCGGAAGTGGTAAGTGTACCCCTCAGGCTCGGTGGAACGTTTGAGGTGAATAAGGCGAATAGACTCTCGTTAAAAGTTGTACATGCGCAGTAGCTCCTCTTCAATACAAGAGATAGGACGATGTTGGGGCGCACCTCTCCTGCGCCCGGAGCTGAATGCAGCTGGATTTGGCGGCGGGGCTGACGTCACAGCCTTCTGTCATAAAGTATGTGTATTGTCCATGTTATATATGATATATATTATTTAAATATATATAGATATAGAGATAGATAGATATTTATTATATATGTATATTGGCCCTCTGTATAGTAATATAGCACATCTGTATATTTGTTCATACTACATCTGTTTATACTATGCCAATTATTCCCACCTCTTTATACTGCCCATATCTTTACATAATCACTCTTAACTGCATATACTGTACATACTCTATATATCGCACTTGTTTCTCTTTGCAATTCTATCTATCTATCTATAATGTTGTTTTTGTTGTTTTCATTTATGTAAATACACTCGTTTGATACCTTAGTACATGTATGCATGCTTTTTTTTATTTATATATATACATTTTGGAGTTATAGCCCCCCCTGGAGAAAACTCCACCAGCGCCACTGGTTGTAGTGCTATTTTGATATCGGAGTGCACGTATGACTCACGCATGCGTGCACGCGCACAGTTGTAGCTCATTTTGAAACTTGTGTAACTACTGTCAATTGACACTCCAGCCAGAATCGGCGAAGCATGGTCAGTTAATGAGTCTGCACTATTGAATAAATGTGTGTGATTTGTACAGTAAATGCACACAGCTGCATAAAATGTTCTTTTATTGACCACTTAATTTATTCCCTCCAGCTGAACCAGGTGTGTTACTTGGATCTAGTAACATAGAGTATCCAAGGAATACACAATGTGAAATGTAGGTAATGGAGTCCTGTGTAGTGCTTTTACAAGATAATTGAACCATGATGATGTTCTAATTTACCTGGGCAGTTTTACTGAGTAAAGCGTTAATGCACAGTAATTCTCGTCTATGGAACCTCCGTTTACCAACTGTTGACAGCTAACAGCTAACTTAACTCTCTCTTAGCTCTCCAGACAATTTTTATTATCCAGGAAAACGATCGTGATCCCTGGATGAGTCAAAGGTTAATTGACTGCTAACCAAACCAATTTTCTGTCTTCCCCAGAACAATGACACGCTGTTGGTGGCGAGCTCTACCAGGTTGTTCTAGAAACTAGAGTACGGAAGAAAAAAAGCTACTATCAGAAGGAGATGTAGTCTTATGTCTCAACAATTTATTTCACGATATGTGAGGTGTCCAATAATGCACTGAATCACTGCTGGGCTGCACGGCATCCTCAGCCTGAATCACCTCCCTTATTTCACTTTAATCTAATTTAGGGATTACAATTTCAATAGATTTACATTATATCCAGCCATCCTTGACAGTCCTTGCTCTTCACATCCTGCCAGTCATGGCTCTATCCAAAAAAGGCTTTTAATTTACATCCACCATAAAAGATCACAGAAACCTTTTCTTGGAATGGGATTAATATAATCCCATTGCATGTAATCCGCCACTTTTCAAACCTGCGCAGGGTTTATATGAAAAGCAATATGAGATTAGAATATTAATCTCTGTGTTTGATTTGGAGATAAGAGACAGCACTAGTACGTTGCTGTTGGAGAACGCAACACTAATGCACATTCTTCCTTATGAATGAAAACATCATCATTTCTGTGATTAGTGATTTTAATGCTTTAAAACATGCTCATCTATGGGTCAAAATTGTATATATATGATGGTTTAGCCAATGTAACCTATAATGCAAGCTGAAAACATCAACACGTCGCTATAAATAAAGGAGTTCCCTCTCCAAACTCTAATTAAGTGTACATATAATAAAAGTTTAAGATAATCATCTGAATCTTTAAAAGCCCACACTGTTCTTCATACTTGTTTTCTGGCTTTAGGCACGACAGATCAGTTGGTTAGCTTGAAGACTGGAGAGGCTTTTGGTTTGAAGCTCCGTAGGACCCGTGCACCTGACGGAGTCCCGCGGCCAGAGGGTGACCTTGGTCTGTCCAATCCACTGCACCAAGGAGATGATGTGACAGTCACATTGCCACGCGTTATCATGGAGGTGGAGCTTCTTCAGATCTGACACAAAAGAAGGTAAATCATATAGTCATTTGTATCCCTACTGATTTAAATCACTACTTAGTTCCTGTAAAGTACTAATGAAAGGCAGAATGGTGGTCGTACCAGGAACAGGGGCGAACATGTTTGCGTCCAATGTCTTCAGGCGGTTCCCACTGAGAGCCAGCTGAGAAAGCTTTGCCATGTTTTTGAACACATCAAGGGGTATTTGCTCCAGCTCATTGTTCCTCAGGTAGAGTTCCTGGTTAAATATAAAGCACATTTGATTTATTTGTAGCATTTAGTTTACCAACGAGCAAGAAGAAAAACGTGTGCATTGCAATTTCAGTGAACTTATTAAGGATATGCAAGTGGTATAAGTATTAATGTCACCTAGTGGTCTATTCATGCATCATTTAGCAAGGAATATATTTAAACAGATTCTGTCTTAGTTTTTTTGGTTTCTGTCCATATATAAACCCAAGTCACTGAGTTACCTGCAAATTGCCCAAGCCATCAAAAGTTGACGCGCTCAGTGTGGACAGAAGGTTGTTGTCTAACACCAGCATCTCAAGAGATGGCAGCGTTCTGAAAGCTCCATTAGGAACGCTCTTCAGGCTGGATTTGGGAAAAGTTAGATTTTATTAATTGACATCAATACATTTTACAATGAATCTAAAACAGATGTTACATTTCTCTTTGTTTTCTGGATTTAGAACTGGGCCAAGCATTGAAAATACGTCCACATCTCCCTGCCTTTTAGACGTTCCAGATAAGACTGTCCTGCAAGAACCACAACATCAGCTATTGCCTAAAGGACAACTTCCTGTTTTGTAGTAATCATGACATAAAAAAAGAAAGAAGTACAGCTGGATCCTTAGTTAGATGGATAACCTTTACATTACATAACATGTATTTTAGCTGACACTTTTATCCAAAGTGATTTAAAATAAGTGCCATAAACACAGAGATTTAAATCCGAACAACAAGGAAAGTGCAGATATATTCACTTCAAGCAGGTTCTACCATGAGCCCACCTACCAAGGCCTTAACTAACTCTATAAAGTGCTTTCTTTTTTAAATGTTGCCCAGAATTGAATTAAATAATTGAATAAAGAATAACCTCAGACTTTAAATAAAATAATTGCTGATGGTTTCCCATTGCCTAACGGCAGTCAACATTGTTTTTTCGTCCGGATGTAGGCGTGTCAGATTGTCAAACTTTTCTTTCTGTTGTTCTATGGCTTACTCACAAAAACACATTTTATTGTTTAGTTTGGAGGACATATTGATCCAAACAAACTTTAGACCAAGAAAGAACACCGATACTTGATGATTCTGTTACACCATGGTTTGATACAATATTCTATGGTTAAGGTTAGAAAATGGAATGAAAGATTTATCTTCTGGCATCCATAAATGCATATATGATGACCTGTTGCTGTCTAGGTTGAGAAACATGAGCTTTCTGAGTCCAGTGAAGGCCTTGGGAGATATCTTCTGGATGCGATTCATGGAAAGGTCCAGAACCTTGAGGGCGATCAGAGGCTTAAAGGCATTAGACGGGAGTGTTGTCAGCGCGTTGAGAGGAAGGTCTAAGTCAGACAAGTTCCTCATGCCAGCAAACATCTCTGGTTTAAGGGCGGCAATCTGGTTCTGTCCCAGCATCAGAAAGCGAAGGTTCAGGAGGTCCTAAACAAACGATCCTTTAGTCAAATCATAGGGTTGTGATTCCTTTACATGGCATCAAATCCTCTGCAACTCTTTACCTGGAATCCCCTCGGTGGGAGGTTGGTGATGTGGTTGCCGTAGAGATTGAGGAGCGTCAGTCGATTGGCACCAGAGAAGGCTTTGGGGTGGATGGATTTGATGATATTTTGTTCCAGGTTGATGCTCTCAATATGTTGAATTGATCTTAGAGCATTAGCCTTTAGCTCAGTTATTCCATTCTCACCTTAAGACAGCAGAAACAAAATTGGATAGCTAATAAACTTTATTTATAAAACCCTTCAAACATAAGTGCTTTCCAATAAAAATAGAGCACAAAAACCGAGAATAGCATTAACTACAAACCAGCAACTGAACAGATAATAAAACAAATCACATAAAAATGTGATTTACCAAAGCAGTTATGACCCACACAAGTATTGAGTGTTTTGAAAATGACAAGGATCGGGGGTATGATATGACTTATGAAAGAGTAATTACCTAGTTTGAGGATCCAGGCATCAGAGGGCAGTTGGGAGGGAAATGCTTGAAGCCCCCTCTTGTGACAATTGACCTCTGACTTCTCTGGACCGGACTTCCTTGAGCATTTGCAGACATCAGGACACCCCTCAGCAGCCTGCATCACCCATAGGATTAGCATTAACCATGCCAAGTGCATCCTGGTGTACCCTGAAGGATGGAGGTAAATGATTTAGAGAGAGGTCGAGATTGAGAAAGCAGTAGTAGTAATACTTTTAAATTGGTTGTGCAGGAAATAGAGCCCCTGCAAATAAGATTGTCCTCTGTTGCTGTAGAGGTAGCAGTGCAATGCGCTTGCTCACATGTTAAGAGATGCCAGGAAAATAAAGGAAGTACGACATACCATGCTGCTTTACAAGGAATCCTGGCTGTTGCAGACTTTTGCCGAGGCTTAGCACAACAGTTTCCTACTTGAGCTTTGAGCTAGGTTAGGAAACTGATGGCGTTTTTTATTTGATGCTTATATTCTTATTTGTCAAAAATAATGTGGCCCCAAGTACATATTTTGTTTCCTCTTTAAGATGAAGTAGCTGCTAATTTTAAGTAGTTTTTAGGTATTTTAGAGGGTAGTTCAGTTTTTTTCTATTCATAGAGACCAGTGCCAAATGATAACTGCATTTAACTATACATTAATGCAGTGCCTGTTACTGTTAACCCTTATTTATGAACTTGTGAATCTTAAAAAAGTTTTATTCATATTTATTGTCATTATTCATTTTTTTAAATAGCCATACTTGCTAGTACACAACATTTTTATAAACAGAAATACATTTATTTCAGTGAAAACAAGGCTTTAAATTACTTTTTCTATATAGATATGATAAATAAAATCAGGTAATATTATAAATAAAAATTGTAATAATTCTTATTACTATTTTTATAAATGTATTGATTCAAAATATATATATATATATATATATATATATATATTTTATTGTGCCATATTAAAACCTTAAAAACAACAGTTATATATATATATATATATATATATATATATATATATATATATATAATAGATGTACAATAATGGATGACAAAATATCTCATGCAGAGCATGTATTTAAAAGATTTTCTCTGTAACAAACATGAGTTATGTCAACATAAATGATTTAAATTTATGCAAGTAGAACTAACTGTAGTTTAAACATGTTTCTTAAATTCTTTAAAACAAAATAACGATGTGGAACAATTTAAGTTCATCTGCAACTAATCCCGTTTTACAGCCTTTGTGTGCACAGATCGTCCTGTGATAAATAAAAGGAAACCAGAGGAACAAACCAATGGTTCACACATTGCAATGTGGCAAAACATTATGTCTTAAATATATCGTCAAATAGGTGAATTGGCTGAGATGTGGTCGATCCCTTTCTCTCCTGCATGGTGCCACTCACCTGAACATGCTGCCATCACACCTTAACGACACTTAGTTCCCCCGTTGGCTGTATTTTCACCTCTCAACTAGGTAGAGGTAAATATTTTCCTTGAGGTTTAAAATGTTTTAAAAATAAATTCAGGGGGAGCACTGTAAAGATACTGAGCTTGTCCCGTGTTCTGAATCAAATGGATGTAAGAGTGCAGCCTATGGGTCTCTCTAACCTGATATCCTACCCTTACCGGTGTATCAGTGTGGGAACAGGGAGCAGAAACTGAAAGCAGGGTGTGAAACTCCTGGAGCCGCATCTACTGCAATGTAACAGAGCCCAGAGAAATGTGGCAACCACAGATTATGGCATCAATCCATGTTATGCTGCCAAGTCTACTGTCTGTGTGTTGGTGGGTGAGTGTGTTGCTCTGATTCTTTTTTCAACTTTGAGCATTAAACTGCAAACATATACTGCTCTCAAATTTTAAAAGGGTGGTATCAATTTTCTCACCTACAGTAATTAACTTTGGCTCTCATATCTTTGAAGTAGCTACAGTAAGAACACTCTCTACAATGACTGATTAACACACTTCTGTTTATATACAGTATACTTTTCCCTTTAAACGTGGTAAAAGTGTGTGAGTTTTAAGTATTTAAAATCCTCAAGTGTATACTTTTAACTTTGAAATTAATATTGAATTCCCTTTTAATTAAATTAATTAAAATGTGTTATAGTATGGCATACTTGCATACCATCTTCACACACACCATCATCATAATTATGAACAAATCTGACATTCTAGAATGTAAATATGCAGGTCAACAGTTAAGGCTTCTACAAAAGAAAAATATCCAGTACTGACATAAAAACACAAAATATCACGTACTGTTCTGTCAAACCTTTGACCTCCGTCCCTCTGATATTTCCCTCCCACTCCTGACATCTTGTCAAAACAAAAATGATTTGCGCTGTTGTTGTTATACTCATACCCTTGCAAAACTCCACCCTCTGCTCTCAATTAATAGGCCTACCACCACCCCTTTCCTTTTCTGATTGGTTCACCCTATCTCACCCATGTTGGTACTTTCCTTCTATATCATGGCCACGCCCCTTTTTGGGTGAAAATGCCTGTTGTCATTTGAGAGGTCTAAGCCATTCAGATGGAAAATAATAAGAATGGTGTCCATTTTCTTTTTACTAGATGGGTAGTCTTTGTTGTTTGATGTGCAATTAAGGACACAGAAGCTTTTAGGCTTGATAAAACTAATTTTGTTTTTACCAGAAATGGGGCTGGACCGTCAATTTGACAGGCAGCAACTTTGTGCTGATCTGTTTATTGGTTTAGCCTTCTCTTATTTGTATTACTCTACTTTCATTGGTCAGGGAGTGGTGTTTGTTGGAGGTTAACACCCATCAGGTTGTGTTGCACACCTGTCTTTACTGTTACATAATAAATGTTGTGAATATTTGAAATAGCTTAAAAGATTGACTGTGATGGAAGTCCAACATAAAGAAGCCAACTCTTTTCCTGACACTTTTAGCAGACATCTTTTGATATAGAGACTTACTTCCCTTCCCTGAGTTTGGAATCAAATAGCCTACTTTCATCCTCAATATATGATTCCACTCATTACATGTCATGACAGGTAGATTTAAAAGGAAGGTCACAGAAACAAAGCCTTGGTATGCTATTGACCTACTGAGTTTCTGTCTGCAACCATCAGATGTCACACATCCAGCAGGAGTACTCTCTGTCTTGTAGTTGAAAATATCTGTCCTGATTTGCCTGCAAAATGTTCTGCTTTCTTCATGAGTCATGTTTTAAATGAGTTGTTTTGCCATGTCTTGGTTGGTATATAATAATAAAAATAATAATGAATTATATTTTCATAGAGCTTTTCTAGGACTGAAAGTCGCTTTACACTATAAGGGAGAGTTGGGGCAATGGGCATGGATTGATCGAGGAGGCTAGTAGACTCCTCTGTGAGGGCCTCGGAATCTCTGAGATCTTGGGGGAGGGAATTCCAGAGTCTGGGAGCTGCCCCAGAGAAGGTTCTTTCCCTGAAGCTTTGGATTTTGGGGGTGGGTAGAAGAATCAGAATCAGAATTAGAATAATTTTCATTTATACAGCAGAAAAGAGCCAAATACAGCTGAATATTACACCCAAGATACAAAAAATATATACAAGAAGCACACAATTTACAAAATACACAAAAATAGACCTCAGAAACCATTCTGGGGTATAGCAGCCAGGTATATATTGCACAGTTATTAAAACAACAAGGTGGTGTTATAGTCAGTGTTGTTATATGTGTGGGGGTCTGAAGGAGCTGCACAGTGCGTACAGGGTGTCCTGGAGGGGGTGGGACACATTGTCCGGCAGGGAGGACAGCTTGGCTGCCATTCTCCTGTCTCCCACCACATCCACAGTGTCCAGAGGACTCCTCAGGACAGAGACTGGCTGAGGTGGATCTGAGGTGGATATGATTGGTGGGCTCCAGTTGGGAAACTGGTTCCGGAGCCGGTCCCGGGCTAGGGCCTGATAAAGATCTGGTTGTTCGTGTTTCCACCGCAGCGGGGCCAGCTCAAAGCACCGAAAACCCAATCTTAGCTTGCCCCACTTGGCTGCCCGGCAAGATCTAGAACCAAATACGTCACTCTTACGTCGCAGGCGGGGCCGGGATTAGCCTGATCAACAACAACAAAATGCTGCAAGTTTTGTTTAGCAACACACACAAGGGGTGCTACAGAGTAGAACCAGATAAACACCAGAAAAGCGCAAGAACGGATCTTGAACCGGAACTGGTTTGATGGAAAAGTGGCAATATAGAGCAGCTTAAAGCTCCAAAAGAATGATTTAACAAGCTATATCTGCCAACATTTAACATTACAGGAAGTTAGCTATTACTGTTAATATCATTAATAGTACTGCTAATTATGGATTTAATCCCTGCATGATATACAGGTACATTACACATGTCTGCATGCAGCAAACAAAATTAGCACATCTTTTTCTTTGGCAGTTACTGACACAGTGTGTTTCACGGCCATGTAGATGTGGCAGAGGCTGCATGTGGAAGTGGGTCAGGACAGTAATTCCTTATGAGAGGAGGGAGCAGAATAACTGCCAAACATGTCACTCTCTGTTACACAGCAATGAGAAGACTGAGGACTCCGAGGATGGAGAAGGAGAGGGGAGGGGATACAGAGAAGCAGATGGAAAGACAGAATCCAAAGAAGAGGGGAGAAGAAACTGGGAGTAAATCAGGCCACAGAAAGGGTGGGATATGATCGGAGTGAAAGGAGGAACAGAGATAAGAAACAGAGAGGAAGAATGAGTGGTAGGTGAAAAAGCAACGATGGACTGGTCGAGGAGAGCAACTGAGCTGTGAAGTATAACTTTGGGATTAATCGAGATATGTGCTGCGGAAAGGAGGCGGGAGATAGACAGCTGTGATGACTGGACTTATTCTTTTATCAGAGAAAGAGGAAAATTAAAGATTATTTTCAAACTTGGCACACAGACAGGCAAGGCTACTGGAAGAGTCATCATCCAACCTCAAGAAATATAGGGGAAAAAAGGAGAGACAGACAGGTGAGGTGAGGTGAGGTGTGGTGTGTGTGTGTGTGTGTGTGTGTGTGTGTGTGTGTGTGTGTGTGTGTGTGTGTGTGTGTGTGTGTGTGTGTCACAAAATACAAAAAGAATAAGGCATCAGTATCACCTGTGCTCCAGAACATCTTTTCACCCTCTGTCTGAAACCAGAGCCCAGTCTGCTCTGATTGGTTAGCTGGCCGGCTCTGTTGTGATTGGTCAAACTCTTAGAGATGTCCCATCCCTTAGGCTATCGCGTTGAATGTGTTAGAGTGCTAGCCAATAGAAGCGTGAGTGTTACACAGTATTGTCACAATGTTACGGAAATAAACAAAGGAGTCCAAAGGAGGCTTTTCACACAAAGGGTGGGGGTTGGGGATCGGGGGTGTGGGAGAGAACCCCTCCTTGCTTAGGGATTTTAGCCTTTGCAGACCATTGACAAGCACATAAACCTAAACGACTCGCTACAGGAAAGGGAAAACCTTAAAAAGCACAACAGGGCATCTTTAAGCTTAGTATACTATTACATAACATCTTGCCTGCATGATATGTGACTCCTGGTGCGGCCAGAATCAAATACCCCTGATTGCAGGCCACAGACACCACAGGGCGGAGTCAAACACGCCTCCTGGTGGCGGAGGTCTTGCAGCACATTCACAAACGTCCATTCTGCATTAAGAAGAAAATTATGAACATGGCATCATACAAAACTCATTACACTAGTGAATTTTTATTATAAGGATTGCATGCATGTTAATAAAAAATAATGCAATACAAACTTGACAAGTTAGCTGAATCAAATTAAATTATATCCCACTTATAATATTGTGGGGTCTCCTATAAACATATCAAAATAGTATACACATACCTTTTTAATAAAAGTCTCCTTTTTGCATGAAGAATTATTATTTAAACATCTATAACATACTTCCAGAATGTGCGAGTTATGTTATACAATGAGTCCCATTGTAGTAATCTGCCCTAATACTGATGAAGAGGGCTTATGGTACAACTTTAAAGAAAAGTAAATGTCAAGAATATATTACCTTAAACATTTAGAGAACAATTGTTTAAAGAAATTCCTAGCTGCAAATTTAATTGCCAGCCTTTTCGATTAAGTCTGATGTTTTTTTGTTTTTGCTTGCAGTACATTTAAGTCATTTGTTAACATATATGCTTATGCTACATTATGTAACCTTTTGCATTTACCAAAACATTTTCCTCAATGTAATGTAGACAGACTATAGTGACTAGCTGAATGTCGTTTGTACATTAACTTATACCAGACTCAGCTGGCCTCAACATCATCTTTTTATTCAACAATGAACAATTGATAGAAATATAACAGAAAACAAATCAATAACAAAGTGGGATAGTAAGTCACAGCAAACTAATCTTAACAAGATAATAATGAACACTCACAGCACGCAAATGGCCTCACTGGCACTCTTTAAAAGAGGCAAATAGTTTTAAGTTCCTCTTGTCAAGTAACGGTCAAAATCTCTTTGAGATTGGAAATCAAAAAGGGAACGGTTCTACCAGTAGATGGGTTTCTTCCTCATCCGTGCCGTCATCTGATCTCAGCTCTCTAAAGGCTCTCTTCTGGTCTTTCCCGTCTGTCCCAATCACCGCTGGGAGGGAAACTCTGCTGTTAAACGATTGCGTTTAGCACCATGTTGCTGCCTCGATGGCGTCTCTCAAGGCAACGTATTTATCCTTGAAGAGAACCACAAAAGCATGCAAATAAAACTACTATTAATGAAGGGTTTTCAGTAATAAGTACTCAACAAGTCATCACAACTATTTTATCTGGCTATGCATTAAGCCTTCAGCATTACACACACAGAGTACATACCAAGTTCCCAGGTCCCAGTTCGCTATGCGATTGGTCTTCAGTATCGTCTAGAAAAATTTAGATTGTCAAGTTATGTAAGGGAATAATAAAAGTAGTAATACAGGAGATCAGCCATGGAATAGGCTATAAATGGTATAATGATGGAGAAATACAGTTAAATGGGGAAATGGCAGCAAAATAGCGTCAGTGACATCTCACATTTCAAACCACTCGGGATGTGTATTCAAGCATTCACCTTACTAAAACAGTACCTGATACTGCACAGCTGGATGCTGAGGTGCCATCCCAAGACTTTTTTACAGCGATGTGTTCTACATCCTGAAATATATTTGGAGTGCCAGGGGGGCTAAGACTATAGTCTTTAACAATTGCTATAAGACAATACCATACATCATATAACACCTCCTACCTGTAGTGTTTTTTCTTCATGTCGCCTCTCTTTTTTGCAAAGTCTCTTCTGCAGACCTTGGTGAGTGAATGACATACATTACATATTTTCAATATTTAAATATATTCAGTGAAACAAGTGATGTCAAGAATGTCAATTAAAAATGTAAAATAATCTAAGACACTTACGGCATGGTAAAGTTCTTAAGAAGAACGAGACACCACCATCACCTTATCTGCAGCATGTTTGTCTTTGACAAATATAATCATACGGGGTTAACATGTACGCCAAAAAAACCTTGCATCCACTACAATGTACTGTAACAATCAGCTTGTATTCTAAGCCTAGTTGCACAAGAAAGAAGGTTTGGGAGCTACTGGGGTTATTCAACCTGGCAAGGAGTGGGGCTCAGGTATAAAGTGTCCACTAACAAATAATGTTCCCCCCCAACTAAACCCGAAACAACGTAGGTCTGGCTGCTCATACACAGTTTAATGAGCCCAAAACATACACATACCTCCAACAAAATTACAAACATAGAATTATTCTGGATTATGAAGGATATTATTGATTTTTTATTGCTTGCTCATAAAGACATGTTTATGTATAAAAGCTACCAGAGAGAGTTTCAAACTATGAAGAGAAGTGAGCTTCATGACAGAGTTTATGGTGAGCTAAACATAAGAAAGGAACTGCATTCTGCTACTTTATTCACAGTGAACATTAAGTGCACATTCCAGAATTGTGGGAGAAGGCCTAGAGGCCCAAGAGAGGGCAGAAAGAGATAGTGGTGCCATGCACCTGGGTACTGCACGTGAGAGGAATGATATGATAGAGTAGAGGACTACTTACTGGATCCAAGAAGCGAGGACTTCTGCCTGTCCTCAAACCAGAAACCAACACACACCAAACCCAAAAATACACATATGTGTTGTCATAAAGGGACTGCTGCTTTTTTCTTTCATAAAGTATAAATATTGTGTGATGTCACATGTCGAGGCTCAGGGTGGAAATGAAAGAACCTGCTTGCAGTCTGTGGCTCACTAAACCCAGAAACCTCAATTTTGAGTATGTATATCTTCATCACAACTGAAAATAAATCAGCTTTATTATAACCTTACTACTTCGTTTGGACTCCTTGCCTCGTAGAGAAATTCAAGAACACAAGTATTCCTCAATAAAATGTCCAACTTAAATTGCAGTCTTTAGGATAGGCTGAAAACATTTTACCAAAATCACTCAACAAAAATATATTCCAGCACGAAAAAACTCTGCAAAAAGAAGAAGAATATCTACAAAAATAATGCTCATCGGCCGCTGTCCAAAGGAAAAATAGGGGTTGACGCTGTGTTTGAGTCTGGTTACGGGGCTCTAAAGGCTCCTACTGCCAGCCCTATATCCCAGGGTAACTTATAGGTTAACATACAGGCTAACTCTCTCCACAAGTAAAGAACCCCCTCTAGCTAAAGGCTCCCCTTTATTTTTCCGTACTTCCTCACCGCCCCCTTTCCCACACCTGAGTCCACTGCACACCTGATTAAGGCCTTCAGGGAGTGAAAGGGGAAAGCTGAAGGGTAGAGAGGGAACACAGCTGAATGGACAGCAGTATACATCTATAACGATCTACAGTGGGGCAAAAAAGTATTTAGTCAGCCACCAATTGAGCAAGTTCTCCCATTTAAAAAGATGAGAGAGGCCTGTAATGTTTATCATAGGTATACCTCAACTATGAGAGACAAAATGAGAAAAGAAAATCCAGGAAATCACATTGTAGGATTTTTAATGAATTTATTTCAAATGATTGTGGAAAATAAGTATTTGGTCAATAACAAAAGTTCCTCTCAATACTTTGTTATATACCCTGTGTTGGCAATGACAGAGGTCAAACGTTTTCTGTAAGTCTTCACAAGGTTTCCACACACTGTTGCTGGTATTTTGGCCCATTCCTCCATGCAGATCTCCTCTAAAGCAGTGATGTTTTGGGGCTGTCGCTGGGCAACACAGACTTTCAACTCCCTCCAAAGGTTTTCTATGGGGTTGAGATCTGGAGACTGGCTAGGCCACTCCAGGACCTTGAAATGCTTCTGACGAAGCCACTCCTTCGTTGCCCTGGCGGTGTGTTTGGGATCATTGTCATGCTGAAAGACCCAGCCACGCTTCATCTTCAGTGCCCTTGCTGATGGAAGGAGGTTTTCACTCAAAATCTCACGATACATGGCCCCATTCATTCTTTCCTTTACACGGATCAGTCGTCCTGGTCCCTTTGCAGAAAAACAGCCCCAAAGCATGATGTTTCCACCCCCATGCTTCACAGTAGGTATGGTGTTCTTTGGATGCAACTCTGCATTCTTTCTCCTCCAAACACGATGAGTTGAGTGTTTACCAAAAAGTTCTGTTTTGGTTTCATCTGACCATATGACATTCTCCCAATCCTGTTCTGGATCATTCAAATGCCCTCTAGCAAACTTCAGACAGGCCTGGACATGTACTGGCTTAAGCAGGGGGACACGTCTGGAACTGCAGGATTGAAGTCCCTGGTGGCGTAGTGTGTTACTGATGGTAGCCTCTGTTACTTTGGTCCCAGCTCTCTGCAGGTCATTCACTAGGTCCCCCGTGTGGTTCTGGGATTTTTGCTCACCGTTCTTGTGATCATTTTGACCCCACGGGGTGAGATCTTGCGTGGAGCCCCAGATCGAGGGAGATTAGCAGTGGTCTTGTATGTCTTCCATTTTCTAATAATTGCTCCCACAGTTGATTTCTTCACACCAAGCTGCTTACCTATTGCAGATTCAGTTTTCCCAGCCTGGTGCACCTGCACAATGTTGTCTCTGGTCTCCTTTGACAGCTCTTTGGTCTTGGCCATAGTGGAGTTTGGAGTATGACTGTTTGAGGTTGTGGACAGGTGTCTTTTATACTGATAACGAGTTCAAAAAGGTGCCATTAATACAGGTAACGAGTGGAGGACAGAGGAGCCTCTTAAAGAAGAAGTTACAGGCCTGTGAGAGCCAGAAATCTTGCTTGTTTGTAGGTGACCAAATACTTATTTTACCGAGGAATTTACCAATTAATTCATTAAAAATCCTACAATGTGATTTCCTGGATTTAAAAATTACAGGCCTCTCTCATCTTTTTAAATGGGAGAACTTGCACAATTGGTGGCTGACTAAATATTTTTTTGCCCCACTGTACCTGTCACTGTACATTTAGAGAAGTGAGTGGTTTATAGTAGTAATGATAATAATAACAATAAGAAAAACTGCAACCCCCAAAGAGTTTATATTTTTGAATAGAGAAGATGTGCCCCCCCAGTATGCCCAACAGGACTAATATATAGTGAATAACCATTATCTTACCGTCAATACAAACACTCCACAGTTGTAAGTAGTAACCCTGCTTTGGTAGGCCCTGTAGTGTGAGGAAGGTATACATGGTTTTTGTTCTTAAAGAAATGACAGTCAAATTGTTCAGTTCAGTTCAAATTATTTAAAGAAACATGTAACCTGAACATCATCCACAGCAAACGTCTTCCAAGGCCCAGGAGCCAAGATCTGAGCTATGTTTCTGTGAACACAGTGTGTGTGGAAGGAAAGAAAAAGTCCAATTCAACAGCTTTTTTAAACACTCCATACACATGCATAAACGCTTTGAACACAGTTGGAACTCAATCAGCCCAAAGGCTCGAACTCCTAATAAAAAGAATGTCATAATGGGATCAGAACAGCCTCCGTGATAAGTTTCATGTATGCCTCTGTTTCATACATCAAATCAGAAATGATGTATACAGTATTTTAGTTCATATAAAACAGAGCCATAGATTTGTAAAAAACAATTATGGATAAGTGGTCTAAAACAGAACTACCACTATCCAGCAATAATGAAACTGGGAGCCTAAAAAACCTGAGTGGTTCCGTGCGACTTTCATCTCTCCACCCAGTGCCACAGAGGGGGTCTAGAAAGAAAATCTCCCTAGCTTGTGGCCTCAGTATCTGTTAATTTTATGTGTTCAGATATGAACAGACTCATATTGACATACACCTTTCAAAGTTAAGTTGCAAAAACTACATGCAGTAGTTAATAAAACTAAGCTATGATACATTTAACTTCTTGCAAAGGATATGATCAGAAATGACAAATGTAATCGCACAGGAAACAAACTAAACAAAAAAAGGCAAAACTAAATGTACTTACACATAGTGTCTAATGTCCAGGTTCCCATACTGGAAGAAGAATCCACTGCAGACTTGCTGCATTTCCCTGGCAATGGGAAAACAATAGTTGAATATAAAATGTGAGTATCCCAATGGTGCAAAACAATAGGTAACTAAATAACAAATGGATGAATAGTTAAAGAAAATACCAGCAAATGAAGCGTGGGGTTCAGTAAAGATGAAGGAAACCATGTAGCTATAACATATCTGCTTGCAGCAAACACAGGGTTTACTCTGTAAGAGACGTAGTTTGATAATCTGTTATTGTAACAATATATTGCGTGTACTAATTCTATTTGGTTTATATATTTAAAAAGAGCTTCACTACCTTCTCAATAACTTTGAGACAGCTGTTCAGGATCTGGCAGAATGCAGGCACATACAAATACATTAAAACATTGTAAATAATTAAATAAACATGCACGCAATCAATAAGCCTCATAAGTATCAATACATCATGTTCTCTACTCTTACCATCCCATTCATTTCCTCAGCCAAACAAAATCTGATCAAGTGAGGACTATGTTGTTCACACATGCCATGTGTTCAGATGGACTATTTTACTTATCCAAGACTTGGCCTGGCTATGGGATAAAAACCAAGCCCTGCATCGTTGATATTATAAGGCATACTTTATAGATATGTATAATTTATTTGTAATTCACTTCACCTGTTGTGTCTGTATGTGCTGAAGCTCCTGTCCCCAACATGCTCTGTTTGCCGTTCAGTTAGAAGGCTAGTGAAGTCGCTTTGCTCACTGTCATCATTTGCTAGAGGAAAGACCACCAAAGAATACTCATTAAGTATGACAAATTCACATTGGACCATACAACTCTAATGTTAATACGAGCATCTGACTTACACTCCAGTAGCTCCTCACTGTCTGTACTGTGGCCCGAGGACGTGGTGGAAATCACAGCTTGTGGTGTAGGAGCTGTTAAATCAAATGTTACCTTATGTTATCTAAAAAACAGTTACGAAAAAGTAGAAATTGCAATGTTTGATCATACCTAACATTATCTTTCCATGGCTATCCAACTGCATTGCTGTGTTAGCTGGAACAATCTTGCTGAATTCTTGTTTAGCTTTGTTGTTCTCTGCCACATTGTAGATTTGCAAACTATTTCTTTGCAGAAATATGTGGTTTGAGGGTGTCATCATGTTTAAGAAATAATTATTTTTCCTCATCCCTGAAAACAATTGCTCCACACACTGGCTGTTGATGCGACCAACAAGCTCAGGCACAAGTCCTATCTTTCTGAGGACATCACCTTCATCTTTGCTGTTGCCCTGGTGGAAACACTCTCTGCTCTAAGGTTACATTTCACAGAATACACGACCCCACACGGAAAAGTGATGACAGCCAAGCCACCTACAAGACAACAGAAGTAAATATTAGTTATTTCAAAATATTAATCTTTGGGGACTGAATGTATGCCTAATATACAAAACTACAGGATAAGGCTATTAACAAATTTTCTTAGAATCGCATTAACATGTTCTCTCACTTACCAGAGGCTCCCCACACCTTCTCAAACACTTTGTTGTAGGTAACCGTATTTGACATCTTCTCCCGTAGTCTGATGACAAGATCCGTCTTGGAGCCCTTGCTGTCCAAACCACACAGTGCCCTTACTTCCTCTAACTGTTATATAAAAATGTGTTTTGCATCCATTGTTGTTGATGAAGCATTATTTTTTTGTCACACCAAAGAGGTGCACTTAGCAATGTTGTTTCACATTAGAATTACCTCCAAGTTTAGAATCTCATCAGCTAGCCGCTCTCCGGTAATCAGCTGGTCATCACTTTCATCACTTGAGATGTGGTTGGGTGTCTGGATTTTCTCGTATTCTGTTTTAAGGACAACAGTTGACCGTCTGGTTTGTGGCCCAATCCATGGTGGCATGGTACAACAAAAGGGTTCTTCTGACCACCATTGGAAATAATTCTGATAAGTAGTGTTTGAGAGACAACTTCCACTCAATCTCACACATTAATACATTTTAAAGAAGTTTCTTGTTCTCAAAAGCTGACTTACATGGAATTAAACCTCGGTTGAGCATTTCCTAAGTAACAGCAACCCAGAATGTTTTGATGTCCACATGACCATCATAGTCTTCGGATGGGCTCTTGATTTCACTCACTGGGGAAAAAATATGTTGTGCTTATACATCATAATTCAGAGAAAGGAGCTATTATGCAGGCACTGATTAGCTGATGTGAAATAACAGTTTATCAAACTCACCTGGCATATTAAATACACCTTTTTTGTGAAGGTCCATCACCACAACAGTTGGATTGTATCCACATCATATACACATGTAATCATGTTCAGTAAGGGCCTCAAAATGAAGATGAAGAACCTTGTACTTGTTTGGGAAGGACACCTTCTCTGTTGCCTCAAATGTTTCAATTAGCCTACTGACAGCAGTGTGGGTCTGGAAAAAATGATGAGGTGCATCCATTGCTAGTATAATTTAAAAACACAAAATATTATTTTGATAAAATGACCATTTGAAAACGAACCACAATTTATTTTTGTTTGTGTCACATTGAGTCAGGCCCAAAACACTACATTTTGTGCAGCTCAACCATACTTAACAATACTACTAGATCATGTAATTCTTGTCTAGTGTTTGCTGGTAAATGTACTTAATCATATAATGAATTATATAAACTGCTGAGCAAGCTGTTGTCAAGCCCACTGGGCCTGTCTCTTCAAAACCCACTGCTTGGGTGAATAAGCTATGCGTTGTGTGTGCACGTGGAGTATTCTGTGTCCTTGAAATGTTTGCAAATCAGTTAG